>NC_023172.2:7162802-7778796 GCF_000231095.2 Oryza brachyantha
GAATATAGAATTCCCATTGGAAAGCAATGGTAGACATTTTTCATATGCCTATTCCTACTACGGCCTTGTTCTTTAGTAGGTTAGGTAACCGGCAGAAAAAACGTAGCAACAAATTAATATATGATTAATTAATAATTACTTATGGAGGGTGGCCGAATGGGGCCTTAGTGTAAGACTCAAACAACATTAAAACAATGATCAACATATAAGACACATGAATACTTAGCATGAACTTGGGTTGAGGTTAAGCAAAACTCAAACAATTGATGATGATTTGCAATGGGAAATTTCAAAGGAAAAAGATTGTTGAAGACACGTTTTTGTAAGAATTGTTTCTAATGTGATGTTTCTTGATAAACATAATTTGGCACTTCAACATCAAAAGAGAAACTTTATGAACACAAAATGGTAATTTTTTGGACACAATTGAAATGATTGGTGAAATTGACCTTGTGATGCAAGAATACACTAGACACATCTCATCAGTTAAATTCATCATCATTATCTTGATCGTAATATTCAAAATGAAATAATTTCTCTTATGGCTTATGTTGTGAAAAGTGTTATCGATCTTAAAAATAATCAAGGATGCCGAGTATTTGTCCATTATATTGGGCTATAACCTCGAATGTGAGTCATGAAGAACCAATGACTTTAATTGTGCGCTGTGTCATCAAGTAACACTCTGAGAGTAGAGGAGTTCTTTATTTGATTCTTAAAGGTGGATAACATGTTAAGATTATATATCTGAAGATTGTATACAACTTTTTTATAGAACACATTTATAGGAAAAATCGTTTAGACCCCGTAATCAACAAAAAAATAGAAACATCATAAATCTATCCATGCGTAGAACTAGCAATTCGAATATAAACGCCTTAATCTTTCCTATAATAATAACATAAACCATAAAAATAACTCCTAGAGGGATAAAACTATCTTAGGGTTTTGCTGAAGAACCCACAAGGATATTATCGGGAAATACCGATCTAACCCATCTTCCTACTCCTCTTCTTCGCGTCGTTCCGTTTACTACTTCGTTCCTTGATCCATGTTCTTATGGTGGAGATCTATGTCGGATAAGGTGTTGCACATACATGAGAGCGGAAGACGAAGTATTTGCGGGATGAGGGGAAAGGGGAGTGGATCTCCTCCCTCTAGGTTTTAGGTGGGGTGGTGGACTGGGCTGGGTTTATGGGCCTTCTGTCCAGGGTAGCTCGGCTCATTTCTAAAGACATTTTTTAATTTATTTACTACCACTATTTTCAGGGTATTAGATTCTCTCCTCCTTTAAGGAATTCATCCCCGAATTCAACTTCTGCAAAACAAACCAAACTGATGTGGCCACACCTAACCCCCCCAACATAGATGTGTTTGAGAATTCCATGTTTTGAAAGAAAATTCCACTCTCAACACACCGTGCTTGTTCCTTGAAAACACACATAGCATGAGTCTATGGAAATACACACTGCAAAATATAGAAGTTATGCCTTACACACACTCAACCATAAAATTTCCTTCGATTGGATGTCACAAAAATTAATCCAAGCAACGAGTCTCAACGACAATGATGAAGTAAGAAACTGTAAGCACGACCTCTAAAATCTACATTAGTGCGTTGTACATAATGACTGAACCCACATTTGCATAGTATCCCGATTACACTTTTGTCCTCGCTTAATGTAAAATGGTTAACCCGAGGATACTATGGTTGGAGCAACAAGGCTTATAAGTAGACCGTCACTCACCTAAACTTTCAAGTTGGTAGTAAAGTACCACTGCACATCCACTTATGGGCCTAAACCATAGTAGTGCTAGTCTTCAAATAGGCTAGGGTGTGACATAAAAATTAAACGCTCCTAAAGAAAATGAAAATGTATTTATATAGCTATTTATGTATTGATATAGGTATAATTAGGTATTAAGTGTAAAGAACGCCATACAACTCATCCTTGCATTATCCATTGTGCTATTTGCATGGTTCTCTTAGAGATTTATATTTTGTTTCCAAGAACATTATTGATTAAAATATTAATGAATGTTTACATAGATTTTAACATCTAGATTTTGTCCCTATAAATCATGTAATAGGTACAGGCCAATCTTATATATTTTTTATATGTATATGTTAATTGGATCTTACCCTATGAGCTTCAGTGTTTGCCCCTAGCCATCAACTGGCAAAATTTCATCTTCTCCTCAACATTCCACCATGTTGATCCTTTTCCTTCTATCTGTTGGGAGACAGGTAGGTCACGATAGCTTAAATAAAATGTATACCACACCAATTAGGATGTCTTGCGACTAAAGAGATCATAGATCATTATCAGTTAACATGTATAACAGTGAAATTAAAGTCAGGATAGATGAACCGAATGAAGCGCACGTCAATCTGGAGGAAGTAGTCGATCCAATCTTCTTCTCCATGCGCAAGCGTGTCCTCTTTTCGTGAAATTCTCCTCGTGTTGCCACACCAACCAATGTTGCAACAAAGTGCCTCTATTGGTATTCACACATCCAAGGTTGAAACATTGTTGGTGGTCATGATAGATCCTGCGCGTGGCTGGGAGTTTGCTCGTGAGAAAGGTGGATTTATGGTTTGGGTGTTTTCGGGGTTGTATCTCCCTCAACACCTCGCCCCTAGATATACAAAGTTCCTGAATGGGCTCTAATGCCCATCTAGAATTTTACTTGGATCCGTATCCGAACTAAGCACATGTCCAATCTCTATCCAACTCTCTGTTCCAGCCCGTTATGTGAACTAAGCACATGTGCGATCTCTATCCAACTCTCTGTTCCAGCCCGTTATGTGTGTGACCCGGTAAGTTTATACATACTTAGTCATAACTAAAAAAACACCTTTTAGTCCATGTGTCAATAACGGTCTCTAACAAGACATATTGACGTGTCGTTTATATATAAAAATCACATCGTTTATATATAATAATGCTTGAGTTCCTTTACCACATCATATCGAATATGCATAAGGTGAGGCATGTGACACCCTTTCAATAGCTAAGTCATTCACTTGATCCTGTAGTAGATTACTTTTCTCGTTGCTGACTCCTCAATCACTCACCATCGGCATGCACTTCCGTAATCTAGTATATCGAGAGGCCAATGTGATGTCTCTCCTGTAAACTATGAGGAGAAAATCGGATCTTAAAAATCCACATCTCATTACATGTTTTACAGTAAACCCAAATACAACCTCTATAAATATCTATTAATGGTGTAGAGTTTGGTAATCTCTAAGTAGGCCGCTACACATGTTGAGAACCATTACAATTTTAGGTCTAAGTAATCAGCATTATCACTAGACAAGATAAACCGATGGTACATATAATCCATGTAGTGTCTCATATGTGCCTATCCAACAACATATTCTCCAACATGTTTTCATATTATTGATTTGGTATCTGCATACATGATCCATGCGACATGCTCATTAATCAATACATGTGTTAATCTTATTATCATATTATTTCCATATATGATACGATTAAGGACTATTCAGAAATAGTAACCTAACACATAAATAGTGTCAAGAATGAGTCACATTCTCATTCATCAACAAATAAGTTATCCATTTCCAGAAACGGTAAAGCACTTTATTTAGAAACATTGTAAGTCATAACCATCGGAATGTATCCAAACTTCCACACCATTCAATTAATCACACCCACTATGATCAGTATAGATGCACTCCTTTAGCAAATATTATTCACCTAGTTTATTGTGTTGATCTCCCCTAGATTGAGTTGTCTAATTGCCATAGCAGGCTTCACAGACACACTTTCATTTTGGCCATGTGCCCTCGCAGCTGTAGCTCCTCACGTGCTTTTGGAAGAAGATTTTGCATGTCAGGTAACAAAGCGGCTTCGCGAAATCATGGCTGTTGCAGTATTCCTCTTTACATAATAATATGAAATTAACTCATGAATTGTGAAAAGGAACATTTTGAAACACATAGGAGACTATTTTATAAGTAGAAGTAACTGTTAGCTAGTTGGACAGGAAGCATTGTTTCTTGCCCATGTATTTGATGCCTTAAACTATTTTAATTACAGAACACATGGAAAAATATATCAAATACAGGTGAGATATATCGAAATGAAAGCACATACATGGACACAAAGAGTGAAGGAGAGAAAGATAGAGAGAAAGAACCTGCATGAGTTAAAGAACTTCCTAGAAGCATAATGAGCACGAGGAAACAAAGAGTAGCAATTCTCCTCGCCATTCTTCTTGTTTTTCTATTCTGTTCTACACAAAAGTATGCATGACAAGGTGAATTAGGATGCAAATTTATAGTCATCTCGAGGAAAGGAAAACACCAATTGGTTGTGAATACTTTAGTGCAGCCTTTAATATATATATCCTTCTATGGAAATATATTTATTAAAACTCAATTGCTACTTTGCATTACAAAACAAAACAAATTTAGCAAATCATATATACCATCAGCAGATGTAGAATGAACATTAGTTGCCTTTTGAGGCCATATGCATTTGGATGGTCTTTAATGAATTGTGTCCAAATTTGGTACCTGTAGCACATAATTGTTTTTTTCACAGCTGTGTTATAAATCAAAATATTCCAACGCCTCCAGATGCACCTCCACCCCAGGCATCACCTTCTGGGCCAATCACCCGTGCAAGAGAACTGAACTCCGTCATGCTACTGAAGAATGAAGGCCCAGAAGAATAGAAGCCGGACCAGCAGAGGCCCTTGTGTGGACGCCTAGGGCTGTGACCTCCCCCTTTCCCGGGACACCAGGGACGGTGCCCCCACCTCCAGGCTGCACCTTCCATAGGGGCTGCGCCCCCTCATCCTCTATTTATAGAGAGGCTTTCTTTCATTTGCGACTTGAGATTTGTTTTACAATTAGCTTTAGCTACTCTTGAACACGCGCAAATTAGCGCTGTCCTCGTGTATACAGAACTCCACCTTCGAGTGATAATTAGATTGCTCATATCTTTTTCTTGTTCGTTCTTCGATTGCGGATAGGAAACGATCTTCATGATCAGGCTGATCTTGCACCAACAAGGTCGGTAACCACAGGGAGTTGGTTCAGCGATTGAATTGGCGCTACAGGTTCTCTTGTCGTAGTCGGATCATGAGGGTCAACTTCCACCAAATCGAATTTATCCCCACTCACCGAAAGGTCGGGCACTCTGGTTCTATCAAGTGGTATCAGCTTTCTAGGTTGATCGGTGAGTTACTCGAGTGCTTTCTTTTCCTTACCTACAGTCCACAAAACCCCAAACAATTATCAGGTTAGATCCTTGTCCCAGCACCCTTTTTGAGCTTTGCACTTTCTTTCAATACTTGCATTATTGAATTTGTGTGCTTACGCGTTCAATCGTTGCTGGTTACTTTGTGTTCTATCCTTATTTTTTTTCTTCCCACCGTAGCGCCGCACCATCTCTCTGTTGATCGCTTTTCCCCCATGCGCCGGCCTTGATTGCGCCACCATTAGCGCCACCACCATATCGCTATCGCTCGCCTTCTCCCCCACACACAACCCTTGATTGCGCCACTATTAGCACCGCCAGCATCTCTCTGTTGATCGCCTTCCCCCCACGCGCCGGCCTTGATTGTGCCCCTATTAGCACCGCCACCATCTCGCTGCCGCTCACCTTCCGCCCACGCACCGCCCTTGATTGCGCCGACCTCCCATAATCGCCTCCGCTACCGTGTGTGTTTGGCAGGTCCAAAAAAGAAAACAAAACAAAAAAAGAGAAAAAAAAAGAGAAGGAAACCAAAGTAGGAAAGCACACCACCGACACAAAAAAAGGATAGGTTGTCTCATTTTAGCTGATCTCGGCATCACTCTTGGTTGATCTTTTTTTTTTACTGGAATACCCCTGACCTTCCAAAAAAAAAGGTGTGTGTCGACTTGCTCTTGTGTATTCCTTTGTTCATATACTCAGTTTGTGCGTTTGTCCAAAAAAAAAAGCAAAAGGACAGCCAGACACAAATAGGAGGTGGGCGATCTCGTTTTAGGGCGTCGGCCTTCTTTCACGTAGGTTGCCAGCAGTGTGCACACTCCCCTGCTTCTTCTTTTCCCTTCTCTGATTTCCTTTGTTATACTCCTCCCTTGCTCCACTTTTGCACCTTGTCTCCAGCAGCTTTGCACAAGTTTTGCACTATAATTCAATTTTGCACTATTGTTTGATTGTGCTAATCCGCTCTGAGTGCAGCCTACCCAGAACTCCACATATTTCTACGTCGAGCAAATTTTGTTTCTCCAGGCAATCGCTCCTCCAATCTTTCGTGAGTTCCACCGGTTGGTTGCAGTTCGCCCCTGTGCGTGTGGTAAGAACGGATAAGAATCTGATAAAAGCACCTTTGTGAGCGCATTACACCCTTGTAGTCGTAGGATTTTGTTTTGTGTTTGCGTTGACCATGGCAGATGACGACGACAAGAAGGATGAGCAGCTGCATGACATGCGAACACAAGTTGATGGACTTGCCGCAGACATACAGACGATGCATGAACGGCTTGAATCAACAATCACTTCATCGAACGAGCGGTTCGATCAGCTAGACCTCGTGCAGATGGCCACTAAGATCACGCTTGACAACGTCGTGGCACGCCTCGATGCATTGAACACATGACTCACAGAACTCTAGAAGGATTATGGCAGTGACACGGAGTAGGACGATGGAGACCGCCGTGGCCGTGCACGACGTGTGGTATGTCACTTCGCTCATGATTCATTTGCTAAGATTAAATTTAAAATTCTATCTTTTAATGGCAAATATGATCCTGCTGCATATCTTGATTGGGAATTAGAGGTCGAACAGAAATTTTCATGCCATGATCTTCCTGCTAGTTCTCAAGTTAAAGCTGCTATTAGTGAATTTACTGATTTTGCTTTAATTTGGTGGTGCGAATATAAACAAAAACATCCCACTACTGTTCCCACCACTTGGGCTCAACTAAAAGCTGCTATGCGACATCGATTTGTACCCTCATATTATGCCCGAGATTTGCTTAATAAAATGCAGCGATTTGAGCAAGGTCCACAATCTGTTGAGGAATACTACCAGGAACTACAATAAGGTATGATTCGTTGTGGCTTGTTTGAGGTGGACGACGCTGCAATGGCACGTTTTCGTGGTGGTTTGAACTGCGAAATTCAGGATATACTTGACTATAAGGAGTATGCTGATATGACCACATTATTTGAATATGCTTGCAAAGCTAAACGTGAAGTGCAGGGACGCCGCTCGACGACATACACTAACCCTTTTGCAGGATGCGGCTCATCACCCAGCTCCGTGACTGTTTCCCCTTTGCCATCCACGACCACGCCTACATCACGTGAGAGGGCGCCCAAACCTGCAGGCGCTGCCCCCTCCAAAGGCACGGCTTCCGCCAAAGGCCGTACGCGGGATATTAAGTGTCATCATTGCAGAGGATTTAGACACGTGATTCAGGACTGTCCGAACAAGCGCACTTTTCTCATTCGTGACGATGGTGAGTACTCCTCCGCTAGTGATTCTAACGACATTCAACATGCTATGCTTGCCACTAACCATGCAGCTAAGGTGGAGGTCCATGTCAACCCGGGCGACGCCGATAGGTATGAAAGTCTAGTTGCGCAGCGCGTTCTTAGTACACAGGTCACCTGCCCGAGAAGAATCAGCGACACACACTGTTCCATACCAAGGGCGTTGTGCAGGAGCGGTCAATTTGCATCATCATCGATAGCGGCGGCTGCAATAATCTGGCAAGTACCGTGCTGGTAGAAAAGTTGTCTTTACCTACTCGTAAGCATCCGAATCCATATCACATTCAATGGCTTAATGATGGAGGAAAAATTAGAGTAACACGGTCGGTACGTGTCCCCTTCTCTATGGGTGCTTACTCTGATTATGTTGATTGCGATGTTATTCCTATGGAAGCATGCTCTTTGTTACTTGGTCGACCTTGGCAATATGATACTGATAGCTTACATCATGGTCGTTCGAATCATTATTCTCTCATGTTTAAGGGTCAAAAAATAATTATACATCCAATGACACCTAAACAAATTGTTAGAGATGATCTTGCTCGAGCTACTAAGACTGCTACATGACTTGAACCATCACCATCACCCTCTGTTTCTGAAATCAAGTTGAATGCCCCTGTTTTACTTGCTACCTGTGCTGATTTTGCTGATCTACGCGATGCTCATTTGCCCTGCTATGTACTTGTCTGCTCTAGTGTGCTCGTTTCACTTGATGCTGCACCATCCTTGGATGTTTCCCCTGTGGATGCTAACATTTTGCAGGAGTACGCTGATGTCTTTCCCAAGGATTTGCCACCGGGTCTTCCACCACTCCGGTGGCATTGAGCACCAAATCGATCTCATTCCAGGCACACAACTTTCGAACTGTGCACCGTACTGTACAAATCCAGATGAGACGAAGGAGATCCAGCACCAGGTACAGGCGTTGCTTGACAAGGGTTACATTCGTGAGTCTCTTAGCCCTTGCTCAGTTCCTGTGTTACTTGTTCCCAAGAAAGATGGATCATGGCGTATGTGCGTAGACTGTCGTGCTATTAATAACATCACCATTCGTTATCGATATCCTATACCGTGCCTTGATGATATGCTAGATGAGCTTAGTGGTGCCATTATTTTCTCTAAGATTGATTTGTGTAGTGGTTACCACCAAATTCGAATGAAACTAGGTGATGAATGGAAAACGGCCTTTAAAACAAAATTTGGATTATATGAATGGTTGGTTATGTCGTTTGGATTGACTAATGCTCCTAGTACTTTTATGCGCTTAATGAACGAAGTTCTAAGACCTTTCATAGGATTGTTCGTTGTTGTCTATTTTGATGATATCCTGATTTACAGCAAATCTATGGAAGCACATTTAGAACATTTGCGTGATGTTTTTGATGCATTGCATGGTGCTCACTTGTTTGGTAACATAGACAAATGCATCTTCTGCACACAACGCGTTTTGTTTCTTGGCTATGTTGTTACTCCACAGGGCATTGAGGTGGACAGCAGCAAGATCGATGCCATTCGGAAATGGCCTACACCGACGACGGTCACCCAAATTCGGAGCTTTCTTGGACTTGCCGATTTCTACGGCAGGTTTGTCCGTGACTTTAGTTCCATTGCAGCACCTCTACATGAGCTTACAAAGAAAGGTGTGCCGTTTACTTGGAGTTCTTCGCAGGAGGTAGCGTTCAACACTTTGAAAGATACGTTGGGACACATGCCCCTCTCTTGAAATTGCCTGATTTTAATAAAGTGTTTGAACTTGAATGTGATGCCAGTGGTATTAGGCTCGGTGCTGTTTTGTTACAAGAAGGAAAGCCAATTGCTTACTTTAGTGAAAAATTAAGCGGTGCAACTCTTAGGTATTCTACGTATGATAAAGAACTATACGCTTTAGTGCGCACTTTGCAAATGTGGCAGCACTATCTTTGGCATCGTGAGTTTATAATTCACTCTGATCATGAGGCTTTAAAACATATTCGTACCCAAACCAATCTGAACCGTCGTCATGCTAATTGGGTATAATTTATTGAGTCTTTCCCTTACATTATTAAACACAAGAATGGGAAGGAAAATGTCATTGCTGATGCTCTGTCTCGTCGATATACCATGCTGTCCCAGTTAGATTTTAAAATCTTTGGTTTACAAACTGTAAAAGATCAATATGTCGACGATGCTGATTTTAAAGATGTCTTGGTTCATTGTATGAATGGCAAACCATGGGGCAAATTTCACATGCAGGATGGTTTCCTGTTTCACGCTAACAAGCTGTGTGTTCCAGCAAGCTCGGTTCGTCTTTTGTTGTTACAGGAAGCGCATGGCAGCGGTCTCATGGGACACTTTGGTGTCTACTAGACACATGAGGTGCTGGCTGCCCACTTCTTTTGGCCCCGAGTGCGCCATGATGTCGAGCGCCTTGTTGCACGTTGCACTACTTGTCAGAAAGCTAAGTCACGATTGAGCAACCATGGTTTGTATATGCCCTTGCCCGTCCCTACTGCCCCTTGGCTTCATATTTCTATGGACTTTGTTTTGGGATTGCCTAGAACTAAGAAGGGGAGGGATAGCATTTTTGTGATTGTTGATAGGTTCTCCAAAATGGCTCATTTTATACCTTGTCATAAAACTGATGATGCTAGTAGTGTTGCTGAATTGTTCTTTCGCGAGATTATTCGTTTGCATGGTATTTCGAATACCATAGTCTCTGATTGTGATGCTAAGTTTCTCAGTCATTTTTGGAGATCTCTTTGGAACAAATTGGGGACTAAATTGCTGTTTAGCACAACTTGCCACCCTCAAACTGATGGGCAAACTGAGGTGGTGAATAGAACTCTATCAACCATGCTTAGGGCTGTTTTAGACAAAAATTTACGACGTTGGGAGGATTGTTTGCCTCATATTGAATTTGCTTATAATCGTGCCACGCATTCTTCTACAAATATGTATCCTTTTCAGATTGTTTATGGTTACATTCCTCGGGCACCTATTGATTTATTTTCACTTGATGTTGCAGACGCCCCACATATAGATGTTGTTGCACATATTGAACACATGCTTACTCTCCATAAACAAACACAACAGAACATTGCATGCTTACTCTCCATGAACAAACACAACAGAACATTGCTGCTACTAATGCTAAGTATCAGGTTGCTGGTAGTAAAGGAAGAAAACATGTTACTTTTGCACCAAGTGATACCCCTTTGGTAAGTAAAGGAAGAAAACATGCTGCATTTGCGAAAGGATCATTTTCCTACTTTGCGTCGTTCTAAATTGATGCCTCGTGCTGCAGGCCCTTTTAAGGTGTTAACCAAGATTAATGATAATGCTTATACCCTTGACCTGCCTGCGGAGTTTGGTGTTTCCACTAGTTTTAATGTTGCAGATTTGAAACCATATGCGGGCGAGGATGAGGAGTTGACGTCGAGGACGACTTCGTTTCAAGAAGGGGAGGATGATGAGGACACCACGAGTTCGTCTACACCAGCAACACCTGTTCCAACGCCTCCAGATGCATTATCGCACAACTCTTCTTTATCACAAGGAACATATTGCAAATCAACTTGTGACAAAGGTAAATCATATGTAGTTTCCACCAATGTTTGCTCTAGATAAGCATGGATAGTGGACAAATTCAGTAATGAGAACACCACGAGTACGTCTACACCAGCAACACCTGTTCCAATGCCTCTAGATGCATATCCACCCCAGGCGTCACCTTCTGGGCCAATCACTCGGGCCCGTGCAAGAGAACTGAACTTCGTCATGCTACTGAAGAATGAAGGCCCAGAAGAATAGAAGCCGGACCAGCAGAGGCCCTTGTGTGGACGCCTAGGGCTACGGCCTCCCCCTTTCCCGGGACACCAGGGACGGTGCCCCCACCTCCAGGCTGCACCTTCCATACGGGTTGCGCCCCCTCATCCTCTATTTATAAAGAGGCTTTTTTTCATTTGCGACTTGAGTTTTGTTTTACAATTAGCTTTAGCTACTCTTGAACACGCGCAAATTAGCGCTGTCCTCGTGTATACAGAACTCCACCTTCGAGTGATTATTAGATTGCTCGCATCTTTTTCGTGTCCGTTTTTTGATTGCGGACAGGAAACGATCTTCGTGATCAGGCTGATCTTGCACCAACAATATCAGTAACCATAGGGAGTTGGTTCGGCGATTGCATTGGCGCTACGGGTTCTCTCGTCATAGTCGGATCGTGAGGGTCAACTTCCAACAAATCGAATTTATCGCCACTCACCGAAAGAACGGGCACTCCGGTTTTATCATTCAGTTCATTAACAACACACTCACCTTGATTAATTTCAGCACCATTAAGATTACCTTTGATGCCCTTCAAATAACGTATATGCATCAGCCTTCTCTTTTTCCGTCGTGAGCGATTGAGATGGTGTCTCGATCATGTTGTTCTCCTTCTTTGGTTGAATGTTCGAAGCTCCCTGCAAAATGTTAGTGACAATGTTAGTGACAGGAGGCACAGGCATAGCTTGTTGCTCTATTGGGTTCTCCAAAAGTTTTCTCTCAACAATGCAAGCAAGCATAAACAAATGACTTATGTGATTATACGTTACATTAGAAAGCCCAACTTGAATATTGGAATTAAGCCCTTTCAAAAATCTAGTCATTTTGTTCTCATTGCTTTCTTTTAAACCACTATAAGCGATGTAAATTTTAAACTCATGAAAATACTCCCGCACAGTTTTGTCACCTTGTTTTAGATGTTCAAATTTCTCACGAAGGGTATATTTGTAATAAGAAGTCACAAAACGCTTTCTCATCATGGTTTTGCATTCATCCCAAGTTTCAGGTTTGTTACTCAGATAACTCCACCAAAATAATGCAGAAGAGGTAAACTTATTACTAGCAGCCTTAATCATTTAAGCATAAAAAAAATCATAGTTATCCAATTCATTGTCTACTGCTAGCTCCCAATCAATATATGCAACAGAATCATACTTCCCATCATAGAATAGTAACTTAGATTCAACTTGTGCAAAATTATAGCCTGGTACCTCATATGCATCACGTGGAGAAGGCGTTATATCTCATCGAAGGTGTACATGTCGATGTTCTCGTATTCCCTTGCGCAATCCTGCCATGGTTAGTAGAAAACAAGAAACACACACAAGAATATGCACGCTCCTATCAACTACTAGGTAGTGGCAGCTCAAACATCACAGACACACACGGGAGCATTTAACCACGCTCTTATAAGTTCTTACCAAAGCAAGCAGAAGGGTGACATACACCGACTCAACCAAGCACCCCAATGGAGGTTGGATGTATCGATGCGTTGGCAAACACTTGCTATATGACTGTAATCAAATCTATGGAGCTCTGGGTAGGCTTAATAGGCAGCAAAGGAGTAGCAAATGCTCGAATCTGATAATGCAAAGTTGAATAATCGTTCAAAGTCAAGTACCATGCTGGGCCCAGACTAGAAACAATCTAGAGACACGAGCCTTGCACCACCGGGCTCTGGGAGTCCTTTGAGCCTGGCATTCTCCTTCTTCAACCGGTCGATCTCATCCTGTAGACGGACGATCTGAGTGAGCTTGGCGTCGTTCAAGGCCTTGGACGCTTCGTGGAGATCGTGATGCATCTGGTTGAGGCCCTGCAGCACCGTGCACATCCTACCGAAGGTAGGGTCTTGCTCGCTCCGGGCAGACCGAAACCTACTGACCATGGAATTGGGTCCACGACCAGGGTGATACCGGTAAGCCGAATGCCAAAACGTCAGGTCGTGCCTGGCCCTGAGCGTTGTCATCAGACTGTAAGCAGCTTCCTGGCAGGCGTGCTCATGCGAACCTCCAGCTCCTACTGCTTCCGAGTTAGGGAGGAAACCGGGGATTCCATGTAGCTCCAATCTTACTCGGTGGGAAAACTCGCCTTCAAGAGGGTGGATCGTGGTGTACTCTGGCTCATAGGGGTATCCTGCCGTGAACGAGACTCTTGCCAACTCTGCCACGAATCCAGCCATTCCGTTTCCACGATGATACAAGGCGTGGTCAGCCATCTAAAGAACACAAGGATTTGGAATCAATAGATGCAAAATTTTATTTCAAGATAAATAAATCATAAAAGAAACAAAATAAATAAAGTTTTACCCGTAAATCGATTTACTCATGCTTTTCAACCAAAGGGGTTTGATCTCTTCTAAATGACTCACGCTTTTGAAAAGCACTAACCCATTTTCAAAACACTCTAACTTTCGCAAACTATGCACAAACATGAAAAGCAGATGGCTCTTAGGGTTTCCTTTGGGCTGATCCTACGGTCAAAGGAGGCTCTGATACCAACTTCTCACGCCCAGAAATTCCTCACACGAATTTCTGAACTTAATTGTGTATTAAATCCCTGTCTAGGACCAGCTAGGGTACACAAAAAGACAATGTTGATTACATAACCATCGTTCTTAGAAACAACTGAAAATTACACTTATTCTAGCGGAAATGCAGCGGAAAGAAAAAGGTAGACTAGCTCCAGCGGGTACGGCTCCAGTCCACAGGCAAAACTTCGATGGCGGAACAGCTCACTCCTGAGAGGCACCTCCATCGGACTCGACTTCTAGCTCTGGTGGGGAAAGTTAAGTAAGGCTGAGTACAAACCACCGTACTCAACAAGTAACACGGACAAGGGGGAAATAAATGATGCATAGGGATTAACAAGGACAGGCTAGGGTTAGTTACGATTAAGCAGCAGTTAAACAAATAACAGGGATTTAAAGGAACCAAGGTAATTAAATACAGTAAAGCATAAGTAAATAACAGTTGTAACATACCACAACACTGTCCAACGTTACACCACGTTGCAACAGGCCCAACCACTACTCAACGTTACACCACGTTGCAGTAGTCCCGAGTGAAAAACCAATTACTCAAGTTATTAGAGGTTCACTAATCACAGTGAAGCTGGGAGCTCGCCCGTAACCGTGGGCACGGCTATTCGAATAGTTTATACTCTGATCAGAGGTGTACTACTGTACCCACAAGACACGACTCCACTACACTTGAACGTGCGCCGACATACCATCATGGTATACCGGAAAGGAGACCGTGATAGGACCCGTCACATAACCCTCCCTATTTAATCGTACCACACTTCAGGTTTCACCCCCTCCTTTACACCAAGTCGGGCAGTCCCCTCTTGTGCCTTGGTAGATCCGGAAGCAGCAGAGGCTTTCGTTACACCACGATTGCCCGTCCATACTCCATCACGCCTACCCTTGCCTGGGTACGTCAAATAGTTCGAAGTCATGCTTCAAATCCCACCTTACCCATTTCGGCATGTGGTTAGCACTTAATTACTTCCAGGGTTTCCCGTGAACTGGTCCTTAATCGCCATGGGTGCGACTCTCAAAACCATGCACCCACAGCCCACCATTATCAATATTTTAGTTGACAATAACCCGAACCGGGTGATGAATCATTATCTCAGCTATTCAGAATTAAGCATGATTAAATGTGATCCTGTGAGCTACTTGTTCTAAGCACGGCTAAGCATTAACCTAGGCCTAGCTCTAATCAAGTTACCCCTGGTCCAGCAATGAATAAAGTTGGATAAACAACGGCATAATAATAATGTTTACCCGAAAATAAAGTGAGGAATTTGAATAAACAGTAAATACTTTAATTAAAACAATGCATATTTGAATTAAATAAAGTGGGGAATTTGCAATAATGGGTTCAATATGTTCAAGGATGAGTGTCACTTGCCTTGCTCTGGCCCCTGGGGAACTTCGGCGACGATCTCGAAGTAAACCGGCTCTTCGACGGGGTCCGAATCTAAGCGACAAAGCACAAAAATAAATAAAACAGGCACAAACTCTACTGAAACAGCAAAAGAAACTATTTTTAATGGATTCTTGACAATTTTATGAATTTAATGAAATTTGAATGGACCTAAACGGAGACTAGAAGAATTACTTATGAATTTTAGAAGTTTTCTGGGTTTTTTAGCTAAACAGAAAAGTCCTAAATCAATTATTGCGCAATTAATGAGGTTGCTGACGTCAGCGAGGAGAGAGGAGGCTGACGGCTGACAGGTGGGGGCCACCTGTCGGTGAGAGAAAGGGGGAGGCAGAGACTGACAGTTGGGTCCCACGGGAGGAGAGAGAGGAGAGAGGCGCGGGGCGACTGACGGGTAGGCCCCGTCGGTCAGCGAGAGGGGAGCAGAGAGGGGTGCGAGCGTGGCCGGAGGCAGGAGCTGGCGGCGGCGAGAGCGGCGATGCCCGGCGACGGCGCACGGCACGGCGCGACGGCAACGACGGCGCAACGGCGACGACCGGCGACCGGCGACGGCGGACAACCGGGACAGCGGCGCACTGGGCGCAACCGAGCGAGGCAGCGGCAGCGGGCTGGCGCGACGACGGCGAGCGAGCGGCGGGCGCGGGCACGCACGAGTGCGGGTGGCGGCGGCTTGACGACGGCGTCGCGAAGGCGACGACGACCGCAGCGGGCGGCGGCGAGGATGAGCTTCGCACCCGTCCGGTGACGGCGGGTGGCTCGGCGGCGGTCGGCCGGGAAGGGGGGGAGAGAGAGGGGAGGAGGATGGAGACGCTCACCGGCGGCGGCGAGAGCGCGGGCAGGTCGGCGAGATCGAGGCGAAGGTGGCGACGTCAGCGAGGAGAGATCAGGCTGACGGCTGACAGGTGGGGGCCACCTGTCGGTGAGAGAAAGGGGGAGGCAGAGACTGACAGCTGGGTCCCACGGGAGGAGAGAGAGGAGAGAGGCACGGGGCGACTGACGGGTGGGCCCCGTCGGTCAGCGAGAGGGGAGCAGAGAGGGGTGCGAGCGAGGCCGGAGGCGGGAGCTGGCGGCGGCGAGAGCGGCGACGCCCGGCGATGGCGCACGACACGGCGCGACGGCAACGACGGCGACGACCGGTGACCGGCGACGGCGGACAACCGGGACGGCGGCGCACTGGGCGCAACCGAGCGAGGCGGCGGCAGCGGGCTGGTGCGACGACGGCGAGCGAGTGGCGGGCGCGGGCACGCACGAGCGCTGGTGGCGGCGGCTTGGCGACGGCGTCGCAAAGGCGACGACGACCGTAGCGGGCGGCGGCGAGGACGAGCTTCGCACCCGTCCGGCGACGGCGTGCGGCTCGGCGGCGGTCGGCCGGAAGGGGGGAGAGAGAGGGGAGGAGGATGGAGACGCTCACCGGCGGCGGCGAGAGTGCGGGCGGGTCGGCGAGACGGAGGCGAAGGTGGCGACGCGGGTAGGAGCGGGAGATTGGCAACGGCGGTGGAGATCGATTGGCGACGGCGAGGAGGCCGGACACGGCGGCGACTGGGCGGCGAAGGAGTGCGCGGCACAGGGGAAGCTCCCTGGCGACGACGAGGGCGGCAGCAAGTCGGCGACAGCGAGGCGGAGGTGGTGACGCAGCTGGATGACGACGACCGGCGGCTGGCGGCGAGATCAACCGGCGGCAGCGAACGACGATAGCGCGGCAGCAACTCGTGCGGAGGCGGAAAGTGGGCGACGGCGCGACGGCGGTGGGAATTTATAGGGTGGCGGCGCCGGCTAGGGCGGGCGGAGGTTGGAGACCGAGTCGGGCGCGACGCGGTCTTCGCGGCGGCCGTTGCGGCGGCGGCGGCGCGGACTCGGACTCGGGGCGGCGCGGCGTGGCGTGGGCGCGGGCGCTGGCGGGGAGGCGGTCGCTGACAGGTGGGCCCCACCTGTCAGTGGCGCGAGGGAGGAGGGAGGCGGCGCGGACTCACGGCGCGGGCGCGGCGCGGGAGCTGGGCCGAGCGGCAGCCCAGGCGGGGCGCGCTAGGAGAGGGGAGGCCGGAGCCGGTGGGCTGGGCCGGCCGAGAGGAAGTGGGCCGGCCCGGGAAGGAGAAAAAGAAAAAAGAAAAAGGAAAAAGAAAAGGGAGGGAGGAAAATTGGACTTCGGCCCAATTTGAGAAGGAAGGGGAAAAAGAAAGGAAAAAGGAGGGAAAAAGGAAAACCCCACTTTTGCTGAGTTTTAAATTAATTTGTTTGGCCAAATTTTATACTTCTGCAATTTAAATTTAAATCCAGTTAGTCGATTTGCGAGCCTCGGTTTAATTGAATTAATTCCTTTTAGAGGGATTTTTCCTGAGTTAATTAAGCCGATTGTTATTTACGAATTTCTTTTTACGATTTTAGGCTTAGGACAAAACTCCGGGCGTGACAACCAGCCACACGACACGACAATGCAACGCAAAACTCAAAAATACAAAAACCAAAAAGAACAATGCAAGGCACAAAGATGGCTCGGTAAGGGATGAACTAATCTAATCTAATCTACTATTTTTTGATGAACTAATCTAATCTAATCTACTATATTTTTTGGCTATTTTCTTGTTTGTGGGAAGATAAAAACTCACCATGCAATGAAAGCTCTGATACCACTTGATGTGCACGGGGTGGCCCGATCTTTTGGCGAGTTATGATAACTACGATTTGGGAGAAACGTTGACGATCCGACTACAACCGTACTAGACGTTGTTGTGTTGCGCCTTAGCGATCGATACACCTCTACTTGGGCTGTTGATCTTGCCGATGCAAATCAACCTTATTCCTATGAGCAAATCGAAGAAACAAGCAAGAACAAGATAAAAGCAATCTCATATTGCAAATAGGAATTGAGTACAAATGATATGTTGAGGTTCAGTAACAAGCAACCTGGCGATCTAACCGATTACGGGATTAACTCGGTAAAGTAGCAACGCTAAACTTTGATCTAAACAAAACCCGAGAAACCCTGAAGGGGTACCTAGCTATTTATAGGGGTGGGAGGACGACCAAGGGTGCCCTAGGGTCGTGCTCCACTAGATTGGAGCGCACTCCACTTGGGCCCCTCTTGGGCCAGGGTCCCAAGCGAAGTTACAAGCCCATTGGCCCAATATAGGTGATGCAGCACCTTGTTTCTGTGATTTCTGCCAAACGAGATAGAATTTGATGATGAGGCTGGATCCGTTAGAAAGATGACTCCAAGATCTTTCCATCAAGTACTCATGGAGCCAAAACGGAGCTTGTATGTAAATTTGGCGGCCGTTTGAAGTCAGCAATGTAGCGTGTGGCCGAATCGGATTCCAGCACTTGATCATCTTCATCTTGATGAGAGCAATGGTTGTGCCAATGGTGGGTATGGTCACATCAATATGTGGTTGATGTGTTTTGAACCCAATACCTACATTGTGTGGGGCCCTAGGCTTCACCAAAACTTAAGATATGATTTTTTTTCTCTACTATCCACAAGGGTATTGAAGTTAGAATATGACCAAAAAGGTTTGAAAGTATTTTTGCCATAGAAAGCATAGGCCTCTAAATGGGCGGAATTCTTTACTTCCTAGAGATATTGTGGGGATAACAACGAGTTGACCTAGGGTGACCTTTCAGGTGATGACATGTTTATTTGGGCTTTTGAGAAGAAGAATATGTTCTCTTCAAACTTTGAGGGGTTATAGAGATATGAGAAAGTAGAACATTTAGATAGTTGTGCGCCATTGAAAGTGAAACAACTTTTTTTTTATGTTGGCTGCTCTAAGGATAGAATACAATTTACATGATGAAGATGGTTAGGATGCAATTTTGTCAGCTGTGTGTGATGGCAGAGGATCATGATGCCATCATCTTTACATGTGATACTTGCTCTCTTTAGTCTATTTGCACCCATGCTCTTTTTTTAAAAAAAATTTATCCCAGCTAGTTTTGAAGTTTATTTTGTGTTAATTGTTGGGAAGGCTAGAGGTAATAGTTGTTAGATAAATGATTTTGCTTGCTAAACAAGCCCATTTATTCTCTTTTAACAATTCCACCTCGTATGGTTGCACTTTTGTTACAATGGAAGCCATTCTTGAGGCAATACAAAGTTGTGTCCTGGATGTACTGGGGCTGTATGAAACTATGGAATGTCTGAGGTTGTTTAGAACAGGTGTAGGCCAAGGTTGGCTGGTGTTGGTGTTTGTTATAGGAAGATCTTTTCATGTATTAGTTGTCTAATGTTTTGCGTAGCTTACTAGAGTGAGTAGGAGGATGCCAGACAATCCCTTTCTACCCATGAAGTTAGATTTTTAGAGGATGGTAGTTGAGTTGTTTAGGGTCTAGGCTTCGGAACCTGGAATTGTAATAGGCTCCATACTCCATACTGAACCATATGTAGCACACATCAAAGACATACATTAACAAAAATTATGTGAACCAAAAACAATGCAAAATGATGACATGGTGGGAACATATGACAACACAACATATCTTAAAGCTAAGTTATATGTAAGCATGCCATGGGAAATTACATCATTATTTGTCTCATACTATTTATAGGTTTGACTCTCATGGCATTGCTACAAAAGCACGCAGCCTATACATATGTCACCCATGACACATCTCACAGTTGCATACACCTCCCTTCCAACCGCCCACACACCAATATTGTTTAACCTTTCCCCCACCGTTGGAGAGTCCATATACAATGCATCCAAGCTTGCATAGAATCTTTGTGCACCAAGTTACATCCGGTGTAGCCCTGTTGCATTCATCTGTAAAAGAAATATAGGTCAGTGCGTACTGTACTTATGTAAAATGTTTATATGGAACATGGATCACTTCAGAACCGTGAACCCACGGGACAAGAACATGTTATTGTACTAAAGAGAGGAAATGGTATAGACAATCAAACCCAAGTAACTATACTTGTTTAGAGAAGCACATTATAGTTTAAAAAGACAGGCAACATGTTGTAATAGGATGATTGCATAGTTTAATCGTCAGTTACAAATTCTCAAATGGATAAATCAAATATAATGTGTTATCAAGCTAAATCACAACTTAGAAATGTTATACCAGCAATATGCTGATGTTCAATTATTTTTTGAGAAACCATACTTTTGGAAGAGTGCCATGAATAATCTAATTTAATATATGTTTTTGAACACACGAAAACAAACTAAATCTTTTTTTTATTTATATACAAATTCCAGGCACTCCTCAGAGCATCACATTAATCCTAGGAGCTAAAAAGGGCTAAAACTTCTCACGTTATACCGGTCCCTGATTTTATCATTCGAACACGGTGCTGGCATTTGTTCATTAGAGACAAGAACTCTTAAAGAGCCAAATAAAATATTTCATATCAAAGTGTGAACCTAAAACTTTATGAAGCATGGCCTTAATAAGACACTCATGGTTGAACATGGTGTAGTGTTTTCTTTCTCTGCAATTACCAAACCTTACGGTTTGCTATAAAGGAAAATTGAATTACCCAATGCGAGATATTCAAGAGCAGGGGTGGATAACACAAGCAAAATGGGACAATCACAGTAGAGAAAGAGGCAAACCAGCATATGCAGAAGTTGTGAGTAGCATCAGTACTATGAGCAAAGAAAGACGAGTCATTCCGGTGTTGGTCTGGGAGTGCCCTAAGAAGACCATCCAGCTTTCTTCTTGTTCTTGTTTCTGAATGTTTGGTGTATGCAATGAAGACATAAAATAATGGACTGTCCAAAGGGAAGTTTCCTCTTTCTTCCAACACTTCTGTTTGCTAGAGACAATTTTTCTTGTGTCATCTAGGATATGATTAGAGGTGTGTAGTTATTGAAGTGCAGAAACATCTCCATACATATTTCTGTTCTCACCCAACAGAAAGCACAGACATCATTAAATCTCATATGAATGATGTAACTATGTCAGAGCATCCCCAACAGCTCATCTAAATTTGGTCATGCATATCTTTATTTGGATGATCACCTAAAACAGTTCATTGTTTGTACTCCAGCAGATCGTCCATATATGATATCCTCCATATCTCTTTAGCACATAAAGAGAGAACATCTAAATATGATTTTTCTCTCTCATAATATAGATGACATTAAAAATAAAAGATGAGATGGATGCTTTCCTGGAGCTCAACTTTTACTCTCCATCATCTATTTTTAGAATTAAGGATGAGCTAGTTGATCTGCTAGGGATGCTGTAAGTAGTCTGTGCTTTCTGATTGGTGAGAGCAGAAATATATATAGAGGTATTTCTGCACCTTAAACGTTAAGGGAGTAACTACACTTGGACCTAGTAGTAGGATAACTTCCTATATATATCTATATGCCATATTGTACTTGTTACTCCTCATATAATCTTATTTGTTGAACTTTTTCTTCCTTTCTTTACGCTTAGGTCCATCCTTTGTCCATGACCACTGTTGGATTGATGAAATGACAATTTTACCCTTCTTATGCATCATTTTTTATGTGCAAACAAAGATAATGGTTAATTATAAACATACTCTATATATGTCATATAGCTAGGTTCAAACAGCCATATTTGATATTCAGTGCATGATACTTGGGCATTTCGAATGGTCTTTTGGTGACTTGTTTTGTATATTTGTACTCTTTTATTGCTCTATCTATCTATCTATCTATCTATCTATCTATCTATTATCTATCTATCTATCTATCTATCTATCTATCTATATATCTTTTGTAGAATGTTTCTTGTATTCTGCACCAAATCTTTCTAGGAAATCCATATTTTCATGAGCTGTACACGTCTTGAAGGAATATTTCTTCAGTACTAAATGAACTAATTTTTGAATGGTTAAACTGCCTAAGAAAATATTATTAGATGCAAGTTATGAGCCGAACTAAACCTTGGCAATGGGTAAGACAATGCATGGGTTCAACAGGCCAAAAAGCTATTACGCTTTATGTGAATCTCTTCTTTCTATATAGTTTATACCCACTACTTCAACTAATTGTTAGAAGAGTTTTTGAACTATTTGTGACTCTTGAATGCATACTCTGAAATGCCAACTTCTATGAAGACTTTATTTGATTATTTGTCATCGGAACTTACTGGATTCTAACAATTTTGCTACATTGGCTTGCCAACTCAGCAATCTATCTGGTAAGTGAGCTTGCTCCTCTTATAACCCTTATCTTCTTCCTCTGCTCAATTCATTAAAAGGGACGGAGGACGAGGAGCGAGTGGCCAACATATGTGCAATTATTCCCCAGGGCTATGTGGGAGCCCAATGCATTAGCGCTCCTCGTTCTCCCTAGTTTTGAAGATGGTTGTCGATTGCGGTGATGCGGCGAAAGGAGTGACATGTACATATCCTATCTCTATCTAGAGGGCGCCACCATTAGAAGATGCAGAGGCCCAAGGCCGAGGCCAACTCTACCTGGCCAACCCGTAAGGAAGAAGATGAGCGCACCAAGGTCATTTACCACTCATTACTGAGTTAGCATGGATAAAATGGTAAAACAGGGAGAATTGAATGGGCCAATATGGCTTCATCTGAAGGCCAGCCTGCTGCTGGTGTTTGTCTCCGTCATGACAAGCCTCAGCTCACATTAAATTTCATTGATACAACCGACTGCAACTAAACTTAGAACCTTGTGGCAATCAATTTAACAGCATTACCTCGACATGATACATGAGAAAATAACTAACCAAGCTGCAGCACATATACAAGCACACTGATTTCGAATTTCCATGTTATTCGACCAATCATGCACACTGCGATCAGGATATCTTCCATGATCAGATATTATTTGGCAAGCTAGTTATCTAATTGTCGTAGCAGGCGTAGCAGACGCACTTGCGTTGTGGCCAGGTGCCCTCGCAGCTGTAGCTCCTCACGTGCTTCTGAAAGAATATTTTGCAGGTAACGAAACATAGTGGCTTCACGCATACCAATTTCGCGAAATCGTAGCTGTTGCAATTCTCCTCTGTACAGAACGTAGGGGGACATAGAGTGTTAACTTGTGAAAGGAAAGCTTTTTCTGTTTTTTTTTTGACTCAATAGTATTGAAATATCCTGATGATTAGTTGGAAAGGAAGCAGTATTTTTCTGGCATGTTACTAGTGCCATAAACTCTTCTAAATTCTACACTATCTGCCTCAGCCATTCTATGAGTTGCATCCTTTCGGCATATGGCCCCCCATCATTTATTATCAGTTCCGCTAATTCAAACCATAAACCAGCCCCTTGTTTTAGCTGTTTAGAAGCATATGCAAAATGTTTTATTCACGATTAATAAATAACTTATGTGTAAAACTTTTGTAGCCTTGTTTCTTTGCGATATGAAAATAAAGGCTGGATAATACACTACTCTAATAAACCCCCGCCAAATAACTTGAAATTTAAGTTTTAAAATTCAAGTTTTGGTTTATGAGGATAAACAAAGCGAATAGATATGGACAATACATGCTCATCCACACACTTGGGGGAGAGAAAGCGAGAACCTGCATGAACCCAAGAATTTCGAGGAAGCAGAAGTAGAATGAACAAAAGGAGAGCACCACTTCTCTCCATTATCCTTTTGTTGGTTGTTCTTGAGGCCTGCAAAAAAGAGGCTATGCCAAGGTGGATATAAGATGCAAATTTCTATATAGCCTTCTTTGAAGTAAAGAAAATGCCAAATCAACATTGAATTCTCAAGAGTTCTTTCTTCGTTGCATTCTTTTAGAAAATGTATTTACTAAAATTCAATGGCTAGCTGGCAACCCATGCAGTCTTTCGTTGGCTTTTGTGGACATATGCATTGGGTCATATCTTTGACCAATATGGCAAATTTGGCAGATGTAGCATTTGTTTGTTTTCAGAGCTGTTCTTTCAGGTTCAAGCGGCCTAAATAATCGTGGTTATTCATGTTCATTTATTTTCAGTATCATGGTGACAGTTCCGTAAAGGACATCGATTACTACAACACATAATTAAGTCAGTTGAACGGAGCATGCATGTGTAACGCTTGTAAGTCCAATATTATAATATGAACAACTTTACCATCCTTAAAAAGATATTACAATATTCCACAATTTCTAATGTAAATTTTAGTACCTCAAGTTATCAAAATTTTAAGTGTAAACTTTAGTATATAGATGTATTTATTCAAGTAATGTTAAAATTGACATCCTAATATACACGGACAGCTCATATAAAGACATGGTGAAACGAACAAGATTTCAACACCATGACATAATATATGATGACACAAGAAGAAAACAAACTAAACATAACTCTAACCGTACGTATCTCATGTGAAAAAATTTCACTGTACTGCGTCCCACACTCTATCCTCTCCCTATTCTCTATTAGATCATTCATGTAGCACAGTCCAGTGTCTTTGGCCCAACAGTAGCCTATCCTATGCGTCCTTTCTAGATTTCAAACCTCTCTCGTCACACTTTTATCCGCACTACTCACGCTTTTCTCTTTCCTACATCATTGTCACGAACATATGGGTCCAGATATTGGTCAGGCCCACATGTCAGTGGCACGACATGTGACTTTATGGGAGAGAATCTAGATCTCATAACTCTATGCACAATGGTAATAGTGTAGCTGCTATGTTGGTTTTCAGGAAGTAGAGATCGACAAGAGAGGAATCTACCACAATGGTAACCTGGAAACCACTAATCTCTCACTTTGCCATCTGTTCTTCCCAGAACCATCAACTCGTCATCAATGTCCCTTCTAGATCTATTCACTACCGTTACCACACCCCTACACTGGTCATGGCAGTTGTGAGTGTAGGATCAAAACAGAGTTAAATAGACCTACCAGAGGGGGGTGAATGGTAGGTAGAACCAAAACCCAAAAATCTTTTAGCGGAAATTAAAGATTACATCTGGTTACGCCTTCCTGAGATTACCTCTAGTTACGCTGCTCCTATGCCGCAAATCTGGTTGCGCCGCTCCTGAGATTACCTTGATCGCGTTACTCCTGTGCCGCCGATCAGATCATCGAGATCCAGAGAAAACCGCCAGTAGATAAAAATACAAAACGTAGATTGAATGATCTGAATTTTATTACTTCAACTGGTATTTACAAAGTGCATCAACGGCACTCTCAAAATTATTGATCTAGAATCAACAACAAAATCTTATAAAAAACATTCCGAGAACCCCTCGGTACCTATTTATAACAAAATAAAACTATCAATTACACTCGGACTCAGCCGTGGGCGCTCGCAGCCGCATGGCCGGCCAAATCGAACTCCCTGGCCAAACCAAACTTCCACGGCCGGCCGAATCAGACTCTAACGCACGTACGCACAGTATCCACGCGTATGCTGCCTTGCAACCTTGCCGCAACCAGCGTACATGCTGTCTACGTACATACGTACGAACATATACCTCTTCTTGTGCTACAGTAACCGAATTTGTAGCATCAACCAATTCCTGTCCGGACTCGCGCACGGACTGACCCACGCATGCTACAGTAACCCGTATTGCTACAGGAACCGCGCCACTGTAGCAATCCGTGTAACACCCTCCTTCTTTTTCATATCCAATTTACTTCACGATTTCCCGGCGCTTAGCCATGCAGCATATGAAGCCCGTTATGACTCTATCCCACACGGTGTTGCACCACCATATACCACCTCGTATTCAACATCGTCACCCGACATTCTCGATCGTCCGGACCTCAGCTCCTCCCTGAGCGTAGTCACGATCACACCGTCGTTGACTGATATTGACCTCCAAGAATCATGACTCCAGTCCAACCATGTCACATGGCATCCCGACCATCCAGACATCGGTTCCTTCCTGAACCTAGTCATGGTCAGTCACACACACTCACACCAACACCATAACCGTTTCAAACCAAATTCTATCAATTTACAAGCCAATCGTTCATCACAAAATATATATCATAACTATAATCTTACACTTGTAGGATCGTAATGGGCTTTTCCTACCTCAAAAGCTGGCCATTGAGGTGAGGGGCTCCCCCCACTTATATCCTAGGTTCATTGCCCCTCCATAACCAATGTAGGACACTGGTGCCCCTCATCCCTTCACCGCCCCTTCACCATATCCGGGCTATCAACAGCCCACGGTCCATCAGGTATACATGCCCTGCATCCCCGCAGGCACCCTACGTTCCATCAGGCCTTCACACATTGTGTCCATCGGGCCAAAGATGTTAAACGAGCCAAGCTCTGATACTACTTGTAGGATCGTAAAGGGCATTTCCCACCTCAAAAGCTAGTCAATGAGGTGAGGGGCTCCCCCACTTATATCCTAGGTCCATTGCCCCTCCACAACCAATGTGGGACTATTCAACAGTGAGTTACTACTCTGTCCCAACATATGGAATATCAATGTGCCAACATATGGAATATCAAAAGATATTATTTAATTTCCTCGCAGATGTCCCTGCCATACCCATTTGCTAGATTATTCATTCAGTTATAGATCATAGCACATATGCAGATTACTTCATGCAAATGGTACAGTTGCAAATGCCTTTTAGCCCTTTGCCGGTGCACCACGCCTCCCTGACCTTGCCATGGTGACCAATTGCCCTGATCTTGCATGTCAACCTACACATTGGGAAGGGACACACAAAATCTGGGATACGGAGCACGAGACACTCCTCTGCAAACATCATATCCATTGGTTAACATAGTTCGGAGCAAGTTCAATAGTTCAGCAGCTATATTGTCATTTGACATAAATTATACTGCTGCTAAAAGTCGGAATTTTGAATAACATATTGGAGTAAGAATTTAACGCTAATCCCATGAGACTTTATTTTGCCAAACTGTTATCTTATCCGCGTTGTTGATACTTGGTCATGGCATGGCAGCAAGTTAACAACACCAAATGGGGTGACTGTCAGAAGAAAGAAATCAAGAATTTATCTTTCTAATTATATTGAAAAGGGTTCAAAAAAATTGTTGATATGCTATTTACATAATACCTATCAGTACTTCATTTGCACCAGCTATTGTCTGAGATTAAAACAGAATGTAATAATTATATTTGAAAATCTCGAAACTTTAATTTGCATAGATATGAATCCTAAATACAAATTGAAAACCAAAACACCATAGATATAATTTAAACGCGTATAGGCCACGACGGCCTCCACTACCAATGTTTGGTCATTATACGGACTTTCCCTCTCCAGGAAATAGAACAAAACAAACAAAATACCCAACTAACCATTACCAGATATTGGTATTACTAAAGTGTTATAGGAATCAAAAAATCTAGAAATTTCTTTCTATGTATCTGAATATCCACATGCTCCGTGCAAACTTCTAGGAGTAGGAGCTCGATCTCCAACATGCAAGGGAGGAGAGAGGTCGCGATACAGATACACACACAAGATAGAGTGAGAGATATAGGGTCTGTTTGGGGGAGCTTTAGATTCTGAGAAGCAGCTGCTTGGTAGCCAGCTTCTGAGAATCTGGAAAATCTCCTAAACCCAGCATTTCTAGATTCTGGATTCTTAGTTCATGTTCCAGAATCTGTAACTATATATTCTCAGAAGCTGTGGACCGTTTGGGTAGCTTCTGGCAGAAGCAGCTTCTGAGAAAAGCTGCAGCTGGGAGAAACTCCCCCAAACAGGCCCATAGAGATCAAGAAGACAGATAGATAGGGAAACCACTAACTTGGAAAGGATGGATTTCCTTGGAATACAAGTACAAGTAGGAAGAGAATGATCACAGCCCTTTGCATCCATTGCTGAGTGCCCAGATTTTGGGTGGGGTACCAAGTCTGACCAGTATATATTATGTCTCTAGGGACACAAGTGGTTGTCTTTATAGACCACTAGAAACAGAATCTTAATATTTAATGCATAGTTAATAAGTACCCCACCCAACAACTAGTGGCATACCTATATTGTCATTGAATTCTTCAGTTTTTCATAAGGTAGTAAATTAAATGACCTTGCACACTGTACACTCCAAATTCACTCAATCAACTAGATCGAGTGGGTGAGTAGCCGTGAGTAGCCCTGATTATTCATGTGTAAAGCCACACAATTTTTGAGGAATTAACCTTACAGAATTATTTCAAATCCTTCACATAATAAATGAGGAAACCACACATGCTGCATCACGAGCAAAAACACAGTAAAACAAGACAAAAACAATAAATCACATAATATATTTACTGTCAAAATATCTTTGTAGTTGTGGAGTAGACTAGGGTTTCCATTCCCACATGTTGTACTTATGACATTTTGATATAATGGCAACACAAGCTCCAGCCATTAGCAATAGAGATATTACCCAACACCAAGAAACCCAAACCAGCATAAAACATTCTCATATCAGTCAATCCCTACAACCTTCAAATACATGGTATATTCAAATTAATTATCCATTGATAAATTGACTAAATAAATAAATTATGTTTCTATTCGTATTGGTCACTCGTAAATTAAGTTATTGCATTCCAATTGAGTATCTCCAAACTAGAACTTAACTCCAAAGTAATATTCGAGAGTACTACATACTGAGAAATGTTCATATCTAACGAGTCTCAAAATTCAAAAATGTGCAACATTTCCAGAAAAAAATCCCTGTCCTTCCCATTTTCCCCTCGTCCCTTTTCCCACTTACCTTTTCCCTTATCACCTTCTACTTCCTTTCTTCTTTCTTCTTCGTCCTTCTTCAGTAGGCAAGCAGGCTAAGCCGCCCATGTAGGCAGCCTCTACATAAGTGAAGCCTAGATGCGCATTCCAAGAACAACTTTTCAAACCATCTGGTTCTCCTACCACCTGAACACTGCAACCATTGCCACAAATCCTGACATTTTTTCCCGCAAAACTGCCGCACACCATAGTTCCTCTCCCAACTATAAGTCACACCGCTCTGCAGCCTTCTCCCATTCTCCAAGCCCCTGTGGCCACCAGCATCTCCTCTATTTTCCCACATCACATTGCCATCCCCAATCAGCATGCAAAGTCATCACCGCTCCTAGGCTTGGTACTAGAACCACCACTACCATTGTCATCTCGTGCTCAGCCCGTCACCAAGGAGCAACGCTTTGCCACCCTTTTTGATCAGGACATCAACAGCTCAGATCTTCCCAAAGTATTCTATCAAGCCTCCACATCACTAATGGCCCATAATAGGTATGAGATAAAGTTATGCATGTTTTGGAATTGAATATGGTCTCCTTACAAAACCAATTTAAAAGAAATATCTAGTCACCGATCTAGTAGTCCTCTTGGGGCCCATGAGTACTTGTTTGAAAGTTTATCAAGTCTAGTTTTAAATGGTTTTTGACCCATGTATTCCAGTTTTGTTTGATTGACCCATGTTTGTTATATGTCGGCCCATTAACAGTGTTTCGGTCCGTTTATGTTCTCTCGTGCCAAACCATAGTCCCACATGAAAAGTTTATAGGTTCAGACTAGCTTGTATATCCAGTTCACCCCAAGCATGGTACATTTGGGTTAATCCTTTTATAAGATGCGAGGATGAAAGTGTGACTGTGGTGCTATATGATCTAGGATGGGCACACTAAACTATAGAGCGGTCTATGCGGGTTTGGGGGTTGGGGTGTTACAAATAGTATTAGAGAGCCTCAACCCATGCTGCACGGGTGTGCCTACGTAGTGGCCCATGGAGGAGCAGATCGCACTGTCGTGGCACCAAGGAAATATTCAGTTCGCCTGTTGAGTAGCAGTAAGATGCCACATGCGTTAACCCTAAAAAGAGGGAGAGGGAGTGTAACACCCCAGCCCATTAGTACTATTTTATATCATTTGAGTGTTCTTGGGCTAAACCATAGTGTTTCATCCTATTTGTGTGTTCTCGTTTCAGATTGTGCCATTACAGCCAAGTGTTTGGTTAGTGGGATTAGTCCCACATGAAAGATTGATAAGTATGGGTAGCTGATATACCTAGTTCACCTCAAATATAGTACCTTCGGGTTAACTCTCTTAGACGAAGCGAGTACAAACATACAAGTGAGATGTGATTTAAACATGGGCCTGCTCAAAATTTAGAGAGGGCTATATATGCAGGAACATTGGAAAATTCAATGGGAAGATTGGAATCTTAGTTCCACATCACATGTCCCCCTCGGCCCCTATTTCTTCCACTCTAGCTTTCTTGCCCATGTTCCATGTTGAACCATTTTGGAAGTCCGCTACCCTGGCTGGTTCGTCCTGCTCTCCACAACTCGGTGAAACCCTCTTTCCTCACTGCTAAACACCGTTAATGCCATATCTGATCCACTGCCTTGCTATCCCTTCCTGCTCACTTTTTGCTTGTTGCATCATGGGCATTGTCACCACGATGTATCCCCACAGTATTCCAGCAAATCCCACCAGTCTGATCTACCTGTCCACGTGTTGAAACATCAACCGAGTCCCCACATAAATGCCATGGTGCCACATCATCCTCTCATGTACACGTGGCAGACACCACAACCAGTGCACTGAACCCTCAATTCCCACCCCATGTACTTATTATTTGATACTAAGTCAAATGGAAAAAATATAACTAGGCTGAAAGTAGTCTATAATTTTTTATGACTAATGGACCTTGGCCTACATTTTGTTGGGCTTGTAATTGGGCTTATAGCCCATAAATAGGTTACTCACTACATAGGCCTTAACAGGCCATAATATACTTTATGACGTTTTTTGTGCTCGATAATGACGAAAAATAGCGTCATAAATTTATGATGAAAGAAGGATTGTCACAAGATTAATGACGAAAAAATATGTTTTCGTCATAGAACATGATTAGAGATGCATGATAGGTGACGAACGAAAATTCGTCATATAGACGTCACAGATGAGGAAACATGCATTATTTTCAATTTTTATGACGTAAATAGAACGTCATCTATCATAAGATTTACCGAGTACAACGTGCACCATATCACTGACCCAAGGTCCCACGTATAATCCATTCTTTAAAAATGGTTCATTTCCAAAAATCAAAATCCAGGGAATATTCCTACTATATTTGTTTTCATTTTTCCTAGATTTATTATAATTTAAATCATCCAGAGGTCATATCTCGCGTATCCATACTTTCTAAATTTCTGAACAATCAATCTCTACCTCGTGGTTTATCCTTTTTTTTCTTCGATTTGAAGTAGATTAATTGCCTTTTTTGTTCCCGAGAAGCTAGTTATGGCAGGAGATGTCATACAGATTCATTACCTAGAGCAAGGCAAGAGGGCAACCTTTGAAGGTATTAAAGCCAATTCACAAGATGTTTTTAACCATGCATATTTTACTTATAAATTACCATATTTCAACGTATGACCTAGTTGCAATTGTCTACTGCCTTGAAGTTATTAAATATCCTAGTCAAATTTGAGTTGAGCATATGGAATCGACTTATAGTAGAGTAGTTAACGCTTGTTTTACAACCAAAATTTTGTTTTGACTAATGACATACTTATAATGATTTCATATGAGTTCAGTTGCTGCGTGTGCTATATTTCTGATATCGTTTTCTGCACCATGTAATAATAGTTAGTATTAATGATCTTTCAAAGAACTGCTACTGTGCTCAAGCATGTTGATGGTTCTAAAGGAGAATATAGATGAGGATAACACAACAGAACAAAAGGCTACATTGTTAACGCTTAGTTCTGCCCAAATTGTTTTACAACCAAAATAGCTCATGTCATGAAGAAGCCTATCAAACAATATAGCACACAGTTAGATATGTACAAAGAGCAATTATGTGAACTCGAAATGATGCAAAGTGATGACATGGGAAAAGGACAACACGGTATAGCTCCAAGCTAATATATATTTTTGCATGCCATGGGAAATTATATTTTGATTTGTCACTTATTCTTTATAGGTTTGACACTCATGGCAATGCTATAAAGAACGCAGCCCATGGATACGTCATATGTCACCCATGGCACATCTCACAGTTGCATACACCTCTTTTCCGACTACCCTCACACCAGTATTGTTTAACCTTTCCGCCACCTTTCGAGAGCTCATATACAAAGCATCCAAACTTACAAAGAGTCTTTGTGCACCAAGTTACATCCATAGGAACTATGTCACATTCATCTATAAAAGTAACATATACATAAATGGCCCCACCAGTAAAATGGTTATTCTCCTTTTAAAATTGTATATATGAAACATGAATCACATCAGAATCAATGACCCACATGACTACTGCATGTTATTGCATTGATGATAGTGGAAATGAGGTAGACGGTGAAACCCATATACATTATAATTTAAATTGAGAAAGAGGATGTTCTAACTAGATGATTGCATAGGTTAGTCACGGTTTCTTACAGGGATGAATTACATCATATATATTATAAAGTCAAGAAATAACTAAGAAATGTTAGATAAGAAATGCCGATCCGCAACTTTTTCTTGACAAATCATTCTTTTGGAGACATGGCATGGATAATCCAGTTGTTTATAAGGGATTTGTGTCCGCTATTTCTGGAGTCAACTTTTATCTTATCAATACTGGTGAAATCAATATTAAAGGAATTGCAACTATTGGCATGGCCGGACTGTAAGTAAAAAGAACCAATGGTTCCCTGAGTTTATCAATCGAACCCCGATGGTAGCATTTGTTTATTAAACATAAGAACCCTTATAGAGCAAACTAAAATATTTGATAATGAATGACTCCATAGATGTTGCATCTAAGATTGTGTACATCAAGTATATATCGTGACCGTACAACATATTTTTTTTGTGATTATCCAACCTTGTGGTTTTCTACATAAGGAAACTTTCATATACCAAACATGAGAGATGCAAGAGCAAGGATCGGATAACACAAAGAAAATTGGATAATCAAACCAAAATACAAGATAAGAGGCAAACCAGCATATGCATAAGTCATGAACAGCACCAGTGCTATGAGTAGTGAAAGAGAAGCCATTCTCGCATTCATCATTGAATGTCCAAAGAGGGCATTCATGCTTTTCTTCTGTTCTTATTTCACAATGCTTGGGTGTTTTGGTTCAAACAAATTATAGATTTTTGGCAATGTCCATTCAACATGGGAGTCCAAAGACAACTTTGCCTCTTCCTATCCTTGTACTATAGACAAAATATCTGCTGTGTCATACCAGCGATGAGGCATATATAACTCAGTGAACAAATTTCTTTATTTGCCCTTCCAATTTGGCCAATTCTCTTATTTTTCCATTGCTAACTTGGATATTCCTCTTCAGTATGTATTTTGTTTGCAAACCAGTAGTACATAGGTGAAAAGATGGCTTTAGCCTTGTCAATCATTTTTGTATATGCCAACGAAACTTTTTAGTTAATTATAGAGAACATCTAGGTTCAATAGACAAACTTGACATAACGTTCATGATGTGTTAGTGTAAAAACTATCACGTACAGAAACAAGGTAATATCAGAACTGTAATTTCACCCAAATAATAATAGTCGATTGATGGGGGTGCAGTTTGAGGAAAAGGCAACATGAAAGTTAGAAGCTGATCGGAAATGAGGAGAGTTAGAGGGTGAGCTAAATTTGTGAGGGCAAATTAGAGAATCAATCAACTTTGGAGGGAACAAAACATAAGTTTCTGTTTGTGGACAAAACTTGTAAGGAGTAATGATGGAATGAATAAACTTGAAGGGCAAAACAAGAATTTCATCAAGAGAAAAGGTATACGTTCCACCAGAGAAAACTAGAGACAAGATGTTGGCGATGTTAGTTGCTAAGATGTGGTGATGGCGGCAGCTGATCATGAGGAGAGTACGTTGCAAACTGCTCACCAAAATAATAGTAGGGTTATGGTTGTCTTAATGGGTGAAACAAAAGAAAAGGGAAGGTCCATGTACTAGATTTGTGGATGCCATCACCTCATCTCTTTAGACAATGTGAGCATCCCTCAAGGCCTCATGGTGTCATTTCTATTCATCGTCGCACCTATCCTTCAATCTCCTCTCATCCCAAACCATCATTCAAAAGGTTCACAGTTAGTATTCGTAACTATCATAGTGAAGTGAAAAACCCTTGTCATCACATGATTTTGGTAGATGGTGTCTCACATTTATTATGCCCATTTCATGAACCATGGACCCAGAAACAATGGTGACATATGTTGGATCAACACAGTTGATTGGATATACCCTCCTGTTTTGCTCAATCCTTGTGTTTTGATTGATTTTTATAATGGAAAGTACACTCTCCAACTACAAGAATAATGTGAAAAACAGTAATATTAGAAAATCAAAACAGTTAATGCGATATTCCCCTTATAAAGATTTGGTATACCTACCTCACAGTAAGTATGTCACATCTCAGTGGCTGCATATAAATCTAAAATCTTCTTGAACTAGAGAACCGCGAGGGTAGCGGAGGGAGATGACGCGCAGAGAGGGCTACAGGGCACATGGCTAGAGTCGTGAGATGGTGCTAGGAGTGGTGTGCACAATCACTATAGGCTGGCATGCAGTGGCGGTTGTCGGCGGGCACGCGTGCGAGAGACACAAGCGGATGAAGAAGGGAGACGATGGAGGTGGACAGCCTGACAAGCCGAGCCTGCACATGTCGATGGTGTTCAGCGGGCCCGCTGTGTTGGCTGAAGGAGATAAGGGGAATGGGGTGCACATGCGCAAGAAGATAGAACTCCACGGGCATTTTGATGGGTTGGGTAGGCCAAGAGAGAGAGATTGTGGGCGACTAGGCCGAGCAGGCATTGGGGTGTGCAGGGTGGCAGTGGAGTGGGAGAAAGAGGAGACCGGGAGGGCTTGCGGCCAGAAAGGGAAGGGAGAAGTGGACAAGAAGGAGAGATTGGGAGTAGATGGGTTCTGCCTATAAAAGACAATGAAGATTTGGCCTAAAATTTAAGGAGGGTGGTTTGGAAGTTTTCGTGGAAATTTTGTAAAACTTGAATTTGGAATTTGAATTCTTGGTTGGGATTTTGAGGAATTTTTGGAAGTACACTGAAAGGCATTTTGGAAGGAGTTTGAATCACAAAATATAATCCCATAGTTTGAATCTGAATCATAGTTGGATTGCGAATTTTGGAAGGACAATTTCTATGGATTATTGGAAAATATTTGGAAGAGGGAGAATATCTAGTGGTTACTGGAAAATATTTGGGAGACGGTTTAGGAGGGTTTCTCGGAGGAAATTTTGATTTACACAATTCAAATTGCGGATTCAAATTTGAGCTGAAATGTTGGTAGAGGGTTTCGGATGTTTCCAAAGGGAAAGAATTTGAGATCTTGGCACTTTCAAATGCTAAATTACACACGTAGAAGGAAGATTTTCGGAGATACATTTTTATTAAATAATTTTGTAACGGCCCTTTTGATCAAAAAAGAATTTTGTAACGCCCCGAGAATCAGGGTGTCACAATATATAGATGGTCTGACCGCTGCAATACCCATTAGTCATACCAGACATTAGGCTGGTCTGATCGCACCAATGCCTGCTATTTCAACCAGCACTTACGTTGATCAAGACTGGACGTTTATCAGATAGATTAGAGAAGGTTTTGGAGTTGAGCCAAGGAATTGGGCTGAGGTTTATCACAGGTCGATCGTATCCTGATTATTTCAATAACATCTCAACATCAGGTGAGAAGTTGAAAATCTATCCTTTTCTTTCTTTTAAGCACAACCTCGCATCGCAATTGTTGGTATTTTGATTCTTTAGGTTGCAGTCACTTAGATCTTGAGAGGGAAAGAGCATGCCGAATTTGTAACCATGTGATTAAAATGGTTTCATCAAGCGAGTAGATTCTGAACCAGGGTTTGCAATTTCATAATGAAATTTCGGGAATTTCGGTGGGATCCGATAACAGTATTATTTTCTGAAATGATAATTTATATTTTTAAAATTCATGTACTTGGTGAGAAAACAATCATCATTAGCATTTGTTTTGAAATATTTAATTACCGGAAATTTTGGTTCCCCACAATAAAAGTATATACCGCTATTTCAAACCCTATTCCAAACTCGACACATGAAGCTATAAGTTGGATTAGGAACTGATCAATATCCACTAAATGTAGTAGTAGGAGGTAATGAGTTGCTTTGATTTATTAATACACGTAAGCGTATGATGAATGCATCCTTAACTGGATTCTTCCAAGATTGTAGTCATAGTCAAAAATTTTTATTTGATGTCATTGATCTTTAGATCTATGTTTGACCGCTCATGTTAATTATTTATTTTTTGCAAATATACAAAATTATAAGTCATGCTTAAAGTTTATTTAGTAATAAGTTAATAGATATAATTATGATTAAAATAATAACTAGTCAAATATAGACCCAAAAATAATAACATCAAATTATAGAAGTCCAAAGGAGTAGCATCCTACAATATTGATGCTGAACACAGAATGGAACAACAGCCTCCTAATTTAATGCGTATGCAACTGTCTACGTGAATGAGTAATTTAATGGCAAAACGTCATAATGTACAGATTTAGAGGAGGACAACACAACCTGAAAAGATGCAAAATTATGACATGTAGGAAGAGGACAACATAGCTATAGCTCAAAGCTGGATACACTGATCATAGGTTTGTCTGGCTTGACATTACGACAAGAGTAGGTGAAGTAGCCATGGCACCCTATTCTTCTCGTATTCTAGCTAATAAATAATGCCGACCACACTTCCAAAGCCACCGAACAAATGCAGAATTTTTAAGATAAAACTTTCTATATAGAATTCTTAAAATATTCAAATAGCTATTACTTAATTAATTACTCCATCTCAAGGCATGCAAATGAGGGAGGGAGTATCATGACATAACCTTTAGAAAGGTGGTGCCCATAGATATCACCAATGTTCATCCTCCAGAACTTTTTTGGCGGTCTTAGCTACAAATCTAAACTGCAGATCAGAGCTTGATCTTGTCGCTGGGGTGGAATGATCCTAAGGATGGCAACAACTGGATCGTAGTAAGTGGAATTAGTGGCCAGTGACAAGAAGCCTAAATGACACCGACCCAAACCTATAGACAGGAGACAATCAGTGTTGAGACGGATCAATAGAAGTGGTGCCCATCCCCTGGCAAGGCAGCAACAACAACTTCCCATGCTTTGGAATGCCCATCGCCAGCTTCCTTGTTGCCATGTGGCCTTTCTGTAGTCTACCATAGTAACGGCAAAGCGGATATAGGTGCAAGAGGATGTGGCGGCATAGGCATCTCATGCCACCCATGCCATCCAAGAGGGTGACACAAGTGTGGTTTCCAGATACCAAAAATGCTGCAAAAAAACACTCAACTTGATCCATAGGTCGGAACAATATTGCCCAACGGCTGAACGCTCAACTTGATCGGCTGAATGGGGTCGCCGGCGTGCCGGCGTTGACTCGAAATCGATGACTAGTATCGAGATATATAGGCTCTGATACCATGTAAAAAATATTAGATGAGAGAAATATATGATCTGATGAGATCTGTTGTATATTGCACTGACCATCGTGGGTGTATTTATAACGTACATAGGAGATAAAAACTTGGAGTACAAGATAAATATTATATCGTATTTCTCTAGGATTTTATCTTTATCTCTAGAGTTTTTATTTAATTCTATTATCTCTAACCGTATGTATCTATATCTCAAACAAATAGAGAAGAGAGACAAGGGACGACATAGAAGAAGACGCATTTACCAAGGTGGAGGACCAAGACGACACAGGAGCGGACGCAGTCACCGAAGTGAAGAACGATCCATCAAAGATGCAATTGATGATGGATAAACAAAGAAGAAAAGATGGTGAAACACAAGATTTCAAATCCAGTCGCAATCGTTCGCTTTGGTACCGTTACGACTAAGGGGAAATGTTAGAGATATAGATGCATACGGTTAGAGATAACAGAGTCCAATAGAAACTCTAGAATACAAGATAAATATTTTATCGTGATCTTTCGAGGATTTTATCTCTTTATCTCTAGAGTTTCTATTGGAATTTGTTATCTCTAACCGTATGCATCTATATGTCTAACACCCTTTTGTGCACAGAAATATGACCGTGGTCCAGACAAACCATGTCTCTCTTCTCTAGACTCCTTCCTGCAGTAGCATCAGTTAAAGAGTCTTCTCCTCATCTTTTAATTTGGGGCAAAAAGAAGTTTCTGAATTCCAAAACCACGTACTCGCTGCTACTAGTCATGCTTCATCGACACAAGAGAAAAAAAATTCACACATCTACTTTGATGTTCCCATACAAGTATACTATGGGATAGTATACCAACTTGACGCGAAAGAGCAACCAATTCAGTTAGTTAAAGGAGCACCACACGTTGATCAATATGCATTCGATAAGCTAGCATACATTATTTCATACTTCCTCGATGGATTTGTCTAATAGCAAGCATAGCAGATGCATGTCCGATGTAGGAAGGTGCCCTCGCACCTATAGCTCTTCACATGCTTCTGGAAGAAGACAAGGCAACTCATGTAACACAGGGGCTTCACACATACCAACTTCTCAAAACTGTAGTCGTAGCAATTCTCTGTGTGAACCAAAGTGAAATTAAGTCGATCACCACTTCTGAAAGGTAAGCACTGAAACATGCATGGTGTACGTTTTATCATATTTTAGCAGAACTAACAGTTGGAAATGAAACATTTGATGCATCCAATGAGTTGTTCTGTTTTAATTTCAACGGATAGAATGTAACACAGAGCACAGGCAAAGGGAGTGGCATAGACGGAAACCTTCAGGAGTCAATGAACTTGCTTGAAGAAGCACAGGTAGCATGAGGAAAAAAAGAGCAAGAGTAGTCCTCTTCATGTTCGTTGCTTGTTTGTTATTCCCTTTGGAGTACAAAAGAGGGTCTGCAAATATATGTGGTCGTAGCAAGCCAATTTATTTCTTTTCCAAAGGTTGGTTTTTGTAGACTTGAGGTATATATTTCCAAGGAAGTATTAAGTTGGCCTACATCATCAATTTGTTTGCATCTCCCGGAGTTGGAAGGTCAAACCTCGCTAGTGCTACTCTGTTCTGTCATGTATTTTCTGAAACACAAAAATAATATACGTACGTTCCAGCACAGACAAATGGTCACCGAACTGTTCGTGGATGCAACCTTCTGCAATAGTGCAAGTGTTCATCAAAAAAATTCTTAGTACATAGACAGACTTCTCTTTTATTAAAATAAAAATAAATGCTCTTGGAGAATGTCATTCAAGTAAGGGTGGGGTTTATTGATTTTCCTAGTACAGTAAATGCTATCACACACATGGTCAAACTCAATTTGATGGGAAACTTTCATTTATGTCGGTAATTGAGTTTTGTTTCAAAGATAACGAGATTTGGAATTTTGAGTGTGCGGTAACATCTCAGGGTTATTAAGAGTTTTTGGAAAAAAAATAAATAAGAAATTTATAGCCAAGCAGTGATACAAGGTGGAGTTTTGAATAGTAAGGGCTATATCTATATTGGCGATGCCAGGGTGATGTCAAAATTACTAGATAATAAATATGCATAGCACCTCAGGAGGAGAGCTCCAGAATTTTATATATATAGCCCTTTCATGGGAAAGTGCATATCTTCTTTAAAATCATTTATAGATTTTTCCTACGATAGTTTCATAGAAAGCCAAAATATGCAGCCCTATATGCACGTCACACATGACGCGATATCTCATAATTGCTTATGTCTCCCTTCCAGCTGCATTCACCTTTCACCAGAATGAAATGGGCTATCTCTAACGGGCTTAAAGTGTCATCTCTATTTCTATCGGGCATGGCTCCCGTCACTAAACAAAGGTCAGTCATGTGAGAAAATATCTCAATCGGACATCTGACCGTCACGGATAACACTTATCTCAATCGGGCTTAGCTTATGGCCCGTCATATATGACTCTCATCTCTGGCGGGCCTAGCTTATGGCCCGTCACAGATGAGTATAATCCGAAAAAATAAATTGTCATATGTGTGAGACGGGCATTTGTTAGCTTTTGCCCTCACTCATGTGCCTTTTCAGTAAGTCACCCATTCAGAAATTGCTCTAGGCCAAGCACGTTTAACCTCTTAGTTCTTTTGAAGATTGCTTTCGAGAAAGAAATTGTAATTTGTTAGTATAAGTATTCTATTAATCCTATTGACCCCTAGGCCACGATGTCACATCCTAACATCCCCAATTTATATACATTCATTCACAAACACAACCATCAATATATTTAACCTAACCACGTTCATACAAATTTTACTTTGGTACTTTTGCTATATAACATTTTTTGAATTATTTGAATTTGAATTTAAAAATATGACAACTTCAAACAATATTTTCAAATACTAAATGATTTCAACTGAAAAAGTCATCAACAACAAAGTTGTATAACTCATCAAGATCTATAACTTTTATTTTGTTCATTTTTCTATACAACATGCTTTTGAACAGTTTGAATTTAAATTTAAAAATATGACAACTTCAAACAATATTTTGAAATACTAAATGATTTTAATTGAAAAAGTCATCAACAACAAAGATGTATAACTCATCAAGATCTATAACTTTTATGTTGGTAATTTCTTCATGCGATAAAGTGATAGTAATAATATTGTTCACCAAATTCACATATCTCTCATCTGGTTTATAAAGTATAACATAGATATGTGCATTTTGTAAACAATATTACTACACTTTGTTAGATGAAGAAATGACAAATATAAAAGTTATAGATCTTAATGAGTTATACAACTTTGTTGTTGATGACTTTTTTAGAGTAAATCATTTAGTATTTGAAAATGTTATTTGAAGTTGTCATATTTTTAAATTCAAATTAAAATTATTTAAAAAAAGTTATATAGAAAATGACCAAAATAAAAGTCATAGATCTTGATGAGTTAAAATTTTTTTGTTGATAACTTTTTTAGTTGAAATTATTTAGTATTTAAAAATGTTGTTTTGAAGTTGTCATATTTTTAATTTTAAATTCATATTGTTCAAAAAAACGTTATATAGAAAAATTACCAAAATAAAAGATGTAAATCTTTGTAAGTTATACAACTTTGTTGTTAATAATTTTTCCAGTTAAAATAATTTAGTATTTAAAAATATGACTTGAAGTTGTCATATTTAAAAATAGTCATGTGTGACGGGCCATAATTTAGGCCCGTCAGAGATGAGGGTTATCACTGATAGGCCATAATTATGGCCTGTCAAAGATAAGAGTCTATGGCCCGTCAGAGATGAGAGTCATCCATGACGGGCTATAATCTAGGCCCGATTGAGATGAGTATCATCTCTGACGGGTTTGATAGTTCGGCCTGATTGAGATGATTGAGACAATCTCAATCGGGCATACATTTGTGCCCGTCACAGATAAGTATTATCTCTGACGGGCTCTAAGCATATGCACCTGGATTCAATTGTGCAACTACATCTATAATGGGCTCATTTTAGACCCGATTGAGATGACTTCGTTTTGACGGCCCAATAGCCTAGCCATACATGTGATGGCCTGTCAGAGATGAGAGGATATGTACTAGTGCTGAGTACTATAGAACTATGCCTCAGTAGGGTGAAACTAAGCTCACAGTTAAAATATACCAAATCTTGCATAAAACTTTCTGCACCATGTTCCCATTGGTTAAACTAGTCTATGTGTGTTAGTTGCATGTTTATTATGTCTAACCTAAATCCAAACAAAAATTAATTTGATCTATATCATCCTTTTGTTTGAGCCTCCTAGGCCACGTTCGGTTGGCTTGGTAAGTTAACTAATGTCCCTCGTTTTCCACGCACATGCTTCCCGAACGGTTAAACGGTGTATATTTTGCAAAAAAATTCTATGGGAAAGTTGTTTTAAAAATCATATTAATCTATTTTATTTTTTAATAATTAATAACTAATTAATCATGTACTAATCTATTACTATGTTTTCTGTGTCGGAGTAAGTTAACTTACCACCCCCTCGAAAGAACGTGGCCCTAGTAGTGGAGGGTGTACAACACTAGCGGCATTCAGCCACCATAATGGTTATAGAGCATCAATATCTTTTATTTATTTTCTACAAGAAACAAAAGGTTACTAAATTTCTTACAATAGCATTGTCTACGCGACCATGGTTGTATCCCAAAAAAAATCATAATGTACACCAGCAACTATTATGTCAACATTGCATTGCATGTGATGATAAGTGACATCACAACCCCAACTCCAGGCCAGAAGTGGTCTTCGAGTGATTGTATCACCTTGATGTAATCATCTGAGATCAATAAAGCTTCCTTTATCTAAAAACAACCCCAACTCCAACGTATATATATGAATAAGGCTATGTTCAGCAGTTGGTAGAGTGTGGGTTAGTTATCTTGCATGGAAAACATAGTAATAGATTAGTATATGATTAATTAATTTATTAATTATTAAAAAATATAAAATGGATTAATATGATTTTTTGAAATAACTTTCCTATAGAAAATTTTCGCAAAAAATACACCGTATAGCAGTTTGGGAAGTATGCGCGTGGAAAACGAGATGGATTAGATAACTAATGGGCAGTGCCGAATGTGGCCTAAGTGGGTATGTGTATTTCCATCCTCTCTCATACTGTTTGAATGTTTGACTCATGTAACACCAGGCCAAACATTTCAACACCAGGACAATATGCCCATGCATCCACCACATGATATTGATGTCATATATGCAAGCAAACTTTTACATAATCTTTGTCCGCTGCTTTTCATCAATATGTTGTACTACACTAGTATGCAAAAGAAAATATGTGTTCTTCTAGATATTAAGGACAAAACAACAAGATTTCTATTCAATCCATAACAAGATATAAGACAAGATATGTGTTCATAGTACATGGTGTTTGAAACAATGCTTGGAAAACTCATGTTGGATATAAAGTGTGAGTAAAACCAAGTGATACAACTTTTCTTTACAGCTACCGTAAATAATGTCTTGAAGTAGGGAAAAACAAAATGGATGACCATCATGTGAAGCGAAAAATCTTAGATGAAAATGATATGTAAATCAGTGTTAAGTCGAGACAAAAAGAAGCATTGAGAGAAGTACCTTTTGAGTAACCTAACTACTAAGAGTAAGGGAGGATGATTCTCTTGTTGATCTTCTACTGTCGAAAAGGTGTCCACCTAGCTTATTTGGCAAATCTTTCATGGTTTTTTAAGTTAAAAACTAATTACTCCTATTCACATTTTAGATTCTAGAGGCGAATTTCTTCTGTATGAGATCTAGGTAAAATACATGTTTATTTTGTATGGGATCTAGGTAAAATACATGTTTGTTTTATCCGTTTAAAATCATTGGACAAAACAACGCATAGGCAATTTTACAGAATTTCGCTATCTTGGCAAATTCACTGCTCCTCTGCCACCTCCATCCTCTGTAATCCTGGATGCCAGTATCGCTAGCAACCCTGCTCCTCATGGCTTCTTCCTCCAACTCACCACCACCCTTGTTCCTCTCTTCCTAGAGATTCCTAGCTTCCCCTACTTCTCAAAGCATGCTAGCCACTAATGCTTCCTGTGGAATACATGTACTAGGGGTATCCGCAGACTATATGTATACATATAGTTGTAGGGGTACCAAATAGAAAGGAGATTATATATGTATGGTATCAACTGGAGTTTGGTAACTATAGGATTGCATGACGCATGTACCGGATTCGAGTTGTAACCGAATTAGGATAGATCTTAGTCTCATCAGATTAGGACTCTATCTGTAAGCCATATCCTCTACTATATAAGGGGGATAGGGGCACCCCTCATGGGGCATGGCCAGATACACGGCATTATTTAGATCGGCTATCTTCTAGTTGATCTGTCTACGATCCAATACAATCGCCAAGCAGGAATAGGGTATTATCTTGCTAGTCGAGAGCCTGAACCTGGGTAACCCTGTGTCTTCATCCTAACCATCGATCTTTATGCCTCGCTAGTCACCCCAATTATTACCGACATCCAAATCATCGACACTTCCTATCCATCGTCCTTATTATCTATTGCTAGTGCCTCAACCATCTTTGCACATAGAGAGGGAGAACGTGTGTCCTTGCTCACTTCCACAAACTGTCATCATTGATGTTGTCGTCATTATTGGTTCTGCTACCTATGGAGGACAACTACTATGATGACTGACATTCCACCTTCAGTTAGAGCAACTACTACTATTGTGTTATGTTTGCTCTGACTCCTAAGCTGCTAGACACCCTCTTCTTCAAGACTGATTCATTCATGTTCTGGCTCCTGTAGATGGACATAACTCCAAAATTCTCAAGCTATGATAGATATAGTATCGAGGGGTGTACTATGATGGGCATGGGTAACATGCAACATTTTAGGCATGGTAAATTAGGAATAAGTCAAGACAAGATATAAGAAATATTATCTAGTTATAGGAAAGAGAAAAGGTTTATTTGTCAACTAGACATAAAGATTAGTTTGGTTCCTACAGTATTATAAATTAGCTCCTTTCATGTCAAGTGAGTTCTCCCCTTATACAAAGGGACCCCATACTCTATAATCAATCAATCACTAAATATCTAATGTTATCCTTGATCACAAAGCCTCTTTTAGCTTGATTATTTTGCTCCAATGAAGCCTGCACATCATGCTTATTGTTTGTTATGTTGATTATCCATGGCAATATGTGGATTTGTGTAATTATCTTGCATGCACCCACATAAACGAAAACGGAATAGTAAAGTGCTATTGAAAAAACATATTTTGGTACTAGACTGTCCACTATGGAGCAAATCAATCAGCAGGCAAGAGAACTCAATATTGGTCAGTACGATGTACCATGGAGCAAATGAGCAAATCAAGTACAATGATTCCACACATCTTAAACAGGATCAAAAACATATAGAAAGATATCTGCTAGTTTGTTTCCATTCAGTAATTCCTCTTAATATATATATATATATATATATATATATATATATATATATATATATATATATATATATATATATATATATATATATATGCATGCAGGTTACTCCATGCAAATGGTGCAATTGCAAATGCCCTTTAGCCCTTTGCCAGTGCACCATGCCTCCTTGACCTTGCCATGGTGACCAATTGCCCTGATCTTGCATGTCAACATACACGCAGGGAAAGGACACACAAAATCTGGGATACGGAGCACGAGACACTCCTCTGCAAACAATATACCCATGGGTCAACATTAAAGTTAAGAGCATCTTTCTTTGAAACATTCAAAGTGTTATAGAAGTTCAGTGACTGCATCGTGATTATATACCTTGAGATTTTCTTAAAAAAACAAATAAACCTCGGCACATTATTTTCGAAAATGGAACTGTTATGCTGCTTTAAAAGGATTCAAAAAATAGGCTGGGTTTTCAAATGGAAATCACAAATTTATCCTTCAATGTTTGTTGAAAAAGATTGAAAAAAAATATTGATATGGTACTTACATAATACCAGTACTTTAATTGCACAAACTACTATTTGAGGTTCAATCAGAAAGTAATCATATGATTAATTGCGTTCAATAATGTTGAAATGATGTACAGCTAATAATCATAATTACAATTTGAAAACCAAAACATACTTTACCAAAGATATAATTTAACCATTGCCAAAAATACCCTCCATGGCCAATGTTTGGGGAATTCTACAAACTTGCTTTCTCGAAAAAAAAAAGAGCAAAGGAAACAATACAAACACAACATGCATCTCAACATTATCAAATAATGGCATGGCCAAAATTTGGTATTACCAAAGGAAGTTTTTAAGGTGCACTCAGATTGTTTTGGATCGTCCACTTGGTACAGATCTAATGGCTAATATTAATCTTACCTCTCATGGGATTGGAGCCATTGATTATCCCTTTTAAAGTCAACTAATGTTATTTATTATATAACAAGTAATGAATTAGTGTTTCCTTGTTTCGAAATAAAAAGATTTCGTAATGTTAAAAATATGTACTTATAATTTTCAAACTTGTAATATTTAAAATTTATACTATCATGGATGTAAAATAAATCTGATAGAGTATATTTCAATATCAAAGTAAAGAACGACTATGTTTTCTATTTAAGAATAATACAGGTATCGCGATATTTCTTTCTACATATATCTGGTTATACTCTTGTTTCATGCAAGCTTCTAGCAGCTCAATCTCCAACTTGCAAGGGTGGAGATAGAGATTGATACATGTAGACATGCAAAAGGATATATAATACTCTCTCCATATTTTTTACATAACGTCGTTGACTTTTAGGTCCACGTTTGACCATTCGTCTATTTCAAAAAATTATAATTATTAATTATTTTGTTATAATATGATTTATTATTATAGGAAGTTTAAGTATGCATTATAATTTTGTATATTTGGATATAAATTTTGAATAAGACGAATGATCAAACATAATCATAAAAGTCAACGGTGTCATATATAAAAAATATGAAGGGAGTAACAGATAATATTATGATTGATAGATAGAAAGAAAGATATATAGGGAGAGTAGTAACCTGCGAAAGATGGATTTCCTTGAAATGCAAGTACGAGTAGGAAGAAAAATGCTACAGCCCTTGAATCCATTGCTGAGTGCCCAATTTTTGAGTATCTAGTCTAGGCAATGTATTCGGTCAGTGGGGTTTTGGGATACAAGTGGACCTCTTTATAGACCAATGAAAAAGCAAAACCAGAATTACTTAATGTGTGATGAGTTGGGACAGTTAATACATGCCAACTCACCCAGTGTTGTCATAGCTGTTGGCCTATTGTTGAATTCTTCACTTTTTCAAATAAGAAGTAAATTAAATAAATCAACGAATTAACTTGAACACTACACCCTAATTAACCCAGCCGATCAGCTAGCTAGACCCAATGGCCCTGCTGTCATGCATCCAGTGACCTTGGCTCGTCATGCGTAATGCCTCCCGTTCTTTAAGTAATCAACCAACATTACAACAGTATTTATTAATTACATCTATGTATTCAGCAAATCCATCTAGTAGGAAGAATCATTAGTACAATTATAGAATCCTGAGTGGAAGACTTCTCTTACTAGGGTTGAAATCGTGTTGTAAACAAATACTCCATTTTTTAATTCATTGATCACTTGGCTAGTCTCTCTATGTATAAATTATATACTAGAAGTCCATTAATAAATTAGAGAAAATATTAGAAATTCTGTGATAAAAGCAAAACATATAACAACAGATATTGACTTAAATTGGTTGGTCTGTTATGTTTAAACGTGATATTTGTTTAAGATGGAACGTGTCTACTGCACAGCGAGCCGGTGGGGTATGAGGTTCCATGTTCGGTGTCATTTATTCTTTCTATTTCATTGAATCGAATGACTATCCTCACTCATATGTTGTTTTGCTTGGCTTGTAGTACTAATAGCATGTTTAATTTTTGATATGTTCGCTCCCCCCACCACTTAAGGGCTGAAACCTAGGTAGCTCACCGTTTACACGGCAAAGGAGCACATACAGTGAAGGTTTATACTTTAGTACCAATTATAGCAGCATGCCTTCAAAATTCACATTAGTATGCTATAGAATCTAAGCGGATGATCGTTCGCATATTATCCTGCTTACACTTATGTCCTCACTTTATGTAAAAGGATTAACTTAGGGATGCAATGCTTGGAGCAACAAGACTTACAAGCAAGACAACACGCACTTAAAATTTTAATATGGTACTAAACCACCGTTACAAAACCGCTTCTAGGTGATATGGACCTAAACCACACTACTAGTGGGCTTCAAACGGGCTGGGGTATTACAATGCGATATATGGAGATAATGGTTGTTTCATAACAAATTTTAACATATCTGGTAATGCCCATCTCCACCACGTGATATGCTTACACCTGGGTGCAGCTCGTGCTGATTTTTTTAATATATTTTGACTCTTGTTAAAATTTCTTTCGTAAATAGACCATTAGAAAATCTTATTATTACAATGAGTTCTTTTCCCGATACCATGTTAATTAGCATTGAGGTCCAACATCTCAATGCAAAGAACCAACACCCTCACCCCTATGGTTGATGTGGACGGATGGATGCTAAACATAATAACGAGGAGAACCTATTTGTAAATAACTTAGTTTAAGAAAAGGCTCTCAAAACAAACAAAAGTAAATAAGCTATTTTACATGTAAGTCCTCGACATCATTATCTCTCGTGTCGACCCTTAGTCATATGTGTGAGTGTATCGGTGTCAGCAACTTTGAAAAAAATGTGGATTACTATACTAAGTTTTTTTTTTGAAAACAGTAAAGATGTTAACAAAAATGGTGATAGCTACATTTAGAACAGTAGAGGAAGTATGGATGTATGCATTCTTAGTTGATGCAGAGTCATAAAATATATATATATATTTGTCCCTTGCAACAGTACCATTAATGTTTTATTAACACCACGATCCCTTGAGTACACAGAGTCAACTGTGGTGGCAGAGTCTACAAAAGCAAACGGCATTTATAAATCCATCACACCAGCCATCCTTGTACTTGGCGTGACGAACTTTGGCGTCGACCAGGCAGGACAGCTTGCAAACCGGTAGGACACATGTCGCCAAACGAGCACTGTTGAAAACACACGACTCTACTGCAGAAGGACAAAAAAGATATATATTAACGTTAGATGAAAAAAACAGAAAAAATATTGACAGTTGATTTAGAGTTTTATGATCACTATTTGATATAACAATATAAGCAGATAAAATTTATTAGATTATCTCTCCACTACATATATAAAACAAGTAAACGTCGTAACGAAACAAAATTCGATATTCTATATACACTATACATATATAATCAGTACACATCGTAATAAAATCAACATTCGATATATCATTGTCCACATTAGCTTTGTTACATTAAAACAAGAACTCCACTATTTCGACATACTATATCAATATCCATATTAGTTTATTAGTTTATGACAGATACATGGAGAGAGAACATAGAGCACTAACATGCACAGGATGGATTTCCTTGAAAGACAACGATGAGTACGAAGAAAACGGCAGCAGCTCTAGCATCCATCACTGAGTACAGGGAGTTTGATCCTGTACCAACTCTAGTCAAACTACTATACCACTAAGAACACAAGATGACCTCTTTATAGAGCCAGTGAATTAAAGAACAAGCCAAAATTATTGAATGCCTGCAGGGTCGGCGAAATTAATACATGTCAAGCCATCTGCCATGGTATATATACAATTAATTATTTATTGCATCTATGCAATAATTAATGACTATGAGTTAGGTATTTAAATTCATGTAAATCAAATTCAAAATCATCCCACTACATTCATGTTGCATCCATATAGTCTTGACATCCAGATATATATATATGACGAATCCGATCTATTCTATTTCGAACAACAGACGGGAGATGTATCACAACTAGCACACAAGTTACAAGCAGGGTTTATGTTAGTATGTTACCATGGAGAATTGCAAAAGCACTGGCGGAGTACGATTATTGCGGTTTTTTTTCGCGGTTTTGGATGGTTTCTCGTCATGATGTCATGATAATCGTCATAATCGCAGCAGATAAGCAGGAGATTTGAAAAAACCATGTTGCCGTAGGCAGGCTCTCAGTATAATGGACCAACGATAGTCCACCTAGAGGCCCAACTCTCAGATTGGGCCTACAGAAAGGCCCATCTACAAGACTTCTGATTGTTTGTTATTTTTAAATGGAGACAGTTCTAAAATATATGGAGTAACGAAGAGGCAAACACTAATGAATTAATTAACAATTCTTTTATTTGGTTCAGCAGTGCGGGTCACCCATATTTTTTGAGCAATGTGTATATTACTGCATTTGAAGAAACTTAATTGTTAATTATTTTTGTAACATTCATGAGTACGTTCACATTCTTAGCTAGAGTACATAGAGTGCCAACTATCCCAGCATAGGAGCCTATCATTTTGCTTTTGTGTGAAAAAAGCTAAACGGCGTATATTTGTAAATGAAAAATAATTTATGAATATAACTTATATATACGTGTTATTAGCGATATAAAAATAGAGGCTGAAAACTATAAAATCAGCCGTAAATTTTGGGTGTAAATTTAAATTTTGGGTGAAAACTATAAGAGAAAAAGAAGAGGGTGTAAATGTTAAGGTACACTCAATGTTCATGCATGCATCAACACAAGGTTTCCCCTTGCAAATTGCAATGAGAGGATTTACTGCTTTATTGACACGAAGAGATTAATCAACTGTGTCACGGCAAAGTTTACATCTGCAAGTGCCTCTAAAAAAGTCATCACACCAGCTATCCTTGTACTTTAAATGACGGGTTGCTGCGTCGATCATGCACCCGAAGCCGCGAGTTGGTTGCATACACATTAACATCCTTGCACCAGTGAAAATGCAGTACTCCACTGCAAAAAATACAAATAAAATTATCAAACTGTCATTGCAATGTTTATCTCAATTAATTCGTTGAGTTAAATTTTGGATGCTCTCTCTTGTTTTCTACGGAATGTCTTATTAATCTTTTCGCCGAGAAAACACTTTGAGGACAAGGGCAATTGAAGTTGGCCTATCACAAAGTAGAAACCAGCAAAAATAATATATTTGAGATCTCACTGATATTGCACTGATTTTCTCATATATTCTCTAACATACTCATGTGATTTTATTCTATCAAATATTCCATCTAGTTCCATAATTTTAGTTGATTTGGACAAGGGTGTTATCAAACTTTTAAATATTTAACTATTATAGTAGCTTTTAAAATATTTAATTTGAAAACACCATGACAATATGTATAGATAAATTATAAAGAGTACTTCCATAAAACTACACATTTATTTGTTTTTTTCATATATTTTAGTATAAAATCATAATCAAAAGTGCCATTATCCAAAACGACAAGAATGATCCAATTGGTAGGAGCTAAATTCGTAGATAGATGAACAGACAAAACGGAGCTGGGGACAGAAACAGAAACAAACACTAACCTGCAGCGGATGGATTTGCCTGAAAGATAAGTAGGACTAAGAAGAAAAATGTTGCAGCTCTCGTATCCATTTTTGGCCGTATAGATTGTTGTGACTAGGAGGTGTAGTCAAGTAGAGGATGACCTCTTTATATAGAACCAAAAATGAAAGAAATGGACGTATTTAACGCGTGCAACTGCAAGCTGTGCATATGACCGTCCACGTACCGGTGGCACATTTACTCTCACTGAATTCTTCAGTTTGTAGAATCAGGTGTGCAGAACCAGTTTGCACACAGGACATTCACATCTAACAGGTTGACTAAGCCGACGTTCGGCGTGGAGCCGGTAAATTAATTTATCCGGCACAAAAAAAATATAGCAAAAGATTAGTATAGAATTAATTAATTATTAATTATTAAAAATATAAAATAGATTAATATGATTTTTTAAAACAACTTTCCTATAATTTTTTTTATAAAAATACACCGTTTAGTACTTCCTAAACGTGCGTGTGAAAATGAGAGTGGGCATGTACATGTCTTTAAGCCGTCTGTATGTTACGAAATTTGCAAATAAACCCCTCTCCATCTAACAGACGACCACAGCGTCTATTCGCGAAGAGACGGCAGGGGTGTGTGCTTCAATGCCAAGCCGACACCGCTAGCACTGTTATACGATGCGTCTCGTCTATTCACTAGTACTATTGATTACCTTGATTTATGTGTCAAAGATAAATTAATTGTTTTACAGACGAACAAATAAACAAGTCATTGTACAAGCTGTCTATTTAGCTGTCTGTGTGTGACAAATAGACAATAACCGTATACACTGTTGTATTTGTCCTAAGTAACAGGTGGGGGTGAACGCACCCTTAGTTCCTTTCTTGATATAAAGAATTTATGGGGATTAAGTTGATTATAGTGTTTGTTTAGATTTATTGGTAGAAATTTATTTTTTTTTGTGCGACGGAGGAAGTACTGATGCGCTGCATATGCATGGACTCGTAACATATATGCGCAGCACTAAATAACCATCATTGCACCATTGTTTTATGCTCTTTTAAAATTTAATAAATTAGAGATAAGTAAACGTGGAGATAGATTAATTTCACGAATAATGTGAGCGAATATACGCTTTGTACTAAAAAAAGATAATTCCAGATATGTCCAATACGAACTACAGCAAAGTTGTTTTTTAGGTAGACCGACGAGCAACCACGATGGCCCCCACTAAGGCCGTGTTCATTTGCTTGCCCCAGGTAAGTACTTGCCTCCTTATTTTCCACGCGTACGCTTTTCGAACTGCTAAACGTTGTTTTAAAAAATTATATTAGTATATTTATATTTTTAATAATTAATAATTAATTAATCATGTACTAATATATTGCTAATTTTTCGTGAGAAGAATAAATTAACTTACCCCCTCAAGCCGAACGCGGCCTAAGTTGAAGAATCACAATGGCTTAGCAGGGGTGATTGCGTTTATCTTTTTTATAAAAAGCCAAACAACATATATGGAAACAAAAAAGAATTTGTAAATAGTACTTTTATATTTATATTCTTAGTGATTTAAAAGTGAAAATATACTTTGGTAAAAAAGACTTCAATTTAAAATTTAAAATTTAATTTTTCACTTATAAGCATAGACTAAAGCGAAAAGATGGAGCTGTCAAATCAACGGCTAGGGCAACATTTCCTCTAGTGAACCGACCCGATGGCATCCGAAGAGATCTATCTTGCTGAAGGCAAAAAGAGACTGGGATGGGTAGAGAAACACTGCACACCCCGGACCTTACTCTTCCATGGCTTCGATGCTTCGCCATCATCAGTCAGTCTCATCTTAGATTCATCTGTCTAAAGATTAGTTAGTCTTTTAAGTACGATGAATAAGATAACAAGATCTCAATTTTTAAAGAAAAAAGATCTCAATTGTATATATGTGAATTGATAGAAGCTTTTAAGCAAGTTGAGTTGAGCGATGAAAAATCTGAAAGTGATAGTGGTGAGTTTAGAAGCAGAGCTAAGCATGTTTCAGGTTTGGCTCGCATTACTTGTAGAGTTTACAGATGCCGTTGAGAATGAATTAACTGGATATCGATAACGATGAGGTAAGTCTTACTTATGATCAATTAGAACGTACCTCTGTTCGTCTTGTTGCTAAAATTGATAAGTGCATTAAAGAGATAATCTTGATTTTGTTGTTGAATCTATTAATTCTGAAAATGATAGACTTCAAAAAATTTCATTCCCAATGATGATTCATGCAAGTCTTGTGATGTTAATGTTGCTAATTGCTCAAGACTCTTCAAGATTCTCTTGTGACAAACAAAGACTTTAACCTTGTATTGCTCTTGGAACTTTGTTGCATTCTCACATTTTTAATGATTTGTTTTTTTACAAAAAAAATTCTAGGTTTTTTTGTGCAAGTTCTTTGTTTAATGTTTTGAGTAATAAAAAACTCAATAAACACAAAAATATTTCAAATGTCAAACCTTGGTCATAATACTTTCTTAGTGAAATAAAATTGAAGAGTGCACCAGGTCGTATTTTTTTTGAGGGAACACAGTACAACGCACGTACACAAACCCTACCCTTATGAGCATCTCCGAAGTCTGATCAGCGGGGATGGCGCCTATCCCTGAAAGCACAAAACTATTAGAAAATCCTGGAATATTCGCTCCAATCAGGAGTCAAACCAAGACCTTAGGTGCTACTAAGGCCCTTCTAACCACTAGGCTACAGGCCCTTTCGCCAGGTCGTATTAAGTATTTGAAAGATAATATGAAAACTCACGTAGTGCTTTTTTATCGTAATTATCTCAAACAAAAAGGTGTTCAAACATATTATGAAAATGGTGATTTTTGACAAAAGGGGTTGCTTATTTCAAAATTTTTTTGCAACGGTTTTCGAATAGATTGTACAGAAATACTATAATAATAGGTTTTAATGCACATTGTTATTTTAAAATCGCCAACCTGATGTTTTTAGTATAACATAGAAAGGTGAGATTTTGACAAATCCATAGCCTAAGCAAATTGTTTTTAAATCTATTGGAATTTTGCTTAGTCATTCAGCAAATGTGATTGCTTTTACTTTGAAACCACCACATTGAGAACCATCTTCCTATTAGAAGTATATTTGCACTCATTGGGGTAAGGATGGCCATTTAATTTAGTATTTATTTAGACTTGCGAGAAAAAACTAAAAGGGGAGAACATGAAATTTCATGTTCAAGGTGGTAAAGGCCGTATTTTTCTTCAGATCAAGTGGGAACAACGGCTAATTTAACTTTTCGACGTCGATCAAACTAGCATATATATGTGCTTTGTGTACTAGTTTTATTCATCGTGTGTCCTAGTGTTGGTACAGTATTTGGCCATATTTTTTTAGCTAATTTGTCTAAGGTGTGGTTAACAAACATGAAGCCACATATATTTTAGCTAATATGAGTCAAACATGCCTGCCACCATTTTCGTTGCTGTTGACATGTAAGACCAATGAGAACAGTATGAAAATCTCTCATAAGTGTGACTATGAACCAAATGTATGACTGACTTGATCAACATTGCCTAACATGAATCACAGCAAGTTGAGGCAAAATATGGTCATCATCCAAACATCCCTGAAACTAGGAACACAATAAAAGTGCACCAATCGACAGATAATCCCATATCTGCTTTAATTATTGCATATATATATCCCGGTTGCTATGATAGGATTACATTGTTAATAACCGAGTAGTCTCATCTCTCTAATCATAGCAAAGCTGGCACGTGCAAACACCGTTAAAAAACCCACGACACCATCCATCTTTGTACTTGGCGTGGTGGGATCGCGCGTCGACCACGCACGCGAACTTGCAAAATGGTAGGATGCATGTAGGCAAATGGGCACTGGTGAAGATGCAGCTTTCATCTGCAGCAGCAAAACCAAAATTATTTACAAATTAAATTCAATCTGAAAAACATAAAAAAAAAAGATCACACTTTGGAGAGATCTTGGAAGCAGTACTGACCAGCAGAAGTAGGGTTTCCTTGGAACACAAGTAGGAGCAGAAAGAAACATGCTGCAGCTCTCGCATCCATATTGTAGTCCAAGAATTAATTATGTTATATGTTGTTGAGGGCAGAAGAGAGCCTCGCTATATATATAGACTACCGGTAAACGAAACTAGAATTGGTTAATGACGCAGAGCTGGAGAAATTAATATAGGACGATTCACCTACAACTAACTGGCATAGCTGTTATCAATGAATTCTGCATTCATTTTCTTTGTGTATTTATGCAAATGACCATGCAGTCTTCCCATGCATGCATATCCAGCTGCCACGAGAGATATTCTGATCTGTTCGATCAACCGCATCCGATGGTCGATGTTCTTCTCATGCATATCGTGTCTTGCAACCATTGAATAACCACCATTACACCATTATTTTGTTCCATCTATGTAATAAACAAAATAGGTTACGTTAGACACGTGTAATTAAATCAACATCAAATTATACCATGTATTCCCTTCATTTGTATGGGTGGTAGTAAAAATACGAATAAATGAAGGTTCCACTCAAATCATAATATCTAAGATATTTTCATGGATTGGGTATAAGCTGAAAATAACAAGAAAAATCCGACTTATCGCACGAATTTATAACTGTAGAAACGAAGAAAAATATGCATTTATTTATTTTAGGCACTATTATGATAATTTATCTTTTTAACCATAAAAAAGCACGGTCATTTAGCTACTGATTCAAAAATCTGCTAGAATTGATTTCTTTCAAACAGTCCTAAAATTTATATATATGTTATGTTAAGCTTATTCTTTACATATATTTCTGATTTATACTATCATTCTAGATAATCCTGAAACATGTTCCATCCTTTTAAGGAACTTTTTGAAGAGGTACACCCACTTCATACCATATAGGCCTTGTTTAGTTCCCAAAATTTTTCTTCAAAAACATCACATCGAATTTTTGGACACCTAAATAAAGCATTAAACGTAGATGAACCAAAAAACTAATTACACAGTTATGAAAGAAATCTTGAGACGAATCTTTTGAGCCTAATTAGCCCATGATTAGCCATAAGTGCTACAGTAACCAGTATGTGCTAATGACGGAATAATTAGGCTCAAAAAATTCGTCTCGCGGTTTCCAGGCTAGCTGTGAAATTCGTTTTTTCGTCCGTGTCCGAAAACCCCTTCCGATATCCGGTCAAACATTTGACGTGACACTTCTTCCAAAAATTTTCTCAATCTAAACACCACCATATTTTAAAACTGGTGTTTCACACATTCCGTGTTCCAACAAACCGGGAACTTTTTTGACTTAGGCCTTATTTAGTTCCTAAATTTTTTTCCAAAAACATCACATCAAATCTTTAGACACCTAAATAAAGCATTAAACATAGATAAATCAAAAATCTAATTGCACAGTTACGAAAGAAATCTTAAGACGAATCTTTTGAGCCTAATTAGAAAGCGATTAGCCATAAGTGCTACGGTAACCAACATATGTTAATGACGGATTAATTAGGCTCAAAAAATTCGTCTCGCGGTTTCCAGCTGGAATCTGAAATTTGTTTTGTAATTAGACTACGCTTAATACTTTAAATATATATCCAAAAACTTGATGTGATGTTTTTGTAAATTTTTTTGCAAACTAAACACCATCTTAGAGAGAGACCTAGCTAACACTAAGGGCACATCAGAGATTAGCACAGACATCCTCATGCTTCCCTCCTATCTCATCCTACTACCTTCTTCCTCAGCGCGCGCCTGCATATCCTCTTCCATTTTCAAAATAGCCGATCGACGAATAAACAAGAAAGACACAAAATAGCACGAGCAACCAAAAACACCTTGATATCTGCTGCCAACCTCACACAGTTGCTAGAGTTCCTACGTTTACAGCAACAACAGTATTATTACAAATCTCAAAGAACACACCCAGCAAACAAGAGAATTATATGGAAGTAAATTCCTATCAAGGACTTATTATGGTTAATTATTCTCATGCATAAACATGCATGTGGCTATGCCTTCTAATCAGGGCGCCTATCCTCTGCAGTATTGCCCACTGATAGATGGATCCCGCACACAATGGTACCCACGTATCAGTTTACAGTACTGTAGAGTATCTCAGTTGTTTCTGATAAATTACACGGCTAACTAAAACAGGCACTGATTTCAAGCTAGCCGGCGAAGCAGATGATGCAGTGGCAGTTGTGCCAGCCTCCACACCAGGAGTCCTGCAGTCTTCCTCTGCGCACAATGGCTTCAAACGAGCAGCTGAACTTGCAGGTCCGGTCGATGCACAGCAGCTCCCATCCAACATGATCGCGGCACTCATCTTCTGCAGAAGAAACGAAGAAAAGCACACAGCTGCTTCTTTGTACTCCCGGATTTGACTGATAAAATAGATGTGGAGAGCTATAGCACTTACTACTGATGCACTGATCAATACTTACCAGCTAAATAGCCATTTGGATGACATGGAAATGGGAATTAGCATTTAAACATGTGGTAACTAATTGTGAGCAGAGGATTCAAATCGAAACAAAATTACTTGCTGTGTGGCATAGTCGCCACACCACTACCACCATATTTACAATTAAACATCCAGCTTTATTTCACCAAACAAAAATTACTCGAGAAAGATCATAATATATACCTGCTAATGTTGGATCCAGCAGTAACAGAAGCATCAGGAGGAAGCAAAGGTTCCAATATTTAGCATCCATTGCCAAAAAAAGTGTCGCAGTTTCTTGTCACCTCCTTTTGTACTGCGATCTTGCTAGCTATGCAGCTCTTCTCGGTGTATAACTCATCTATTTTTTTGGCTACAAAACAAAGCAAAATACACTCCCAGAAGCTCAGCAATGACGATGAATGCGAAAGTCATCATTGACTATGAACTGGCATGACATGCGAGCACTAATACGAATACAAAAAACAAGGCATGTCATCTTTGAAACATCACGAAAGGAGGAGCAACATCGATGTGGGCTAAATAATACCTACCTCTATTTTTGTTGTTTTGCGATGTGAGATTTTAAAAATATTAGTTTTGCTATTTTTGGTCGGTTGATACTCTTTTTCTTGTCTACCAGAGATATTTTAAAATTGCACAAAACATAGAGTAAATTGGAGCATGTTGTAGCTTAATTTGCATAATACTCCGTATTGAAAACCGTAACTCTGGTAGAAATGGATTACAGGTTTTTGTTTGCTCATTTTTTTTGGCCCGAATTAATGTAGATGCATTTTAATTTATATTCCTATGAACCGTACAGTTTCTATACCAACGTGTTGACAACAAAGAACTGTTTATTTAAAATATAGGCCAGACAGTTGTTATTTTCCAAACAAGAAAAAAATCGTCATAAGTATGAGTTATTGGGAACTGATTGATTTGATGTTTAAAAGGTGACTGATGGACAAGGGAAATGTCCGCAACAAATTTGACGATTAGACAACCTGACAATAGTTTGTATGGTAAGATCATAAGCATGATTAATATTTTCTGATGAACAATTGGCTTACGATTTGGTTTATAAATTGAATTTGGTTTGGAAACAATTAAGGTGTTGGTGCGAGTGTGTGTAACTAATGTGAGTCAGGTTGCGATATCTGTGCTCGGAAACGGTTGGTTTGTCTCTAGTTGTGCAGGTGACTTGAGGTCAATATCGATCAATGGCGGTGGGATCGTGACTAGGCTCAGGGAGGAGCTGAGGTCCGAACGATCGAGGATGCCAGATGACGATATTGAATACGAGTTGGCACATGGTGGAGCAACACCGTGTGGGATGGAATCGTAACGGGCTTCACATGTTATGTGTAAGCGCCGGAAAAATCGGGAAGTAAATCGGATCAAAACTGGATGAGAAAAGGAAAGAAATCTGCTCGGACACTGTAGCAGCGTCGTTACTGTAGCGCGCGGCACTGTAGCAACCGGTTCGGATTACTGTACGGACCCGGATTACTGTAGCGCGGCGGGTACTGTAGCAGTCGGACTACTGTAGCACGCCTGATTTTGGCATGTTAGATTTAATTAGGAAAACTAAGAGATGAGCCATATTAGTATAAGGAGTCCTACTCCTATTTGGTGATAGACTTTTCGATATAAATAGAGACCGAGGGGTATGCCCCCGGTGTGCTTTTTGTGAGACTTAGTTGTTAATTCTAGATCGACGATTTTGATAGGAGTGCTGTTGGTGCACTTTGTAAATACCAGTTGATGCAATAAAGTCAAGATCATTCAATCTACGTTTTCGGCTTTCATCTATTGGTGATTTTTTGGATTCCGACGATCCGATCGACGTCATAGGAGTGGCGCGATTCGATGATCTGCTCGGCGGCACATGAGCGGCGCGATCAAGATAGCGGCGACACAAGAGCGACGCGATCAAGGTAGCAAGCCAGCGTCAATTTCTTCGACAGAGGTAATCCTTTATTCCGCGAAAGATTTTTGGGTTTTGTTTTTCCTACCATTCACCCCCCTCTGGTAGGTTTGTTTGATCTTGTTCGATTCTACATGTATAACCCATTTTCGATGTTCTTTACCAACAGTAAAATTTTCTCTGTTATTTACTTTTATCGAATGTTTATGATTAATTAATACTCTCTCTTTCCCTAAATATTCGACGTCATTGATTTTTTATACGCGTTTGACTCTTCGTCTTATTCTAAAAATTTACATAATTATTAATTATTTTTATATCATTTTATTTATTGTTAAATATACTTTTATGCATATATATATTTTTACAATTTTTTAAAAAATGAATAAGACGAATAGTCAAACGTGTATAAAAAAGTCAACGACGTCAAATATTTAAGGTATACGGAGTACTATCACCTGTATTACTAAAAGTAGAAACATGCATGAGTATTATTGTTTCTCAACTTATGAACAGTGGGCGCTGACGGCTGCAGGTGAATTTTTTATTTTTTTAAATATTTTTAATAAATAATTTTATTACTAAATCTATGGGAAAAAATATTTTTATCGTATGAACCTTTTTGCCACGTCACCAATATTGGCGTGGTGAAATGGCTTGCCACGTTATTATTGGTGGCGTGGTAGTGTCGACTGTCATGCCATGCCACGCCGTCCAAGATGCGTGGCAGCGTTATCTTGTCACGCCACCAACACTGGCGTGACCAAAAGTTTAGTTTTGGAAAAAATTTATCCGGTGGTTTAGCAATAAAATTATTTGCTAAAATGATTTATTTAATAAAAAAATTTAGCTGTGCAGGTCGCCAGAGCCACGGGTTGCTGGCTCACCACTGAGAGGTTCCGTGCTCGCGTCAGGGGGCTCATGCCGGAGGCCGGATCCCCTGGCTCTCCACTGATCTGCCTAGCTGCCGGTAAGGCATACAAAAAAAAATCTAGCTTAAAAAATACTCCTAATCAATTAACTAATAAATTATCAAAATAACCTTTTAAATTTGTGACTCAGATTAATTCTACTTGTACTATACACAGAGCATTTTTTCCATCTTTGAGTAGGTACTATGAGCTATTACTGTTTTTTATTCCCATCTTTGAGTAGGTACCATGAGCTACTACTTGTTTTATGTAAAATTTGATACCTCCTGATATCTTAGATATTAGAAGGTACTAAATTTTACATAGAAAACAGTGATACCTCATAATACCTTCTCAACGATGGAAAAAGTACTCATAATTCTATCTACAGAGAGAACAAAGGGTTCAGCTTTTGTCCCTCTCCTTTCAAAGGATCCCTCTCTAGTTGGAAATAGTAGTAGTAGAGCTAATCTTAGCTATTGATTAAAAATAGTTTGTTTGTACTTTGTTAATTAATTGATTAGTAGTATTTGATATTTTTTTTTTTACAATAAAAATCAAAACAAAAAGGATGATATTACCACTTTAAATTTCTACTACACCTAATATTGTTGGTAGTATAATTTAATCATAATTATTCGATAAAATATATCAACAGTGTCGATTAAATTCTACTGTCAGTAAAATGCACCAGAGAGGATACTTTCGAAACAGTCCAAGTTTCCTCACTTGACTTTCAAACCGGATGTACGTCCTCATGTACTCAAACCGCACAAACTTAATACCTCCATGAACCTGATCCTCCATGTTTACAAGTGACTGGCATATTTGCCCATCATTGACCCATTATTACCATCGTTTATATATATATATATATATATATATATATATATATATATATATATATATATATATATATATATATATATATATATATATATATGTATGTATTAATTGGTGTATATATTGTCCCCAAAGTATTTCTATATATAAATTATATAGATTGTAGAGAATTGCTCACATGAGGGTCCTTTGCCACCTTTTTTAAAATGATGAGAGCTGATGGTCATATAGTGGCGTAGTGAGATTCACCACCACCACGTCTTGCTTTTAATCTGCAGTGAACCTTGATGAAAAATGAGGCACATGCAGTGAACCTTTTTCTTTTGGTATACCAGTATTTTCTTTCTTTATTGATGTTTGTAAGAAGAATATGTCTTTTACAAGCTAGTATTTGTTTGTTATACCATATGAACAGATTAATACATTTTAGCAGGCTTGTTCATTTTTTTCATAAGTATCATATTGCCTGTATAATGTAACGGAATTTTAGTTGAAGAAAATTATCATTAGGCCGTTATCACCATCATTTTCAACATATACTCTTAATTACTGCATACTCCTTCCATTCCAAAATAAAATAATTTCTAGGTCGTTTAGTAAAAACTTAGTGAGATCGGAAGATTTTATTTTAATCAATTTTTGAATTCTGTATTGATTAGATTTCATTCTCAAATACCTAGTTAGCTCTAGGCTGCGTTCGCTTGGAGGGGGAGGTGGGTGAGTTATTCGGCACGAAAAACGTAGTAATAGATTAATACATGATTAATTAATTATTAATTATTAAAATAATATAAAATAGATTAATATGATTTTTTAAAACAACTTTTGTATAGAAAATTTTTGTAAAAATACACCGTTTAGCTATTCGGGAAGCGTACGTGCTGAAAAAGGGGGTTAGATATCTAACCGGGGTGGCCGAACACGGCCCTAGACTCATTGGAATGCTTGCTTGTTATTCGCACGTGGATCATTGTTACCATAAAAAGCAGAGTTGATGTGGGTGGTTCACATGTATGCCCATGTCCCATATCGTGCCTTTTTTCGAGAAAAAATGGGAGTGGGTGACAGAGCAGTGGCAGATTTACTACTCACCATTACTGCTAATTTTAAACGAGTATAAATAACAGGATCTTTTACCTTCATTTCATGGGAGAGGAACACAACATATGATAAAATAAAAGACTAAGGTTAAGCTAGAGATAGTATTTCGTTAAAGGAAAATAACAGTATCCCAGTAGACAAAAAGAAAGGTAATGAGCTCGGTCATTCATTAAAACCATGAGCGCACAAGATGATGTAGTTTTGGACTTCCTGAGAAAAACCAAAAAGTTGGAAGATAGTGAACATTGACAAAGGAGGCCAGAAGATGAAGTCATGAACGGTGCAAGCAGATACATACAGATATACATTTGGCTAGGTGTGTATGATGCAACCTTGATTTCTATATACTTAAATGTCTTTTGACATTTTACAACATTGTAGCAATGAAGCCAAAACTCAACTCAGTCACTTCCAATTCTATCTATGCTACATGCATAGGATATATGGCTCGCATACTTTTGATTCAACTAATCTAATGGGCATGCATGTACCATCTTTATTGATCCAAAATCCATGAAAAGTTTTATCCAAATGCAAAGTAGATGCATAGGATATATGACTCCAGTACATTTGGTTGAACTTTCAAATCTATTATTTGTCATCGCAATAACGACAGTAACACTCGCTTTTGATCACTGATCCCGTACACGTGGCTTCTACGACTCTCCCGTTTGTTGCTTTCCCACCAATCCAGCAAGTCACCTTGCACAAAAATTTCACACAGATTGGACTACTAGATGTTGTTTCCCAGCACTCTCCTGCCAGAACATATAGAGAACACATGAAAATTGTAAAACTAACATCCATCTCATGATATAAATAACATCAAACGGGTTAACTATTCGAATATGTATATTCATGGACACTGGAACGTCGTACAAAAATGGTCATAAGAGATTTAGAATTGTGAACAGATAGATATAGAAATATATTAGATGTTCTACGCTACTCTCCTAGTCCAATGGATCAAATCTACTTATATACTCCCACTAATCTACTTGTACTAGTAGTTGAATATTTTTCTACTACCAGCAGAACTATAAATCAAGAGCAATTTTACCATTTTTGAGAAGGTATCAGAAGGTATCACTGTTTTCTACGTAAAATTTGATACCTACATACTAGAAGGTACCAAATTTTATATAGAAAATAGTCGTACCTCATGATACCTCCTTAAGGATAGGAAAAACGCTCATAAATCAATAGTCGAAGATTCTTTATTTAATGGTAATACTGATAGTACAATAGACAAGAAGTGGAGCACAAACCAGCAGCAAAAGAAGCATTGGCAACGAACAGTAGTGCTAGGAGGAAGCAGAGAGTATGATGCTTTCCATCCATGGCTATGAACAAAAGAACTTCAAGCTTATTCAGTTTGCTTTGCTTACTACTCCCCCATATATATACTTCCTTTCTGATATGGCAAAGTATTGCTATGTCAAAGAGGGTATATATAGGCATGTCTGCATAGCCTTGATTTTTTGGGAAGACAAGACCCCCAAGTGTTGTGTATATATCCTATTTGCTTTTTTTTTCATGACCTGAAATAATCTAGATATGTTTTTATCCTTATATAGATCATACATTTTCTCCATACGAACCAATAAACTACAAACTACAATCTCTTAAAGGCTTAGATTCAAACATTAATTCTTTGTTTCACAACACGAGGAAATGAAATAAGTTTCATTCATTGCGAATACCGGTCAAGTGTAGAAGAAAAAAGTGGCTGACAGAGACAAAAGAAAAAAAATCAGCAACTAAAACATGCCAAATAAACAACACCAAATGCCGGTTTATTATGGCCATAAAACAAGGACTGGGTTTGTGAAAGAGATTTGCTCCAATCCAATAAAAAGTACCTCAAGGTACCTGTACCTACAGGTACAAAATAAAAAGTACCTCGAGATATCAAAACATTTCTCACCATTGGATCTAGCTGAGTAGGATATACACTGTTAGATCTACGATCAAAAACGATTTGGTACCACGAGGTATCGGTAACTCGACGTATTTTTTTGTTAGACTAAAACAAATCTCTTTGTGAAAAGTCCTATATTTCGGTGAAGCATACAGATTATTTGTCATGTTTTGTAGTCTCCACTCAAAAATTATCTGAGTGGTGATCGGCATATGACCTGCCATACATGAAAGCTTACAAAAGGAGAGGCGTATATATTTTTGCCATTCATTACCACGATTGCACCAAATGAGATGTTTTTCTGGACTTCTGGAGAAACAACAAAAAAATTGGAAGACAAACACCACCAGAAAACAGAGTTTTCCTGACGAAATCAGGAACGGTGCCAGTGGAAACATACGTACATACGTGTAAGCTAGAGTTGTAGTTAAATGGTTTTTAACATTTTACATGCATTCTATGGCCGGTGAGATTACTCACGGATGAGACTAACCAAATGCGCATGCAGACCTCATCATTATTGATATCCCATCCATGAAAAGTTTCATCAAAATGTAAAGTACATCCATAATGTTCATCATTAACATTTTTCAGCTTGTAAGCCCACTTAAAATACTCATAGATACATGAATTAAGCAGCCAAATAGTATTGCTAATTTAACTTCTAGAGAAAGAGAGAGAGAGAGAGAGAGAGAGAGAGAGCACTAACCAACTCGAGTGGTGGTGATTGCTTCTTTCTGAAATCCTGAACATGAATAACGCTAGTACATTCACACAAATATCGTTTCAGAAGAATATATCCAGATGATAGATTATGTGGCTAGTTCTAGGAATCCAAGCAACAGAACTTATTGTGATATTTCCTTGAATAAACATGTTACTAGACATCTTATGGTATATCAAAACAACCACTGAATTTTTAGTCACCGGATGAAATCACGCATGCAGTAGCAGGCGCGAAAATCACTGCATATCCACTACTATTTTTTTATTTGACGGTATTATCTTTTAGATAATCGTTCATCTTATTCACCAATTTGGTACAAACATATGCAAAATTATATGATATAAAATTTAGTAATAAATTAAATTAAAACAAAAAATTAATAACTATCTAGTTTTTCTATAAGATGAATAGTTAAACTTATACCCAAAAGTCAAATAGAAAAAAATGATAGGAGTGGTATCTGTTTGCTGCAGACGAGTAATTAACTAGCGCTCGTACTTATGCAAAAACAATTACGTGTATGGAATCGCATCTGCACATAAGCAAGAAACTGCATATATAACTTCACACAAAAAGCAAACATATGACGATAATACAAATAAAAAAAAGAAAGCAACCTGCTATAGCTGTTCTCCATCTATAGTTCTCCAGATTTACTTCGGCCCAACAAAAAATAACTCGAGATACCAAATCATTTCTTATCATTGAATCTAGTTGAGTATGTACGCTGTTAGATCGAACAATCAAAAATAATTTGATACCTCGCGAACAATCAAAAATAATTTGATACCTTGAGGTACATTTTTTACGTTTTGTTAGACTATAAAATTGCTTATATAGTTCTGACATACACATATGACATATTGTGTGGCTCAAAGACAAAATAAATAAGTAAATACATCCACAACAACAGGAATGACGATCAAGGTGGAAGTAGGTCATCGTTTGACTACCAGCACTGGCCTACGTAGTACACCGTTCAGTGCGTGCACTAGATTGGCATTACACACGTAAGCCTGTCAGTGGATTGTAATCCAATCTAAATCCGCTCCAATTCATTTCTTTGCTAATTAGTCTATCAAACCAACTTGTACAAATTATTCTTTATTGAGATCTAATCCAAACCAATCCAACTTTGATTTTAGCCCAACCCGCACCAACCCATTTGGTTAAAATGGATTCAACTCACTTTTGCAAAATGGATGCATCATTTAATATGTATAAACTCAGACCTAAAATTTTAAAACTCGCGTTCACACTATAAAAGTTTATCAAATTTGACTAAAATTTATTGAGATGATCTGTTATGTATAACTTTATGCAAATTTTGGTCGATTTCTACATGTGGGCCCCACGTATGTCTATTATTTTATCCATTAGCTATCCAATTAAAGGATCCATTTACCCTCCACGGGTTAAATCCATTTAGAACCTGAAATAACCTAACCAAATCCAGTCCATATCAATCCATCTGTCTCTTTAACCCAATCCAATCCAGACCATTTGAAGTTACAATCCATTTGCACCTAACCAAACACCATCCAAATTAAAACCAACCCATTTAACCCATTTCCATCTAACGCATTAGCATGTCTATACACAAGCAAGATATATAGGACACATGTTTCAAACGCATGATCAGCGTTGGAGCAGCAATATATCGTAGGTGCATCGTTAATGCTTTCTGAACATTTGCAGGGTCCGTCATCTAGCCGCCCCAGCCCCAACTGCACACCAACGTCATCCTAAGACCCGTCTAATAAATAAGGTATCATGTAGATATTTTTGATGATGTCGCAACGTATTAATGAATGGAGCGATAAAATAAGTTTCATGGGGATGAAACCCTGTATACACAGTTACCTAGACAGCTTGTGTCTTACATGTAGAGATTTGCTCCGGTCCAACAAAAAGTAGGATGTGCGCTGTTAGATCCAACGGTCAAAAATAAAATAGTACCGCGAGGTACCGGTACCTCGAAGTACTTTTTGTTACTTTTGTTAGACTGTAAAATTACTCTTACACGGAACCTAGAAAACAACAATAAATGAAACTATGCATTAAGAGAGGGATGTTTTATTTTAGTTTTAAATATATTTAGATAACATGTTACTCTAGATAATCGTGTCCATAGAACTTACATTGAGAATGCCGGCTAAGGCGGTGCACGTGCATGTGCATCCCCTAATTAAGCTGGCCTTATATGCGGGACACTGGTCGACATGTTAGTTAGTACGATCCATAGCCACTAGAAGCCATGGACTAGATGGCACCGCAAAGCTTCATTAGCCCATTCAACTCGCCCAGCATGTATAGGCTTTAGGTCCTCCAAGTTAGGGGTAGTACAGTTAGAGTTTTTTTTATTACTTTTTTTATAAAAATAGATTTTTGTTTTAGAAAATAGCAAGTCTTTACTGCCAACACCCACCCAGTGGGCGAGCATGTATTTTATATTTCACGTCGACTTACCGATCGTTGAGAGTCTATATTTACAATATTTTTAATAAAAATATATAATATAAAAAACCGTATCCACTAGTGGACTAGATTAGTATTGGGGAAGTATTCCTTCCAAGATCCACCTTGTAGTATCGTGGCGTTTCGTGTTTTCCTAGTGTTTTATTTGTTTAGTTGAATTGGTGTTTAAGTCTCAATCGCTTATTATTCCTTTTATTTAGTGCCTTGACTAATTTCATTAATTTATTATGAATTATTCTATATAGGAGTCCATATTTACAATTTTTTTCATCTCACTTGTATTGTGTTGAACAACCGCTACTATGGGATGTTATATAAGAGTCCCTCAATAGAATGACACGGTGGTTTCAGGAACAAGCAACATTATGACAACCCTTTTTTCGGCTTCTATTTATGTTTATAAACTAAAATTTAAAAATTCAACATTAAATTTGTAGTTGATTTTCGAGGTTCTTATACCGAGATGTTTATTTTTCATCTGACCTCCCAAAATACCAGGCTCCCCATGTGCCCAAATAAAGAATCAACACAAATGATACACCATTTGTGTTGAATGAGACCGAGAACCGTCACAAAAAGTCCACGGCATTATTTATGCCGCATGAAATCAAGAACCACAAAAAACAAACCACCGCGTTATTTGTGCGGGTATTTCCAAAACCTAGCACAAATAGCAACCTCGTTTATGTCAGATCTTGTCTCGTATCCCATTAAAAGACCAAAACCTATATTTGTTTTGTGTATTATTACAAACCGATACGGCTATAAGTATCATTTGTGCCTGGTACACATGGCAGTAGGCCACCTACACATATCTCCTCCCCTATCTTGCCTCCTCAACAACCTAGCTGGTCTCCTCTCTGTCTCACAGACACAGACAATAGGAAGAGCAGTGGCCATTGCCTTGGAGCGACAGCCTCCAGCGAGAGTGGAGGCAGCGGTCTCCGGCGCTCGTCGCCGGTGACCTCCATTTTGTGGCATCGCAGTTTTTGGCGCCTGCCCAGCGTGCACCTCCACCGTAGCTTCTGCTTCCACTCCCACCAATGGCGCACATGAGTGGCGTGCTTCATCCATAGTGTGGCACACATCATAATGTGTTTTCTATTGAACAAGTTAGTGGATAACCTGATGTTCTGATGTACCTTTTGCTTTGATTGGTGAATAAATTAAGTTGCTCATTCGAACAATGAAGGAAGTCCATCATATTGTTGATTTCTATGTTGTATAATGATGTGTTCTTGGTGTGCTAGAAGTATCGGCTCATTAAATCAGCTCGATTCATTGAGTCGTCTTTTTTTTCCGCATCTCTCTTCATTTCCACCGGTTATTGAAACTGGCACTAATGACCATGTTTTATTGGTATCGGTGATTCCGTGTCAGGTCCATATCCTTTTCACGGCGTCATATTTATGCCTCATCAAAACTTCACAAATTCTGGTGATCAGTAATTGGAGAATGAATATAGATTGCCTCATTAAGCATTTTGAAATGAAAATGCAAGGGGAACCTATCCATGCAAAAATAGTATCTCAAGCTACCAAATACCTATTAACTTAAGGAACCAAAATTTGCACTAGAAAATGTAACACCTCGAGGTACGTTTTCAAGGATGGGGAAATTGCTCATACAACCCGCCTAATCCTTAATTCATTCTTGTAGGCTGATTTTATGTACTTGATCTTCTAGGTCAAGATTTCTGAATGACTTAACGAAATTTTCCCCTGAATAATGTATTTCACTAAATCTTATTATCTGGACTATTTTGGTACATATATTGAGAGATTATGAGGGCTATGAATTAGAGCCCTAATTTGCTAGATTGTCACGACCTAGTACACAACATTGTGTTTTTGTGCCCTTTATGCACGAGCACATAGCGACTTGGGGTTTTAAATCCTAACTGAGATAGCTTCTCAAGTAACCTAGATATGTTTGTGCGAAAAGCATTGTATTAGTTTCACGGTAGAGGGTTAAGATGGTACTCCCAAAGCTATACAAATTCGTAGAAGGCTCTATAGAGTGCAGTAATTCTTGGTTTGGTTTAGTACAATTAGCCAAGGAACAGATTACATTGTCATGTGTGGAAATTACTGTCCCAAATATTATCCTCCCTCTTATCCAGGTTAGTGGGAAGATGGCCTACTTGCAGCGACCTCCTCACCTCGGTGACAACGAACTTACAAAAGGTACTGGTAGGTCGATGATCAAAAACTTGATGATGAATCTGCAATAGGCATAATAACCTAATCAAAACCTAACTCTGAATGGTTGTCTGACTTGAATACAAGCTTCCAAGGGTTCCATTAGTACTTGATGGAATACTCTTAGAATCATGTTCTCAATATGAGCAATTTTACGGTCTTTAGGTACCATGAGGTATCACATTTTTCTATGTAAAATGTATTAGGAGATATTAAATTTTACACTAAAATTTTAGTACCTCTCGGTACCTACTCGAGCACTGTAAAGTTAAAAAACAAAGTGTTGCAAGACCTGTTGTGGCCCTCTCAGCTAGTAATTTCGTTTGTTATTCTTGCCTGAGTGTGCGCCCAATCGTGGGGGGGGGGGGGGGGGTGGGGGGGGGGTGGCGACTATATCTTTAGGATTTGTTGAGTTATGCTTAGATTAAATTTTAATTATTGTTACTTTAGCTCGTATTTGCCTGTATTGGCTAGATTGGCTAGTTACTTGTATAAATAAACCCACCTTACCGAGTGATTCAGTCTATCATCAATTTTAATTCCTATTTACAGTTTACATTGTTTTACTCTTGTTCTTGATTGTTGTTTAATTTGCTCTTATGATCATAGTACACTTGCATAGGCAAGATCAGCAATCCACCGAAAAGTGTATCAATCGCCAACACACAACACATTGACGTATCATATGACTACAGTAAACATATTTTCAACTCATTGAAATATCGAACCACCTTTGCTCATACTAAAATTGATGCACAAAAATGTCATTTCAGACCAACACAACGATGCATGACAAATTAAGTTGCAATGAAACTCCAAACAACATTATTCCCTTACATAAGCATGCTGATACATCTTTTTCCATCTTATTGACAAAACAACCACTGGTTTTTTTTACTTGTCAGAACAAATCAAGCAGTGGCAGTTGTGCATATCACTACACCAGACATCCCGGACTTTTGCCTTCTTGGTAAGGCCTTCAATCCAGCAGTTAAATTTGCATGTCCCTTTGCTACAACCCAGTATCCATCCAACATCTTCAATACACTCCTCTGCAAGGGGAAAAATTGCAAAGGTTACCTGCCACTCTCTATAATATATACAATCAGACAATCACCATTTGCAACATGGCAAGAGATTCTGGCCAGTAATTTCAGAGTTGAATACTTGAATATGCACAAAGAATTACACACACACAAAGTACATCACTGCAAGAATGCAGCCTCCTACACATAAGACATAACAATAGAAAAAAGTATGCTGATAATATAAAAAAAAAGAAAGAAAAAGAGTTGAGATAGATGCAGACCTGCCATTGATGGACTCAGCTGTAAAACAAGAACCAAGAGGAACCCAAGATTTAGAGATCTTGCATCCATCGTTGAAGAAGGGATATGGTTCCCAGTTACCTCCTCTTTCTATATATATATAAGAAAAAAAAGGAGAGCCCTGCTATAGCTGTTCTCCCCATATACAATTATCAATACACTAATTAATTGTTTGGCAAAGAAACAAAATAAAGTAAATACATCCAGAACATCAGCAAGACAGCAATGACGATCAAGTCCAAGTCATCATTTGACTGCCTACAGTCTGGATAGACACTACAGAGATGACACCCTTGAGTGGCTGCTCGAAATTGGCATGTACCTATGTCAGTACAAAAATAAGATGAGAACAAATTAACATCACCATTGCCTTTGTAATGCCAATTATTTCCATGCAAAAAAAAGCTTTCCTTGAGAGTCAAAAAAATATTTGGCCTTTGGGGAATTCTTACGTAGCTTGGTCGGAATTTGTTTTCTACAAAATTTTGTCGGCCGGACTAATTAAGCCTGTCATTAGAGAAAACATTTTGTCAACAGAGAGATGATTCAATTGGTTTGTATTATTTGCTAAAAAAAACTATGGGAACGAAGCTATCCGGAAGGACTATGCATAATATTTATCTGAAACAAAAGGGTAGATCACTGCTACAAAATTGATTTATGTGATAACTCTCTCTCTCTCCCCTCCTCCCCTCCCTCTCTCTCTGTATATACTAGATGATACACCGCGCGTTGCTGTGGAATATACAATTGGAACAATAGAATTGGACTATAGAGAACATGGAAACTCTTTTGCTTGTATTTTTAATGTTAACAATGCTATTATTCATTGTACCAGATAGGGCACCACAGTGGACGCAAGAATGATTTGGGCCACTAAGTTTTAATGGTTCAAATATAGTGCCCGAAAGGTAGGCCATGGATAGAAGTGAAAGGTTTTTAAGTAAAATTAGGACTAAACATGTTAAGATATGAGGAGTACAAAAAAGAACTTACGCCTGGAAGAGAAAGTTCGATTTGACGTAGATGAACTAATAAGAGCATGGTGCTCATTTTGGACAGAACGATTAGAAACAGAAGATTGACCAATTAATTGTGGGCGTAATATACGTGATCTGCAGAGGTTGATGCTAGATAAAAATATTGAGATTTGTGATGTGAGCAACATTATTTTCATAAATAACCAAGTAAAACTTTAATTTCTAACCAACCTCTGCTCCTATTTGAATCAATGACTTCCCTACGTCTGCGGCGAGATTCCGCTGCAGTAGCTTGATTAGGATGCAGAACCGATATATTAGAGGGTTGTTCTCGTGGGCGACCACGACGACGTATAATTTGATGAGAAAAGCCCGATGCATTATCCATTGCACTAAACAGTACATACGGATAAATCCTATAAGAAAAGTGTGATTTCAGACAATCGTCGAGCCTAAGCCACACAAATTTTAGGCAATCATTGAGCCTAATCCACACAGAGAGGTTTCATTAAACAAAACATATGTTAGACACAACATGATCGAACTGAACCGTTGTAACAACCAGTGGACTTGACACACACACAAAAAAAAGGATAGATTCAATTGAACATTCGGTACAAAGAGTAGAGCTGAATAAAATTTGAGTGAAAATCTAAGGGAAAGTGATACATACCAGATTTTTCTTTCCAAGATAAAAATCAACAGGACCAGAAGAATAAATTCAGAAGTAAGGCCATAAGAGCTGAAATGAATGCTTGTACGCACATAGAATTTCCAAAGAGCTGAAATTAAAACAACCAAAAGATTACAACATGATGAACACATCAAATAACATGTCAGATAATTTGAGCCAACAGTACCTATGCATAAGGGGGATGATGCAAAACCTTTCTCGCTTAGAAACTGGGATGAGATGAAGCATTGTGGTGACAACCGAGCAGAAGCACAGTAGTAATAAGCGAGGGGAAGCGATGATTTCGCCATGCCGTTATGCGTAGAGAAAATCAATGCCTTGATGACAGCCATGAAGAGTACTCTTGGTGTCCGTCAGACAATTTGGTTTCTTCTAATACGGCGGGGAGGCATGGAGAAAGGAAGCTACTAGTGGGACAGATGAGGTAGTAGGACCAGGGAGAGGGAGAGGTTTCCTAACGCGGAGACCTCGCGTCGCTCCGCCGGGCGTGCTGGCACTATGGGAGCTATAGGCATCGTGGGGCACGGGCGATGTGGTGGTGCAGGCGGAACGGGGGGAGAGCACCTGGCAATGCGGGAGGGTGGAGGGGCACACATCATGGCGGCGGCGGCGTTCAATGCGACGGATAGGGGTGGATGGCGTGGTTATGGCAGCATCAGATGCGACGGCCGAAGGGAGTAGAAAGGGAATCACGATGCTGCTCATTGTGGAACTGGCCATTGTGGGCGCATGGGCCCATTTGTGGCTAGCTCAGCCCAGGAAGCGATAGTAACGTGTGTTGTTTGATGATTTTCATTGATTAACTGAGTACATTCGATGGAGATCGAACGGCTAGGATTAAAAGGGTGACATGGAAGCACGAAATTGCAGAGAATTGATAATAACTACACTAAGTGGGAATGAAATGTATAGGTTTATAGGATTAGCAATATACTCGTGCTAATGCTATGGTTCATAATATTTATATTCATACATCATTTAATTTTATGTTAGATAAATTACTTTTTTTAAAATAGGTCTAATTGCATTTTAATTTGATTCGTCACATATCAAACATACATGTGCTAATGAATGGTGGCAATTGATAATGAAAATAAATTAATTGAACGAGAGTTTATGTTTCGAGCATTACACAATTAGTATGGAAGGGGAGAAAAACGAACAAAAATTGACTACCAAAATTCGACAAAAATAAAACCAAGGAACAACCCAAGTACTAAACTAATCGATACATCAGTTCAGTTTTATGTTCGGTTCAGTTTTGCTTTGGTTTCAAGTAAAAAAAAAATGCCCACCCCTAGCTATCATCATAGTCCCTCTGTTCCAAATAAAACTAATTCTCCGGTTTCTGTGTCCAACATTTGACCATTTTCAGGAAATTAGAAAAAAATTAGTCACACGTAAAGTACTATTCATGATTTATCATCTAATAAAAACAAAAATATCAATCGCAAAAAATTTTTGGACAAGACGGAGAATCAAAAATTATAGGTAAAAAATAGAAAATCGGTTTATTTTGGAACGGAGGGAGTACTTGATTATGTTTGGCTCAACAATCCAACCTCAACTGGCACGGCCATCATCCATGTGTCACTTAAAGCCTCTGAACTGAGCATATGACAAGTCTGTGGTATGTACTACAAATCTGACATATTGGAAAAAGCACCAAGTTCATAGAGATATTACATGCTATTCCTAGCTTCCTTAATAGGCATCGTAAATTATATTGTTCTCATGAACTACCTGAAATTATACATTATCATACAAATCTACTGTAAATCTATGGATAGCAGCGATGTTGGATGTGAGCCTCCTGTGATATTATTCAACAATCTTGGCAATGGCGGTATTTTCAGCTCTAGTATACCCTCGAAGAATTGCACCACCTCACACATTGTCGGTCGATCAACTTCACTATCTTGAATGCACCAGCATGCAATTTTGCAAATTCTTTCAACCTCCTCAAGGTTCACATCACCATGCAACTTTGCATCCACCAAATTTCTGATCGCTCCATCGATAAGCTGGCGGGCAACTTGCATAGGAAAATAGGCCGAATAACCACCGTCTTCAAAATGTACTTCGCTCGAGTTCCTTCTTCCTGATATGATTTCAAATAAAACCATCCCGTAGCTATAAACATCGACTTTAGACGTAACAACAGTTCCACTAATCCATTCAGGGGCAAGATATCCAATAGTTCCTCTCACTGTAGTTAGAGCATGGCTAAATTCTCTTCCCAAAACCTTTGCCATCCCAAAATCTGCAATTTTAGGAACAAAAGATGCATCAAGAAGTATATTCTCTGGCTTGATATCACAGTGAATAATGCAATCTCGACAACTACTGTGCAAGTAAGCAAGGCCTCTAGCAACTCCGATAGCTATTTGGTACCTAACATTCCAGTCCAAAACTTTAGCATTATCCTTAAAGAGATGCACGTCAAGGGAGCGATTTGGCATGTATTCATACACAAGTAACTTCTTATCATCTTCACAACAAAACCCAATCAATTTAACTAAATTGATATGCTGGATAATCCCAATTGAATTCACTTCAGCTCTGAACTGCTTCTCTCCTTGGCGGGTGCCGTCGAGCCTTTTCACTGCTATTATAATCGAGTCATTCAAGCATCCCTTAAAAACAGAACCAAAACTGCCTCCCCCCAACCTCTCTGAAAAGTTTTTGGTTGCACGTTGCAAATCAATATAACGAAATGCGGTGACCCCAATGCCTTCTTGAGCGTTAATTTCCACTCCACAAGCAAACCATTTCTGTCTTCTCCTCCAAAATACAATTAGAATGATCATCAAAATCAGAGCACCTATACCTGCACCGGTACCAACACCAATGATGGCTCCACTCTTTCTCTTCCTTTCAGTTGTTTGCATTTCATTTGCAGCAACGCGAATGTGAAGAGATTTCCAATTCCCATCAGCTACTCCATCAGATTGTTGCCTCACGTTATACAAGTCGTAATGCCAAACAGAGCAGCCACTTTTTCCATAGGAATATGCAGTGCACGAGCAGTTGCGCAAGCAAACCTCAGAGCATTCATCTTGGCTTGCAACTGTCTGCACATTCATGCCATTGTGGGGTAATGTAATGCTTTGCATATGGTAGAACCTGTCTGCAAGACCTGTTTTGTTCATGGTAAAATCACAGTTTAATGGACTGTTCCTCATGCAGCCTCCTGTTCGATCTTCTATATCCCAATCCTTTGGTGACTTTATCGAGAAACCCTTCATACATTCGCAGAATGGATTGTTGTCATCGTTGCAAACTGTGAAAGGTCCACAGACTGCGTACACATCACAGTGAAGTATGGGCATCCTGTAGTTGATCAACCAATTTTGCAAGTTGTCATACCATACACCTATTATACCTCGACCATTGACATCGATTCCAGCACGTGTAATCGCCGTCTCCTTCGTAATAGTATATGTGAGGTAAACCTCTTTGTCATTGTTGACAAATGTAAAATTAGGTATGGTGGCGCCAATCATCTCTGGCGCTAAGCTGAAAAATTTCCCATCCCAATCCCCGGTGGACCAGTATATTACAGTTGAGTTCCACACCAAATGACCAACGCCACTGATATCAAACTCCAGCGAGTATAAACCAGGGGTCTGGTCGATCGTGTTCTTCCTAGAAACAAGACGTCGGTTCAAGCCAGTCACCTTGTTCCGATAAATCTTTCCGCCGATGAAAAGACTATCCGTCGGGTAGTCGAAGCTCTGCCAGAAAACCATGGAAGAGTTCGAGGAACTCTGAAGCACAAGGTTCCCATCATTTAACAACACCGCGATGGTGTCATTGGTGGTGGCATTGACACCGGTAGACCACACAATGGACTTGGTAACGTGGTCCAAGATGACCATGTTTCCGTCACCGGAGATCGTCAGCTCCGGCGAGGCGGGGTCCACGACCGGGCTTTCGCCGTTGGCGGACCATAGGGGGGTTACCATGGGGAGCTTGTTGTACCATATGCAAAGGTAAGAGTTGCGGCTGGTGTAGGAGGAGGAGTTGTCGCTGACCGTCTTGAAGAAACCGAGCGCGAACTTGCCGTTGTTGGAGACAAGCCTGTCGCTCATGCCGGCCAGCGCATGGCCCGGCGACACCGTGTCCGTGGCGGCGGAGCTCGTCGGAGAGTAGTGCAGGGAGAGCATGAGGAGGAGGAGGAGGAAGCCAAGGAGGAGAGACATGGTGGACAGGACGGGCAGAAGCTTAATCAGTGGATGGCTGAAATTCGTAAGGAACTTGCATATATGCTCACGAGCTGGTCCAATAAAAAAATTAAGTGCAGATCGATGATCGATCGATCCAGTGGTTTCAAAAGCTCAGCTCGCAGAATCCAGATCGGGTCAACGTTGTGGTTTGGGTGAAACTAACGTCCTAATCAGTCTGTATTAACAAATAACAGTTGATAGTGTGTTAACCTCGATCTGAATAACCTTCTCATTGGTCGTCAGACCTCAACCATAGAGCCTTTTGACTGCGTAGTGACATCAATGCATGCGTACTATCCAAGAGAAATAATCCGTTTGCTATCCTTTCCAGCAACTTAATTTCCAGTTGGGGTATTCTTTACAGATAATACTTTTTTTAGTGAGCCTTAGGAAAATAATTCTAGAGTTTCTTTTCTTTCCATTCCTTTTTGATTTGTTCCTATTGACCCCGTCATCACCAGTATGGTCCTGGCACTGCCGCCTGTCTAAGGATGGATATGGGTCGACCGATGTGTAATTTAGGTTAATCTTCAGCTCAATAAAATTAGCTAAGTTATACTATAACTAAAATTTAGTTCATTTAGTTAATATATGGTGGAATCTAAAATACCCGTGTGTTCGACCCATATATAACCATCGCTAGACCTGTCGGTTGCTTTGCATCACCGATGATGCCCTGGCGCGCGGCAGCGGTTAGCTAGGGGTAGGGGTGGGAATGATCCAAGGCCCGTGGGTTCTTTCACAACTCTATTTAGTTCTTAAAATTTTTTTAGTTCAAAACTCTATACAATTTTATTTTTAATCCGTTTTGAATTCGGCCCTTAAATTTTCAAGGCAAAATGGATGGTCCTGTTAACACCCTTAGCTGGGGTGTGTCCGCAAAATATGGCGGTGACATTTTATGTTTGTCGCAAACATGAGATCTGTGTTTCTTTGGCCGCAGCACGAGAAGGCCTGGAGCTATCTCACGTGTGTATTGCATGCGTACGATGACTTGTATGGGTGAGAACGAAGCGAATTAGACATATGTATACCAATATACTTTCTTAGCTTTTTTTATTTAACGTCAATTACCCTTGAATCTACTTTTGATCATTCGTGTTATTAAAAACTATATAATTATTAATTATTTTGTTATATATGATTTGATTTATCACTAAAGAAACTTTAAATATGATTTATAATATATTTTGTATATTTGCATTAAAAAATCTGAGCAATACAAATGATCAAATATAGATATAAAGTTAACACGATCAAAAAGTAATATTTTAGCGGATCCGGAATTGGTGATTTTATTTAGAGAAGGATATTTTTACCTAGCCTTTATATCCAACCGAATATATGCTGCCATTTTTTTTATATAATTCGGGAACTTAGCCACTCAAACCCCATAGAAGACTTAGCCCCTCACATTATACTCAATCTGAAGTTCATACTCATTTGAATCCAGAACCTTACATGCTACTCAAGTGACTACAATCACTGAGCTACATATCCTTTCACCGCTTATAAACCGATAACTATGCATTATCGTATAATATATTCACACTTACTTGTTAATCATAGTACCTTTATACATGTACGTACTACTTACTTCTTATACCCATATATATAAGTGTGGATTCACTCGCTATGGTGGGTACGAAGAATAATGTCAGTATGTCACGTCAAATGAACATCAGATCAACATTTCACATAGACGAAATGGTTATAGTCGAGAAGGGAGATGAAATACAGACCCAGTTTTGTGGTTCAGGATGGCAAATAAAACTATGCTCACATGGTTCAGGGAAGCAAATTGTACTTCCAAGAAAAGTAATCGAGGCAAAAAAAGAAGGATTAATACCTAATTAACTCAGTCCTTGCCTACATGTCGCTTAGGTGACTTTACTAAATTAAATGGCTATAGGGGGTGATTACAAACCTAGCTAGCTCGCTAGATTTAGTCTCTTTTGTCTGGGTCGTTAGATTTACATTTTAGACTGTGGGCTGTGACTACAAGTTTTAGCAATTAATATATATGCATAGTATATGTGCACATTCCTAAGTATGAAGAACAGTGGGCATATGCTCATGCCAACGTACGCTAGCTCCAGAGAATTGATTGATCCATCTTGCAATATTTAAATGTGTATAGAGAATAATATACATATTTGGGTGGTGGGCGGCATACCGCACACGTATGAAAATATAGGGGTGATTATTTAGTTGTTTAAGAAAAAAAAGACAAACAACATATTTATAAATAAAAAATAATTTATAAATAAATCTTTTAAATACACGTTCCTAGCAATAAGCCAAGGATAAAAAAATAAACTATAATAAAAAGCTTCAAAATTAACTTCAAATTCAAAATATTAAAATAAATTTTGGTGTATAAGTATAAACAGAAGCGAAAAAGATAACGAAGATACTCTGTGCATACGTCCACGACTAAATTGCTTTTAGCTTACGCATTCATTATTCAGCATGGTAACTACTCCATTACAAGTCACGATCAACTACATGCAACACATTGACTGTACGTTCCCCTATTTGGGTTAGTTAATAGGAGTTTGTCATGAAATGTATTTCTCGGATCCCGGTCAACTAGGCAGCCTATAGAATATTGTCTACGTTCTTTGGTCAACGCTCAGACTTTTGTTTGGCATGTGAAGCATATCAGCTTTAGATATGAATCATGTGGGCCCGACCAAGGGCCGACGACAAGGCCAGGGCCATCAGTGAGGCCCAGAATGTTTTTACTTTACGTCCATGGAATCTGCAACCACAAAGGTTTGCACCCTCGTCGTTACGTTATGCTTATGCTTAATTATAAGCTAAAATTAAAATTTTTAATTTTATATTTGGATTTGATTTTAGTTTTCTCCACCGAAGTTTATTTTTCCAGTGTTGGTTTAAGATCGCTAAGAATACGTACATAAAAATTTTATTCATAAATTTTTTTTATTTACAAATATATTGTTTGGAATCACCCCTTGAAGTATCAGAAAGAGCCGATTAGAGAGGTCCCAATGGAAGTAGCAACTTGTGATTTTCTGTAACTTTCATGTCATAAAAAATAGTTATTGGCATTATTCTTACCATTTCAAATGGCACTAGTTCATATTTAAATTTAATGCTATATATTTCTCATTGTATCTTAGATGTCTTCTAAAAGTAATGTCTTATGTATGACATGGTTTCTCTCTTTACTTATTTACTCACTTAACTCACCTCATTTTTATTCTACATAATAACTCAGTTAATCATATAAACAATATTCTAAGCAAATACCCTAAGGTTATCCTAATGCACGACGCTTTGCCTACACGTAACACGTGTGAACGCGTCACTCAGACTGTTAGCCCACCTGATTCCTCCCCCCACCCACAAATTGGGTTCAGGCCCAATAAAGAGAGCCCATTTGCACGCTTTATTTTGGTCTTTGTTTGGCTTTGGTACCCTAACCCGGACCACATGCATGAACTGTTTTTTTAATCTCTTTCTAAATTCCAAGCGTCAAGAATTTTTCCACCTAAAACACCATGAAACTATGTACACAGTTTAAATAAAAAAAAACTTTATAGGCAGACATTTTTACATAGTCTAAGAAAGAAAGTTCAAAACTGAAAATGTATATTCGGTGCACTTTGTACTGGGCCTAAATTGGCCCAATTAAGAAGTAGGCCTGAATATGCACAAGAGCTCGCGTGCGTGAGGCCGCATGCGTCTCGTTTAGAACTAGCAGGACTTAATAAAGGAAATGAGAATTTTTTGAATTTTGAATTTTATTATTAAATAATTTATAATTTTAATTTTGCATTAAAAAAACTATGCCGCCCTCTATGAGGATGGAAAGGTGACGTGGCAAACGGTCACTCGGTCGCGAGCAACGACCGTAAACAGTGACACGGCGAATTTTGCATTTAAGCCCTTTCCGCCCTCTGCAAGGGCGGTAAGGGCCTAAATGTAAAGTTGCCACGCTAACCCGGGAATTTTATGATTGAACCGAGAATTTTTTGATTGAACCGTGTTTTGATACATATATGTATAACGTATGTAATTGTTTGATCATAAGAACTAGCTTAGCTAAATAGTCACCATCCTACTCTTTTTTTAAGCAGACCGGGGGTCAAATCCTATCAAGAGCATATTTTCTTTGATTTTTTCTCGGACTGGCAAAAAATAGGAAGAATTTCGTAAAAATTTCATACATCATACATATATATATATATATATGTATATATATATATATATATCAAACCACAGTTAAATCGTATTTCGGATGGCGCGATAAATTTTGCACTTAGGTCCTTTTGGCCGTTGCTCGCGACTGAGTGGCTGTTTGCTACGTTACCTTTCCGCCCTCCTAGAGGGCGGCAGGAGGTTAATTTTATGATTTTTGAAATGCAAAATTAAATTTATAAATTATTTAATCAATAAAATTAAAAATTTTAAAAATTCAAGGAAATGAATGTCATTAACATCAATTAGAAAAAAGATGGATAAAATAATATGGCTCTAGAGTTAAAATTTTGCTTAAAACTACTTGTCAATTTAATAAGAGGCATCATGGTATTTCTTACTGAAACCTAATCTCTAGTACTAAATAAATGGAATAAAGAATAATTTAGAACGGAGCAAGGATCAATTTCTCCCGGCAGGATCGGAAGGTGAGAACCACTAGACCGGCGAGCGACAGTAGTAGAGATAAAAGCAACAATGTATACTACCTCAGCAGCAAACTTAAACATGTCTATATATTTACCTCATATTTACCCGGTCATACGGTGATTGTAATCAAATGGATTACTGGTTTGCAATAATGGTTCGTTTAACACATCTTTCAACTTCGAAATTTAATTCAGGCCCGCCTCTATAGATCACTTTCCCAGATCACTCGAGTCCGCTCCAATTCTATTTCGTGTGGAGCCAAGATAATTTGGTTGGACACCACCTCCAGAAGAGTTGTGCCAATTAAACATACCCTAAATTTATATTTCCCTGCGTCATAATGGTAATTGAGAGAACTCCACAAATTGAATATCTATCTCTTTTATATATATATATATATTTTAAACGGGCTTGTTATATTTCCGAAAAGTGACAATGAATTTCTATTCAATTTAGTGCAATCTACTGCACCATTTACTGCGACAATGACATCCATGTTGGTGCTGATAAACGCGAACCACATGTATCGAATCAGCGAGTGGATGTCGACGCATTACTGATGGAATATGTGCATCGATCCTTGCCCATAATTTGGCGTCAATTCTTTTCTTGATCTGCATATATATGACGTGTGGTGCACCATAGATTAATATTTTGATAACTTGCGTAAGATGGTTGCCCTGAACTCGTGGTTGTTATTCTGTTTTATACAAGTCACGAATTCAGATATTTAGATTATACTCGATTTTGTTCTAAAAGAATAGGTTTCCCCTTGAGCTCTGGCAGCCATTCGAGAACCATATTTTCTGCAGGTACTATGTTTGTACACCCTATGAATTAATCATTTACCGTACAATGCCAAAGTTTGTTTTCCGTGGTATTTTGACAATATCGTAGGTTGGATATCTTTGACCAGCCAATATCCTGATTAGATACTCGACGTCAAAAGGTTGCAAGTTCTAATATTTGCTATTATAAAGTATCATCTTGATGCATGCCACCTGTATAACTCCATCTGTCCCTAAATGTTTAATGTCATTGAGTTTTGGCAAAATTTGCTACAGGCCATCGAAAAAATACGTAATTAGCCGGTGGACACCGTAAGATCATGAATTTGATGCAGGGCATCATAAAAATGTGGTAATTAGCCGGTAGACACTCCAGCCATTATTTTATTAATTTCTTAGTAAAATTTTTTTAAAATGGCGAGATTGCCAGCTGGGTCGCCGCCGCCGCCACCTTCTCAGTTGCTTTGTAGGCTAGGGTTTGAGTGTGGTGCGGTGCCGAGATCGACAATCTGCATAACGGGTTGGCCACTGGAGGGCAATCTCACCAATTTTACAAAATTTGACACTGAAAGTAATAAACAGAGTGTCCACTAGCTATTTACCATATTTTTATGTTGCCCTGCAACAAATTCGTGATCTTATAGAATTCACCGGCTAATTACGCGTTTTTTCATTGCCCTATGGCAAATTATACCTTGAGTTTTTTTATATACATTTTACTATTCGTTTTATCCAAATTTTTTTATAAAATATGTAAAGTTATATATATGAATAAAAGTATATTTAATAATAAATAAAATTATATAAATATAATTAATAACTTATGTAAATTTTTTAAATAAGACAAATAGTCAAACGTGTATAAAAAGTCAACGGCATCAAACATTTTGGACGAAGAGAGTATGTGGTGTTGTGTTCTAAAATAGGAAAAAGTTGGTGATTCCTTGGTTTTTTCATGAAAAAACACAAATGACATATTTACAAAGAAAAAATAATTTGTGAGTAAAACTTTTATATATATATTCCTAGTGATCTAAAAGCCAAGACTAAAAAATAAAATCCGGTAAAAAGAACTCTAAAATTAACTCTAAATTTAAGATTTAAAATTCATATGTTGGCTTACAAGCATATGCATAAGCGAAAAGATGGGGTGAATATTACGCTCTAAATTATCGTATTTATCTGATTTGTTCCCAAACTATAATAAAAGATAAATCACAACTACACCCTTGAAACATGATGAATTATTTTGCCTAGTCAAGCATATGTGATAGTGGTTTGTACTGTGTTGGTGAGGCCCACTTAGGCTGCGTTCGGCATTGGGGTGATAAGTTCATTTACCCCGCACGAAAAATATACTAATAGATTAATACATGATTAATTAATTATTAATTGTAAAAATACAAAGAGATTAATATAATTTTTTTAAAACAACTTTCCTATAGAAAATTTTTACAAAAAGTACACTGTTTAACCGTGGGAAGCGTGCGCATGAAAAAGCGAGGAAATTTGGAGAAGTTAACTTGTTGTTGAACGGGGCCTTAGCTGCCCTACCTATTTTCTCTATGTCATCTCCTCCTCCTCCCCGGATTGTGTTCCCTCTCCTCCTTGGTTCATATGCTGATCAGCTTAGTTCCCCTTCTCTTCCCTCCTCAGCATCCCTGTCTCAATTATCTCTATCTTTTCTTAGAATTGTGTATCGTTTGGCCATAGAGCAATAGAGCATTAGCAGTGTGCAGATGTGAGCATGGGAACACAGAGGAGAACTTCAGTAAGTTGGACCTTGCAACTGCATCAATCTTTGACCCATCGGTGGCTCAAGAGCTTGGTAACTTGATGACCTATTTGTGGAACAGCCACTATTCTCCTTACACAAAATATGTGATCATCACTCTACTTTGGGAGCTCTTGGTGTTAGGTCTATAGGATCTCTAGGCTCGAGTCTAGCGGGTAGGTCTAGGGTTTTAGTCGATGATCTCACGGGAGAGGATGAGTGAGAGAGATACATTCGCCCTTTGATGATGGTGACACCATGGGACAAACAGCGCAGAGAGATTCCTCTATTTTTTTATGCATGTCAGGTGTATAGCTTATGCTTGGAACTAATTATTCACACAGCTTATGGTTGGCACCGATTATTCGCACTTGGGGGCTAATCGGATAGATTGTATAACACAAGTGCCAATTACTACTCGGAGAAAATCAAAATCATAAAGATAAAATATAAAACATACTGTGTTTAGCTCATAATGATTGCAAAATTACTCAATTAGCACACTTTCTAATTCGTAAATCTCAACTCCATGTCAGGAGAGTGTTTAAGCATAAAGAATCAATTGCCCAGGAAAATTAAAATCTTAGTCTACATTTGTGTTAACGCCAGATTTTGGCAAGTCGTCATGGTGAATTGAAACACATCTAGAAGACCGAATCGGATAGGAAAAGTTGAATCGGCTAGAGGCAGGAATCCGGAAGCAGCAGAGATGCAGCCGATGGAGTCCGAATCGGACAGGACTGGAGTCCGGTTGGGCCCACAGTTTGAGGATAGATTCGATGTTAGCTGTGAGTCCGTGTCCAATAATTATGCTTTAGCTTAGAGTTTGTTTAGGATTTTTATAATTAATTAGAGTCCAAACGCTACAAGTTAGTTCGGAACGGATTTTTATCCGGATAGGTTAGTTAACACCCGGGGTTATAAATATGTGTGCCCGGGGTCGTTGTAAATCACCTTCAGATCAATTGAACTTCGCGCATCGCCTCAAAATCTTCGACTTGCTTGAGCTCTCAGAGCGAGGTTTGTCAGCTTCACAATGTAAGTTCTTGTTTGTCAAAATCCGTCGAACAACTAGAACATGACTGTCTCGGTTAAGTCCGAACAGGACTGTCTCGGTTAAGTCCGATCTCATGCCTGATTGGTCAGCGGGCTGAGTTCTAGTATTGCTTTAATTTGTTCTGGTTTAAAGTAGTGCTAGTTCTCGATCAAGTCCTAGTGAGTCCTTCTGTTTGGTCTGCTAGCACGATTCCGTTTGACTTGATTCTGTCTCAGTTCGGTCCGATCAATCTGGCTTGCCGAGTTTGTGTTATCAGATTAGATCAGGGGCTCGCGGGGGCTTATCGCTGGAGTTCTAGCCAGCATTATCTTGAGTAATTTGTTGATTGGTTCATTAAACTCGTTGATCTTCATATCTATGATTACAACATGCTAGATTGCACACTGTCTCGGTTAGGTTTGATCTATATATGTTTGGTGTGATCTACTTATAAAGATTTTTCCGATCGGTTGAGTTTAATGGGTTAGTTGATAGATTATGCTGGTTTGCTATCCTGTTACTCGCATGCTACAATGACTAGTTGATAGATTTCACGTATGATTATACAGGTCTGTACTGTCTCGATTGGGTTCGATCTTCTAGATCGAGTATCGGCATATGTGCAGTTAATTATTATTGTTTTATGCTAGTAATTGGTTTAGCATTCTGGTTTATGTTCAATTTCACACTTAGTTTGCTATCGGCTATTGATTTTACGTGCGATAGTTGCTAAATTAGTCCGATCGACTGATTAATCTTAAGACTGTCTCGGTTATGTCCGATCTTTTAAGATTAATTGATTGGTTGGTCTGTTTGGTGTTTATCCTGCTTCTGATTCAGCCGATTGAGCATATTTATGCCCACTATCATGAAGTTTATGTAAAGCCGATCGTCTAGTTCATCGGCTAGGGTCCTAGGACGGTATCGGCTGCCTAGCCGATATCGGTTTTAGGGTTAACTATTTTCCGTGTTATATCTTGTTAGTTACAGGATCAAACTTTCTGGCACGCCCAGCATTTCTAAGAATTAGGTCCTGCACTGGAATGGTCTAAGATTGATTCCCAGGCCTACGTGTGTAACTATTGATTGTCATTTTCAGCGTCAACACATTTTTGGCACGCCCAGTGGGACAGTGCTAAGAAGAACCCGATCAACCACGAGTCAGTCAAGCATTCACCGAGTCAAGATAGGAGCAATGGCCGCAAAGGAAGTCAGCGCGAATAACATCCTCCCTGTCGCTTGGGAGAATCTCACCGAAGAGCAGCGGGCCCTGGTGCAGCGACACATGGACAAGTTCCAGAAGTTGTGCCTCGAGTCATTCAGCATGACTCGGGGAGGCTCAATGCACAAGTCTCGGCTCCCGACACCCAACTCGGAGCCGGGAAAAGGCAGCAAACCCCCTCCGAAGAACCAGCCGAATCTACAGGACATGGTAGATTCGGCAGTCCATCATGCACTCATCAACCAGTCGGGGTGCTCGTAAACACCCTGTCGGGGCTAATTCGACAGGTAGCCGATGGTGCTCTTGATGGAGAGTCGCACCAAAAGGGCCTGAGGTACTTCCCAGATGGGGAAAGGCCCAGGTATCGGCTGTACAGAGACGAGAAAGATCCAAGGGATGAAGAGCCGATACCACTGCATCCTCGTATGCAACTGGAGGAGCCCCAAGAGAGGCCTAGGCAACCTTATCAGGAGAGAAGTCCACCCAGGTATGCTCAGTACGCTGACCCATATCATCAGGAGAACCAATAGAACCAGCCACCTCCAGCATGGCCACATCGGCAGAAGTCGATGTATGAAAATCAGTTCCGTCAGCCAGACCCAGCGCCTAGGGGGCAATTCAGCGACGAGGACTGGACAGACCGCATAGCAGAAGTTATGCAGGAGAGCTTCGGCCTAAGGCTGAAAGAACAAACTACGATATATCGGCGCCCATACCTAGAGTGGTTTGAAAGAGTGTCGTTACCGCACCAGTACAGGGTACCAGATTTCTCCAAGTTCTCCGGGCAAGATGGAACATCGACCATCGAACACATCAGCCAATTCCTAGCCCAGTGTGGTGAAGCATCGGCTAAGGACGCACTCAAAGTGTGCTTCTTCCCGTTATCACTTTCCAGGTCGGCCTTCACCTGCTTCTCATCGCTGCCTCCCAATTCGGTGAGAAACTAGGCTGACCTCGAGAAGCAATTCCATAAGTACTTCTTCGCGGGAGTACAAGAGATGACCCTGATCGATCTCACCACTATGAGACAAAAGATGGATGAGTTGGTCCACGACTACGTGCAGCGGTTCAAGAATGTGAGGAGCCGTTGCTATCGTTTAAATTTGAGCGACCAATGCTTACTCGGCCAGACCAGGGAAAAGTTCTTGGCCCAAGAGTTTGAGAGCTTGGCGCACCTTGGGCAGAAAGTATCGGCTCACGAGGTCCGATACCAAGAAGCCAGGAAAGATAAGTTCCAACGACAAGTCATGTACATGGCTAAAGAATCATCGGACTTCGAGCTCGATGAATCAGACATAGATCTGGCAGAGTGGACCAGGAACAAGAAACTAGTCCATTGTCCCTGGGTGAAAGGAGCAAAGGAGATAGAAAGGTTTGACTTCGACGTCAACAAGGCCAATAACATCTTTGACCTCCTGCTACAGGAAAAACATATACAACTGCCTGCAGGATATGTCATATCATCGGCTGACGAATTGAAAAAGAAAAAGTACTGCAAATGGTATAATTCTGTCTCGCACCATACCAATGACTGCCAGATTTTCCGACGTCAAATCCAGTCGGCCGTAGAGCAAGGCCGCATCAAGTTCGAGGAGCCAAAAAAGCTGATGAAGATAGACAAACATCCGTTCCCTGTCAACATGGTGCACACCGACATCGGCTACAGGTTGAGCGCACCCTCAAGGAGGCGCCAAGGTACAACTAACATCACCTCTACATCAATGATGAACAGGTACCATCGGCGCTACGAGAGAGACCAAAGACGTGACGAGCGGACCAGGTACGATGATCATTGGGATTGTCCTTTCTTCCAGTACTGCTGGGAAGAAAAAAATCGGCTGTCGTACAGGGAGGATTGTCCTAAATGCAATCCCGAGGAGTGGGACTACACCAGCCGGCGCTCGCACCCTAGAAGGTCAAGGACGCCACCAAGAGAAACAAGACGCCACGTCCCGGTGCACGACTGGCTGGGCTCGCGGGAACAAGACAACGAGGAGGAGGCACTCGGGCAGTACTATGAGAACCAAGAGCAGCACCAGCCAATGAAGCCCAATCAGTGGTGTCCCAGTGGTTTGTTCACCAAAAACCAAAAAAGACGGCTGAAACGGCTCTGCCACCGAGAACTGCAACAACAACAGGCCGAAGAATAGCCGTCGGCACCCAAAAGGAAGCGCAAAGAATGGCACGTGAAATCTGAAGTTCACAAACCATCGACCGACGTGAACATGGTCATCATACTCCCAGCAGAGTACAGGGTCGATTGGTCCGACGACGAAACGCAAGAGGCGACTGCCCAGCTGGTCCTGTCACCATAGCCCGCCATATTCGAGAAGCCAGTAGAAAAGGACCATCAGCACCTTCAGCCGCTATACATCCAAGGACATGACGATGGGAAGGCGATGGCCAAGATGCTGGTCGACGGTTGCGCGGCGGTTAATCTGATGCCATACTCCACCTATAAGAAGCTAGGCAAGATCCCCGAAGATCTAATCAAAACCAACATGATGCTGAAAGACTTCGGAGGCAACTCATCGGAAGCCAAGGGGTGCCTCAACGTCGAGCTTCTTTGTCAGAAGCAAGACGTTGCCGACCACCTTCTTTGTCATCGATGGCAAGGGATCCTACAGTCTACTCCTCGGGAGAGATTGGATACATGTCAACTGCTGCATCGCATCCACCATGCACCAAAGCCTAATACAGTGGCACAGGGGTCAAGTGGAAGTTGTTGCAGCTGACAGGTCAGTTAATGAAGCCACAACAAACCTCCCCACGTGGGAATCGGAGGGCTATGAGTGTATTTCTGGAAACCCTGGTCGGGGGAATTACTGAGCGTATCGGACACTGGGATTTAGCCGATGCACGATCAGGAGTCCCAGTAAACACCCTAACCGGGGCAGTCGACGACTTAGACGGAAAACTAGGTCAAGGGTTTATCTCGGCCGATAAATTAGAAGAAATAGACATAGGACCTGGAGACAGGCCAAGGCCGACATACATCAGTACAAACCTACCCCCTGAATTTCGAGGGGAATTAATAAAGTTGTTAAAACAGTACGTCGACTGTTTGCATGGGAATACCACGAGATGCCAGGCCTAAGCCAATCGATCGTTGAACATCAGCTGCAGATTAAGCCAAGCTATCGGCCCTTCAAGCAACCACCACGAAGATTTAAGCCTGACATGTACAAACCGATCAAGGCAGAAATCACAAGGCTGTATATAGCCAAGTTTATCCGGCCTTGTCGGTACGTAGAATGGGTCTCCAACATTGTCTTGTGCTCAAGAAAAACGACAAGCTTTGGGTATGCGTGGATTTCATAGATCTGAACAAGGCAATGCCAAAAGACAAGTACCCGATGCCAGTAGCCGATCAGTTGGTGGATGCAGCCTCGAGGCACAAGATGATCATCTTCATGGATGGCAATGCTGGCTACAACCAGATATTCATGGCAAAGGAAGACATCCATAAAATGGCTTTTAGGTGCCCGGGGGCAATCGGCCTGTTCGAATGGGTCGTCATGACATTTAGACTCAAAAGTGCCGGAGCCACCTATCAGAGGGCCATGAATTACATCTTTCATGACCTGATCGGCTCTCTGGTGGAGATCTACATAGACGACGTGGTGGTCAAGTCTGGTACAGTTGAGGAACACCTCAGTAACCTTCGGCGCGTGCTGGAAAGAATAAGGCAATGTGGGTTAAAGATGAAACCGGAGAATTCTTAGGCTTCATGGTGCACGAAAAGGGAATTGAGATAACCCAGGGATGTCTTCAAGGGATAAATGACACCAAACCGCCGGAGGACAAGACAAAATTACAATCCTTGATTGGCAAAATTAATTTCATTCAGAGATTTATATCAAACCTATCCGGGAGAATCGAACATTTCTCCCCTTTGCTGAAATTAAAAGTCGATCAAGAATTCTCGTTGGGGGAGAGTCACTAGAGAGCCTTCGACAGGATCAAGGACTACCTCAAAAAAAACTAGTCATCATGCCACCCAAAAAAGGGGTACACTTCAAACTTTATTTATCAGTCGATGAAAAGACAATCGGCTCGGTGTTGATACAGGAGATAGATGGCAAGGAAAGGGTGGTATACTATCTAAGCAGAAAGCTACTAGATGTCGAAACTAGGTACCCGGAGGTCGAATGGTTGTGCCTGTGCCTATACTTTTCTTGCACTAAACTAAGGAATTACCTGCTGGCGGCCGAGTGCACGGTGGTGTGCAAAGCTGATGTGATCAAGTACATGCTATCGACCCTAGTTTTGAAGGAATGGGTAAATGGATTCTGGCACTAATAGACTATGACTTGAAGTATGAATCGGCCAAAGCAGTAAAAGGGCAAGCGATGGCCGATTTCATAGTTGAACACCACAAGGAGGCCGATTACATCGAGGTCATGCCATGGACTGTCTTCTTTGATGGGTCCATCTGCAGGCATGGGTGCGGCATCGGTTTGATGATAATCTCGCCTCGGGGAGCATGCTTTGAATTTGCATACATAATCAACCCGTATCGGACCAATAATCAGGCCGAATACGAAGCATTGATCAAGGGGCTAGAATTGCTCAGAGAGATAGGTGTCGAAGCAATCGAAGTCATGGGAGATTCCCAGTTGGTAATCAAGCAGCTTTCTAGGGAGTACGAGTGCGGAGACGACATCCTCAGAACCTACTATGAAGCAGCCAAAAAGCTAATAGAGGATTTCAAGTAGGTTACGTTGACCCACATCCCCAAAGAACAGAATGTCTAGGCAAACTCTCCTGCCCAAGGAGCATCGGGTTACAAGCCGATGAATTCAAAGACCGAGGCAGAGATAAAACATCTGGAGCAGACAGAGGAACCAAGCGCTGGTATAGCTTGTACGAAAGCCGATGATTGGCGACGGGAAATCATTGATTATCTAAAAGACCCGTCGTCATCGGCCAACAGGAAGGTTAAGTACAAGGCGCTTAAATACGTGCTACTCGAAGATCTGTTGTATTACAGAACGATTGATGGTGCGCTGCTAAGATGCTTGGACAAAGAAGAAGCCAAGGTAGTGATGTGCGACGTGCACGATGGCATATGCGGTACCCATCTATCGGCCTACAAGATGAACTGGTTGCTACGGAGAGTGAGATATTATTGGCCGACTATGCTGGAAGACTGCTTCACGTATTACAAAAGCTGTCAAGATTGCCAGAAGTTTGGAAACGTACAGAGATCGCCAGCATCGACCATGAATCTGATCATCAAGCCATGGTCGTTCAAAGGTTGGGGCATCGACATGATTGGACAAATATATCCTCCGTCAAGCAAGGGGCATAAGTTCATACTGGCAGCAACGGACTACATCATGAAGTGGGTCGAAGCCGTACCGCTAAAGAAGGTCAGCCGATGTGATCAATTTTCGTCAAAGAGCACATCATATACAGATTTGGAATCCCACAGACAATAACCACCAATCAAGGATCAGTCTTTATCTCAGAAGAATTCCAACAGTTTGTTGTCGGTATGGGAATCAAGCTTCTCAATTCGTCTCCTTATTATGCTCAGGCTAATGGACAGGCAGAAGCATCGAACAAGAGTTTGATCAAATTGATAAAAAGAAAGATAGCCGAGCAACCTAGGAGATGGCACACGTCACTAGTCGATTAGCTTTGGTCTTATCGGATGGCATGCCACGGATCGATACAAGTCCATCCCTATCAACTAGTCTATGGACATGAAGCAGTACTACCATAGGAAAATAACATCGGCTCCAGGAGATTAACTTTGCAAGATCAGTTGACGGCCGATGAGTACTACAACCTCATGGTGGACGGGTTAGAAGATCTTGCTCAATCCCCGTTAAGGGCGCTAGAGAAGATAAAATAAAACAAGGCTCGAGTATCAAGGCACTACAACAAGAAAGTTAAGTCCAAGACATTTAAAGAAGGTGAATTGGTATGGAAGCTGGTTTTGCCGATAGGGTCCAGAGATAATGTTTTTGGCAAGTGGTCACCTAATTGGGAAGGACCTTTTCGTATTCACAAGTGCGTGCCCGGAAACGCCTATATGCTGGAGGGATTGGATGGAGAAGTGTTCGGAAGAGCATTAATCAGAAAATACTTAAAGAAGTACTACCCGAGCGTGTGGATAAATTCGTGATCGGCCAAGCCAATTAACGTAGAAGCCGATACAGCTAAGTATCGCCTCAAGATGGCCGATGTCGATACATCACCCTTAGGCCAAAAAATCTGATCACACGACAAAATCACATCTCGCAGCCGAAGACAAGGGTCACATTGCTAACATATCAAGAGTTGGCAAAAGCTTCGAGTTGTGTTACAAAACGATGAAAAGAAGCAAAAGTAAGCGATTACAAGCCCGAATGTTTCTTCAGGGCGTTAATCGCGCGCAGGCGGACATCATCGGCCTCCTGGATGATCTTCAAGTCATCAACGTCGGTGCTAGGGATTGCCTTCAGAGATCAGCGGCTGCAGATAGCGGCTTGAACTGCCAACTTCAAGGTTTGCTCTTGGGCGATGATCGCTGAAGGCAGATTGGCCAACCTTTCCTCCTCGGCGGCAAGATTCGCCACAACCTTGGCCAACTTGACCTCCAAGTCGGCCTTCTGCGTTTTTAGGTCGGCAATGGCAGCCGACATCCCAGGTGCAGCGGATTGAAGCTCGTCCAACTTAGCTATCTCGGCAATAGCCTGGTCTCGATCGGCGTGTACTCTTGCCTGAGCCGGGATTTGAGAGGCACGATCGACGATCCTTTAGCGGGCCCAGAGCACGAGTCGATGGGATTCGATGTAGCCCGCCGGAGCGATTGCGTCTATGAGGTTGTCCGGCAACTTGTCTTGTATTTCCTCAATCCTTGACCTGATCGGAGCAACATCATTGATCAGTGTGTCGACCGGGTAGTCCAATCTGGCCAGGATGTCAGCAAGTTTCTACCGGAGGTCGGCAGGTAGGACAACAGGAGTGTCGGTATCGACTTCATGTGGATCAACATATTGGCCGATGTTGAAGGAGAAGAAATCACTCAGGTCCTAGGGTAAAGATGTAGGGTTAGGCAAATGAGAGGTGAGCAAGAAGACAGGCTAAAGTAAAGTTACATGTGCCATAGGAGCAGCATCAGCGGGCTGGACAGATGCGCTCAGAGGCACGGTTGTATCCTCTGCAGTAGTTGCCGGCACTAGAGCGATATCGACCGGTGGAGTTGGTGTGCTGGGGGTATCAGGAAGCTTGCATGATGCAAGGAACAAAGTGTCAACGACAGATGCAGACCCAAATGCCGAAAAAGCTATCTAGAAAAATACTTGTGTCAAAGACGTCGCTCGACGAGAAGGCCGATCGACCACCATCTTCTGCTTCTTGCTAGACCTCAAAATTGGACTAGCTTCCATAGGCACAGGAGTTGGACTCACTGGCACAAGTGCTACGTCAGTGGCAGGAGGTTGGCCGGCAGTGCTAATCGGTGCAAAAGCGGTATTGGCCGACAGCCTGGCACGAGACTGCGGGGAGAAGAAAGGTGATGAAGAAACCGGTAAGATGAGATGATGGGTAGGTTGAAGAAGATGATTACCTGTTGAGAAGAGAAGAGATAGGTGATCACCTTTTGTCGAACTTCAGTGTCAGAAGCCTCGTCAGCCACAGCATTGATAGCAGTGTCCATGTCAGCCGATGTAGCTTACATGGGGATGGCTTCCGTGGTTAGCTTCAGCTTCTTCTTCGGCGCCCGTTCAACCTTTTTGCTTCGCTTGGGTCTTCTCGATGGACTCGGTGGCCCTGAAAAATTCTTGATATAATCGCTTGGCAAAGGGGCACCATGGCCTAGAGCTAGAAGGGCCGATGTCGAATACTCGATTGGCTTGCTGCTCCTGCTGATGGCAGGAACTGCAGGGATGGGCTGCAAAGTGAAAAGTTAGTAACTTCATGAAAGAGAAAACATTCAAAAAATGAAGTGTTAAGTTCATGGAGTACCTTAGAATCAGAATACTCATAATCAGAGTCGATTCGATTGCAGAAAAAGCCTACTGCGGCTGAGAACAGGTGTTGATGTAGCTCATCCCACCAATCGGTGTAGGCATCCAGGGTGGCGACCCCAAAGCTGAAGGATGCCAATGATCCAAGCTGGATTATCTCGGCCATTTTGCTCATTCTGTTAAGTTCTAAGGCCGAGGTCAACTGGCCCCTCATCTCAATCTTGCCGAAGAAGTACATATCAACGGGAAGTTGGCCGCACCCAAACTGACGAGCTGCGATGGCTAGATGATAAAATTCATAAGATGGTTGGGCCAATCCTCGAGCGTGGAAGCTGACCGGTAGCAGGTAGGGGGTGAGAGCAAAGGTGAAATTTTCCAAGGAGCACTTATCTGCTAGTACTTCTTCCATTCTAAAGATGCTAGGGACTTCATAGTCTCTAGAATCTGTGCAAACCAGATGCAAGCGTTGGGTTCTGGTCCAAGGTAGCATAGCTTGAAGATATGAGCCAGACGGACTGCCAACATCTGGTGACCAGGGAAAGAAGATACCACTTCACCGTATGACATGCACCTTCGGGTCTCAGTCGGCTCAGATTTTGAGGAGAATAAGGAAGGGCAGTTGCGTTGGTTGAAGGCCGACAATTCCAAAACCCTAGAGAAATAAAGTCGAAGCCACAGTTGAAGGAACCACTAGGGTCCAGCAATATGGCCAACTGGTTGGCTGACGGATAGCTTGCAAGATACCTAGTGCAGCATGTGGTAGACTGCCATAAGAAGGTACTGTCCGAGGGGTATGGCCTTTCCATCGGCCAGTCATTCAACCAAGTTCTCCATATTGGTGGTTGGGCCTAAGGTTTGCCCACAGAACACCAATCTTTCTAACCAAAGGTTGAGGAAGGCAATGTGCTCCCTATGATCGGCTGTCCCAGAATCCGTGCGGTGAGCTTCAATGTATTTCGACCAGCCTCTGATGTTCTTGCAAAGGTGAAATTTTCCAAGGAGCACTTATCAGTCAGTACTTCTTCCATTCTGAAGATGCTAGGGACTTCATAGTCTCTAGAATCTGGGTGTGCAAACCAGATTCAAGCGTTGGGTTCTGGTCCAAGGTAGCATAGCTTGAAGATATGAGCCAGACGACTGCCGACATCTGGTGACCAGGGAAAGAAGATACCACTTCACCGTATGACATGCACCTTCGGGTCTCAGTCGGCTCAGATTCCGGGGAGAATAAGGAAGGGTAGTTGCGTTGGTTGAAGGTCGACAATTCCAAAACCCTAGAGAAATAAAGTCGAAGCCACAGTTGAAGGAACCACTAGGGTCCAGCAATATGGCCGACTGGTTAGCTGACGGATAGCTTGCAAGATACCTAGTGCAGCATGTGGTAGACTGCCATAAGAAGGTACTGTCCGAGGGGTATGGCCTTTCCATCGGCCAGTCATTCAACCAAGTTCTCCATATTGGTGGTTGGGCCTAAGGTTTGCCCACAGAACACCAATCTTTCTAACCAAAGGTTGAGGAAGGCAATGTGCTCCCTATGATCGGCTGTCCCAGAATCCGTGCGGTGAGCTTCAATGTATTTCGACCAGCCTCTGATGTTCTTGCAAAGGTGAAATTTTCCAAGGAGCACTTATCAGTCAGTACTTCTTCCATTCTGAAGATGCTAGGGACTTCATAGTCTCTAGAATCTGGGTGTGCAAACCAGATTCAAGCGTTGGGTTCTGGTCCAAGGTAGAATAGCTTGAAGATATGAGCCAGACGACTGCCGACATCTGGTGACCAGGGAAAGAAGATACCACTTCACCGTATGACATGCACCTTCGGGTCTCAGTCGGCTCAGATTCCGGGGAGAATAAGGAAGGGTAGTTGCGTTGGTTGAAGGTCGACAATTCCAAAACCCTAGAGAAATAAAGTCGAAGCCACAGTTGAAGGAACCACTAGGGTCCAGCAATATGGCCGACTGGTTGGCTGACGGATAGCTTGCAAGATACCTAGTGCAGAATGTGGTAGACTGCCCCAAGAAGGTACTGCCCGAGGGGTATGGCCTTTCCATCGGCCAGGCATTCAACCAAGTTCTCCATATTGGTGATTGGGCCTAAGGTTTGCCCATAGAACACAAATCTTTCTAACCAAAGGTTGAGGAAGGCAATGTGCTCACTATGATCGGCTGTCCCAAAATCCTTGCGGTGAGCTTCAATGTATTTCGACCAGCCTCTGATGTTCTCGCAAAGGTGAAATTTTCCAAGGAGCACTTATCGGTCAATACTTCTTCGATTCTGAAGATGTTAGGGACTTCATAGTCTCTAGAATCTGGGTGTGCAAACCAGATGCAAGCATCGGGTTCTGGTCCAAGGTAGCATAGCTTGAAGATATGAGCCAGACGACTGCCGACATCTGGTGACCAAGGAAAGAAGATACCACTTCACCGTATGACATGCACCTTCGGGTCTCAGTCAGCTCAGATTCCAGGGAGAAAAAGGAAGGGTACTTGTGTTGGTTGAAGGTCAACAATTCCAAAACCCTAGAGAAATAAAGTCGAAGCCACAGTTGAAGGAACCACTAGGGTCCAGCAATATGGCCGACTGGTTGGCTGACAGATAGCTTGCAAGATACCTAGTGCAGAATGTGGTAGACTGCCCCAAGAAGGTACTGCTCGAGGGGTATGGCCTTTCCATCGGCCAGACATTCAACCAAGTTCTCCATATTGGTGGTTGGGCCTAAGGTTTGCCCACAGAACACAAATCTTTCTAACCAAAGGTTGAGGAAGGCAATGTGCTCCCTATGATCGGCTGTCCCAGAATCCTTGCGGTGAGCTTCAATGTATTTTGACCAGCTTCTGATGTTCTTGGTTTGCAGTCGATGCTGGAAGTTTCCTCTTAAATTCAAGGGGTTCACGGGTGCCATGATGTTCAGTCCAGTTAGCATTAGTATGTCCATAAGAGTTGGGTTAAGTATTCCGTGGCTGAACACAAAAGCATCCAGGGCATCGGACCAAAAGTAAGAGGCAGCTGCAAGGAGGGGTTCATTCTTTTCCATCTGAGATAGATTGAGTCCTATGCAGTGGCCAATGCCTAGCTCTTCCCATTGGGTGTCGTAAGTCTTATACATCTGATTGTACCAGTCTCTCCAACCAATTAAAGAGGTGGGCAAAGATCTGAAAGACTGGGTCCAATCGGAGGTGTCCAATCTAGCATTTTTGAAAGGAATCTGATTGGCCTCTAAGCAAATGATTTCAGTCGGACTGGGATTCCCCATGGGGCCTAAAAAGTAAAATCTAGGGTTTGGGCTCAGAATCACTATCTGGGCATTAAATTGCCGAAAAAAGGGACAATACGAAAAAAGGAATCAACTAGCAGGCCAATGAGTAACATGGTATATCAGGGTGATGCAGGGCAGAATGAAATTGAGCAAGAAAAGTGTTAACAGTAAACCCTAGGCGGGAAAAGTAGAGTGCCCGGTGGCAGAAAGAGAAAGTAAGACTAGAGCAGGGACATACCTCGGGGATCTCGTATAGGGTGTCGGGCGATGAATTCATCGAAGCCATTATTGCCGACAGAAGCTTGTAGCGGCGGGGTTAGCAATGGCTTGAGACGGTAGACTTGTCCGGTGCGCGGTGGCGGTGTATTAAGCGGTCTCGTGCAGGAAATTTGAGCTCGAAAGATGGAATGGATACGGTGGATGTGGGAATGCAGGTCGCAAGGGCTCGAGTGGGAGGAAGAGAAGCAGTTTCGAGAATGCCTAAGTCTGGAGATGGGGGAGCTTATAATGCAAGTCGGCGGAAATGACCGTTAGCACAGTGCGCCAAAACAGGGGAGTCGTTAGACTGTACCGTTGCAACAGAGTGAGCCGATAGCAGGAATCGGTTACAAGAAGGGAAATTTCAGAAAAATGAATTATTCCGAAATTGGGGGGCATGTGTTAACGTCAAATTTTGGCAAGTTGTCGTTATGAATTGAAACAACTAGAAGACCGAATCGGATAGGAAAAGGTGAATCGGCTGGAGACAGGAATCTAGAAGCAGCAGAGATGCAGCCGATGGAGTCTGAATCGGACATGGACTGGAGTCCGATTGGGCCCAAAGCTTAAGGATAGATTCGGCGTTAGTTGTGAGTCCGTGTCAAATAATTAGGCTTTAGCTTAGAGTTTGTTTAGAATTTTGATATTTAATTAGAGTCTGAACGCTACAAGTTGCTTTAATCTGTTCTGGTTTAAAGTAGTGCTAGTTCTCGATCAAGTCCTAGTGAGTCCTTCTGTTTGGTCTGCTAGCACGATTCCGTTTGACTTGATTCTGTCTCAGTTTAGTCCGATCAATCTGGCTTGCCAGGTTTGTGTTATCAGATTAGATCGGGGGCTCACGGGGACTTATCGCTGGAGTTCTAGCCAGCATTATCTTAAGCAATTCGTTGATTGGTTCAGCCGATTGAACATATTTATGCCCACTATCATGAAATTCCTATAAAGCCGATTGTCTAGTTGATCTGCTAGGGTCCTGGGACGTTATCGGCTGCCTGGCTAATATCGGTTTCAGGGTTAACTGTTTTCCGTGTTATATCTTGTCAGTTATAGGATCAAACTGACTGGCACGACCAACATTTCTAAGAATTAGTTCCTGCACTGGAATGTTCTATGATTGATTCCCAAGCCTACGTGTGTGACTGTTGATTGTCATTTTCAGCGTCAACAATTTGTTATATGGTTTTGAAAGCGAACATTACCAAATGGTGTAGCCCTACTAATCGATGCCTATCGGGTTGGGAGATTATGCTCAGCACTAACTCTGCACTCTTAAGGGCTTGTCTGGGGATGTGTGTAACGTGAGGTGTTAAGTACTGATCAAGTCCAAATTATGTTGTAAAAACAAAAGACACAAATTGAAAAACTAAATTATAAGATATGTTACTTGGATTTTTTTCCAAATAACTATGTTTTGCGTTAGATTCCGTTCATCCTATATGTTTATACTGCATCCATATGTAGATACATATAATTGGAATACATGACCATGAGCCACCACTTATGCTCAAAGACTCGGCAAGTCGGTATGCGCCATGAGGATCACTAACTGAGTATTCATAGAACTCAGGTGGCACCTATACTTCGATACATCCCATGAGAAATAAACCACTCAGATCAGAATTCATTGAATGAAATTCTCTTGGTCCACATCACTTGGGAGATTTATCACTAAGTAGTAGAAGATGCTTTGACTTTTCCACATAATGGTGTAATCAATTTCCATTACATGATTAAGTGGCATGGCTAGTGACGCGTATCGAGAGTATTACCTCGCATCGAGAATCTGAACCTATATAAATCCATGCCTTGTGTATCATTCTTTTAAGTCTTATATACATCCTCTTTATTTATTGTTGACAAAACATCGACACAATTCTTCCTAGGTAAATCATCTTTTAAAATTGCTATTGAGGTAAATCATTTTTTCCTTTTAAATTGATATTGTGAATTCCATGACATGGTGCAGTGAGCGGTTTCAAGTGTGCTAGCATATATATCCAAATCTATCTGCCCACCTTACCACACCCTGTCGCAAAGCGATATCTTCTCAATCTCCACCGAGTCACTTTCCTCCCTCGGTTTGGCCAGTCTGAATATCCACCATATATATATGCCATATGCTTTTGATCATGCAAGTGTTGCCATTCTACACTATGGTAAGTAACGGCAGCAAAAAAGACAACCTAATTAACATGCATGTTGTATCAACTCACTCATAATAACAAGAAAACAACACTACATTTTCCCTATATTCTGTTGCTGATACCGACATACCGTAGGGTTGCCAGCAAAAAAAAACACTATGGTCCAATTGTTGCATTAGCAAGCCACCAGTTAGTGGGGAAGTTATAATGAGTTAGGAGTTAGGTTTTGTTGCCTCATAAAAAATGTATTTTTGTTGCTAATTTAAGAAGCACATTTTTAAAATTAAGATAAGCAAAATAAAGACATTTTATAAAAACCTAGGAGTGTTGATGCAAAACAGCTCTCACATCCTTCTTCTTTTCGCACAAAACTCCACATAAATAGATTAAATATACATATCCATGTTGTATGTATAACTCTTAGCCGTAACTAGATAATTCATGCGGGTCTATTTTCAGTTCAGTCTCACGCCACTGTTGAAATAGCTAGGAGAGCAAGTATGTCTCTATCTCCCAAAATAAGTAAGACTAAAGTTAATATGCATGCCTCTCATAAGGTGAGCCTTCCAAAATTTCTTATAAATTTATTTTTTTTCTATAGACCAAGAACTATAGTCAAATTTAACCGCTATTTTATTTTCTTCCATTTTTCCTTTTTGACTAAACTTTTGTAGACGACTATTGTGAAGCGACTACAACTCTCTCTAGCTTATCTCGCTAAGCAAACAACAGCGTTAAGATACACGAGATAAATCCGTGTACAGCTCACTGACTTCACCTACTTCTGCTAGGCTGCTAACCCATATTGGCTATTGGAGATTTGGAGATGGAGAATGAAAATAATTTCTGATAAATAATTGTACTTGGGCCTATAACACAAAAAACTACGTGTACTATAGTAACCAATCAATCTTATCATGCTTCTGCAATTTGTAGTACGCTTCCACGCATGAGCCACGAGCTGACAACGCCAACCCGATCTTGAATGCTCTATGGATCTTCGCCTCTGGTGATTAGAATGTTAGGGTGTGATTGTCAAACGGCATATTTTTTAAATAAAAATAATTTATAATAACTTTTATATATGTGTTCTTAATGATGTAAAAACAAAGACCAGAAAATAAACTATAATAAAAAATTCTAAAATAAACCCTAAATTAAAAGTTAAAAATTTAAATTTTGGTTTATAAACATAAACATAAGCGAAAATATAATGGCGCTATTATGCAGGAAGCATAGGATAGAAAATAAACAATGATGAAAAAGAGTCAAAATTAACTTTAAATTCAAGTTTTAAAAAATAAATTTTATCTAGCATGAGCTACTTATTTGCCTGTTGACACTCAAGTCTCAAATCATGAAGCAAGCAGCACAAAATCAGGAGCTCAACATACCTAGCTGATCAAGATGCCTCGTTGTTGCTTTCAAGAAGCATAAGAGAAAACAATTATTAATAATTAAAAATAATTTATTCATAAAACATTTATATATATGTTCTTGTCACTTTAAATGCAAAAATTGAAATTAAACTATGATAAAAATCTTTTAAAATTAACTCTAAATTTAAATCTTAAAATTTAAATTTTGTGTTATAAGCGTAAGCAGTAGAGGAAAGACGAGAGGCTCGTAGAAAGCCTCAAGTGCCAGGGACATGGTAGGTACTTACATATTTGACCCAAAATTTACAGTTGATAGCTATTTATCGCTCAGGTCCCTTTCGTTTCCCACGGGTGATTATGGATTTTCGTGGGCACAGTTTTCAAACTAATAAAATGTGTGTTTCATTAAAATTTTTTATCGAAGTTATTTGTCTTTCTGTCTAATGTAAGATTTTTTACTTTAAATAGTTAATTAAGTCATTTAACCCTTAAATAGCTACAAAAAATAAGGTAATTCTTTAATCTTAGATATGAAAACAAGTATGAATCATTTTTAATACAATAATGAGCGGACACAAAAAATTATTGGAACATGATAATCCGACAAATTACTCATTGTGATACAAAATATCCATGTATAATTAGCTAATTTGATACAAATACATGTTTAATTTGGAAAGCCATTTCCCACCTTTAAAAATGTTAAGAGCATGCATTAGTATTGTACACTAAAATACCATTATAAACTTAAGAATGATTAGATTTAAGAAGTAAGAAAAAGTACATCATGTGTTTAACGAATAAATGTATAGCGATATCCTTATTCGTATCTGCATCTACCCAAAAACTATCATATCATATTAATATTTTCATATCCAACAAAAATATTTATATTCATATTTATACCACTATTATATAAGAATTATCCTCCGAGCTTTATCTGTATTCGTATTTGTATTTATTTTTCACCGACCGACCGAAATTATCCGCTCCACTGTCCTCTCGCCACCCCACCTCAGTCCCGGCGTCGTCTACTGCCATCACTGTAACCTACCCCTCAATCCTAACTCTGATACCATCGTCCGAGTCAGAGAAGAAGTAGAGTCAACCGAATCAGAAAGAAATCCAAAAAGGTACTACTCCGTCCAAAAAGAATTATTTCTGAGTTTTTAGATAGAGTGTTTGAGCATCTGTTTTATTTAAAAAAATTATTAAAAATTAAAAAAACAGTTACTATTTATGTTTTATCATGTATCATGTAGTAACAATAAAAATATTAATCATAAAAAAATTTTAAATAAGATAAAAAGTCAAGATTCTATCAGAAATACATAATAGAAATTCATTTATTTTGGGATGGAGGTTGTGGTCATATCCAAGATTTTGCCATCCATCGTCGTGTCCGATGTGTGTCCCGAGCCAAAATTCTGGGTAGTCCGGTTTGGTACGCGTAGCAGAACGCCAGAACCACAGCGTTGCCCAACCCAACGCAACGCGGGCGCGGGCCGACGACGACGCTTCCACGCAAGCCTGCCCACCCCGGCCGCCGAGCGTGCGCGTGGGCCCACCAGCCCACTCCGCGGCGGGCCCACAACTACTATTATTAATAGCACCCACCAAAAACAAACCGCCGCCGAAAAAGAAAAAAAAAACACGAGCCAAAAAAAAAAGAGAGAAGAGAACGAGAGAGAGAAGAGAGAGAGGAATAATCCCGCTGTTGCTTCGCTGCCTTTTGCCTCGTTCCTCCTCGTCGTCCTCCTCCTCCACCACCACCGGCCGCCGCGGCGCCTCCTCCTCCAGCAAACGCGTCTCGATTCGGTCTCGCGAGCGAGAGATGGCCACTTCGTTCGACCGCTGGGAGAAGGACCCCTTCTTCCCCGCCGCCGAGGAGGTGCAGGAGTCCGCCGACCGGTCCGCGCCTCTTCCTCTGCTTTTCTTGTTACGATTCGGTTTTGAGGAGTCCTTTTTGAGGGTTTGGTTTGGTATCGCGCCTGTGCAGGATGGAGTCGGTGTACAGGAGATGGTTGCAGGAGCGGAAGGTTGGGGGTGGGGGTGTGGAGGCTGCGGCGGCGTCGGCCGCGGGCGGAGGATGGTGGCGAGCCGCCGGAGATCTCCGCCGCGAGCTGCACACGGCGCTCGGTACCGCCAAGTGGCAGGTGATTTTTGGCTACGCGGGCGTCCGGTTTAACTAGTGGGTGTTCAAAGTTGGGATTTTTTGTTGACTCGTTTAGCTCTCTTGGATTGCTTGGGGAGGGGATGAGGTGATTGTGGGCAAGAGTTAGAAAGATTCGAGTATTTTGTTTTAGGGATGTACAAGAATAAACCAGCAAACGGCTTATCGGTATTCAAAGCTAGGATTCAAAGCATTCTTGAAAAGATAAAGGTTAAAGCTTTGACCTTGATGCATGTGCTTCGTTGCTTTCTGCCTTTCCGGTTCTTGTATCGGAGTGTTTGTTCATAACGATAGTTTGCTTTTCGTTGACAAGATGGAGTATATATGCTCATTTGTTTAGAGTTTACACATGGGCTTCAAACTAAGTCTGTATGCGATGGCATCCCTGCCCCATTTGAAAGCTTGCTTTTGGTACTCGTGCATAGCTACAAAAGCAGACAATTGGATCTTGTCTTTCTTGTAGACTAAGGTGCAATTTTACTTGTGAGATTTGCTGCAAGAAGGGAACACCTAAAACCAGTAACATGCCGTAGATTTAAGATGGCCTATGAAAATATCTAATTTGAATTTTAGTGCTGATTGTTGTTTGATTTCTTCTTTCAGCTTGATGAGTTGCAGCGGGCCATTAAATCGAATTATAGTGTTGTGCTAGCTGGGAAAGATACTAGAGCTCGGCATGACGACTTTGTTTCAGCCATTGGGGATCGTATCCTGGAGGTGGAGAACTCTTTGAAAGAATATAATACTACTGAAGGGCATGGCCCTCTTAGCTGGGTTCGCTTGGATGAGGGTGAACGTGAAGAGCTAGCTCATTTCCTTTCAGCAGGAACTTATCAAAAACGAGATGATGTGGTTACAATTCCATCTGCTGGTGACATTGAGGTTGGTAGCAACGCAAGAAGGGTGAAAAAAGGTGTTTCGAGTGATAGTTCGAATGATTCTTCAGGCTCAGCAGAGTCAGGCTTAGTGTCAGCTAAAGAGGAGACAGCTCCAGGTCACAGGAGAACGGCAAGTGCCTATGCTGATATTGGAGTGTGGTGTATTACAATTCCTGATGAGGGCAATGGCATCGATGAGCTATCAATTGATGATCTGCCAAAGGCACCTTTGGTTAAGAGCCCTAGCTCTTCTGCATTAGTAAATGCCTTACAATCGAAGCCAAGAAAGACCAAGAATGGAGCCAGGAAGTGGACAGGAGCTGATCAACAGGATGTTGTGGAATCTCTTCCTCTGACAAATTCCCACTCATGCCAGGTGCCTGAAAAAAAAAATCTGAATTGCCATTTTCTTTTCCAATAAATTATTTGTATACTATTAATTACAAAGTATATGGCAACCTTCTAAGCCAATGTTGGCCTATTATTTTAGGGGTTTGATGGGTTGTTCCAAAGAAGCAAAAGTTCCTTGAGCACCTCTGATGATGAGGATACATGCAATAAGAAACTTTACGGGTTTGTTGGTGCATTTCGTCGGTTACTTCAGAGGTCTCAGTATCAAGTTCAATATGGACGCCCTGTTCAGCTACTTGTCCTAGCAATTGCTGTTTTACTATTCTGTAAGTTTCATCTCCTATTTACTTCGCATATCTTAATTTGATGGTATCTTTATCAAACAAAGGTGAAATACAGATTGTTCCGAGTGTCTTATTATACATTAAAATGCCCTTATTTTGTTGTTATCTAATGAACTTATTTCATTGTTCATGGACCTTTACTGCTACCTCTAATGTTTTTATAAATTAATTCGCCTGCTAAAGCTTGTCGTCATGGTGCTATAGCAGAAATTTTCTTTTGGACCTGATTTAATCTGTAGTTGACATCACCTACTCATTTAGGACATGGATTTTGACATTTTGTTTCCATTATGTTGAATTTTGACCCATCAAATCCTTCTTATCCCATAATTTGATCACCTTTTCAATTTTATCTTGTTTCTCTGGTGTACATGTACTTTCTCCATTTCATATTATAAGTTGCTTTGGTTTGTCTTAAGTCAAACCAAATTTATAGAAAATGCCAATATTTTCAACATAAAATAAAGTATATTATAATAATATATTCAATGGTGAATTTTAATGAAACTAATTTGATGTTGTGGATGTTAGTTTATTTTTCTATAAACTTGGTCAAACATAAGAAAGTCAAACCTTTTCAATTTTATCTTGTTTCTCTGATGTACATTTACTTTCTCCATTTCATATTATAAGTCACTTTGGTTTGTTGCAAGTCAAACTTCTTCACGTTTGACCAAATTTATAGAAAAATGTCAACATTTTCAACATAAAATAAAATATATTATAAAAATATATTCAATGGTGAATTTAATGAAACTAATTTGAGTTGTGGATGTTAGTTTATTTTTCTATAAACTTTAGTTTATTTTTCTATAAACTTGGTTAAAGTTAAGAAGGTCGACTTAGAACAAACCCAAAGTAACTTATAATATATACATGGAGGGAGCAGTGCTTTTCTACGCGTCTCATGTTTCAGTTCCTGCCAGACCACCACTCACCACTGTCTTAGTTTAGCACATTTGTTCAACCATGTAGTTTTAATTTTGTAATTGATGAGCTCATTGAACTCACTATGATTTGTTTTGCATTTGTTTCAGTAATTTATGTCATCAGGGCAATTTTGTGACTGTGTTTGATCGACTAGTGCCTCGCGGTGGACTTGCACTACTTCTGCAGTCTGTAAGGTATGCTTCTTTGTTATGTATCGTAACAGTTGCAAGACAATGCCTACTAATTAGATTTTTTTACATTATTCTACTGATATTTCCTTTTAGCGATCAATTTTCAACTGTTGCTATTCATATGTTTTCTCAAAAAAATTGATATGTTTTATGCAAAATTCAGATCATTCTAGACCATTTCAAAATTTGTTAGTAGGATGGGGTGGGCCCTACTGACTCCTTTGTGATGAAAGTCAAGCTTTTAGTATCAGTAATCAAGTAATGATATTGGGTATTTGTTTTAAGACTAGCATTGTTCAGCATATTTATGAACATCTCTTTTCTCTAAAGTGCAGGTCTATGGCAATCCATAGCTGATGAAACTAAAATGGCAGCATGTTTTTCTGGCTTTGTTGATTGCCACTTGCCAGGGACAATGAACACTGTTTTGTATGTTTGAAGGTGTTGTCACATTTCTTGCAAGACTCTTGGCTTTCAAGAAACAATCTGACATGGGAAACACAACATTTAGCGATCCGATATAGCGAAATCAGTGAATATGATTGAATGCATGGTCTGGCAGATCATTGTGCAACTTTAAGCCAGTGGAACTGAACAAATATGCCATGCCGTCAGCTTCTGCCTGCATTGCTGATGCTGCATCTAGTGACATTTTAACCAGTCTGGTGCAGTCTTGTTAATGCAATTCAGCATTAGATAACCAGCAACGTATAGCACCTTTGTGCACGCCGCTGTGGAGGTTGCCTGGATAATCGAGTGGCATCTTCACTCTAGGTGGCATTAACCTTGCTGAAGAATTTGAGGACCTTTAGTTTGGTGCTATGTATTGGCTTGGAGAACGCTGAACATTCATTTATCAACACGCATTTACTGCAGTAGCTGCAGGACTAGGTTTTGCAGCCTGTACAGATTGCTGTGTTCTGCACACTAGAGGGTTACATTTTTGAAGAATAGAGAAATTCTTCAGACATTGTTGCAGTAATTTTTACCACTCGATTGGCTTGTAATCTGTAAATAACCACTGCTTCAAATGAGCATCCGTTCTTGCAAGTTTGATTTTGTTGTCTCCCAGTACTGCAATGTCAAAAACCCTACCGTGTAAGCCAGCACGAGCCTGATGTTGCGTTAAATTCACATGGTTCCCTAGTTCATCTTGATGCTGTGAATGCTAAATTGCATTTCCCTTGGGACAGTAGACAAGAATAAAAATGATATAACAAATCGGCACGTCGAGCTGTGTGATTCATTTTCAGACCACAAAAAGCTTCATACAAGAAACATGCCGTCTTCAAAAAAAAAAAAAAAAAGCAGAGCTTCACAACAACCCTCCAGCAGAACAGACTATCCCCTATTTTGTACAAACAATCTGACACCGAATTTCATTACACAGGCATTCATCAACTTGGTCGTAGTATAATTAGCTGCACCACGTATTTTCCCGGCTGTCACCGAGTAATCTGGCTGACAAACAACCCAAAATTATGTTTAAACACAACCCGTGTTCTCATCTGGACGCCATCGACCAGAAGTTCAAGACGCAGGACGGTGCAAGCGCAAACCAACTAATGAAAGCCATCGCGGTTGCAGTCTCAAAACTTGCACAGTGATTGTTTGCACATATGTTCAGATCATTGCCGATGAGCACGGTGATGCCTGCTGATGCACATGCTGCACCTAGGGTTAGTGTTCCCGTGATCTACAAAAACCAACAAAGTTCTTCAATAGGTATCCTATTTATGCAACAAACAAAGTATTACCAGAAAAGAACCCTTATTTGAGGAAAGACACAACACTAACCCCATCACCGATGGTAAATATACAGACAGCCTGGGGATTCCGCAAAGAACGCTTCACAAGAAGTGCATAAATATCAATAATGGCTAAGGAAAGGCTCCACAAGCATTGCAAGATGGCTGCTGCAACAAGGTAGCTGCAGAAATGAAAAAAAAAAGAACAACATATTAGATCACATTTACTGATTTAAGTTCTGACGCTAACATCCTTAGTGAAGAAAACTTGGATCTATATGCTGCCTAAGTAAGCCACCAGTGCAAGGAACAAACTTTTGACACTAAACAGTGCCCCTGATTTAAACATCAGTTTCAAGATATTTTCCTCAGAAGCAAATAATGGTTTTGTATAAGTTCATTACAATCATTATATTCTGAATTATGATGACAATGATGCTAAAATAGAGTTTCCAATTTAATAGCAAAATGCTTTCCCTGCTAATTTTTGCAACCATGGTCATGATCTGCAAACAAGATTGAAGCTAAAATTACTTCATCAAGGAAAATGGCCTGATAGAATGGAGAGGCAAAATTTTGAGTTCCTCTTTCAGGACACTAAATTTGGTAAAAAAACATACCCATTCAATTGCATAGATATAAACGCTTTGTCCTTTTTTCAATGGAAAAATGACACATCTCAATAGATACTACATAAATCATAAGTAATCAAGCAACAGAAGTGGTTCCTTCTAGAGTTAATTGCAATGTCATCTATAAAGATCCAGGATAATTGGGTGACTGTAGTCATGCCAACAAAAAATACCACAGGATCAAATCTTGGGTATTAAAAGGAAAGACCCCACAGTTTCATAAAAAGAGGAAAGGCCCACAGAAATCTGCAAATGCAGCGACAAGGAGTCAAACTTTGATCACCGGCGAGAAAACTAAAGAGCCATACCAGCTCTATTATCCAATATGTTTCAATTCTCCCTGTTCTCATCTAGTTAACATTTTTCCTCTAACCAAATCATAATGGCAACCCACTATCATAATGGCAACCCAAATCTAGTTAACCCTTAGGCCTGAATCACTTATCATCACTGCTGTCTCCTTTAACCAGTGCCTGACAACCCATTGAAGGAGAACAATTTTTTTTTCTTGAACCACTTATGCTCTAACATGTATAATTGTAGATCATGGTTGTTAACGCGTCGCTATATTGTCGCTATAGCGTCGCCGTAGCGGTAAGGCAGTTGCAGGGGATATGGCGTCCCTCCGCCTTATGTTTCCTTCGCCTTATAGGCAAAACCAGTGGAGAGAGGGAAAGAAGGGGCTAAGCTCATCCTAGAACCCTAGCTTTCTTGCAGTCGCCTCCTTTCTTGCTCCAGATGGCTTGTTGTCGCAAATCCCACACCACTGCCTTCAGATCTAGCTCCAGATTACAGATGTTGCACCTTGCTGCAGCCTTTGTATCTCTAGTGGGGGCAGTGGCAGCAGGCAACGAGATTAGGAGAGGCATCAATCTCCTATGGTGGTGGTAACAGCCTGAGATGAGCGCTCATGGATAGGTGGTCGGTGGCCAGAGACATCGATGGCAGCTGATGCATATGCTCATTGCGGTTCCTGGTGCCTGGTGGTGTATGGTGTGTTGAGCCTCTAAGGGTAATGTTGAGCTTTGGTGGGCTGGTTGCTTGGCTTAGTGAGACTTTTATCAATTCCCCCATTTTCTTGCTGATTTCTCTACACTATTTTCCCTACAAATCACGCCTTGGCCATCTCTTAAGGCGTCGCAACGCCTTACGCCGGTGGTGTGGTGTCGCCTCAAGACGCCTTACCGCCTTAACAACACTGTTGTAGATCCGTAGAAACAAAGTTGGATACTCACCACAGATATCTAGACTATATGCCACCCAAATTCGGTCCATGGCAAGGTAAACAAAAAAAAAAAAAAAATCAGATATGATATCTCTTTGTGTGCATTCAGTTGAGGTAGCGTGACCTAGTGTTGATCCTCGCAGAAGTTAACAAATGGTATTCTCGAGTGACCTTTTCTTTATAAACACCAGTTCTGTTATCTTTCCTAAATGTTCCTACATATCTAATCATGTAATCCCAGGATATCAAAACAAATCAAGTAATTAACTACTTCATAATCCATTACGCAAGGTGATATCCACATATCATATCATATAGAACTATAAATTGCAAGCAGGCGACTAAATTCGTCGGACGAACAAATGAGCCACGCGATTTGAGAAATCGCCCAGCATGCTAAATTAGTACCACCAGCGTTACGGTTCCAAAGACCAGACTGCAGCAAGGGCAGGATTTGGCATGGCAGGAGAGGGGGACGGCACAGAAAAAGAGTGGTAGAGGGGAATCCGAGGAAGCTCGGGCGGTCGTACCAGAAGGCGGAGACGGAGGGGAAGTCGTCGGTGGAGGCCATGACGGCGAGCGCCGCGGCGGCGAAGAAGGCCTGCACGAGGCGGAGCCCGAGGCCGCCGGGCGTCCCGGGCGCCCCCGGCGGGTCCTTCATCCGCACCCCTCGAGGCTGCGCGTTCTCCCCATGTACGGCCGCCGCCGCCGCCGCTCCCCCGGCCTCCACCGCCACCGCCGCCACCACCGCAGCCGGCGGCGGCGCCTCCACCGGGTGCACCACCGGCCGGCTCGCCCGCATCTCCCCCAACCCCGCTCCTCAACCCAAGATCCGCGGGCGGCGGCTGGCTAGCGCCTCCTCTGCGTCGGCATCCGATCTCGCCTCGCCGGGGTGCGCGAATCGGGGGAGGCGGGCGGGGCCTCGTGAGATTTAGAGGCGGAGTGGGAGGGGGGAGGGGGCAGGGCTCGACGGAAATGGAGCAGCAGGAGGGCGTACGGCCGTCGTCGTCGTCCTCTTTCTCCTTCCTTCCCCTCTCTCTCTCGCTCGCTTGTCCACTTTGGTCACTAGCAGTGGCTGGAAGGTGGGCCCCACACGTCGGGTTGTGGAATGCGGACCCCACCTGTCAGTGGTTGGTGTCTTCTGTTGGCTTTTTTTTTTTTACCTGGGGATGGTTTTGCACTTTTGCTTAGTCCATGGGTTTGGTGGATTTGAGAAGCTTGAGAAAGGAGGGAAATTGCATTTTTGTTTCCCCCAACGCTTAGAGGCTCATAACCATTCCTTTAATTTGAGGGAAAGAAAAAAGAGATTGGTTTAATAACTGAGGGTGAATCAATGTGGTTGGTGAAGTCTAAATTGAATTATTAAGGAGAATGATGGTGTTATATTGTGAGGTTATATGTGTTGTGTCGAAGTATGACACTCCTAAAACGGAAAAGTGTATAACTCCTTCAAAGTTTAGAATAGAGGTGAGTGAAGGTCCAATCCTTCAGAATAAAAATGAACACAACGATTTATATAAGCTCGAATTGCACAATCGCGTAATATCCTACTCGTTGTTTTTTGGACTAGATGGAGGAGGTGAGGTATATGGCTTATAATCTTTCTTGCTTGTCATTTGCCTACACATTGACATCTCTTTTCACAATTCAAAGGAGGGCCTTACAATATCATCATTATCTACGAAGAAGTAATAGTGTCACAGCTGGAGTTTAATCCTAAGCCTTAATTCGTAAAAGAAATTCATAAATAATAATTGGCTTAATTAACTCAGGAAAAATCCCTCTAAAGAGATTAATTTAATTAAATCGAGGTTCGCAAATCGATTAACTGGATTTAAACTCAAATTGCAGAAGTATAAAATTTGGCCAAACAAATTAATTTAAAATTCGGCAAAAGTAGGGCTTTCTTTTTTTTCCTCCTTTTTCTTTCTTTTTCCCTTCCTTCTCAAATTGGGCCGGAGTCCAATTTTCCTCCTCTCTCTTTTTCTTTTTCCTTTTTTCTTTTTCCCCTCTCCCTTCCCGGGCCGGCCCAGCCGAGCTGGCCCATCTCCCCACTCGGTCGGGCTAGCCGCCGCCGGCCTCCACCTCCCCTCCGCGTGCACTCCCCCTCCTCCTCCTAGGCCGCCGTTCGGCCCAACGCCCGCCTCCACCTCGGCCCAGCTTCGCCCGAGCCCGCGCCACGCGAAGTCCGCTTCGCCTCCCTCCCGGTCGAACCGAGCCCGCGCCGCCGCCGGGGACGAGCCGGACTCCGTGCGTCGACATTGCAACCGCCACCGCCGAATCCGTCGTCGCGCCCGACTCGGTCTCCATCTGCCGCCCTGCCCTAGCCGGCCTCCCCGCGCCATAAATACCCCGCCGCCTCACGCCGCCCTCACCTTTTCCCCTCCGCCACCGACCGCCGCCGCGCCCAACGTCGCCACCGCCGATCGATCTCATGAGCCGTCGCCGTTCTCGCGCGCCGCCAGTCGTCACCGCCCGTTCCCGCTCGACGCCGTCTCACCGCCGTCCTCAAAGCCGTCGGTGAGCATCCACATCTCTTTCCCCTCCTCTTTTTCCCTCCCGCCGCCGTCATCAGGAAACCCCGTCATCGCCGGGCACCACGCGCCGTCTCCCGGCCGTCGCCGCCCCTCCGCCCGTCACCACCTTCGCCTCGCTGTCGCCGACGCAACCCCATCGTCGCCGAAGCACCGCCGCCCTCCTGTCGCGCCGCCGACGTCGCCCTCCCCGAGCTGACGCCGCCCTCCTCTTGGCGCGGTGGCCATCTCCGTCGCCGGCTATCACGCCACCGCCCGTCGGGTCGTCGCTATCGCCGTCGCCGCTCTCCTCTTCCTCTCTCCTTCCCCGTGGTCCCACCTGTCATCCACCCGTCTCCCCTCTCTCCCACCGATAGGTGGCCCCCACCTGTCGGCGCCGCCACCTCTCTCCTCCGCTGACGTCAGCAGCCCCATTTAATTGTGCAATAATTGATTTATGACTTTTCTGTTTAGTTTAAAAACCCAGAAAACTTCTAACATTCATAAGTAATTCATCTAGTCTCCGTTTAGGCCCATTCAAATTTCATTAAATTCATAAAATTATCAAGAATCCATTAAAAATACTTTCTTTTACTGTTTTAGTAGAGTTTGTGCCTGTTTTATTTATTTTTGTGCTTTGTCGCTTAGATTTGGACTCCGCCGAAGAGCCGGTTTATTTCGAGATCGTCGCCGAAGTACCCCAGGGGCCAGAGCAAGGCAAGTGGCACTCATCTTTGATCATATTGAGCCTATTATTGCAAATTCCCCGCTTTATTTATTCAAATATGCATTGTTTTAATTAAAGTATTTACTATTTATTTTCCGAGTAATCCCTATTATTATGCTGTTGTTTACCCAACTTTATTCATGCTAGACCAGGGGTAACTTGACTAGAGTTAGATCTAGGTTAATGCTTAGCCGTTCTTAGATCAAGTAGCTCATGGGATCATTTAATAATCATGATTAGCTCTGAATAGTTGTATTAATGATTTATTACCCGGTTCAGGTTTATGCCAACTAAAATATTACTAATGGTGGGTCGTGGGTGCTTGGTTTTGACAGTCGCACCCATGACAATTAAGTACCGGTTCACAGGAAACCCTGAAAGTTATTTCCGTGCTAACCACAAGCCAGAATGGGCAACGGTGGGATTTGGAGTGTAATTGCGAACTATTCGACGTACCCAGGCAAGAGTGACCGTGATGGAGTATGGATGAGAGTCGTGGTGTAACGATGGCCTATGCTGCTTCCGGATTCACCTAGGCACAAGAGGGGGCTGCCCGACTTGGTTTAAAGGAGGGGGCGAAACTTGAAGTGTGGTGCGATTGGATAGGGAGGGTTATGCGACGGGTCCTATCATAGTTCCCTTTCCGGTATGCCATGGTGGTATGTCGGCGCACGTTCAAGTGTAGTGGGACTATGTCTTGTGGGTAGAGTAGTACACCTTTGATTAGAGTAAAATCTATTCGAATAGCCGTGTCCACGGTTAAGGGTGAGCTGCCAGCTTCACTATGATTAGTGGAACCTTTAATGACCTGGGTAAACTAGCTTTCGCTTAGGACTACTGCAACATGGTGTAACGTTGAGTAGTGGTTTGTCACGCCCAGAAATTTACACCAATTTCTGAAAAATAGCATGTATTAAATCTCGGTCCAGGAATCAGCCCGAGTACACACTATGACAAATTAATACACAGTTCCACGACTTAAAAACAAATAAAAACAATTATCTATTGAAATGTAGCGGAAAAAGAAAACAAACTAAACCATCTAATCTTCAGCTTCAGCTGGCGAAGACGGCTCCACACCACAGGCATTCTCGACGGCGGACTGAACCTCACTTCAACCTTTGGAACAACCTTCTGACTCAGGCTCTGACACTTGTTCTGGTGGGGAAAAATTAAGCAAGGCTGAGTACAAACCACCGTACTCAACAAGTAACACCCAAGAGAGGAGAATAATGAATGCAATAGGGTATCAAGGATAGGCTAGGGTTAAATTGCACAAAGCTGCAGTAATTTAGCAAAACAGTAGATAAAATAGACTGAAATAAAAGTAAAGTAAACATTTAAAATAACCATCCACTGTCCAACGTTACACCACGTTGAAACAGGCCCAGACCGCTGTCGAACGTTACACCACGTAGCGACAGGGTCAACCCTCTGTCCAACGTTAAACCACGTTGCGATAGACCCAAACCACTGCCAACGTTACACCACGTTGCGCAGGGTCAAACCAGTTCCAAGATTAATCAGGTTATTAATGGTTCAACTAATCCCAGTGAATCTGTCGGTTCGCCCAATAACCGCGGGCACGACTATTCGAATAGTTTTACTCTGCAGAGGTGTACAACTTTAGCCACAAGACATGGCTCCCAAGCATGTTACCATGCCCCAACGTATCACCACGATACCTCAGTACGGAAACCATGATAAGACCATTCACCTAACCCTCCCTAGACAATCGCACCGCACTTCAGGTTTCACCCCCTCCTTTACACCAAGTCGGGCAGTCCCCTCTTGTGCCTTGGTGAATCCGGAAGCAGCAGAGGCTTTCGTTACACCACGATTGCCCGTCCATACTCCATCACGCTCACCCTTGCCTTGGTACGTCGAATAGAGACAAGCTAGATTACGAATCTCACCGTTGCCCATTCTGGCTTGTGGTTAGTACGTGTAAGACTTTCAGGGTTTCCTGAGAACCGGTCCTTAACTGCCATCGGCATGACTCTCAAAACCATGCACCCACAGCCCACCATAAGCAATATTTTAGTTGTATTAATCCTCAACGGGATATTAATAATGATCAAAAGCATTAAAGGTCTATCAAAGTGTAATAGTAATTAAATGATAATTGGTGAGCTAGTTGAACTAAACATGGCTAAGCATTGACTAACCCTAATTCTAGTCAAATTAACCCCGGGATGACAATAATAATGAGTGGGAATCAACGGGTATATTGGTAAATGCCCAATACATAAATAAAGTAAATACATTTGCATAAAACAATGCATGTTTGAATGTAAAAGCGGGGATTTTATAATCATAGGTTCAATATGATCAAAGAAGGGTGCCACTTGCCTTGCTTAGACCCACGAGGAACTCCGGCGACGACTTCGGGAACGAACGGCGCTGCGACGGGGGAAAAACCTACAACAAACAAGGCAAAGCAAACAAAACAGGCTATAAAACTACTGAAACAGAGAAAGAAACTATTTTTAATGGATTCTTGGCATTTTTCTGGATTTAATGAAATTTGAATGGACCTAAACGGAGACTAGATGAATTACTTATGAATTTTAGAAGATTATCTGTGTTTTTAAACTAAACAGAAAACCTTAATGGTTTATTGCGCAATTAATTGGGCTGCTGACGTTAGACGAGGGGAGGTGGTGCGCCGACAGGTGGGGTCCACTTGTCGGTGAGAGAAAGGGGTGGCGGGTGGATGACAGGTGGGTCCCGGGGAAGAGAGAGAGGAAGGGGGCGACGAGCGGCTGACGGGTGGGACCCGTCGGTCAGAGGGAGAGAGCAGGGGAGCAGGGAGGGAAGATGCTCAGCGGGCGGCACCGACCGGCGGGCGGCGACAGTGGTGGCGCACGGCGCGACAGCGACGGCGCGTTAACACGGCGACGACACGACAACACGGCAACGACGGGCGCGACGACGACAGCGACGGCGCGGCGCGGCGGTGACGGCGCACGGCGGCGCGACGCACCGCGGCGCGCGATAGGGCGACGACGCACGACGATGACAGGCAGCGATGGGTGCCGGTGATGATGGCACGGTGGCCGCGTGGCGGTGGAGACGGCACCCCGCCGGCGCGGAGGCGGCGACCTACGGCGGGCGTGCGCGGCGACGGTGAAGACGGCGGCCGGACCAAGAGGAGGACAACAAAGGATGGCGCCGGCTCGGGAAGAAGGCGGCGGTGACGTGCCGGGCCCGGCGGCGCTCCGGTGGCGGCGAGGCCACCACGGCGACGCCGAGGTGAAGTAGACGACGGGCGGAGGGACGAAGGCGAGGACCGAGGCACGCAGACGCGCGGCGGCAGCAGCTTCCCTGGCGACGGCTCGCGGAGAGGAAAAGGAGGGAGAGGGAGGAGGGGAGAGCTCACTTGCGGCGGCGGAGTGCGGCAGCAAGTCGGCGAGGACCTGGGACAGGTGACGACGGCCGGTGGCGTGGTTGATCAGCGGTGGCGCCGGAGATTGCACGGCGGCGGTGAGGAGGTTGGGCGCGGTGGCGGAGGGGAGGAAGAGGCACGAGGGCGCTCGGGTGCCCACCGGTGGCGACGGAAGATGGCGGAAAGTTGGCGAAGCCGAGGCGGAGGTGGTGACGCGGGTAGGCGGCGACGTCCGACGGTCGACGGTGGCGAGGAAGCGGCAGTGCACGGTGAGGCAAAAAGTGGCGGCGGGGCGGAGAGCTGGGGGTTTTATAGGGTGGCGGCGCCGGCTAGGGCGGAGGCGGTGGTTGGAGACCGAGTCGGGCGCGGTGAGGACTCGGCGGCGGCGGTTGCGGCGCGGCGGTTGCGACGCGGCGGGGAGGCGGACTCGGCCGACGCCCGGACCGGTCGCGGACAGGCGGGCCCTGTCTGTCAGTGGCGCGAGGGAGGAGGCGGCAGACTTCGCGCGGCGCGGGCTGTGCGAGCGAGCGAGCTGGGCCGACGGCCCAGACGGAGGGGAGGCGCGTGCGGGCGAGGGGCGGGAGGCCGGCTCGGCTGGGCCGGCCTGGAGGGAGAGGTGGGCCGGCTCGGCTGGGCCGGCCCGGAAGGAGGAGAGGAAAAAGAAAAAGGAAAAAGAAAAGGAAAGGGAGTAAAATTGAACTTCGGCCTAATTTGAGAAGGAAGGGAAAAGAAAGGAAAAAGGAGGGAAAAAGGAAAGCCCCACTTTTGCCGAGTTTTAAATTAATTTGTTTGGCCAAATTTTATACTTCTGCAATTTGAGTTTAAATCCTGTTAATCGATTTGGAACCTCGATTTAATTAAATTAATTCCTTTAGAGAGATTTTTCCTGAGTTAATTAAGCCGATTGTTATTTACGAATTTCTTTTACATATTTAGGCTTGGGATAAAACTCCGGGTGTGACATGGTTGGGCCTGTTGCAACGTGGTGTAACGTTGGACGGTGTTGTGGTATTTTACAACTGTTATTTACTTATCCTTTAATGTATTTAATTACCTTTATTCAGTTTAATCTCTGTTATTAATTTAAGTGCTGCTTTATTGCAACTAACTCTAAGCCTGTCCTTGGTGATCCTTATGCATCATTTATTACCCTCTTTTCCGTGCTACTTGGTGAGTACGGTGGTTTGTACTCAGCCTTGCCCAATTTCCCCCTCTAGAGTTAGAAGTGGGATCCGATGGAGGTGACTCTCAGGAGTGAGCTAGTCTACCGTCGAAGCTTTGCCTGTGGACTGGAGCCGTACCCGCTGGAGCTAGTCTACCTTTCTTTCCGCTGTATTTTTTTTTCGTTAGAATAAGTGCTATTTTTAGTTGTTTCTAAGAACGATGGTTATGTAATCAACATTGTCTTTTTTGTACCTTGGCTGGTCCTAGACAGGGATTTTAATACACAATTAAGTTCAGAAATTCGTGTGAGGAATTTCTAGGCGTGACAAATAGGGAGTCTTGTCAAGGTCTCCTCTACTGTTACCGTGCCATTGCACGGTTCATCAAGCCTTGTTGTTGTGTTTTACCCAGAGGGCCTATGGTTTGTTAGTCCTGTCCGTGACACCAATCTTGGTATGTACTAGGTGGTGTTGACACGTGTGCAACACAAAGATCCTTGTCGGGTGAGACGGACAAGTCCCTTTCCATATTGTTCCACATTACCAAGCTAATTACCTCTCAAGTGAGGTGGTGTCCCTAGCAGCTCCAAGCTTCGCCACCTCCCAACTACATGTAGTTGTTAAATCACCTTAAACTATAGCTCTCCTTGGGCATCCCGTAGTGGTTGATGGGAGTGTTTCTCCTAAATAAGTCATCCATGTTATGGTCAGACACGCCTCGCTAGTGGCAGCCTTACGCCTTAATGACATGTTACTCCCCTTATGGGGATTGTTATAGAAACACCCTAGGACAGCACACATGCGTGTGGGTATCTGTGGAGCGTCCAGGCCCCTAGCATTACCATGGGATCCTTGCACCCCTATATTCTTTGATAGGACCACGAGTTGGGTTAACCGAGAGCTTCTTAAAGATGTCATGATGAAGGAGTTTATGATGAACATAGCCTACTTACCGCTAGTGTAGCACTTGGGCAATTGTGCCAAGTGTTTTCTACATATGTATATTTTGTTGACCTCAGCACTCTTCTTACTCATAAGAAGATAAATCACTGAGGTAAAAGGATGGGGGGCCTCCATGCCTAAGGTCCTACGTAACAATGTGATAAGCTTTGATACCACTTGATAAGCCCTGAGCACCACTCGATAAACTCACGGGTTTGATTGGTCTGGTCTTTCGGTGAGTTGATGATAACTATGATTTGGGAGAAATATTGACGACTTGACTCGCCTTAGTGGTCAATATACCTCTCTATGGGTTGTTGATCTTGTCGGTACAGATTAACCTTATTACTATAAGCAAATCAAAGAAATAAGTAGGAACAAAATAACAATAATTTTATATTGCAATTAGTAATTGAATACAAATGATAAGTTGGGGTTCGTAATGAAAAAACAATGATCTAACTGATCATGACTTTAGTTGGAAAATAGCAATGCTAAACTTTAATCTAAACAAAACCTGAGAAACATGTACATAACTATTTAAGTAGGTGAGAGGATGAATAAGGGATCCCTAGAGTCGTACTCCACAAGGTTGGGTTGCACCCCGCTTGTGCTCCACTTGGATTGGGTTCTCAGATGAAGTTACAAGCTCATAGGCGTGATACATCAACTTGTTTATGTGAATTGCAGCTAACTGAGATAGAATTTGTAGATCAGACTAGATCTGTTGGAAAGAGGACCCTGAGAACTTTCCATCAAGTACTCGTGTACCTAAAACAAACCTCATATACAAATTTGGCGGCCGTTTAAAGACAACACTATAACAGGTAGCGAATTTGTGCAACTCAATTGGTTAGATTTCTTATGGTGGAACATACCCATTTATATTTAAATCTTTGACTTGGTATAGGTCCTCATATTTATAGGTAGATGATGTTCCTGTGATGACTTGGTTAATCTTAAATATTGGTTCGGTCCATGGAAGGTGTTGGATAGAGCACACGCGTTGCGTTTAAACGGTGTATGCGTGATTGCGTGAATTCGAGTTGTTGCGTTTGTATTGTGTTTTATAAAACAAAACAAAAATTAATTAGTTACCACGGAGCTTTCGGTTTTCAATCAAGGTTACTAGTTTCACAGGAAATTATGGATTTCATTTTGACCTTTAAGGCTTTGATTGCACGTCAGCTCATCAACCGCTGCAACTAAGAATAGTTGAAAATCATAAAGCTATATCTAGGTACGTCATGTACTCGTGGTGCATAATGCTTGGTCACGAATTGTAAATATATGCTTTGTGCTATCCCTAATTAAGATTCCCTATTGTCATGACACATCACCTCTGGGTTGGCACAAATCTGTGGATATCAATCACTTAGCGCAATAAGTATTAACTAGGAGTAAGCTGTGACACAGTTCGCTTCCTCATGTCCTGGAACGAGTAGCTAACATATTTGTTTCAGAAAATGACTTGAAGTAGAAAAAAAGAGAGAGGTTTATTAAATTTTTTGGGTGTTTGCAAACGAAAATAATTTATAAATAACATTTTTATATACGTGTTCTTAGCGATTTAAAAGTCAATACTTGAAAATAAATTACGATGAAAAAAATCTCAAATTAACTCTAAATTTAATGTTAAAAATTTAAATTTTGACTTATAAGTATGAGCGAAAGACAACGGCGGAATATGATTGCATGGTCGAAAAGATCACTGGCTCGTTACTGTGCTTTAACTAGGTAATTTTCTTATACAGCTTAATTACTCTTGTGAGAAAGCACGCAAAGGAGAAGAGTTTCTCAGCTCTGAGAAGTTCCTGTTATACATCGTGCTTGCGGCTGAGCATGCCTGTGGTGGTTTATTATTAGCCCTTGTCTGTGAACCCAGCTGTGTATAGGGCACGACGAATAACCTATGGCACGCTAGCTTGCTTGAGTTGTGATTAGCTCGGCTCGACTCGTTAGAAATTATTAGTGAGCTGAACCAGGATTTTAACTTGTTAGATATAAGAACTAGCTCAGAAAATCAATATATGGCTTGTTTAGATTATCCATTAGACATATTTGAAGAACTGGCATATAGGGCTGGCAACAAGGCAGGTCATCTTCGGGTTGGACAAGAACGACTCCGACACTGACCCCAACTCTCCCCGGCCACAACCCTGAAACTGAAGTCGGGTTGAAATCATGCCCGGACCTAAACCCAACGGATCTCGGCTTCGAACCGGCCCGAATGCTGGTTGGCCCTAGCGAGGTAGCCTCCTAGTGAGGGCACCGATCTGGGTTGTCCGCCGAGTGCTAGGCGAGCTAGTGTTGCCACTGAGCCTCGCGCGAGCTGGGGTCTTCGGGTGAGTGTCGTGTCAAGTTGGGGTTGCCGCCAAGAGATGGTGAGCGCGTCGAGTTGGGGATGCCGAGCTAGGGGGTAAGGGTGCTGAGGTCGTCAGGGTCGCTAGCTAGGGGTGGGCGAGGGAGTTCGGCAGGTCTAGCGATTAGCTGCAGTTGGCCTGGTTGAGGAGACATCGACATTGGAGTGTTGGCGGTGGCTTGGGAGGCAGGAAGCTAGGGTTATCCTCGTTAGTTTTGACTTATATATGTGGTGTACAAATGGGCTATTGGGCTAATGGGCCAAAATATTAAACTTTATATCACATACTAGGGCACCGTTGTTTCCCCATAGGGGGATTGCTTCCCCGGATACTTTTGAGACCCCAGTCATAAATCCTCGCGGGAAAAACGTCCCCTGACCCCCGATCCCATAGGGACGGTCCCTGCCACCTCGGCCCTGCTAGGGATATTGCCATCCCTACTGACACACACATGGACACAACTCACGTCCTACACGTGCTCATGGACACAACTCACGTCCTACACGTGCTAGTGCACTACATGCACATGACCCAACATGGCAAACCCTAGACAATAATCTGAGTCTCCTTGCATAGACCTACAGGTGATTCGGTGGAAACAGACACGGACTTCCATAGCTCACCGACAGACACCCACACCCCGCGCTACCTGTCAACGCCTCGATGCCCTTCTCCGCCACGAGCACTGGCAAGCTGGCTTCATCACCAATCTATCACACCTGAAGGGGTAGCAGCAAAGCAGAGCAATACTCTGTTTTCACAAGTATACACGAGAAGCATCGAAGGCGGTAAGTAGAAAGGCGTATTCAGTAATGGAAGGCGTAGTAGACAAGCTGTAGGCTTTGTGTGTTAGCTTGGGCCAGAGGCCAAGTGTGTGTGGGGATTAAATACTGTGGTGTGGTCACTGTATTGAATAAAAAGGGGGAAATCTGAATTAAGCTTTATCCCCTTTGTTCCCCAAGTTCTATTCCCCTCTGTTCAACCTAGCGACAGTGAGATGTAGTACCAATCTCACCAGCGCTTGGGTTGTAACAAATTGATATCAGAGCCATTCGATCCGAGTGTTGTTACCTCACAATCTCTTGGCTCGGACGGTAAAATTCCTATAGCCTGGTTAGTGGTTCCCCTTTTGGGTTGAACTGATGTAAATCGCTTGAATAACACGAATATACAAACGTGTAAAAAACATCAACAACATCTTCTATTAAATTATGGAAGGAGTATTAGTCCGTACGAGCAAAATGTTTGTGTTATACGTAGAAATTTCTGCCAAATTAAACATGCCTTTCAGGCATAAAGTTTAATCCGAATGGAATTGTAAGACGAGATAGAGGAAGCGGACAGCAAGGTACGCGACGACGCCGAGCAAGAAGAGAATGGGCCTCAACGCCTTGCTCCGGCGGCCCATCAGCCCAAGTGCGAACGGGTAAAGGTGCACCACCACCCACGCGTTGAATGCCACTCGGAGCGCCGCCACCGCCGCCGTAGAGTCCCAGTCCCACCACCGGCGGCCACCCGTATCCGCCCATGCCGCCGCCATAGACGCCACGTTCACTGCCAGCACCGCCGACGTCGGCACCATCAGCACCGTCCACCTCACCGCGTACAGCTCCGCGTACGGGTCGTCCTTACCGGCGCCGGCGCCGGTGCCGGCGAGCGGTGACGACTTCGTGGTCAGCTTGAACGATATCTCCTTCCCCGCCGCGACCTTGAGCGCCACCTGCGCCACCGCGGCCAGGTACGCGCCCGTCGCCGAGACCATCCAGAACTGCTCGTTCCGCCACCACTCCCAGAGCGGGATCCCCGACCACCTCGTCTCCAGCACGGCGACCGCCGCCAGCGTCAGCATCAGCGCCGCGAGGAACGCGACGTACGTGGCCGTCGGCGGCATGTCCTCCACGGCGTCTGGTGTGCAGCCAGCGATGAGCGGGACCGCCGGGAGGAGGCAGTAGGCCATCAGGAAGAGCGACGTGAACGGGTAGACCGTCGTGTTGAGGTACGCGACGCGCTGCAGCGGGTGCAGCCGGCCGCCGGCGAGGAGCACGTTGTTGCGGGAGAAGAAGATCTCGAGGGAGCCCGCCGCCCAGCGCAGCACCTGCTGCAGGCGGTCGGCGAGGTTGATCGGCGCGGTGCCGCGGAACGCGTCGGGCGCGGCGGCGAAGTAGGCGGAGCGCCACCCTCGCCGGTGCATGACGAAGCCGGTGGCCACGTCTTCGGTCACCGTGCCATATACCCATCCGACGTCCTCGCCCCATGCCGTCCTGTCCTCGTACGAGCACGACACGAGCGCACGGGCCGCGGCAATGGCGTCTTCGTCGTCGACGTGACTCTGCTCCGGCTCGCTGTGCAGAGCCACCTGTACCGAGGCAAGGAACGGCGCCGAGTCGCCGAACTTGGTACGGTCGGCGGCGTCGACGGCAACACCGCCGAGCGTTCTCCAGCGCGGCGGGTCGACGCCGTACAGCGCGACGCGGCGGAACAGGCAGCCGGTGCCGACGTAGATGGGGCCCTGGAGGCCGTCAAGCCCGAGCTCGGTGCAGTCGAAGAAGACGCGGTTGTGGTTGGCGTAGCGGTCGGCGGGGTCGACGCCGTCGAACCGCTGCGGGAACTGGACGAACGCGACCGCGCCAGCGCCGTGGCCGGCGGCGGCCCCGCCGCGTTCAATCATGAAGCAGACGCTGGCTCGGAGTGCCTCCGAGTTGTTGACGTAGTGGTCGCAGTCCAGGTTGAGGATAAACGGCGCGTTGGAGAGCACCGCGGAGGCGCGCAGCAGCGCGTTCATGGCGCCCGCCTTCCGGTGGTGTGCGCGGCCACGGCGCTTCTCCCGGCGCACGTAGACGAGCGCCGGGAGGTGCCCGTCGACGGAGGTGAGGTCGATGAGCTTACTCCCCTCGACGACGCCGAGCTGTGCTCCACGCCCAGCGGAATCGATCAGTACCTGCACGGCTCCGGCGTGGTCGTCGCCGGTGCCGTGGCGCCGCCAGAGGCGTGTTCCGCTCGCCGGAGACCGGCGCCGGGCCTGCAGCGCATCGATCCGAATCCGCATCTCCTCGTACTCCCGGCGCACCCGTCTCCTGTCCCGCACCAGCTCCGGCCACGCCCTCCCCTTGTAGCTCCCCCTCGCCACCACCCTCCCCTTGGTAGCACCAGCCTCGCCGGCGTTGAAGTACACCTCCGGGCTCCTCGGCTCGACGCTGTGCTTCCGGCAGAACGGCACCCACAGCACCGCGAACCGGGCCGCCTCCACGACAGCCTCGTGTGTCAGCTCCGCGCCGCCGTCGTCGGAGACGTAGCACGTCATCTTGCCGGCGGGGTAGTCCGCGGCGAGAATGGACAGCACTGTGTTCGCCGTGGCCAGCGGCGGCTCCTTGTCGGGGTCGGCGGTGGTGACGAACACGTCCATCTTCGGGAGCAGTGACTCGTCGGCCAGCGCCGCCACGTCGACGGCACGCCGCACCGGCATCGTCTTGGGCAGCTGGTCGAGCACCCACATGAACGCGAACCAGAGCTCGCCGGCGATGGACAGCGTCCGAAACGCCGCCGCCTTCTTTCTCATGTTGCCGCCGTCGGTGGTGGAGCTGATCAGGCGAGCAGCGTAGGTGATTCTCCACATGAAGAAGAGCACGAAGATGCCGATGCGAACAAAGATTACGAACCTACGTGTGCATGATCACGAGCAAATGTAATTAGTCCGTCAGTGATACGCTGGTGTGAAAAATGTGGATCCAACTGTAGTTTGTATAAGGCCCAAGTTCATTTTACCTTTCTTAGGTAGTACTTTCTCTATTCCAAATTGATCATCATATAAGAGTAGAGAGTTATTCACTATCTCTATTTCATAATATAAGATGTTTGAGTTTTTTGGTTATAATATTTGACCATTCGTCTTATTTAAAAATTTAGTATAAATATAAAAAATAACAAGCCATGCTTAAAGTTATTTTCATAATAAAGTAAGTTACAAGCAAAATAAATTATATTTTCATGATTTTCTGAATAACACGAATGATTAAACATTACAACCAAAAAAGTCAAACATCTTACATTATGGGCAAAATTTGCTACAGGGCATCGAAAAAACGTGTAATTAGCCGGTGGACACCGTAAGATCACGAATTTACTGCAGGACACCACAAAAATGTGGTAATTAGCTATAGGGCACTTCGGCCAATTTTTTATTATTTTAGGAGTCAAAAATTTTAAAAATGACGAGATTGTTCTCGGTAGCCAACCCGTTATGTGCTCTTGTTGCAGCTGGTTCGTCGCCATCGCCGCCTGCTCACTTGCCCTCTAGACTAGGGTTCAGGTGTGATGTGGTGCTGAGACCGACTGGGTTTGGTTCAATCGAACCTAGTCAGTGTAACGGGTTGGCCACTGAGGGCAATATCGTAATTTTTAGAATTTTTTACTTTAAAAATAATAAAAAATTGGCCGGAGTGCCCTATAGATAATTACCATATTTTTGTATTGCCCTCCAGCAAATTCGTGATCTTACGGTGTCCACCGGCTAATTACGCGTTTTTTCGATGCCCCGTAGCAAATTTTGTCTACATTATGAAATGGAAGGAGTATGTATTAATTGTAGTATGAAAAACCCTTGGGTTCACACACATATTAAATGCTTACATGCTTCTACCCAATTAGCTTTATGTGATTTGCAAATTTTGATGTTGCATGTATACATGCAGTTTGGGATTTGGGACTCTAGCACTAGCTTTTTCGATGCTAATTAAATAGATTATTGGTCTTTGTATCTAGACCTTATATGATGATTAATTTGGGCTAGAGGGAGTATAAAATATTTGAGGATTGATTCCTAGAATTGGGAAATAGTTAAACAGAGTCAATAATTTACTTCTCCCTTAGTTAAATAATAACAAAATTAAATCTGGTGTGATTGTCTTCTCTTGTGGTTTTATAATTTTATTTCTCATCAGCAAAAGCAATAGCACCTTACTAGTTCTATTAGAGAGGTTGTATTGCCATGTACAGTTATATATATGTTTGGGTGTGGTGGCTATCTCTATATTTTGGTATCAGATTCAATTCAATCCTTTCCTATAAAATTCCTTAGGAGATGAGCAATGCACCTATATGGTGAGTGACCTCGTTAGTCCACGTAGGCGTGCTGCTTCCGTGGAGGAGAGAAGGTGTGGGGGATGGTGACTTCATAGAGCAACTTGTGGTATCTTCGTAAGAGAAATGTGCTTGATATGTGGGGCCTACTCATGGGGTTCATGCGAGTTACCTTCGCCGTTGTTGGGAGCTTGAGTTGGATTGGATGTGCGTTATAGTTGGCCTAGGGGAAGCGAGGCAGTAACTGCCGCTGTCAAACTCGTCATTGCCGCTCACTGGCACCACTGTTGTAGAGCTCATCGACAAGAAGGTTGGGGTGCCAAGGAGCTTGCTAGCACACACACCTGATCTACATTATCAAACAACTGACCGACATATGCCACCTGATCTACGTCATAGGAGAGCTTGGGAGGTTGCCGTCCTTCCCCAGGGGAGAGGAAAGGGAGCTCATTGCACTGCTTGGTGGGCACAGAGAGCACGCTGCAGCCCTTGCCAACAGAGAGAGCTCTTGTTGGGAGGGGCACAAGAGCCGATGTCGGATAGGGAAGGGAAGTTGGTGCCTAGGAGCAAGGAGGAGCGGCACCTTGTCGGTTGAGAGCGAAAGTGCGAAGGCGGCAGCAAGGTCAAGGGAAGTGGTAAGGCGACTGGAGAGGGTAACTGTCTGACTGAAAGAGTGGAGACATAAATTTATATTGGTTTGTGCATCTTAGGGTGTTTGGTATAAAATGTTGGGCTTCTTCGTTTGTCGACGATTGATGTCGGTAATAAACTTATAGGGTGGCTATCGTGCTCGGCATGCGATTGCCTCGCACGTCGTTCCCTTTCCTCTCGCTCCTGGCGTTCTTTTTCCTCCTCGGGTCAGCGCTCTTCTGCTAGTCGGGCCACCTCCTCTTGCCGCTTGGCTTCGGAAGAAGGTGACACCGGCTTGTTGGCGGCGAAGACTTCTCGGGGCGGCACGAAGCTTCCAGTGCTGCTGCGAGTCTCGGAAGTGTCGACCAAAGGAATCGGTGCCACCTCGAGATTGGTCTCGACCTCCATTGGTTCCGCGCCTTGACTTGGCTACTGGTCGGCTGACCGGGGAAAGAGCATCTCAGTGTCGTGTGACCCAGATTGGATCTAGCTCTAACCTGATGCCTTCTTGTCGGGCTCGAACCAGCAAACCACTTCATCAGAGTCAGAGGAGGTAGAGTCGGTGTACAACAGCGCACCGAGCTAGTTGGTCTGAAGCCTGATGCCACAGAACTTGAAGGTCGAGCATGGCAGGAACTTCCTCTTCATGATGCTTGAGTTGAAGTCCATCGAACTTCGCTGAAAAGAACCTTAGATCGAAAGAAAAAATAGCGCACCCCTACCTGGCGCGCCAACTATCGACGATTGATGTCAGCAATAAACTTATAGGGTGGCTATCTGGTTCGGAATTTGATGGTTAAGATGAAGACGGAGATGATTTATCCAGGTTCAGGCTCTCAACGTGGTGAGATAATATCTTACTCTTGCTTGGCGTTTGTATTGCGTAGATGAATCTCTATTGCCCTCAAAGGGGGCGCCCTGTACCCCTTATATAGTGGGAGAAGGGCTACTGATATGATAGAGTCATAATCTAACAAGACTAAGATCTATCCTAATTCGGTTACAGCCCGGGTCCGGGGTACACGACATGCAATCCGGTACGCACCAGACTCCTAGCCGATACTGTACAGATATATTCTCCCTCTATTCGGTACCCTATTGACCGTACACATTCGTATAGTCTACGGATACCTCGGGTATAGGTATCCCACACCATTAATTCAAAAATAACAAGGATAAACATAGAAAAAGTTAAGGGCTGAAATAAAAAAAATGAGGCTACTCCTAAAGGCATTTGCATTATGTGATAAAAGATTTTTTACTAATGTAGTCTTAATCTAGGTGACGTCTTAAAATCACTTATAAAGCTATTTTATATTGTGTATGCCCTTAAAGACTGAGCTTTGTCCCCTAATCTAAGCGACACAGCTGAAAGCCCGAGCACAGGTGGTATCGTCCTTTCCTAAGGCTGTCAGGGGCATTCCCAACCAAATGACTAGGATGGTGTCCATAACATTAAATAAGTTGCCATCTAAGATGAAAGATGATGTGGCAAGTAAATAAATGAGGAAAGAGAATGAAACCATGTCTTACATGAGACATGGTTTCTACACAACATTCAAGATATTATGAGAGATAAGTAGCATTAAATTGAAGTATGGAGTAGTGGTGTTTGTTTGGAAAGAGTAGATGATGTGGAGTTTATAAAAGGTACATCTAGTGTTATGGGTTGGGAATGCCGTCATGGATGCCACGTCAGTGTCTTCACTGATCCCTAGATTAGTCATGATCCTAACATCCGATGATATTCATATTGGGATCTAAAGAAAACCTGCCGCTACACACTTGCTGTTGTTATTCGATCGGACAGCATAGTGATATCAAAACCACTGGCGCGACTTCCTTCTCATACCTTGTACCATGGTGTTTCTGAACCACATTTGTTTCTCCTTAACCTGTATTCGCAGTCTCAAGCTGATCGGCTACTCCAAACACCGCATGCGGCCGGATGGATGCATACATATATATACGACATCGCCGACTTGCCGGTTGGTTGTCCTCCCCCATGTGTTCGCCGACCTGAGCCGTGGTGGTCTTTCAAAGGAGAACTGCATCTGCTGGCTAACGATGATTATTGATTAACAAGAATAGACGCCACAGGGCATATATACAGGCACCGCTCTCCTCGTGCGGATCGAGCGGATGTCGATGGAGAGAAGTATGTTTTCTTAATGAACCCCGTTATGGCGCTATCTAATATATATATATACAAGTAGAAATAAATATGAACCTTCATCTAATTTTATTGAAGGGTTCAGATCTATTTATACTCCCACCTCAATTGACGGAAGTAGAAACATGGAGAAACATAATTGTTCAAAAAAATAAAGGCTCGGATAGATAAAATCGTATATTTACACACGTGCGGAAAGATGCGTCGTCGAGTATATGCTAGGCCGCAATATGATCTACTGAATAGATAAAAATCTCTTGTAAAGAATTGATAAAATGATAAGTACCAACATTACACCTATAAACAGATGGTCTTGATCGATTATACCGATAGCATATAGTGTTTCTCTTTTTTGATACCTTAAATATTTACTATAGATTCCTACAAAGAGATTTTATGGTTAGAGTTTAGTTTTACCGTTGGGCGTTGGCCATGCACTAAGAAGCATATATATGTAGTTTCCATTGACCGCAGACATGGTTTTGATCGGCGCACACTCACTCACCTGTACAGCCTGATGGTAGTGGTAGAGATGCGAGTCGTCAGGACGAGAGGCCTCTCGCCGCCGGCAGCCAGCTTCGTCTCCGCCTCCGGCGACGCCTCGTCGCCTGTCGCCACAAAGGCATCCTTCTTGGCCGCCGGCAAGCTCTCGGTGGCCTGCAACCCTGCTGACGGCGGCATGAATGTGCTGTGTTCCACGTCCTAATGCATTCTGTAGTGCCACTAGCTCTCTCTACATATACGTGAAATAATGGCCTATCACGCATACATGCACGCACACTTATCCCGTGTTGGTTCTTATTCATACATATCCTGCCTTTTTCTTGGCTAAGTGGTGGCAACTTTTAGGTTCTGGTGTCACGAAGAAATTGATGAAACTCAAGTGTACTTCCACAAGAGTTTGCAATTTCAGAACGAAATTCATGAAATTTCAGATTTCGGGGGGGGGGGGGGGGGGGTCCAATATATAGTAGTATTTCCCAAAATTTCTGAAATAATCATTTATAGTTTTTTTTGTAGTTCATGCGTTTGGTGAGAAAATGATCTTTATGGGCATTTGAATTTGAAAAAAAATGATCATCCACATTTTTTTTTTGGAAAAAACTTCAAAATTTCCGGTGGGCGGAAACTTCATCCCCCTATTAACTGCAAACCCTAACTTCTATATAGTCCACTTTGCATCATCCACCAAGCAACTGGATTCATTATCTAAAAATAAAATCAATCAATTGGACTTGGCAAACTCACACATTCCACTTCAGAAACGGAAGAGACTTCCTACGCATTGTCCACTCATCATCACTACCGTTGCTGATAGCAACAAACAAGATGAACGCATCAATTATCAAACTAGCCAAGAAAGTGCCTAATCACGAGTAAAATCATCATAATATGTAAGAACATAATTGACAAATTGCATAAACGATGGGATCTACGTACCAAGGACTCCTTCTAGACGTTGTGGTAAAATAGCATATATACAACCATTTCGTTGCAATTAAATCCTTTTTGGAATGGGCTACAGATACGAAGTGCTAACTCGGTAGACTATCTTGTTTGGGAGAGGATGGTTACGTACTCTAGTGCTATTGTGGCAAATTTTGCATGTACATAATGACATGATCTATATATGGGAAACTGTGAAACGATATATAGTCTAGTCATTGCAGCGAACGGAGTAGCACCCTACGGCTGTGAGTTTCTATTTTCATGAGATCGAAGTTTAGATTAGGTTGTTTAAGTAGCTAAGTTCCTAATTTAAAAATGCCATATATATATCTGGTTGAACCTAGAGAATAAAGGGAAACACCCTTCTCGAGTTGACCGGTGGAGGCGTCGAAACGCTTTCTGACGAGTTATAGTGATTCACGGCTCGCGATGTGCCAACACTCGGTGATGGTTGTAGAGAAGGTTACTCCGGAATGGAAATAGCCAAATAGGGAAATAAACAATTCGGCAAGTGAATCGAGAGAAGATTAGCTATGAGTCGGCAAATGCTACTATAATGGCTAGTAATTAATTTGAGCTTCTGGCTTGGCCAAACTCATGAGAATCATTGTCAAAGGGTGAATTAATTTGGGTTTCTGGCATGGCCAAACTCATGAGAATCATTGTCAAAAGGGGAGAAATATACAAAATGCATCTTGAAAGAGGAAGAAACAAAAATAGCTTCGATTTTTAAAATAGTTGATTTTGTGTTTTTTAACATATTTATTTTCTTTTATTTTTCAAAAACTAATTTACATTTTGCAGTTGTTGCAAATGTGTTTATCAAGGGGGAGATTGTAAGATCATAGTCACGATCAATATTATATGATAAATAATTAGCTTGCAAATTAATTTATTAATAGAAATTGGTTCAGAAATATTTAAGATATTGGTCTGAATGTGTGTGACTAATGTGGTCCAGGTTGCGATATTTATGCCTAGAAACGAATGGTTTATCTCTGCAAGTGACTTGAGGTCAACTGTGATCAATGGCAAGTGCTATGATTAGGTTTAGGGAGAAACCGAGGTTTGGATGATTATAATGTCATGTGATATGGTTGGCCTAGAGTTGTGATTCTTGAAAGTCAACATTGGTCAATGGTGGGATTGTGACTAGGCTCAGGGAGGAGCTGAGGTCCGGACGATCGAGGATGCCTGTTGACGATGCTGAATACTAGGTGGCACATGGTTATGGAAAACCGTGTGGGGATGGATTTCTAGCGTCGTCGTATTTGGAGATTTGTAATGGGTTTGGAAATAGATGTATTTTAGTTCCACTAGGACTAGGAGTTCTACATCTACTAGGACGGGTACTCCTGCTCCTACTTGGTGAGAGAGTTCTAATAGGATTAAGAGTTGTACTTGTCACGCCCGGAGTTTTATCCTAAGCCTAATTCGTAAAAAGAAATTCGTAAATAACAATTGGCTTAATTAACTCAGGAAAAATCCCTCTAAAAGGAATTAATTCAATTAAATCGAGGCTCGCAAATCGACTAACAGGATTTAAATTTAAATTGCAGAAGTATAAAATTTGGCCAAACAAAATAATTTAAAATTCAGCAAAAGTGGGGTTTTCCTTTTTCCCTCCTTTTTCCTTTCTTTTTCCCTTCCTTCTCAAATTGGGCCGAAGTCCAATTTTCCTCCCTTCCTTTTCTTTTTCCTCTCCTCCTTCCCGGGCAGGCCCAGCCGAGCCGGCCCCCCTTCCCCCGCCCGGCCGGCCCAGCCGAGCCGGCCTTCCGCTCCGTCCCCGCGCACGCGCGCGCCTCCTCCCGGCTGGGCCGCCTCGGCCCAGCTCACCCGCTCGCGCGTCCGCGCCCGCGCCGCCGCGAAGTCCGCCTCGCCTCCCTTGCGCCACTGACAGGCGGGCCCCGCCTGTCAGCGACCAAGCTTCGTCCGCGCCAGCCCGCGCCGTGCCGTGCCAGCCGACTCCGCCTCCGCCCAACTCCTCCGGACGCCGCGCCGCCGCTGCAACCACCGCCGCAACCGTCGCCGCCGAGTTCGCCGCGTCGTCGACTCGGTCTCCACCGGCCGCTCCGCCCTAGCCGGCGCCGCCACCATATAAAATCCCCGTGCCGCTGCCCCGCCGCCACTTTCCCCCTCTCCGCCCGACGCTCCCCACCGTCGCCGTCAGCCGCCGATCTTCTTGTCGGCCGTCGGACGTCGCCGCCCACCCGCGTCACCACCGCCGCCTCGTCTTCGCTGATCTCCCGCCGGCCTCCGTCGCTGCCGGTGTGCACCCGAGCGTCGTCGCCGCCCCTTCGTCCCTCCCGCCGCCGTGCTCATCGTCTCGACGCCGTCGGCCGATCTCGTCACCGCGCGTCGCCAGCCGCCACGCGTTTGCGTCATCACCTCCGCCTCGCCCTCGCCGACGCACCGCCTTCTTTGTCGCTGCCGGTGAGCGTTTCCCCTCTCCCTCTCCCGTTCCCTCCATCATCGCCTCCGAGCTCACCCCGCGCGGTCGTCGTCGGATTCCGCCGGTCGCCGGCAGCCCCTGCCAGACCGTCGCCCAGCTCCGCCGTCGTCACGCTGTCCTCGCGCCACCCGCGCCTTCCCGCATGGCCGCTTCCCGCGTCCGCCCGCCGTTGCCGTGCCGCTGGTCGCCGTGCGCCGCGCTCGGTCGCGCGCCACGCGCTGTCGTCGGACGCCGGTCGTCGTCGTCGCGCCGTCGTCGCGCCGTCGTCGCCGCCCGCTGGTCGCCGCCCGACGTCGTCGCCGACGCCGTCGTTGCTGCGCCGACGCCGCCTCCCCGGCTGAACGCCGCATCTCATCCCCCTCTCCCTCGCGACGTCGTCGCTGAGCTCCTCCGCCCGCCGCGCTGCTGGCTGACTCACCGCCGCGCCGCCCCGATCCCTCTCCCTCTCGGCCGTGTCTCCACGCCGCCGTTCCCCACTTCGTCGCAATCGTCATCTTTGCGTCGCCGTCGCCCCTCCGCCCACCACCACCTTCATCTCCGCCCTTCGTCACCGTCGTCGCACGGTCGCCAAGCCCCGCTGCTGGCGTCCGTCACCGTCTTTCCCTCCCGCCGCTCGTCGCCGCTCTGAGCCGCGCCACCCCGTCGCGGTCTCCGCCTCCTCCGCGCCGACTCGTCGTCGCCGTTCTCGTCACCACCTTTGCCATCGCCACCTTCTCAGTCGCCACCGCCACCTCCCCTTTCTCCTCAGCCCTTGCCGTCTCCGCCGCTCCCGCCGCCGCTGCTCGCACCGCCGACATTCCCGCTTCCCGGCTGCCGTCGCCGTCTCCGCCGCCGCCCGCCAGTTCACGCCGCTCGTCGCCGAGCGCCGTCCTCCGCCGGTCGCCGTCCTCCGCCGCCCGGGCGTTGCCACCCCTCTCCCTCTCCCGGCCGGACCCCGCTCCTCTCCTCTCTGTTCCACGGTCGCCGACCGACGGGTCCCACCCGTCAGCCGCCGCCGCGCCCTCCCTTCCTCTCTCTCCTCCCCGGGCCCGCGTGTCAGCCGCCCACTTCCCCTCTCTCCCACTGACAGGTGGTCCCCACCTGTCAGCCGTCAGCCTCCTCTCTCCTCGGTGACGTCAGCAGCCCCATTAATTGCGCAATAATTGATTTAGGACTTTTCTGTTTAGCTAAAAAACCAGAGAACTTCTAAAATTCATAAGTAATTCATCTAGTCTCCGTTTAGGTCCATTCAAGTTTCATTAAATCCATAAAAATGCCAAGAATCCATTAAAAATAGTTTCTTTCTCTGTTTCAGTAGTTTTATAGCCTGTTTTGTTTGTTTTGCCTTGTTTGTCGTAGGTTTTGACCCCGTCGCAGCGCCGTTCGTTCTCGAAGTCGTCGCCGAAGTTCCTCGTGGGTCTAAGCAAGGCAAGTGGCACCCTTCTTTGATCATATTGAACCTATGTTTATAAAATCCCCCGCTTTTACATTCAAACATGCATTGTATTCAAATGTATTTACTTTATTTATCTATTGGGCATTTACCAATATATCCGTTGATTCCCATTCATTCTTATTGTCATCCCAGGGTTAATTTGACTAGAATTAGGGTTAATCAATGCTTAGCCATGCTTAGTTCAACTAGCTCACCAATTATTATTTTGATTATTGATTAAACTTTGATAGACCTTCAATGGGTGTTATCATTATTCATTTCCCGATATGGATTAATAGAACTAAAATATTGCTTATGGTGGGCTGTGGGTGCATGGTTTTGAGAGTCGTGCCCATGGCAATTAAGGACCGGTTCTCAGGAAACCCTGAAGGTCTTACACGTACTAACCACAAGCCAGAATGGGCAACGGTGAGACTCGTAATCTAGCTTGTCCCTATTCGACGTACCCAGGCAAGGGTAGGCGTGATGGAGTATGGACGGGCAATCGTGGTGTAACGAAAGCTTCTCCTGCTTCCGGATCTACCAAGGCACAAGAGGGGACTGCCCGACTTGGTGTAAAGGAGGGGGTGAAACCTGAAGTGTGGTGCGATTGTCTAGGGAGGACTAGGTGAAAGGTCTTATCATGGTTTCCATACTGAGGTATCGTGGTGATACATTGGGGCATGGTAACATGCTTGGCAGCCATGTCTTGTGGGTAAAGTTGTACACCTCTGCAGAGTAAAACTATTCGAATAGCCGTGCCCGCGGTTATTGGGCGAACTGACAGACTCACTGGGATTAGTTGAACCCCTTTAATAATTTTACAAATCTTGGAATTGGTTTGACCCTGCGCGATGTGGTGTAACGTTGGCAGTGGTTTGGGTCTGTCGCAACGTGGTTTAACGTTGGGCAGAGGGTGGACCCCGTCGCTACGTGGTGTAACGTTCGACAGTGGTTTGGGCCTGTTGCAACGTGGTGTAACGTTGGACAGTGGCTGTTTATTTTAAATGTTTACTTTACTTTTATTTCAGTCTATTTTATTTACTGTTTTGCTAAATTACTGCAGCTTTTGTGCAATTTAACCTTGGCCTACTCCTTGATACCCTATTGCATTCACTATTCTTCCTCTCTTAGGTGTTACTTGTTGAGTACGGTGGTTTGTACTCAGCCTTGCTTAATTTTTTCCCCCACCAGAGCAAGTGCCAGAGCCTGTGTCAGAAGAAGGTTGTTCCGAAGGTTGAAGTAAGGTTCAGTCCGCCGTCGAGAGTGCCTGTGGTGTGGAGCCGTCTTCACCAGCTGAAGCTGGAGATTAGATGGTTTAGTTTGTTTTCCTTTTCCGCTGCATTTCGATAGATAATTGTTTTTATTTGTTTTTAAGTCGTGGAACTGTGTATTAATTTGTCATAGTGTGTACTCGGGCTGATGCCTGGACCGAGATTTAATACATGCTATTGTTCAGAAATTTGGTGTAAATTTCTGGGCGTGACAGTACTCCTACTGGGACTAGGAGTCCTACTCCTAATTGGTTAGGGTGTTTTTGGTATAAATAGATGAAGGGTTGAGGCCATTGATAGAGAACCTTCGTATAACATGTGAAAGAGAGAAAAATAGGGTTTTAGAGGAGTGCTTTGTATGCAATTCTTAAACACAACTTGAGACAATAAAGTTAATCTACTTCTAATGTATCTTTCGGTTGTGTTTTTTGCGGCGAGGCAACGGCGACTTCACCAGGTTAGAGTGTTCTTTTTATTTCCCCTAAAAGGATTTAGTTGATTTCGCACCATTCCATCCCCTCCAGTAGGCTTGGTACTTGTGTTTCGATCCTATAAGTGGTATCAAAGTCTCGTTTGCATCTCGTTTGGATTTTATTTGATCTTTAGTTGCCACGACCAATAAATTTTCAACTAAGCCACATGTGTTTAATTGTATTGATTTTCCCTATAGGTGAAAAAGATGGAAACTTGTATTATGATTAAGGATTATGATATTTGGCTAAACGTTGAAAATCCCTATAAAATTCCTAATCAGATTAATACTATTGCTCGAAAAACTGAATTTGAAAATAATTGCAAAGCTCGCAATATTTTACTTAATGGAATATCTCGTTTAGATTTCAATCATGTTTCTAATCTTGAAACTACGAGTGAGATTTAGATAGCCCTAAACATTTGAGATTAAAAAGGATTACATGATATTTGCAATACCAAGGAACTTCACAAAGATGTTTTTAAAAATGATTACATGATATTTGAGATTAAATCTAGAGAGTACTTGGATTATTATCTTGCTTGTTTCAATAAAGTTTTAAGCAATCTTAGATCTTTTGATGCTTCTTTTGAAATAAACTATTCTCAATCTAAAGTTTCTCGACACTTTTTAAATGGTCTTGACATGTCTATTTGGAAGATAAAAGTTACATCTATTTAGAAGTCTGTGGACATGTCTGCTTTGACTTTAGATTCATTTTACACTAAACTCAAAACATACAATGTCTGCTTTGTCTCGAGCTATGAATAATGTAAGGTTTAGAAAAAGAGGAGGACGAGTTTGTTGCTTTGCATGCAAAGAGCTAGATGACATCTGATCTTGTTGCTATGCATGTGGAGAGCAACGAACTAGACCTCGTCTTTTTTTGACCCTGACATTATTCATAGCTCGAGATAACTTGTTAATAAGTACGACCAAGTCCTCCTCCTCGAGCTGCTTAAGTTGATCACTGAACATGGTGTTAAAAGCAGAAAAAACATTAAGTGCCGATGAAGGAGAGCCATTATCAATATAGGATGAATGAGAACCCAAGGGACTAGGCTTAGACTCAACCTTACAAGATAAAATATTCATCTCATGAGTTTTGAGTTTAGTGTAAAGTGAACCTAAAGTCAAAACATACATGTCCACAGACTCCAGAATAAATGTAACTTTCATCTCCCAAATAGACATGTCAAGACCATTTAAAAAGTGTCGAGAAACTTTAGATTGAGAATAATTTGTTTCAAAAGAAACATCAACGGATCCAACATTCCTTAAAAGTTTATTGAAACGAGCAAGATAATCATCCAAGGACTCTCCAGATTTCATGTAATCCTTTTTAAAAACATCTTTGCGAAGTCCCTTGACAAAAATCTTTTAGGGCTATCCAACTCCCATTCCCTGTTTCAAGATGAGAAACACGATTGAAATCTGAACGAGGTATTCCATTAAGTAAAATATTGCGACTCTTGCAATTATTTTCAAATTCAGTTTTTTGAGCAGCAGTATTAATCTGATTATGATTTCCATAGGGATTTCAGCTTTTAACCAAATATCATAATTCTTAGCCATAATATAAGCTTTCATGTTTTTGCACCAATAGGGGAAATTAATACCATCAAACACATGTAGCTTAGTTAAATATTTATTGGCCATGGCAACCGAAGATCAAATAAAATCCAAATAAGATGAAAACGAGGCTATGATACCACTTGTAGGATCCAAGCCTACCAGAGGGGATTGAATGGTATAGAAACCAATCAACTAAATCTTTTAGGGGAAATAAAAAGAACCCTCTGACCTGGTGAAGTCATCGTTGCCTCGCCGCCAAAAACACAACCCAAAGATACATTAGAAGTAGATAAACTTTATGTCTTAAGTTATGTTCACAAAGTACATAGAAAGCACTCTTCTAAAACCCTATTTTTTGCTCTTCCATAAGTTATACAAAGGTTATCTATCTAGGGCCTCAACCCCTCATCTATTTATAGTTTTATACCATAAACTCCCTCACCAATTAGCAATAGGACTACTAGTCCTAGTAGGTGTACAACTCATAGTCCTAGTAGAACTGAAACACGTCTATTTCCAAACTCATTACAAGTCTCCAAATACAACCATGCTACAAATCCATCCCTACACGGTATTCCTCCACCTGTGTTACATCGTATTCAACATCGTTACTCGATATCCTCGATCTTCCGCACCTCAGCTCCTCCCTATGCCTAGTCACAATCCCACTGTCAATTGATGTTGACTTCCAAAAATCATGACTCTAGTCCAACCATGTCGAATGGCATCCCGATCATCTAGACTTCAGTTCCTCCCTGAACCTAGTCATAGTCCTTGCCATTGACCATAGTTGACCTTAAGCCACCTGCACACATTAGATAAACCAACCGTTTCTAGGTATAGATATCGCAACCTCACCCACACTGTTTACGCACACTCACACCAATATCTTAAATCTACCTAATCCAATTTCTATTAATAAATCAATTTACAAACCAATTGTTAATCATAAAATATTGATCATGACTATGATCTTACAATGAGACTATAAGAATAATATGCGAGTAATTTGGCGGATCTCAAGGTTCCTCTGGATACATTGTGAGCAAAATAGGTGGAGCCATTTGGAGATTACAACCTGACCCATCTTTTCGGTTTTGCTTATGTTTATAAGCTAAAATTTGAATTTTTTAACCTTAAATTTAATATTGATTTTAAGATTTTTTTTCACCATAATTTATTTCCTAGCCTTGGCTTCTCAATTTCTAGGATGGCATATATAAAAATTTTATTTATAAATTATTTTTCTTTTGCAAATATGCTGCTTGGGGAAAAGCCAGACAATCAGATCCATAAACAAAAGGGTCGTCAGTAGTGACAGAACTGGCGCTGGCACCATGTAAGAGTATAACGGAGAATAGTGTAACTTTGTGATGGGTGTAATTCTACATCTAGGTTCACAGACAAATCCACAATAATCCAGAATCAGTTGATTCAGTGGCCCATGCATGACACATCACCTCTTTCGGTCTGTGGATGCACACCCCATACATGGGAATAGCCTTGCGTTCTTTTGTTTCGTCTTGGAGCTTCTGTATACTAGTCTCTTTCATTGTCGGAGGTTTGCTTGGTGACTTCATTTTGTCCTCTCGTTTCTGTAATAGCAGAAAACATAAGAAATACATTGGCTGCGTTATTTTAGTTGATTTTTAAAAAAGTTTTTATGGTGAAGTTAATCATATCGCATTTATAAAGTAGATTTTCAACTTTGTAATAGTCAATTCTGTCGTTTATACCATTAAATATCTGTCACAAAATCAGACAATCTTTCATCTTTCGTCCTTCATCTATAAGGCCCCATTTGATTCAAAGGAAATTCATAGTAATTTTAGAGGATTTCAGAAACTTTTCCTACAAAGCCCTTTGAATCAAGGAATGAACCCTATAAAATCCTATGAAATTTCTATGGAATGCCTCTTCCCATACAAGTTTTGGAGAAAATTTAACAAGAGGTAGAACCTCATGGAAAAAAATCCTTTGAGTCTTTATCTCTCTTTAAATTCCCGTGTTTTTCATGTGATCCAATCAAATGGCCATTCCTATATTTTTTTATGTGTTGCAATCTTCTGTTTTACACTTACATTCATGTCAGAATTCTATGTTTTTTATTCCTCCGTTTTTTTATTCATATGATTCAAACGAGCCCTAAAAGAACATAACCATGCTGGCAGCATAGCATGACATACTGGACCAAAGCGACCGAAGCCACTTAAGCTCATTTTCAATGTGTGATACCAAGGCCGGCTGAAGGACTAGAGAGGTGCGACCACCTAGGGCCATAGCTGGGAGGAGACCTAATCAAACTTATATTTATATGCTTATGTGGTGATTTTTTTATATGTTCTTTTAAAAAAAATAAATTATGGGGAGATTTTTTGTGTGTTTAATGAAAAAAACCAATCTAAATATTTATATTTTGTGAATAACAATTCGTAGTTGTATTCTTAGCGACCTAAAAACTAAGGCTGGAAAAGAAACTTCGGTGAAAACCACCAAAATCAACTCCTAATTTATGTTTGAAAATTCAATTTTGGCTTATAAGCAAAAGCGTAAGCGAAGAGATGGGGGCTGATGATAAACTATTGGTTAAGGCTAGTAGCTCTATCATTACTTGACTTTTTAGCTCAGGCAAATTTTGAATTATAAAATTTAATATTATGTTTGATTTAAATGTGCTCATATTATAGTTTATTTTTCTAGTATTGTCTTTTAATTGCTAAGAACACAAATAGAAAATTTTTAGTCATAAATATTTTTTATTTTTTCATTACTGTTCTTTATTTTATTTTTCAATTTAGTATCAATATTATTTATCAAAAACGAGAATATAGACAATATTGCAAGTTAACTCTTAACAGTTAATAAGAGTTAGTAAATGGTGCATGTGCATCATGTTAGCTAGTGATGTTTTACATTTATTGGTGTCAGTTTAAAGGATAAATGGTTATGTATTATGTATTACAAGTAAAAAATATTCGGCCTAAAGGGCCCATTGTTCCGACTTCGTCTAGGGCACTCATAAATTATAGAACGGGCAATGCAATGGTCTTTTCAAAGCTTATCGCAAGATGCCTATTCTATGTTGAAGATTTCATAGCTTCTGCTACATAGGTCTTCATATGTAACAATTAATAGTAATAAGACTAAGATAATTTGATAGGACTTTAAATTATTTCTTTCAAGTCAATATTTGTTTTAATAATAAAAGGTTACCTAATCTTCGCCAAAGGAGATTTTTAGTTAAGATCACTCCAGTGTACTTCTAACATGTAGGAGTTGGTTCTGTAACATGTGCTTTTCAGAAAGATGGGAACAAGAAGGTTGCTTCACCTTGGAAGTTTAGGTGGGCAAGAACATGCTTATAAGCCTTGGTTCTCTAACCATGATATCTTCGGTTAACCCTTTTACGCAAGTGAGAATGAAATTGTAAGTGGGATACTATACGAATGTGGGTCCGCTCAATGTGTAGAACATAATAATGCAGATTTTGGAGGCAAAGTGTTACAGTTGTATGTGAGTATTAACCTCCGCTGTATGATGCATGTGATGTGGGCCATGGTCTGCACTGGAGGCGGTTCTAGGCCTTTGTTGTGTAAACTGTGAGCTGGCACTTAAGGGGGGGTTCCAATGTAACATCCCAGCCTATTTGAAGCTTACATAGTGTTGTTTAGTCCCATGTGGGCTAGAAGTGGATGTGTAGTGCTGGTGGTTTAGTACCACCTCGAAAGTTTAGGTGGGTGAGAGCATGCTTATATGCCTCGATGCACTAACCATGGTATCCCTCTGAGTTAACCCTTTTACATGAAGTGAGAACGAAAGTGTAAGTGAGATCATAGCATAAACCTTCGTTGTATGATGTATGTGCCAACGATGGTATCCCTCTAGATTAACCCTTTTACATGAAGTGAGAACGAAAGTGTAAGTGAGATGATAGCATAAACCTTCGTTGTAAGATGTATGTGCTTCAGGCCATGGTATGCACTGGAGGGGGTTTTGAGCCTCTGCCGTGTAATTGATGAGCTACTAGATCGTCAACCCTTAAGGGGGGTGAATGTGACACCCCAACTCATTTGAAGCCGGGTAGTAAGTGTGGTTTAGGCCCATGTGGCCTAGAAATTGATATGGATATGTAGCAGTGGTTTAGTACCACCTTGGAAGTTTATATGGGTGCGAGCCTGCTTATAAGCCCTGGTGCTCCAACCATAGTATCCTTGGGTTAACCATTTTACCGAAAACGAGGACGAAAGTGTAAGTGCTCAGTGTTGTAGAGTGGACTAATGTGGATTTTAGAGGCAGCAGCATGTTACACACTAGCTGTTATATGAGGGATTTTTTAGTATACCTTAAATGGATCAGAGCCATCCATTGGGCCTAATCCAGCCGATGAGATTTAATTTTACTATACTCACTAGTGGAATATGTGATTTAAATTTAGAAATTACAATTTATAATTACAATAGTGTTAAATTGTAATTATAAATTTAACACTATTGTAATTACACTATTGTACCTTATATGGCATCTTTGTGTTAATGCTAGATTTTGGCAAATCGCTGTTAGGGATTAAAGTCGGACAAGAGAAGATAGAATCGGCTGGGAGGAGAGATTGAATACAGTACAAGTCCAGCCAATAGAATTTGAATCAGACAGGGAGTGGAGCCCGATTGGGCCCGAAAGTTAGAGATAGATTCAATATTAATCAAGAGTCCATGTAAATTAGTTAACTCTTATCTTAGAGTTTTTTTTCGGATTTTATATCTAATTAGAGTCTGGATGTAATATGTTAGTTGTTAGTATGGATCGTTATCCGGTTAGATTAGTTAAATCCTGAGGGTATAAATATGTGTGCCTGGGGTCATTGTACGTAAATCATCAAGCAGATCAAACACACAACTTCGGTCCATCGCCAACTTCCCGACTGCTTGAGCTCTCGACGTAAGGTTTGTCAGCTTCGCAATGTAAGTTCAAGTTTCTCAAACCCGTCGATTGGCTAGAACAGGACTGTCTCGATTAAGTTCGATCTCCTGCCTAGCTAATCAGCGCTTTGAGTTCTATTATTGCTTTGATCTGTTTATAGTTTGGAGTGGTTGTAGATCTCGATCAAGTCCCCGCGAGTTCCTTTGTTCGATCTATTAATATGAGCTTGTTCAAATAGATTCTGTCTTGGTTTAGCCCAATCAATCTAGTTGGGTGAGTTTATATCATCAGACCGGATTGAGTGCTCGTGAGGGCTTATCGCTGGAGTTCTAGCCAGCATTACCCTAAGTAGTTTGTTGGTTTATTTATTAAACTCATTGATCTTCATGTTTCCTATAGTTATATCATGCTCGGTTGCATACTATCCTAGTTAAGTTCGATCTATGCATGTTTGGTTTGATCTGGTTATAGGGACACATCTGATCGGGTAAGATTAATAAGTAAATTGGCAGGCTACGTTGGTCTAATATCCGATCGCTCATGTATTGCAGTACTTTACTGATTTTGTGCATGATCACGTTTAGGTCTGAACTGTCTTGGTTAGGTCTGATCTTCTAGGTCTAGCGTGAATATGTATATGTTTTGTTATTATTGTTCTATACTAGTAATTCCACATTTAGCCCTCTATCGGCTGCTGACTGTCCGTGCGATAAGCACTAAATTGGTGCGATCGGCATGTTAATCTCGAGACTATCTTGTTTAGGTCTAATTTCTTGAGATTAACTGGTTGATCGATCTATTTGGTGATTATCTTACTTTTAGTTTTGTCGGTTGAGGATATTATTATCCACTATCATGAAATTCCTCTAAAGCTAATCGTTTAGTTCATCAGCTAGGGTGTTGAAACGGTATCGGCTATCCGGCCAATAGCGATTTTGGGTTTAACCGGTTTTCTCCATATTATATCTTATCAGTTACAGGATCAAACTAACTAACACACCTAGTAAATCTAAGAATTAAGTCATATACTGGAGTGGTCCTAGATTAACTCCCAGGCCTACGTGTGTGACACATTGTTGTTATTTTCAGCGTCAACATATTTTTCGCATGCCCTATGGAACACAGTGCTAAGAAGACTCAAATTCAACTAGAAGCCAGTCACTCATCCAAGCACATAGGACAGGGAAGATGGCCGCCAAGGACGTCATCTCCGACAACATCTTGCCTGTCTCTCTCGACAAGCTAACCGACGAACAGAAGGCCCTAGTGCAGCATATGGAGAGCTATTAGAAGTTGTGCCTGTAGTTGTTTAGCATGACCAGGGGCAGCCCAGTCCAGAAATCTTGGCAGTCCAACAATCCACCCCCAGATAACCAGCTGAATCTACAAGACATGGTCGATTCAGCTGTTCATCATGCTTTGATCAACCAGCTGAGGGTACGGATTAATACGCTTTCTGGTTTAATCAGGCAGGTAGCCGATGGCACTCTAGACCAAGAGTCATAGAGGGGGCCCACATACTTCCCGAGAGGGGAGAGGCCGTCGGTATCGGTTCCACAGAGACATGAGAGATCGTCTAAGAGACGAGGAGCCGATAGTGGAGCATCCCCGGTTTGAACCAGAAAGGTCCTTAGAGAGGCCCATGCAGCCTTCCCAGGAGCAAACACTGCCAAGGTATGCTCGGCAAGCCGAGCCCTACCATAATGTCGGCGCCCAATACCGGCCACCACCAGCGTAGCCACACAGGAAAGAGCCAATGTATGAAAATCCACCTTGCCAACCTAATCCTGCGCGGGGGGCAATTCAGGGACGAGGACTGGACTGACTGTATAGCGGAGGTTGTGCGGGAACACTTCGGCTTGAGGCCCAAGAAACAAACAATGATGTATTGGCGCCCATACCCCGAATGGTTTGAAAGGGTGTCGTTACTACACCGGTATAGGGTGCCAAATTTTTCTAAGTTTTCAAGGCAAAATGGCATCTCCATCATCGAACACGTCAATCGGTTCTTGGCCCAGTGCGGCGAGGCATCGACTGAGGATGCGTTAAACTTGGAAACAAATTATACAACACCCATGGATTAAGGAATTAATCATGGTCATTTTCATATATTTAGTACCTGCATCCTCAATAGAGGATCAACAATTGACTCTTTTTAAGAGCATACTGTTGGTACCCAAATTAGGAAAGAAAAATGATTTTATTGTATTTTTACCATTACAGCATACTAGGAATTTTCCAATGATCTACAACAGACTTGCTCAAAACGCACCTCACCTTGGCTGTGAGCAACGATACGTTTTGGCCCAATAGAGACACAACTTCACTGGTCAAAAACTACTAGCACTAGTAGTCACATTTTTCGACCAAGTAAATCTCACGACAATCCACCAGTAGACACATTTTTCGACCAAGTAAATCTCATGACAATCCATTTATACTGATTGTCCCTTCTATCTCTCATTAACTCTTTGTTTTCCTCCTTTTCTCTCTCTCTCTCCGTCAAATCGTCCCCAAATCACCCACACGTGCATGCCCTTGTTCTCGTTCTAGTTCTTGGCTTTCACTTGTTCATGCTTTGCTCCCATCGTCTCTCTTTGCCTCCAATCGCTCTCATCCTTCACACCGAATACTCCCATCCCTACCACAAAACATTTTCGTCTCCATAGTCTATGGCCTCTTTAAGTGACTATGGCCATGGGCATCCCCTGGATGCATGGCATACCTCCACCGCTAAACATCAAAGCCATGGTGTAATGCTGGGGTGCAGCCTGAAATAGCACCCATCAACTGGTGTTCCATTGTAGGTAAAGACTTCGCAACCCCTAACTCTGAGGAAGTAGTAGTTTTTGAGCCTCTTTTTTTGAAAGGGGTGTTATACTTTGGGTCTCATTTTATTTTATGGTTTACTTGATTTTACAAAATCAAGCTTCATCACTTTAATAAGAACTTCATCCTTTAAATTACTATATTTGTTTATGTATGTAAAACCTTTCATGCTCCACCATTTCAGCTTTTTCTCCATCTTTTCAATGTCAAGCCTCAGCTGAGTTAACTCAAACGCTCTCCGGTTGGTGGTGCTGACATTCATCTCGGAGAAGGACAAAAAAATGACATGCTAACTCTCCCTATCAAATCTTCCTTTCAGCATTGGCATAAGGAGTAGTTCTACTGCTGCAATCATTCTACTTCTCCTATTCCTTTCATCAATCATGCTTCTGTTGCCCAAGAATCCTATACCTCTGTCCGGTCTACTAAAGAAATGCCACAAGTTGGTGCCTTTTTGAAACTCTTAGACTACATGAAGTCTATGGGTTTAACCGGTGTTTATGTTGCTCGCCATTTTGCCCTCCGCCATATCCAACTACTCAAGGAACGAGTTCACATTTCCTTCGATAATCTAGGTACCTCAGACCCACCAGACCAGGGAGATTCTGAAGTCCCTAAAGTTGGGCCAGCCAGTGAGGAGAGGACAGAAGGTTGGTTTGACTTTTGGCCCAAGAGATTTTCTTTTAATTTCCTATTATAAAAACTCCAAGGCTTGTTTTTGTTTCATTAAAATTACTTATTTTTTTTGAAAAATTCAAGTAAAAGTTCAGGAGCCATTTTAGAACATGGAGAATTTAAGAAAAATACTTGAAGCCACATTTGAATTTCTCCTATATGTATTTTAAGGTTTGAGACTTCCTTTAAGCTTTTGATAAATTCTATTATTCCATTTATAAAGCAAATTTTAACTAGGTGAGTTTATCAGGGTGGGACCATCCTATACCGATCCCTCTACTGCTACAATTGCTCGTGCGTCAATAGAACAAAACGCAAGGCAGCTCCCGGCCTAACCCGTTATCCCTACACTCGGTGAGTTTTGTGGGAGATCAAGAATGGCATTCAGGATAGGACAAGATTAGACAATTTCTCTGATGACGTTGATTTCATGGAAATGTATCACTATATAAACAATCCTTCTTGTCTTCAAGGGGTCAGCTTCCATCTCTAATTTGTTTTACTGTTTTTATGCTATTTTTACCAACCATATTCTTATATTTTATATGAAACACATTCAACCTCACTACAGTGCAAAATCCAAGGCCCTCCATGCCCTACGCCCAAAAATTGAAAATGTAGAAACCATTAGTCAAGACAATGATGATATTGTTCAGCGAGCAAAGGACAACAAAGAAACATTTTTTGCTGAGATCAAAGAGCCTCGAGAGGGAAATATGTGTGCTCGGCGCAGTATTGGACATAAGTTGCTTGAGCTTAATTTATTGCCTCGTTTTTATTCCGTAAATCTTGTTCTTTAGTCTTGTCTTCCGTTTAGTTCATCGTGCACAAGCGACTAAAATTGATTATCTAAAGTAGCTAAATGTTAGTTTGGTAGCTCAGTGTGCTAAACTAACGACTACCAAAACAACTCTGGCCTCCGTGAGCATGCTCCAAGTTGAAGATTCCAAAGACACAACAGTAGCCGAGGTAGCAGGTAAATATATCTAACTAAATCTTTGTCTTTGCTTGAAAATACACCTCCTTTCAAACTAGATAAAAACAAAGCTCAATTAAACATGAGAAATGAGGTCACGGATTTTAAAGCTACAATTTTATAGAAAATGAGATAACCAAGCAAAAATGCCCGACCACATACATTGCGATTATGATAGTGATGTAAGCCCTGTATGTAGTGTGCTGAACGGATTTTAGCATTTTTCTTCCAGTTGGTCCTAGTCTTCTTGTTGTTCTCTATCTGATTTTTCTTTATCATATTTACGCATATGCAGTGACTCGAATTCCATCTCCATTGGTCGGACCACTTCAGATCGATAAACAGGAAGAACAAAGACGGACATGTAGCCTGCTTGGGTGAAGTTAGAAGTGCCTAGAGTACTGAAGTCAACTCTTGAACCCCACCATTCCACATATGGCATTAACTAAGCAAAAACTCATATTTTGATTTCTTGGAGTATCAAATCATTGGCTCTCTTTACTTGTCCATTGCTTAGCGAATGCAGTACCGAAGCGAAATAAATTTCGATTCCAAAATCTTGACAAAATTCCTTAAAAATTCCAATTATGAATTGACAACCATTATCAGAAATGATTATGTTTGCAATACCAAATTGGTAAACAATGTTGATTGTGAAATCCTTAGCATGAACTGTATGAATTGTCGCAAATGGCTTTGCCTCAATATACATGTTAAATTTATCAACTGCTATGAAGATATGTGTAAATCCTCTAGGGATGCTTTTGGATGGTCCAACAATGTCTAGCCTCCAAACCACAAATGGCTAGGATAATGGAGTTTGCTTACAACTGGTTGTTGCATTCCACTATGAAGCTGAATTCATTCTAGGTGATCTATGGCTCTAACCCTCATGGTCCCACTGATTTATTGCCTTTGCCATCTTTTCAAAATGTGAATTTTGGTGCTAAAACCTACAATGAATTTGTGCTTAAGTTACATGAACCCACTAAGAAAATATTGAGCGTATGAATGCAAAGTATAGAATTGTTGGTAGTCAAGGCAGAAAGGAACTTATTTTTGAACTAGGAGATCATGTTTTCTTACATTTGAGAAAAGATAGGTTTCCTGATTTGTTCAAATCAAAATTGATGTCTAGAGTTACTGGACATTTTACTGTTATTGCAAAGACTAATGATCATTCGTATAAGATTGTGTTCACTGTAGATTATGGTGTCAGTGATGTTTTAAGTGTGGCTGGTTTAAAACGTTACTTGGGTGAGGAGATTGATATTGAGTTGAGGATGACTCCAATTCAAGAGGGGGAGGATAATGAGAGCATCACTCCTTTGGACTCACATGACACTAACCTTTCTCATGTTGTGATACAAGGCCCCATTACTACAGCTCGTGCAGAACTACTGAACTTACATGCAAGTTCATTCCTAAGATGTCCTTCATGCAAGTTTAAGAATGGGCTGCTACCAAATAATTTATATGATTACGAACCATGGAGAGGAATTGGAAGTACATGTTGTGAAGATTGGAGGAGGAAGAGACTAGGAAAGGCATTCAAGTCAAGATGGAGGTAGAAGTTTTCTCAGGTTTAGGACCACCTCAAGATCTAGGAGTAGGCCCCACTAAATCGGTCGCCCAAGTTACATACAGACCCTCAACCCTTTAAATTCAGTAGTCGCCTTAAATTTTGGGTTGGTTTTTGCTTATATTATTCTGCTATCACAATTTTACCACTAAATCGGTATGTGCATAACTAATTCATGAAATTAATCTTTCATCTACAATTCCAATTACATATTTCTTGTTTTGATGAATTTATTTGACTATTTTGCAGCAGCAAAACCTTTATGTGTTTGACCACATGCGAGCGTGGTCGATAACGACTAGATGTGCGAGTGTAGCGGTTAGGATGTGACGATCGCTAATCAAAAGCCACAAAACATGAACATCTTCATGTCGCCTAATGAAACCTATAGGTAGATCAGACACTTGATCTCGCATCATAATATCTCCACAGGTAAATAGCGATCACTGCAAAAAATAACCATATGGTCAAGACAAAAGAATAGGTAGGCATATACGTGAAGAGAAGGTCTTCTGAGTTGTCCCTTTACATGTTGCTATAGCAAAACATGTTGTTGGCATGTTTTAGTGGGAATACATTGCGTAGTGATAGGACAATGGTTCTACTTCTTTCCATCTCTTTTCCCATCTCACCATACGTATGTAAGAGCTAGTTTCAACTTTTGCAAAATTGTTAAAATTTCCTAATAGGGAATTGCATGTCTTGTGAGTCTCTCCAAATTATTGCGTTCGCTAACAAGCATCTGGCACATTGATTGCACTTTACATGTCATCCTCTATATTCCACACCACCTGTATAACAAAGGTGCACATAGGAAGGATACATAGAGCAAGCAATCATACTTTTGAGCGAAAACATACAAGATAAACAGTTCATCACCTTGTCAATGCTCTACGGTGATAGTGGGGTCCAGGTCATACATACTTTTGAGCGAAAACAGACAAGATAAACGGTTCATCACCTTGTCAATGCTCTACAGTGATAGTGGGGTCCAGGTCATGCATGCCTTAATCCCGTGTTGTGCATCTCGCTTTTCACTGACCCCTAAAAGATGCCCCCTATAAAAGACCACATGATGCATCCATCATTTCACAGAACCAAAAAGAGAGCTATAAACATTTTCATAGCTACACATTCTATTTTCAATCATGGCGATGATGCCTCAGTTGACACTAACCTTGCCACTAGGGTTTAAGTTCCAGCCAACGGACCAGCAACTCGTCGTCGACTACCTACAGAGACGTGTCGTCGGGGAGTCGTGCATTATTCCCACTGTCGTTGGTCTTGACATGGAAGGCTTTGATCCATGGCATATCCCAGGTAGGCATATACATATATATATTAATACATGCCTAACTATAAGATGGATGCTTGACAATGATTCAATTAATACATTGATGGTGTTGTAGGCATGCCACTATATGGGGATAAAAAGTGGTACTTCTTCATCAAGACGGACCATGTGGACCGAACTTGTGTGCGGATGGCACCATCAGGGTCCTGGAAGACTACCGGCACAAATAAGACAATCTTTGTCACAGGTGCACAGGGGGTGCCAACTGCAGTCAAGAGAGCGTTTGTCTTCTACCTTGGCCAGCCATCCTTGGAAACCAACAAGACATCGTGGATTATGCATGAGTACTGTCTCACTAACCCGAGTACGGAAGAGATTGTTCTTTGTAAGATCTCCAATAAAAACCAGCACGAACTACGTGCTGGGTTATATGATGTTGCATATAATCTCATCATTCACTTTGAACCCCTAGCAATGGAGCATCCTAATCATGTCAGTGGCATTGATGCTACTGCTGCTACTGATGATCTAGGTGACCTTGACGAGGAGAATGTCAGCAACAATACCACCACTACCAACAACTTTTAGACCAGGAGATTGATGGCAAGGAAAACAACCCAAACTTATTTGGTGGCAAGAACTAGCAGAAGTATCCAGGGAATTTTCATGGAGATTGAGTTAAATATCATATAAAAAATACAAATAAACAACTTGCATGATTAGAAGTTTATGATGTCGTTGTTGAGGTGTATGCTTCTTGGTTATTTTCCAAATATGTCCTTTTTCATCTTGTATTTTATATCAAGTTGAGTTGATTGAATAAACATTATGTACTTTATGTAACATATCATGTGCAATGTTTTACTGGCATGCGTACTCATCTTTATAAATCTTCAATATTTTAGTTGAAATTTCACATTTAAAGTTCCTTATTTCCAATTACAAAATGTTCCAGTCCATTGTTCATAACCGCGTGTGAACCGGAGGGGGATGTGAGGTCTTCCATGGCGTTACCTTGATCTTTCTACCACTAGGAGGTGGTATGCCCTTCACTTCAGTGTTCTCCTTCAATTTGTCAATCATGTATTGGAGGCTGTCGATCTCGGTGAGCTTGTGGTCTTCTAGTATGTTCATCGCACACATAAAGTAATTGTAGACCTCATCATAGGCCTCCTACAGTTGATGCACATAAACAATTGTGGTATTGTCCTCATGAGTAGCTTGTTGGAAAACCATGCATATCATGACACCAATGATAGTGGTAGGCAAACTCCTGCAACGATATGTGGTACCTAACTCCAATCTCTGCCAACATGCGATAAGTGTCCTTGTGGGAAGTGTGTTAAAATGTCACACCCGAAGCTTCTAGTCAGTGGTCATAAGTTGGAAGAGTATCAGGTATGCCTAACACTTCAAAACAAATCCTATGACGTAATTCCTCTGCAAGCGAAGGAACCGGTGTGTATTCGGACACACACTCAAAGACACAAGAAGAGACCATGAGCGAGAACTCATACATGAATCCTAAAAAGTTATTACCACAACAGTTATGCCGAGGCATCTATAGCAAAAAAAAGAGGGGAAGAATAAATGCTAAGGAAAAATGATAAACAAATAAATAACAAGCAAAGAAACAAAAGCTTTATGAAATCAAATTTTTTTCATGAAAGAAATAAAGCCTATTTGACCTGGTAAACACGAAATAATGATATGTATAATGAACTACTCAGAAATATTCATATGCAAACAGGCATTGGCATAATGACTGACAAGTCATGTGTTACTCCGATGGATCGATGACATCAAAATAGCGGAACTTTTTTATTTTTCGGTTGTGCAGTGCGGCTTAGTTACTCTCGGTAGGTTCCCTGTTGTCGTCCTAGGCCTCCATGAACCTCATGACGAAGAATGCACAGTCATTTGAACAAATGTTCATCTTGGGGCAATCCATTATATTCTTTCTGAAGCCGCCAACTAGCAGAAACTCTTAGGCGCTGTTCTCTGTAGAGCATCACTAAGCCGCTTAACTACCCTTTTTGACAGTGCACTGTGGTGTTCGCTTACGGCTGTTCCAACCATCTAGTAGTTATTTGTGTCAATAATGTCAATCCACGTGTGTGCGATGTTGATTGCATAGAGAGACCAGTGAATGTTGTGCAGTATAGGTACGATTATCTAAACATGCGATTAAACTGTGAAACACACATATTAGTAAAAAACGGATCCTAGTTGTCGACCTCTCTGAGTTTTACGTTGTGGTGGTTTTCATGTAAAAAATAGGGTACCATGTTGTGAGTTTGTTGATGTTAAAATGTGCTGGCTGACGTGTCACACACTAAGGCCTGAGAGTCACTTCTTAGAATGCTCCAGTGCACAACCTAAATTCTCAGATTACGCGGGCGTGCCAGTCAGTTTGGTGGTGCAACTGACAAGATGAAGAATAGAACAAGTCGATCGGCTATGGAGCCGATAGGTAACAAAAAATCCAACCAATCGGATGTTGATGCAGTAACATTTAGCCACTAGGCTAATCGATCGGCTGTTGAAGACTTTGATCGGCCGACAATCCGATGCATAAACTCAAGTAGTTAAATAAACAACGAATCCTTTGCTACGATCGGTCAAAATCAATTAGCATGTAATCCTCATAAGACGATGCAACGCAAAATAATTACTGATCTAAATAAATCAAGTCGATTGGTATAAAAACAACACAGTAAGGCGATCGACTACTCTATTGATATAAATATGATAAGCATGTTGTTGATGTCAAAAATGTGATCTGACGTGTCACACACGAAGGCCTGGGAGTCAATCTTAGACAGCTCCAGGGAAGGAGCTATATTCTTAGAATGATGCACGGGCATGCCAGTCAGTTTGATCCTGCAACTGACGAGATAAACAGTAAAACAAGTCGATTGGCTATCGAGCCAATAGGTCAATAAATATCCAGACGATCGAATGTTGACGTTGCAACGATTAACCGATAAGATGAACAATCGGCTGTAAAAAGTTTGGATCGGCTAGAAACTTAATAGAAATAGACTTGAAATAAATATTAGAACAACATAACCAGCCAAGTTACTTATTAATCTTAGTCGGTCGGACCAGCCCCTATAACCAGGTCGAACTAGACATACAAAGATTGGACTTAACCAAGACAGTATGCAGTCGAGCATGATATAATTATAGGAGACATGGAGATCGATAAGGCTAATAGATAAACCGACAAATTACTTGGAATAAACAATGAATCATGTGTTGTGATTGGATAAAACCAATTTGCATGTAACTCATAAGCCGATGCAACATAAATAACTACCGATCTAATAGAATCAAGCCGATTGGTATAAAGATAATGTAATAAGGCAATCGGCTACTCCATTGATGTAAATATGATAAGCACATAGATCGGCAAGAATCATCGGTTATAGACGGCGAACAAACAACCCAGATCTATAAAATACCTACCCTAGATTGCTAAGAATAATCATAGAAGATCGGACCCAACCGAGACAGTTCAAGATTAAACCTAGCAATGTCAGGATAGATACTAATCAGATCTAGATTGCTATCAAGCCAATGAGCCGATGACTGATAACTTATCGGCTGGTACTCCGATAAAACAATGAACAACATACATCGATCTGATATAAACCATCTAACAAACGCAATCTACTAGATCGGACCTAACCGAGACAATAATAGATTGAATATGTCAAATAGCGAATATCAAACCAACATAGATCATCCAAAGTGGTTGACCATATCAACTCAAAACACGAAAGTGATCTAAGTTGAAATTGATACGATAACTAGGAATCGCGTAACTAGATTAGAAGATCAGACCGAACCGAGACAGTTCTAATCTAGCTGAACGATTACCGTGGCCCGGCGGAACGTAGGACTTACCCCTTCGTCGGAGATCGAGACGATGCAACCCCATGTCAGGTGCCAAGTTCCGCCGGAGTTGAAAACCTCAGACAAGAGGGTGGCGATGCACCGAAAAAAGTTGATCTAATTGATTTGTAGATAGATTACAATGACCCTTGGCATACATATTAATATCCTCGGGTAGGCGCTAGTCCATATTGGACACAACATGTGACTCCTAATAGATAAAAAGAAATAACAAACTCCTAAATAGATTCTATCTCTAACACACAAATCCCGACGAGACTCTAACATCCTTAGAGATAAAATAAAAATCCTAACTAACTCTAATTAATGGATAAATTTACGCGCCAAGCCTTAGTCTCCATGATTCCTTCTTGAATTCGGTCTCTTCCGGATAAAATATCTATCGGTAATTGCACCTTTCCTTATCCGAATCCAATACGGAAATTTACCAAATTTTCGTATTAACACATGTAGATCGGCAAAGATCATTGGCTATAAACAACTGACAAACGACCAAGATCTATAAAATATCTAGCCTAGATTGCTAAAATAATCATAGAAGATCGGACCAAACCGAGATATTTTAAGATTAAGCCTAGCAATGTCAGGGTAGATACTAAATAAATCTAGATTGCTATCAAGCCGATGAGCCGATGGCTGATAACATATCGGCTAGTACTCCGATAAAAGAATGAACAAGATACATCAATCTAATATAAACTATTTGAGAAACGCAATCTAATAGATGGGACCGAACCGAGACAATACGAGATTGAAGATGTCAAATAGCAAATATCAAATCGACATAAATTACCTAAAGTGGTCGACCAGATCAAACCAAGATACAGAAGTAACTTAAGCTGAAACTGATACAATAACTAGCAATCGCGCAACCAAATTAGAAGATCAGACTGAACCGAGACAGTTCTAATCTAGCCGATACGATTACCGTGGCCGACGGAACATAGGACTTACCCCTCCGTCGGAGATTGAGACGATGTAGCCCCGCGTCAGGTGCCAAGTTCTGTGGGTGTTAAAACATCAGTGAAGAGGGTGGTGATGCCCAAAAGTAGTTGATCTATATTATGATGCAGATGATTTACAATGATCTCGGGCATATATATTTATATATACTCTCGGGTGAATAGTAGTCCATGTTGGACACAAGACATAACTCCTAATAGATAAAAGGAAATAACAAACTATATCTCTAACACGACACATGTCTCCTAATAGATAAAAAGAAATAACAAGTCCCGATCAGACTCTAACTCTCTTAGAGATAAAGAAAAAAATCGTAAATTAACTCTAAGTGCTATATAAAATTACGCCACCAAGCCTTGGTCTTCACGATTCCTTCTTGAATTCGGACTCTTTCGGATAAGATTTTCATTTGCTGATTGCGTCTTTTCTTAACCGAATCCACTAAGATAATTTTCGAAATTTTGGTGTTAACGGAGTTTAAAAAATTAGTTATGGGTGGAAACTAACTGATCAATATGTGTAGAGGAAAATCATTGGCGGTCAAACCTAGGCCGCGTTTGTTGTGGGTGCATAAGTTAACTTATATCCTTATATCCTGACACGGAAAACGTAGCAATAGATTAGTACATGATTAATTAATTATTAATTATTGTAAAAATATAAAATAGATTAATATGATTTTTTAAAACAACTTTCCTATACAAAATTTTTGCAAAAAAATACACCGATTAGCAGTTCGGGAAGCGTGCGCGCGAAAACCAGAGAGGCTTAGTTAACTAACTGTGTTGCGGAAGGCAGCCCTATTCAGACTCCCCACATTGTTCAAAATGTATTCGTGGAGCTGGATACTGACAGCGTTGTCAGATGTTGGGAGACGTGGGGCCACAACCACGGGTGAAACTTACCTTGCTGGGTTTTGGATGAAAAGCATGGGCTACGTCGAGAATGCATATCTATCAAAGCTAACTGCTAGATTCGCAAAAATACCATAGCTCAAATGTGCTACCTTAAAATATCACAGCTAACTGATGCCAACATGCTCAAATACCAATTTGGTCTATTATACAATCTGAGAATTCATTTTTTGATTTGTCAGGTTATTTGGGACAAATATGCCTGGCATCAATTGAAAGAGGGCAAGAAGAGAGAACAAAAGAGAACGAACAGAACTCACGGTAACGAAAAAATGGCCGGATGCATCAACCAAGAAATAGATGCGTACTGCATCTTCAAAACTCCAGAAAAAAATGGCCTGCTTCATCTAAAAATTGCAGCAATTTCAGCACGAGACTGTCAAGGCCGAGGCGGCAAAGGAGGGCGCGGGAAGGGACGCAGGAACGTGGCCAGGAGGGGACGACTTGGCGTGCCGGCCGCTGGTGGGGAGGGCGCAGGGAGGCCGCGCGAAGTCGGCCAGCTGGCCGGGGGGTAGGCCGGGGGGTGGCGTGGTGAGGGACGCAGGCGGCAGTGGAGGGCGCGGGGAGGGGAGGACTCAACACGGGTGGCAGACGCCGGTGGGAAGTGTGCGGGGTGGGCGGCCGCTGGCGGGGAGGGCGCGGGATGGCGCTAGGTGGCGGTTGCCGTCGACTCCTCCTCTTCACACCTTAGTTTTTTTCTCCACCGTGAGTTGTCTTCTTTCTTTTCTTGCTCTCTTCCGATTGATGCCACGGGCATCTTTGACCCAAATAACCTAACAAATCAAAAAACGAATTATCAGATTGCATAATAGTTCAAATTGACATTCCAGCATGTTGGCATCAGTTAGCTGTGGTATTTTAAAGTAGCCCATCTTAACTGTGCTATTTTTGCTAAACCAGCGGTTAGCTGGGATAGATATGCAATTTTCTCGGCTACGACCATGGCGTTGAGGTTATGTCGTCGGCGTCCTCGGCAACTGTAGACATGAGCTGAAAGGGATAATTGATCAAAAATATAGTATGAAATGATTTCATATGGTCAGTTGTACTGAACGAGGTCCTGGTAAAAAGACTCATCAGTTAAAAATAACTATAACTAATTCAACTATATTGGAAAACAAAAAACCAGTTGAAACAATTCTTGGTAAGTTAAAAATTAACATCTATCTGATCATCTGTATGACAAACAGAACACTGTGGTTAAAAGATGTATCCGTTAAAAATTAACTTACATATTTAGACATGAATCGACAACTGAATCATTGAATTGATCAGTTAAAAATTAACTATCATTGAGTCATGTGTCAAACAAATGATGCACAAAGTGTAATGGTTATTTCGATAAAAAAAATTATTACAATGATGATATCTGCCGTGAAAACATATACCCACATGGATGATAATGCCCAACAAAATTTATCTCGTAGAGAGGATTGAAATGAACTTTATACTCATCATTTGAGTCTGGGTATCCTCAAATTTCGGCTGGACAGTGAAAAAATGGTAAAAGTATTAACTGGGTTATTGTCGAAAAGGAATACAACCTCAGACAAGGTAGGGGCTCCCTCACGCATGCAGATCACCTCGATATTTTCGTTCAGTTGTGTATCGATCAGCTCTGAGGGCGATGGGAGGTCTAGGGGCAGCGAGTGCGTGATATGTAATGTTGAATATTGGGAACCTGCAACAAGATTGAATTGTGACCTGAGAATTTTGGTATGGACAAAAAGAACTACTATATAATTTGATATGTATTATCCTTACCGAGTTGACCTTCATCAATCGGTTCTGTTCCAACCGTTTCCACCGTGGATCGAGATGTTTGATCATCCATACACCCCCTCCCCCCCCTGTTGCTCCTCCTGTTGCTACTCGTTTCGCTGTTCCTAGCTACTCATGCTGCTACTCCTCGTGCTGCTGCTGCTCTTGATCTTGCCACATCGGCTGCTGCTCCTGCTGTCGCGTCGCCTGTTATTGCTGCTGCTGGTCCTACTGATGCGGCTCCTGCTCATGCTGCCGCTTTGCCTCTGGTTGCTGCATACGAAAAAAAACATCTAGCAGTTATAGAGAGGCGATATTAAAAACATATAACGAACGCTGCATAGCGATTAAACACATTCACCCCCACACCCTCCCCTCAAACTCACCACGTACATATAATTTGTTCAAGTTACAAAATAATAACAATCACACAAAGGTGAGCAGCTTGTACTAATAGAAACAAGGAAAATTTTAACTGATGAGTATGTAGGCACCAATCTAACTGTGTATGCAATATATTTAATCGTCATCCGAGTATTGGTTACGACATTTGGAAGGCATTCTGATAAAAAAAAAAGTGCAAAGCTAGCCATCAAGTTAAATTTTGACTGTAAATAAGGTTTAACAACTAATGTTTTACGAACCTGTTGCTTAAAAATTAACTGAACACGGATGACGTTGTTATCAAGAAACTATGTTCTAGAAAAAAAATCAAATGGCGAAAAATGAGAAAAGGGAAAACGTTGCTTACTTCATCGACTGATGCGCCATCGTCGGCCAACGATGCACGCCAACTCCGGTTGGGCCTCCGTTGCGCTGCTTCGTCACCTGCCATTAATGACGTTTCACCGTCGCTGGCTTGGGTTTGCGGAGCACGACCTCGCACTCGTTTTGAGAGCCAGCGAACCTAGTCCTCTTCATCTTTGCCTGTATTTTTTCGGTGACCTCCATAATCGGGCTTGTGTGTTATAATTGTTGTTGTTAACGAGTAACGCTAGATATTACGGTCGGGATGAGATGGGTAATGGATTGGGAGGCTAGATATTACGGTCGGGATGAGATGGGTAATGGATTGGGAGGCGGACGATACTGGGACTAACCTGCTGGCCGCCTATGATTGGGAAGAAAGGATCATCGGGAAAATACTGCGCTAGTGCCGTTGGAATTATTAATTGGGCTAAGGCCCATGTATAGAATAATTCCTAGGAAAATCGCAAAAACCCACCTCATGGAAGCATGCATAAGAACATTTAGTACCACCTTGCTAGTTCTACGAGTGTGAGACCTTCTTAAATAGGAGAGTGCCCTCTAGACTCTTGAGCAAGAAGAAAATAGAGCAACACACGCGCTCGCACGACATGCGTGTGGCATGGGCCGGGTGGCGCGCGCGCACGACATGCGTGTGGCTCCTCGTGCTTGCGCAGATGCGGCTTCCTTTTGTAGTTTTGTTTTGCTGCATGAAACGAAAATTCGGGTGATTAGTTTTGAAAACTTATCGTATCGGATTCTTTCTGATGCGAGATAGCTTAGAGTCCGAATAGGTTACACGCGGCCTATCCGGTTCGGTTACGATGTGGTGGGCGTACTGATCACACGTCCTATAGATACCGGACCGCTACCTCGTTGCAACGTACGTGAAAAATAATCTAAGGTTTGCCTCTCCTCCGTGCTGCGTCGCCACTGTCGTCTACTCCATCCCCTTTGCCGGTGTGCACCAGCGATCGGGAGAGCAGGTCTCTGGAACCGTCGTCCTCCTGAAGTCCTGCACCGGGAGAGGACGAATAAGGTTTTTAGGAAGCACTCTGCGCGACTGCTTGATGTTAGTCAATGACGGCTCGTCTTTCCCGTCGATCGGTCGTGGCTCACCGTCATCAACATGCTACGCTGCGAGTCGTTCATGCTGCTCCCAATCCTCCTTAGAACAACCTTCGGAATTGATCAATTATGTTTAATCTAGTTCTAGATCTATTTAATCTATTCGTGTGTAGCTATTTCGCATACATGTTTAGATTAGATCTGTTCATGTTGGTTGATCCATGTGTTGCCGTGCTTTCGCTTTACAATGTCATAATTTATTTATGCGATAGATTAAATCATTATGTGTTTATACTTTCAACAATCCAAAAATCTTATTATAGGCACTTTGATTTTTCGATGGCTGGTTTTGCCGATGCACTGAGGCCGGATAAATTCACCGGTGTGCACTTTAAGAGATGGCAGATTAGGGTCACACTGTGGCTGATGGCTATGAAGTGCTTCCGGGTTAGTACTGGCAAACCTGAAGGGGTTCTGACTGCTGAACAGCAGAAAGAATTCGAGGAAGCCACTACTATGTTTGTGGGAGGCATTCTTAGCGTTCTTGGTGATCGTCTTGTAGAGTCATATATGCATATGATTGACGCTAAGGAGTTGTGGGATGCGCTGAATACCAAATTCCATGCTACTAATGCTAGCAATGAGTTGTATATCATGGAGCAATTTCATGATATTGGGATGGTTGAAAACCGTTCTGTGGTCGAATAGGCCCATGATATACAAACCATCGTTAAGGAACTCGAACTCCTAAAAAGTGTGCCTTAGCCGACAAGTTTGTGGTCGCGTGCATTATTGCGAAGCTTCCTCCTACTTGGAGAAATTTCGGCACTGCACTAAAACACAAGAGACAGGAATATTCCGTTAAGGGTTTGATTTCATCTCTTGATGTTGAAGAGAAGGCTTGGGCTAAAGAAGTTGTGTCTAAAGGTGATGGGGGGCAGTCAAGAGCTAATGTGGTGCACAAGCCCTCTCAAAAGAACAACGGGAAATTCAAAGCCAAGCAGAACACTAACTTCAAGAAGAAGGGTAACAATGACAACAAAGAGGAGAGGACTTGCTTCGTGTGTGGCATGCCTGGCCATCTGGCTAGGAAGTGCCCACGACACAAGGGTATGAAGGCACCTACTGGACAGACTTATAACTCTGTCAATGTGACCATTGGCAAAACTGAAAATGGGACAGGGTATGGTAATTTTCCTACTGTTCTTTCAGTCAGTCAATCTACTAATTGGTGGGTTGATACAAAAACCAATGTACATGTTTGTGTTGATATCTCATTGTTTACCTCTTATCAGGTCATCCGAGATTCCTCCGTCCTAATGGGGAATGGGTTGCATGTTTCTGTTCATGGTGTTGGCACGGTGGATCGGAAGTTTACTTCGGGAAAGATCGTGCAGCGGAAGAATGTGCAGCATGTCCCTACTATCGACAAGAATCTCGTTAGTGGTTCCCGTCTATGTAGAGACGGATTTAAGTTAGTGTTTGAGTCTAATAACGTAGTCATGTCTAAACATGGATATTTTATTGATAAAGGCTATGAGTGCGGAGGCCTGTTCCGCTTTTCCCTTTCTGATTTTTGCAATAAGTTTGTAAACCATATTTGTGGCAGGGTTGATGATGAGGCTAATGTTTGGTACTCACGTTTATGTCATACTAATTTTGGTTTGATGTCTCGGCTTTCCAGTATGAGTTTGATTCCTAAATTTTTCATTGTCAAAGGTTCTAAGTGTCATAGTTGTGTGCAATCAAAGCAACCTCGTAAGCCCCACAAGGCTGCCGAGGAGAGAAACTTGGTGCCATTAGAACTCCTACACTCTGATCTATGCGAGATGAATGGGGTGTTGACTAAGGGTGGAAAACGATACTTCATGACATTGATTGATGATGCTACTAGATTTTGCTATGTGTATTTACTAAAAACAAAAGATGAGGCTCTGGACTATTTTAAAATCTATAAGGCAAAAGTTGAGAACCAACTTGACAGAAAGATAAAAAGACTTAGGTCAGATCATGGTGGAGAGTTTTTCTCAAACGAATTTGACTTATTCTGTGAGGAACATGGCATAATATATGAGAGGACGCCTCCCTATTCTCCTGAATCCAACGGGATTGCCGAAAGGAAGAACCGCACGCTCACTAACTTGGTGAATGCCATGTTAGATACCGCGGGGCTACCTCAAGCATGGTGGGGGGAGGCATTGTTGACCTCGAATCATGTACTTAATAGAATTCCTAACAGAAATAAGGACAAAACAACATACGAGGTATGGATTGGGAGAAAACCATCATTTTCTTACTTGCGTACGTGGGGGTGCTTGGCGAAAGTCAATGTACCAATTTCTAAGAAATGTAAGTTGGGACGCAAGACTGTGGACTGTGTCTTTCTGGGATATGCTCATCATAGCATTGCTTATAGGTTTTTAATAGTTAAATCTGAGGTACTGGACATGCATGTTGGTACAATTATGGAGTCTCGAGATGCCACTTTCTTTGAGAACATTTTCCCAATGAAAGATGGACATAACACTTCTAGCCAATGTTCTGAGATGGTGCTGAGTTCAGTCACTCCAACTGAACATTCGGAACCTACACATAAAATTGTCATTGAGGAGGATGCCAGTGAAGCTCCTAGGAGGAGCAAGAGACAAAGGACGGCTAAGTCCTTTGGTGATGACTTCACTGTGTATCTCGTGGATGACACTCCTAAGTCAATTTCAGAAGCTTATGCATCCCCAGATGCAGACTACTGGAAGGAGGCTGTCCGTAGTGAAATGAATTCTATTATTGCTAATGGGACTTGGGAGGTGACAGAACGACTCTATGGATGCAAACCCGTAGGATGCAAGTGGATGTTCAAGAAGAAGCTTAGGCCTGATGGTACTATTGAAAAGTATAAGGCTCGGCTTGTGGCTAAGGGCTATACTCAGAAAGAAGGCGAAGATTTCTTTGACACTTACTCACCTGTTGCACGATTGACCACAATTCGAGTACTACTATCTCTGGCTGCCTCACATGGTCTTCTCGTTCATCAAATGGACGTTAAGACAGCTTTTCTCAATGGAGAGTTGGATGAGAAAATTTACATGGATCAGCCTGATGGATTTGTAGTAAAAGGTAAAGAAGACAAAGTGTGCAAGTTACTAAAATCTTTGTATGGTCTGAAACAAGCTCCTAAGCAATGGCATGAGAAATTTGATATAACACTAACATCTGCAGGCTTCGCAGTCAATAAGGCAGATAAGTGCGTATACTATCGCCATGGTGGGGGCGATGGAGTTATTCTATGTCTGTATGTTGATGACATACTGATCTTTGGGATAAACATTGAGGTGATTAAAGAGGTTAAATCATTTTTGTCTCAAAATTTTGACATGAAGGATTTGGGAGTAGTTGATGTTATTCTAAACATTAAGCTAATTAAGGGCGACGATGGGATTATATAGTCACAATCTCATTATGTGGAGAAGATCTTAAATTGCTTTGGCTATATTGATAGCAAGCCTTCTCCAACGCCTTATGATCCTAGTCTGTTCTTCGCAAGAACAAGAAACAAACTAGGAATTAACTTGAGTATTCATAAATCATTGGCTCACTCATGTACCTAGCTAGTGCAACTAGGCCTGACATCCCTTTTGCTGTGAGCAAGTTGAGCCGGTTTACCTCTATTCCGAGAGATGATCATTGGCAAGCGCTCGAGCGAGTTATGCAATATCTAAAAGGTACTACGGACTTGGGACTTTGCTATTCTGGTTATCTCATGGTGCTAGAGGGACATAGTGATTCAAATTGGATCTCAGATGCTGATGAGATCAAAGCCACTAGTGGATATGTCTTCACACTAGGTGGTGGTGCTGTTTCATGGAGGTCTTGCAAACAGACCATTTTGACGAGGTCAACCATGGAAGCAGAGCTTACGGTAATAGATACTGCTACTGTTGAAGCATAATGGTTGAGAGATCTACTAATGGATCTACCAATTGTTGAAAAACCTGTGCTAGCTATCCTAATGAACTGTGACAATCAAACTGTGATTGTTAAGGTGAACAGTTCTAAGGATAATATGAAATCGTCCAGGCATGTGAAGAGACGATTGAAGTCTGTCAGGAAATTGAGAAACTCTAGAGTTATAATGTTGGATTACATCCAAACAGTTAGAAACCTGGCAGATCCCTTTACTAAGGGGCTACCACGGAATGTGATAGACACTGCATCGAAGGAGATGGGTATGAGACCCATATGAGTTATCTATGATAGCAACCCAACCTATGTGATCGGAGATCCCGTGAATTAGGACCTGGGAAGAACAAGCCATTAGTTAACTAGAGGAGAGTATTCTTAATTAATAAACCATCTCTAAGTGAAGATGCATGTACTCTCTTGCTACAAGGCAGGTTGGCAATGCCTTAATGTGTTTTGTTGACTTCAATTAGTGAAGATACTATCCTGTAGAGTAATCTTGAAAGAGCACACCTATATGAGCTTGACTAGCAGTCGCAGTCTATGGAGATTTTGGGTGAATCTTCTAGTAAGCTCAAGAATAGACCATGGAGTATGACTTATAGGCTCCACCCACGGGGTAGGCTACTAACAGCCTAGTATTAGTCAAGGCTTTGAGTGAAACTTACTTGCATCAAACTTGTAATTCAAGGCATAGTCCATTGTTCAAGTTGTGAGTAAGTGTAGCTTAGGGTTCTAGGTGGATGTTCAACCTTAATCAGTCTCCATCGCAATACTGGTATATAAATAGTACATTGGGACAGGCAAATCTCTAAGTCTATTGAGATTTGGTGGGGGATTGTTGGAATTATTAATTGGGCTAAGGCCCATGTGTAGAATAATTTCTAGAAAAATCACAAAAGCCCACCTCATGGAAGCATGCATGAGAACATTTAGTACCACCTTGCTAGTTCTATAAGAGTGAGACCTCCTTAAATAGGAGAGTGTTCTCTAGGCTCTTGAGCAATAAGGAAATAGAGCAACACACACGCGCCCTCGCTCGCCTGCCTGGCTCGGGCAAGGCCGGGCCGGGTGGCGCGCGCGCATGACATGCGCGTGAATGGTCTGCCAAAATTAGCTCCTCGTGCTTGTGCAGATGCGGTTTCCTTTTGCAGTTTTGTTTTGCTGCATGAAACGGAAATTCCGGTGATCAGTTTTGGAAACTTGTCATATCGGATTCTTTCTTGCGCGAGATAGCTTAGAGTCCGGATAGGTTACGCGCGGCCTATCCGATTCGTCATGATGTGGTGGGCGTGCTGATCACACGTCCTATAAATACCGGACCGCTACCTCGTTGCAACGTACGTAAAAAACAATCTAGGGTTTGCCTCTCCTCTGTGCTGCGTTGCCACTATCGTCTACTCCATCCCCTTCGCCGGCGTGCACCAGCGATCGGGAGAGCAGTTCTCCGGAACCGTCGTCCTCGTGAAGTCCTACACCGGGAGAGGACGAATAAGGTTTTTGGGAAGTGCTCTGCGCGACTGCTTGCTGTTAGTCAACGACGGCTAGTCTTCCCATCGATCGGCCGTGGCTCGCCGTCGTCAACATCCTACGCCGTGAGTCGTTCGTGCTGCTCTCAATCCTCCTCAGAATAACCTTCGGAACAGGTCAATTATGTTTAATCTAGTTCTACATCTTTTTAATCTATTCGTGTGTAGATATTTCGCATACATGTTTAGATTAGATTTGTTCATGTTGGTTGATCCATGTGTTGTCATGTTTTTGCTTTACAATGTCATGATTTATTTATGCGATAGATTAAATCATTATATGCTTATACTTTCAACAGGTGCCTGAGATCGCTCCAGAAACAAACTCCGCGGGAAGATGGGGTTTGTTGTTCTCACACAACGGGAAATAGAAATGAAATGGTCGGAAAAGCGTGCAAGGCGATAACCACACCAGTTTTAATATGCCTACCACTAAAATATTCGCTGCCACTAACCGACGTATCAAAACGGCTATATTAAATTTAATAGTCCAACAATGTCAATGAGTTAATCTTTAACTCAGACACCGTTATCGGCGGGAAACTAAAGTTAAAAAATAACAAAGTGCAAGCGTAGGTGTTGTGCTTCTGCTGAATGCCCGTGTGTGCATTCGTCAAAAAATAACTGAATTTAATGGGATTGTCTGTGTTGTTGACTGAGTAAAAATTTAACCGCGTTATATTAGCCATACGGTTGCGCTCGATGGTTGGTGTATTTTAGTAAAATCTTAACTCAAGTTCACAGTATGCACTGTGTTATTCAAAATTTAAAATTTGACTATGAAATACAAATAATTGGTGTGCGCGGGTACGAGCAGTTTGTGGGGTTGGCTATACTATTGTAAGTAATACGCAGGGTGCATAGTGCCATATAGGAGTTATACATATAAAAGTACTTATATATATAAAGAATAGGACGACCCTATAGTAAACATTTACCGGAATTTGGAACAAATGCCTATTTTTGGTTTTGTCCGGAGTTGGTGGCTACGTGTAAATATACCAACTTTACAGTGCGGTTTTTAAGTAGTGCAGGTATATCAATTTTATCTGGTATACAAAATTACGTACACCTCACAAGTTTATTTACCATTAGAGCAAGTATAATAGTAGACTATAAGTTGGCTATAAGCTGATATGGAGGAAAGAGATAATGGAAAAGAAATAGAGTTGGCTCTCATGCAAGAGCCAGCTATACACTAATTTCAAAATTCATTAAATGCAAAGGTAAGAGATTGAGATAAGAAATAAAAATTATAGTCAACCTTATAGCCAATCTATTATATGTGTTGACTATAATATAAATTTGTAGCTAGTAAGTTAGTTTTTCTATTAAACTTGCTCTTATGGAAACTATACAAACTAGCGACGCGTCCCCCCCAGAGCCGACGGGGAGGACGACGGCGCAGCCGGCCTCCGCGCGTGCACATCCGTGCTAGGCGGCCGACCCGCAGCACCCCCGCCGAGCGTGGACGAAGCGAACGACCGATAGGCAGGCCATGAGCGAGCGGTGACGAAAAGGAGCTCGGGAGCCGCAGGCGACGGAAATCTCGGCCTCCGGAGTTGGAGAGAGATCGGCGGCGAGGGAGAGAACCACGTTTTGTCTCGTACGGGACACGCGTAGCGTGTCGGGCCGAGATAGCGCGAGGCCACTGCCTTAACGCGCACGAGCGGCGACGCCCTGCCCATCTAGCCGCACACTGCAGATCCGACGGCGGCGAAAAATCGGGTGACGTGGCCCGGGGGAGGGCGCCCCAGCCCTCGAGCTTCCATATGTACTAATTTACTCAACGTGAGATGTATATATCTTTCCATCAAAATACAATTAGAATATGACAAGTCCTTGGGTGAAATCCAAATCACTAATTACCACATGACAGAATAAGTCCAATGGCACAAATCCAAATGGAGGGTCGGCTTCTGCCAGCTGGTTGTCCTTCTTCAAAGTATTACACTGTATGTGCCTCATCTTTTGGATTTTTAAGTCAAAAAAGACAAACGGTATATTTGTAAATAAAAAATAATTTATGAATAAAACTCTTATATGCATGTTGTGAGTAATCCAAAAGCAAACGCTAAAAAATAAATTATAATAAAAAACTCCATAATCATTATCTAAATTTAAGATGAAAATTTAAAATTTTGGCTTATAAGCATAAGGGAAAGTTAAAAAAAAAATGTGGGTACATAGACGGCAATGACAGTGAAGTGTCATTTTCGTGCGCAAAGTTACGTAAGCAATGGAAAGATTCTTATATATGTTTTGTTTTAGCCACGCTTAGACGTGGCAGCCAAGGTGTTGGAGAGATCGTCAGAGATCAGATCATAGAGTAATTTGCAGTAAGCTGATTAGGACATTCACACTACATAATTTTAAAAGCACATGTCATGGCCTAATCTGGTCACAGGTCTAGAAATCTGTCAGCAATATTGTCTGACACATATGAACTGCATGCAAGCCAAAAAAAAAAATCTCCATGAAATTTATAGCTCTTGAGGCAAATTTGTTGAAACATTGTATATGTTGTTACTCCCTCTCCATTTTTTGGAAAACATGCTAGATTCCACTTGGAATCCAAAAATTTCTTTGTCTACTTTTATAATAGAAAAACAGACTAATTGTAAGGCTCCTTTGAAAAGAATGTTTTTTTGAAGATTTCCACAAGAATACGTTGAAATCTTTTGGACAATAGGAAAGTTCCAGCGTTTGAAACGTGTCAAAAATCCTCCAAAATTTCTCTCAGATTCCTTAGACAAAACGACGTTGGGATATAGAGTAATTTGCACTTTTACCCTGGGTAAACTGTATCTTATTTCAGTTATGAACAGGATTAGTAAATACTTTCACTTTATATCAGGTAGGTTGTATCAGTTTTATTTTGCACTAGGTTGTATCATGTGACTCGTCGAGAATCTTGTAAAATATGGTTGAAACTTATGAAAATATTTAAATTTAGGAATGTCTTATGAAGTTCCATTTAGATTGTATAGGATTTCGAATTATGACATTTTGATCCTTTTGCAAAAAAATTTACAAATAGACCGTAGAAAAACGTATTTATTTCTCTGGACCCTTTGATAATACCAATGTCATTGGTACCGTCCTTTGGCCACGTCAGCTAGGGCTTTAATTCGAGCTGTCTACGTGGCAGGAGTATGACACCAATGATATTGGCGCCCTTGTATTGACCTTTGGCGTCAATGACATTGACGCCGTCGAATGGTCCATTCCAGAGATAAGTTTTTTAGGGGTCTATTTATAAAAATAGCTTTTCTAAATGACTAAAATGTCAACATAGGATTGTATAGTGGGAAATGAAATTGTGTGCTAAATCTTCTGTAAAGTAAAATCGGGCACGTTTTGCCTGGTGGAAATTGCAATTACTCTACTAATTACTCTGCCACCGCCACTTATGTAAAGTACATTTTTCCCTAACCTTTTAAAATCTAATACAATAAAAATATCTATAATTGTCAAGAGATTATATCATCATTATTTCCCGTCAAAAAAGAATCGTTAGCGTCATATCTAAATAAATAACTACTGAGATATGTACTCTCTAGTGACAGCCAACAAATTAAGTATCCTCTTGTATGTTTGTAACAGTCATGGACAAAAATGGCATTCGTATCAAAGTCAGTAATGAACTGCTCCAGTAGCTGGACTCTGATAGTCCGACCAATAAGGCCCTATTTGAAAGCACCAAGATTTTGCAATTTTGGATCATCCAATTTTGTTAGCAGTGGTCTAAGTGTATAAATAAATAATTAATTACTACAAATACGAAAAACTTTTATATATAACTTTATTTTTGACAGGAAAAGAATCAGCCTAAATCGCGATTAGCGAAGAACTTTTATATAAAAATTTTCGAACGAAACACACCGTATACGATCGAGAAGCGTAGCAGCGAAAAATCAAAAATTTGTTGACGAAAAGAATTCGCTTAAATCGCGATGAGCTCACCTCCACCCACCACAGAAAAGGCCAATCAACGGCTACTTAATCTCCACGCATTCCAATGGCGGCTGCCTCCGCATAAATGGCGGCCTCCGCCGATCCGGTGGGTGCTCCTCACTCGTCCGGCCGCAGAAGATGGCCATGGAGAAGGCGCCGAGCGTGGAGGAGCCGCTGCTTCTCGGCGCCGGCGGCAAGGGAGGCGAGGGCGCCGCCGTCGCGGAGCTGAAGCGGCTGCTCCATCTGGCGGGGCCGCTGGTCGCCAGCGGCGTGCTCCGGAACGCGGTGCAGATGGTGTCCGTCATGTTCGTCGGCCACCTCGGGGAGCTCCCCCTCGCCGGCGCCTCCCTCGCCACCTCCGTCGCCAACGTCACCGGCTTCAGCCTCCTCGTACGTGCGCATCTCAATCGGTCGAACACCATGCGCGCGTCACGCACGAACCGCGTCATCTCTGCGATTTCTTGACGGGATTTGTAAATTCTTGGTCCTCCAGTTCGGCATGGCGAGCGCGCTGGACACGCTGTGCGGACAGGCGTACGGCGCGAGGCAGCACCACCTGCTGGGCGCCTACAAGCAGCGCGCCATGGTGGTGCTCGCCGTGGCCGCCGTCCCCGTCGCGCTCGTCTGGGCCAGCACCGGTGAGATCCTCCTCCTGCTCGGCCAGGACCCCTCCATCGCCGCCGAGGCCGGCGCGTACGCGCGGTGGCTCATCCCGGCGCTCGTCCCGTTCGTGCCGCTCGTGTGCCACATCCGGTTCCTGCAGGCGCAGAGCGCCGTCGTGCCGGTGATGGCCAGCTGCGGCGCCACGGCGGCGAGCCACGTCGTCGTGTGCTGGGCGCTGGTGCGCAAGGCCGGCATGGGGAGCAGGGGCGCCGCGCTGGCCAACGCCGTCTCCTACACCGTCAACCTCACCATCATGGCTCTCTACGTCAGGCTCTCCTCCGCCTGCAAGAAGACATGGACTGGGTTCTCCATGGAGGCCTTCAGGGAGCTTCGCCAGTACGCCGAGCTCGCCGTCCCCGCAGCGATGATGGTCTGGTAAGAGATTGCTCCATATTCTTGACTTCTTGTCAGGCCTTTTCAGCTCAATGACACATTATATATCATCAGATTGCAAAAATTTCGTGTAAAATTCTAGTAGCTTAAAGTATATTGCACCTTAAGATACAAAACTTTTATATAAAAAAATATGATATATTGAGGTACTATTTTAAGGATGCTAAAAAACTCATTATTGACACTCAGTCTCTCACATGTTACCTCGACTGTGTGCATTCCTAATTGTGCAGGGCCAGAAACCTCAGTTGTTGTCGATACTAATTAATTGGTTATTTTGTGTAGTTTGGAATGGTGGTCATTTGAACTGCTTGTGTTGCTATCTGGTCTTCTGCCCAATCCTAAGCTTGAAACCTCAGTTTTGTCGATATGGTAATCAATCACAAGATTAATTCTTTTGTATAAAGAAATTAATGAATCCAGATGTAGTAAAAGATGTATGCTTACTAACTTCTTTGCTGGATGATGCAGCCTCAACACTGGTTCTCTTCTGTTCATGGTTCCATTTGGACTCTGCACATCCATAAGGTCTTTGAATTTAAACATAAAAGTTCATCTATGATACTCTCTGCTATCTTTTCCGGTTCAGTGTCTGACAAATTTATTTCATTTCGTTGTCTCTAGCACTCGCGTTTCGAATGAACTAGGTGCTGGAAATCCCCAAGCAGCGAAGCTAGCAACGCGAGTAGTCATATTTATGGCCATCACCGAAGGTTTGGTGATCACCCTTACGATGATTCTGCTGCGCAATTTCTGGGGTCATATGTATAGCGATGAGGCTGAAGTTGTCACATACATTGCCCGTATGATACCTGTTCTTGCAATATCATTCTTCATTGATGGGATGCACAGCTCTCTTTCAGGTAAGAACTTTCATCATGGACTACATCAGCTCAATGCTACATTATATATATATATTTTTTTTGGTTGGGCCGGCGAAAGAAGCACCGACAAAAATTATCAGAATACATTTTACAATGTCACTATATAAGAATATATCAAGTGGCCTGATGCATAATCAAGAACAGGGAGATGAGAAAACAGAAAATGATTGTCTGAATTTTTTTTTTCAGGAGTGCTCACTGGATGTGGCAAGCAGAAGATCGGCGCACGTGTGAATCTTGGTGCGTTCTACTTGGCAGGCATTCCAATGGCAGTCTTGCTGGCATTTGTTCTCCATCTGAATGGAATGGTACTTCTGTTTGTCTGAATATTCCCTTTTGTTAACAAAAAACATTTTTGCTGGAGATTCACAACTTGCACTTAGTACATGTTTCAGTACAATAAACCACATGGGTATATCCGTATGTAAATCTTAAAGACTGAAGCTTCTGTAATTTTAATAGGGGCTTTGGCTTGGCATCGTTTGCGGGAGCCTCAGCAAGCTTATCCTGCTCTTTTGGATCACAATGAGAATAAACTGGGAGAAGGAAGTAAGTTATCTCATGATGACTGTCATTTTATATCAGTGTCAGTACCCACTTCCTTTTTTGAAAATAAAATGTCTTACATGTTCATGTTTGCAATTTGATTTCAGTCAATCAAGGCAAAAGAGTTGGTCTTCAGCTCGACTCTTCCTGTAGCATGACAATAAATAATGCGTCAGACATTACATGGTATGGTGCAATTGTTCGTGCACAAGCAATAGAGAACCAAATGTTATGAATCTGTACCTTATGCTTTAAGCACCCAATTTTGTACCATTTAAACATGAACTTTTGCTCTTATTGGAACATCGAATTTGTAGCAGTTCTTTGTGTACGGATTGAATTTGGTAAAACTAGGGATATATCTTATATATATGGGTTAAGAATCATATTTTAGGTAATAAAATGCCTGTATACCGGTGTATGAGCTGTAATGACTGTGACATTATGGAATTAATTATTGCTCTCTTACTGGCTACCATCTTATCTTAGTACTGAAATAAAAATGCACCACTCTCCAAGGTTCCAATGTTTGGTTTGTCCACTACTGATTTGTTAGACGGCAAACTTTGCAGAGTATTTGAATTATGAAACATTTTGGAGCTTTCTCTTGCTCTTTGGAAGAAAAATTGTTGGTTCAACGAAATCTCCACTCAAGCTGAAACCCCAATAGAAGCAGTGAGTGTAAAATACTACTACCGCAGAAGTAAGTGATCCGCTGGTTTTCGTCAACCTGGGTCCTGGTGCTTCATCATCTCTTCTCTGTTTTTCTCTGACTGGTACAAAAGCTACTAGAATTTGTTAGCTGATCCTATGAGCAAACTACCGACACAATTAGGGAAGGAGCTAATCCACCGGTTTTCTTCCCTAACAAGAGAAGAAAATAAAGGAACAAAATATAGGGGTTGCCATGGTGGATGGTAACAACATATAACTAATCTACTGCCCTTGTGGTTTAATGTTGATCGCTGGTTGTCATAGGTAGGGGCCAAGTGATCGAGGCCCATGGGCCCAACCCCCTGGTGGCAAACAGTACGTGATACTGTAGCAACCTGTACTGTAGCAGCACGGATAAGATGATGTTAAGAGATAAAGTTAGATTAGATCAAGTTAGTTACCTAGAGATTAAGTCTCACCATCTAATAAGTATGGGATTATATCGTCATTTTAATCAAGCAATGAATTAGAGTTAGTCTTCTCCAATCTAAGTCCCTCTCTCATCCCTAGCGGCCGTCGCCGCTCGGCTATCCTCTCAGCGGTGTTTAGCCCATATGAACCCTAGCCCGTAACACCGGTGAAGCCTCGTCTACAACGATATAAAAGGTAGAGCAGAGTCAGATAAAAGAAAATCAGCACGGCGTCTTTGGCTTCTAATTCCACCGGTCAGTTGTAATCACCTCCATTCGCATTAGATTAAGGTGATCACGATGGGTTAATGTACTCTTGGTATTAAATTAATTTCGAACAGATTCAGTTGAGAATGTTCAGCCAGGCCCAGCGACCTAAAGCTGCCGACAAAAAGTGGCTTTGAAACAGCGTGTCGGATCATGTACAGTACTGATCGGAGATCGTCAGGGTTACTGTTCATCCTGCTGCTCAGATTCTCTGCTACTACTAATGGTCAACAGAAAAGGATATTGTCCGGATCCTGCTCCAAAGGTATACGGCGTGAGACCAGAGGAGGCGAAGTGAGCTTGTCCTGCACGGCTCGGACTCCGTGGATGCCTTTAGATTCCCTCTATCCTAAATAATGTCATTTCTATTAAACATGCTTAAACCAATATACGTCAGCTATGAACATATTTTAATAAAATAAGAGAGGTTCGAGAAGAGCAGCGGACATAGATTATGTAGTTTAATAAGAGGCAGTACTACGTTACGGTACATAGAAAAATATTTTTAAATATAATTATGTAGTTTTATTTTTCATACATATCTATAAGTTAATTTATGGTCCTTGGGGTTAGGAGGTACCAAAACTTTTAGTATAAATTTTTGTACTTTCTATAATTGACGTACCGAGAGATTTAAAAGGTACATAATACCTTCATGTATCTACTCGTGAATAGTAAAATTACTAGAAATGAAACTTTTTGTGTGCTCAATGCAAACATCAAAACACAAGCTCTTTACTGCTCACGTTTTGGGTAATGGTGTAGTTGAGATGATGCATCGGCACAAATAATAATCGAGACCTATCCAAAAGAAAACTTCCAAGGTTTTGTCTGTCATCTTTGTGGCAAGTCAAAGCAACGTCTAATGTCCAGTGAAAAAAAGAAAGATTCTCACCAGTTATTGTTACTGGCACAGTCATAACCCAGCTGGCATGTACAGCCACAACAGCAAAATGCCTATACGCTGCAACTTTCTTGATTGAACAGCAAAATGCAAGGCATGTACAGCCGCAACAGTCAAAGCCAAACCCTCCCTCACTCACATGATGCACGCCGTGTTTTTTCCAATCCCCTAACTTGTTTGCCTCCATAAACATCGTCATGCCTGACGTCCTCCTCAGCACGGTGAAATAATTGAAGATGTGTCTCAGAGCATCAAGCCGGCCTGCATGAATGGGGGTCTAGCTATAGGGCACGACAAGTTGATGGTGACGTGGTTTGTTGCATGTTGTCCATCCTTCTACTTCACTTCAAACATCCCGACAATCGGACAAACATGTTGATTTAGAAAGTCATCGGAGTGCGAACTCCTCAAGTAGACAATCCTAGGATCTCTTTTTCCGGTCCACGGAGCGTGGGAGAAACTATGAGGGTGAGTCCAACATTCGGTGAAGTGGAGATAAGGAAAATATGCAAAGACAAAGTAATTATACATGTTCTGGCCCATGGAGACGTAACACTCTACTCATGAGTATTCTTATGTTTTGGGTGGAATACAAGTCAAGAGAATATGCTATAGAGAGTCTAATCTAGATCTTATCCCCTCTTCTCATTCCCGTCAGGCCTAATCCTCCTATTAGAGTGCTAAGAGGTTACAACAATGGTCTAGTGCTTGTTGGGGGATGTGTTGCCATAGGAGTCCATTAAATTCAACTTGTATTTATCTTCCGGGTGTGCTATTTAATGTGCACACCTCTCTCATACCAATGGGAAGTGCAATGTGACAGGTAGCATCGTACGTCGGTGATAGGCCTACAAGGGACTTTGGCCCATAGTGTGCCCTGAACCCAGGGCAGAGATGGAGTTAATGGCCCTCGCCATTAAAGCTATGACCGGTGGCTCCACTAGGGACTAAGGAGGACAAAGTAGAAAATAGGTTGTCGCTGACTCGGCCTAATATTGTCAATTCTTCATCATGAGGAGACTCGACATGCGATGACAAGCATGTCCATGTCTCATTTAACACTATGACGTTGGATGTACCACATCAACATGCCAAATAGGCCCTCCAATAGGTCCTAGAGGCACGCCACACTGTTGACATTAGGCCAGGCCGACACCAACCTACTCTCTCAAAAGAGTCGGTGAAGTCCAATCCCTCTAAAAAGGGGATGCAAACGGATACAGAGGCATCATGAGACAGAGATGAAGGAACAATAGAACGTCATCACTCAAACTGTGTTGCAGTGAAGGTCCAACAGTTCATACACGGTGACACCTAAGGACTGTCACGACCTAAGGACTTCATTGAGAAATGGACTGGCCCAGCCAAGGGACCAACCTTCTCTAGCAGTTCAAGTTGGTAGAGCTGAAGTAGGCGGTGGCCACGAGGTAGAGGACTAGAGATGGCAACGGGGAATTCACCGTCGGGGATCACTCCCGCATCCCCGTCCTAGCGGTAAAAAAATTTCCCCATCCCTGTCTCCGCCAACCACGACGGGGCTTATACTTAACCCATCCTCGATCACCACAGTGATTTTTTCACCGTGGTTTTCCCCATCCTGTCAGACGGTGCATTGCTAGGCGGGTAGAGAGGGACGGGGCGGCACGAGGAGGTGATCAGCGTTGTTTTAGCAGTCGTGCGAACAAGAGGGACACTAGCAGATGGTGGCTCGACGCTGTCCAGTGAACCGGTGGAGAGGGGTGGCACATCGGAGGGGAGTTGGACACCAGATGTCAAAGCGTCGGCACGTGGTGGTCTGGTGAAGAGGAGGACGGATGGTGCCCCGGCGGGTGGGCAGAGAGGTGTAGGAGCCGCTCTGCCAGATGGGTGCTGTGCCGGCAAGAAGTGGGCGGGCGGAGAGGTGTCCAGTGGACGGGCGGTGCGCCAGCGTCGCGGGTAGGCGGCGTGGCGCCGAGGAGAGAGCCAGTCGAGTCGAGAGTGGAGAGGAGGGTTAGGGTTAGCTTAGGCTTATATACCATGTCATGTGGGCTTTATTTTTTGGGCCAATCCATATCCGAAGTCGAAATTCTTTCCCGCCATAGTGCAAACGGGTCACAGCGGGGAAAAGGGATTGGGAGTGGTGCATCGTCCATGACCCCGCCATCCCCAACCAGGATTAGATTGAACCCATTTGATTCCCCATGGGTGGCATATCTCAACCATCACCATCCCCTAATGGGTGAATTCATCACAGGAAATCGGGTATCGAGTCCCCATTGCCTCCTCTATAGACGATAGTGTTAGAGCTCATGGGGTACTTCACTAGTACAGAACCCCCGTTGGTAACGGGTCATGTTTCCAAGAAAATATGGTCCATTGCAGATACATCCATAACGACTTAAAATATAGTTCATTTCAATTATGTCACTATTAATGATCCGTTACAGATATAAGTTTATCTATAACGGGTCATAATTATGGGTTGTTATAGATGATCTTTAATGAGATAAAGCTAGGACCCCTTACGAATGAGAATGTATCGGTAACGAATGTCGAATGACGAACCGTTACGGATAACCGACCTTATCAATGATGGGTCTTAATTATGGCCCGTTATGGATAAGAGTTATCCATAAAGGTCAATAATAATGACCTATTACAGATTACTAAACTTATCTGTAATGGGTAATAATTATGGCCCATTGTGGAAAGTAGTTATCCAAAACTGTTGGAAGTTACGGTCCATTACGTATGAGAAAATACTCATTTTTTTAAAAAAATGATATTTTTATTTTTAAAATAAATTCGTAGGACATAGGCCCAATAGGATAGTTCTAGACTTAGGTAAGATCTACAACTTTGTAGTTGAAATTGTTTTTATTTGGGATTGTTTGTATGCTCAAATATGTGTTACCAAATATTAGATCTGTTTTCAACAATGAATTTTTGAATTTAGCAAACATTGTTGAATGGAGATGTGCTCTATAGAGAAATTGTAGAACATGGCTAGATCTACAACTTTGTAATCTCACTTGACATTGTTTACATGTCCAGATTTGAATTTCTCACATATTTGAAATACATGATATTTTTGAATTTTTCAAACGACCTCAGATGAACATATGCACTATATCAAAGTTGTAGATGTTTAGTTTATCTACAACTTTATAATTGACTATATTTTCATATGAAATTTTTTTGTTTCCCAAATATACATTATAATTATTTCAACATATTTTAAAAACGAATAGTTAATGTTTTTGAATAACCTCGGATGAAGAAGGTTCCTACATGAAAATTGTAGATCTCATCAAGAAATCCAACCTTGTAGTTGAGAGCTTTTCAACTTAACATCATATAGAGATCCAAATATGCATTACATGGTTTTAAAATGTAACCAACAGTGTTTCATATATGTGAGATGGTTAGGGTGTTGTGTGTGTGGAGGTGGAGGTTGTGAGTTCGAATCCCAACTTCCACATATAAGCGTCGACATGCGGTGGTCGGGCAAAGACGGTTGAACTCGTGGAGATACTCTGTAACTATCATGTCCGATTGTTGTAGATCACGAAACTCACGCTTCTTTTGTGCCACTATTCCATCTGGCACATGGACTTTCCGAAAACTGTTGCAGAACTCGGCCCAAGTGATATCTGCAGTGGCAGTCTGTCACGCCCAAAGATTTACACTAAATTTCTGAACAATAGCATGTACTAAATCTCGGTCCAGGAATGAGTCTGACTACACACTATGACAAATTAATACACAGTTACACGACTTAAAAACAAATAAAAACAATTATCTATCGAAATGCAGCGGAAAAGAAACAAACTAAAACTCAACTAATCTTCAGCTTCAGCTGGCGATGACGGCTCCACACCACAGGCATTCTCGACGGCGCACTGAACCTCACTTTAACCTTGGGAACAACCTTCTGACTGGAACTCTGACACTTGCTCTGGTGGAAAAAAATTAAGCAAGGCTAAGTACAAACCACCGTACTCAACAAGTAACACCCAAGAGAGGAGAATAATGAATGCAATAGGGTATCAAGGATAGGCTAGGGTTAACTTGCACAAAACAGCAGTAATTTAGCAAAACAGTAGATAACTAGACTAAATAAAAAGTAAAGTAAGCATTTGAAATAATCATCAACTGTCCAACGTTACACCACGTTGCAACAGGCCCAAACCACTGTCCAACGTTACACCACACTGCAATAGGGTCAACCCTTTGTCAAACGTTAAACCATGTTGCGACAGACCCAAACCACTGCCAACGTTACACCACATTGCGCAGGGTCAAACCAGTTCCAAGATTAATCAAGTTATTTAAAAGGTTCACTAATCCCAGTGAATCTGTCAGTTCGCCCAATAACCACGGGCACGGCTATTCGAATAGTTTTACTCTACAGAGGTGTACAACTTTACCCACAAGACATGGCTCTCAAGTATGTTACCATGCCCCAACGTATCACCACGATACCTTAGTACGGAAACCATGATAAGACCTTTCACCTAACCCTCACTAGACAATCGCACCGTACTTCAGGTTTCACCCCCTCCTTTACACCAAGTCGGGCAGTCCCCTCTTGTGCCTTGGTGAATCCGGAAGCAGCAGAGGCTTTCGTTACACCACGATTGCTCGTCCATACTCCATCACGCTCACCCTTGCCTTAGTACGTCGAATAGGGACAAGCTAGATTATGAGTCTCACCGTTACCCATTCTGGCTTGTGGTTGGTACGTGTAAGACTTCCAGGGTTTCCCGAGAACCGGTCCTTAATTGCCATGGGCACGACTCTCAAAACCATGCACCCATACCCACCATAAGCAAAATTTTAGTTATATTAATCCACATCGAGAAATTAAATCATGATCACAACCATTAAAGGTCTATCAAGTCTAGCAGTTAATACAATAATAACAGGTGAGCTAGTTGAACTAAGCATGGCTAAGCATTGACTAAGCCTATTTCTAGTCAAATTAACCCTGGGATGACAATAATAATAAGGGGACATCAACAGGTATAAAGGTAATTGCCCAATAGATAAATAAAGTAAATACATTTGAATACAATGCATGTTTGAATGTAAAGCTGGGGAATTTTATAATCATGGGATCAATATGATCAAAGAAGGGTGTCACTTGCCTTGCTTAGACCCACGAGGAACTTCGGCGACGACTTCGAGAACGAACGGCGCTGCAACGGGGTCAAAACCTACGACAAACAAGGCAAAACAAGCAAAAACAGACTATAAAACTACTGAACCAGAGAAAGAAACTATTTTTAATGGATTCTTGGTATTTTTCTGGATTTCATGAAACTTGAATGGACCTAAACGGAGACTAGATGAATTAGCTTTTTGGGTTTTTAAACTAAACAGAAAAACCTTAATGATTTATTGCGCAATTAATTGGAGGGATGATGTCAGCATCAGAGGAGAGAGGAAAGCTGACAGCCAGGACCCACTGGTCACTTGCAAGGAGAATGACAAAGGAGGCCCATGGGGTGAGAGAGAGGGGCTGGCCGTAGGGTCCACGGGGAGAGAGGGGCTTCGGCTGATGGGACGGGCCCACAAGACCGAGAGGTGAGGGGGACTAATGGGCCGAGGCCCACAAGACAGAGAGGGAGAGGGACAGACAGGTGGGCCCGGTAAGGCAGTGGGAGAGAACAGAGGAGGGGGGGATGGAGCAGCCGAGCGGCACGGAGGGGGAAGGGAGTGGTCGGGCGGCCTGCGGTGTGGAGGCATTGCGCCCAGCACCGGCGAAGACAGGCGATGACGATGGCCAAGAGGCGGTGGAGCACCGCCGTCGACGGTGATGGTGGCACGGAGCGGGCCCGAGGCGGCGTCGCATCACGGCGACGGGCGACGGGCGATGGCGACAACCGGTGACCGGCGGCGGTGAAGGGAACCGGTGACCGGCACGGCGCGGCAGAGTCGCCGAGCACGCAGGCGAGGAAGCGACGGGTGCGGCTTGGGTAGCGGCGATTGCGAGCGTGAGGCAGCTACGTGGCTCGGATGCGGCGCGATGTGTGCGGCACGGGCATGAGGCCGAGCGCGGCAGAGCAGGGCGCGACACTGCTAGAGGTGACGCTGGCGTGGTGGTGCAAGCGCGGGCGCGACAAGGTGGGCAGGCACGCCGGCGCGAGGACGCGGCTTGCGCAGGCGTGCGGCCGGAGGTAGACGACAGGGCTGACAGGTGGGGACCACCCATCAGTGTCCCGGGAGGAGAGGGGAGGCAGCCTGGACCTTGGGGCGCCAGTGGGCTGCCACCTTGGCTGGGCCTCGGCTAGGTCGGCCCAACGCGGGAGGAGACAGGCCAAGCGAAGGGAATGGACCGGCTGACTAGGCTGGCGGCCTACTGGCCGGGAGGGGAGGGAAAAGGAGTAGTGGGCCAGGGAGGCGATGGGGACTTAGAGCGCAGGTTGGGCCGTGGCTCGGGAATGGCGAACAGAACGCGTACTCGCAAAACAGAACTAAAACATGGATGAATCAGAGATTCGCATGACGAATCAGATCCGAAAACAACGGAAGAAGTTGGCGACCCATTAAATCGAGATCTAACGACTCGCTAAACTGGAAACTAAACGACTTTAACGTTAAACCAATCTACGTGTACGAAATTGAACTCCGCACTGTAGATTAATCTCACGCTAGCTAATTAGGTTAGAAAATCTAAGCAATTAAACAGTAGATCAAAGATAGATTGATTCGCATGAGCAAAACGTATGCGAACCTGAGGTTTGGTGGAGAGATCAGCGACGGATTGCTGTTGTTGCCCGCTGTTCGGCTAGGAAACCTAAACAATTAAACGGTAGATGAATTTAGATTGATTCGCAAGAATAAAATATATGCGAACCTGAGATTCGGTGAAGAAAACCGACGAATGACTGCTGCGAACAGGGATGCAGCAGGGCTGGTAGCGACTTGCTACTAGGAGAGGGGCGGTAGGAGGCGGCTCGAGGAGCACAGGAGAGGGAGACGGGGAAAAGATGCAAGGGTGTAGGAGGGTATTTATAGGGGGGAGCTAGAGATAAATCTAGTTATCCATCCCCTATAAAAAAGAATAGATAAAGTTTCAAAGGGATAAAAATTGGAGTTCTAATTTATTGGAAATTGGTTTTACCGTGAGGAGAGGAGGTGGTGGGGCTGTTCACGGCAGGGGAGGAGGAGTTGGAAGGGGCGCACAGAGGGGAGGTGGAGGTGGGGTACGGTTGTGGAGGGGGAGGAGATCGTACAGGGAGGAGGGCAGAGGGGGAGTTCGACCAGGAGGGAAAAAAGGAAAAGAGAAAAAGAAAAGGGAAAAAAAGAAGAACGAAAGGATGGAAAAAGAAAACAAAAAGGAAGGAGGGAAAAAAAGAAATTGCCTCCAATTTTGCCGATTTTTATTAAGTTTATTTGAGTAAATTTTATTTACTGTAATTCAAATATAAATCATGTTAATCATTTAAAATGTTTTCGAGACATTTTAGAACATTCCGAAAAGCTTCCATTTAATTAAATTAAATTTATACACTGCTTTTCTCCTGAACTTTAATTAAACAAATTATTTTTAATGTATTATTTAATTACTTGTTAGTTAGGATAAAACTCAGGGCGTGACATAGTCTGAGTAGCCAAAAGGTTATCCCACCAAGCGGAGGCGGGTCCCATCAGTTGGTGAGTCGCGAAAGCGACCTTCTCTTGATCACTGCACTCCAAAAGATTCAGCTTCTTCTCAATTGCATGTAGCCAGTCATTTGCTTCCATCGGGTTGGTTGTGCTTGCAAACGTCGGCGGTCGAACTCGGAGAAACTCTGATAACTTTGACTGTGCTGGCGGTGGTCCTTGGTGTTGTTGCTGCTGTTGATTCATCAAAAGCTGCATCATCTGTTGATGTTGTTGTTGCATCTGTTGCATCATCATGGTCATCATCTGAGCCTGGTTGGCTAGAACTTGGGCAATCGTCGGGTCCTCTTGTTGCGGTGGTCGTGATCCATTGCGCGAACCTTCATAGTTTTCTTGACTTCCAGTTGCTCCAATGTTGTTGCGGTTACCGTTCTTTGTGTTCACCATCTGAGCAGAAGAGGGGGACAAAGGGGAGGAGAAAATCAAAAGGGTTTTTCTGAATTGATCGACTGTAATCTTCTGATCTTGATTAAAAAACTGAAAAAACACACAACTCTTTGTGGTACAACCATAACGCCACTACTTTTTATGGTGAACCGCTAACCCCAAAACAAACCTACACACAAACTACCAAGCAACGACTAAGAGACGACACTAGGGTAACCGGTACGACTCAAACAACTGCGACGACTAGATAAACGAAGCTTGACTCTTGAATGACTCCATCTTCAACTTGAGAACGACGCTTGGAGTAGCGAAGACTAGACTCTTCTTCGGAAGGAGTTGTTGACGACTTCTATGACGAAGGTACGGGCTGCGTCGATGGGATGCCACACATCTAGAGAGATCAAGGTTTGAGAAGCTAGCATGCTCACTAAATTTTGAAAACAAAAGACTCGACTCTCTTTTTTTTCAAACGACTTAAATTTTGCAGAACCTAATGCATATGACAGTAGGGATCCTAGGGTTTCCATTTTGCTCACACTACGGTCAAGATTGGCTCTGATACCAACTTGTCATGCCCAGAAATTTACACCAATTTCTGTACAATAGCATGCATTAATCTCGGTCCAGGAATCAGCCCGAGTACACACTATGACAAATTAACACATAGTTTCACGACTTAAAAACAAATAAAAACAATTATCTATCGAAATGCAGCGGAAAAAGAAAACAAACTGAACCATCTAATCTTCAACTTCAGCTGGCGATGACGGCTCCACACCACATGCATTCTTGACGGCGGACTGAACCTCACTTCAACCTTGCAGACGACCTTCTGACTAAAACTCTGGCATTTCCTCTGGTGGAGAAAATTAAGCAAGGCTGAGTAAAAACCACCATACTCAACAAGTAACACCCAAGGGAGGAGAATAATGAATGCAATATGGGATCAAGGATAGGCTAAGGTTCATTTGCATAAAGCAACAGTAATTTAGCAAAACAATAGATAAAATAGACTGAATAAAAAGAGTAAAGTAACATTTAAAATAATCATCCACTGTCCAACGTTACACCACGTTGCAACAGGCATAGACCACTGTCTAACATTACACCATACTGCAACAGGGTCAACCCTCTGCCCAACGTTACACCACATTGCGCAGGGTCAAACCAGTTCCAAGTTCCGCAAGTTATTAAAAGGTTTGACTAATCCCTGTGAATCTAAGTTCGCCCCATAACCACGAGCATGGCTATTCGAATAGTTTTACTCTGTAGAGGTGTACAGCTTTACCCACAAGACACAGCTCCACTACACTTGAACGTGTGCCGGTTTATCACCACGATACCACGCAAAGGAAACTGTGATAGGACCCGTCACATAACCCTCCCTATTCAATCGCATCGCAATTCAGGTTTCACCCCCTCCATTACACCAAGTCAGGCAGTCCCCTCTTGTGTCTTGGTAGATCCGGAAGCAGCAGAGGCTTTCGTTACGCCACGATTGCCCGTCCATGCTCCATCATGCCTACCATTGCCTTGGTACGTCAAATAGTTCGAAGCCATGCTCCAAATCCCACCTTACCCATTTTGGCTTGTGGTTAGTACGGGTAAGACTTCTAGGGTTTTGCCGAGAACCAGTCCTTAATTGCCATGGGCACAACTCTAAAAACCATGCGCCCACAGCCCACCATAAACAATATTTTAGTTGTATTTAATCCACAACGGGAGATTAATAATGATCACAACGGTCCATCAATGTCTAATCAATAATTAAATGATAATTGGTGAGTTAGTTGAACTAAGCATGGCTAAGCATTTACTAACCCTAATTCTAGTCAAATTAACCCTGGGATGACAATAATAATGAGTGGGAATCAACGGGTACAAATAAGGGTAATTGCCCAATAGGTAAATAAAATAAATAGATTAAAACAATGCATGTTTGAATGTAAAGCTGGGGAATTTTATAAACATAGGTTCAATATGATCAAAGAAGGGTGTCACTTGCCTTGCTCTGACCTACGAGGAACTTCGGCGACGACTTCGAGAACGAACGGCTCTTGGGCAGGCGGAAAACCTACGACAAACAGAGCAAAACAAACAAAACAGACTATAAAACTACTGAAACAGAGAAAGAAACTATTTTTAATGGATTCTTGACATTTTTCTGGATTTAATGAAACTTGAAAGGGCCTAAACAGAGACTAGATGAATTAGTTATGAATTTTAGAAGTTTCCTAGGTTTTTTAACTAAACCGAAAAGTCCTAAATCCTTTATTCCGCAATTAAGCGGGGTTGCTGACGTCAGCAGAGGGGGAGGTGGCGCCGACAGGTGGGGTCCACCGGTCGGTGGGAGGGAGGGAGGCGGTGGCTGACAGGCGGGTCCCGTGGGAAGGAGAGAGGGGCCGACGGCTGGCGGCTGGGCCCGCACGGCAGAGAGAGAGGGGGGGTGGCCGGCTAACGACTGCCAGGTGGGGCACGGGGCGAGGGAGAGAGGGTGAGGCCGACGGGTGGGTCCCGTCGGTCACAAAGAGAGGGCAGGGGAGTGGGGAGAGAGACACCTGGCAGCGGCGGTCCCCGGCGACGTCGGCCGGCGACAGCGGCGGCGCGTGGCGACGACCGGCAACCAGCGATGGGGCGGCGGCGCACTGGCGCAGGAGGCGGCCTGGGGTGATGGCGATGGCGCATGGCAGCGGAAGGCGAGGACGAGCATCGGCGACGATGGCACGATCGCGTGGCAACGGCGACGACGGGCGGAGACACGGCGACAGCGAGGAGGTGGTGCGCTCGCCCGGCGACGGCGCGGGTGGGAGGAGACCCAGCGGCGGTGGAAAAAAAGAGGAAGAGGAGTGGGAAGAGCTCACCGGCGGCGATGGAGGGCGGCAGCAGGTCGGCGAGGGGACGGAACAGGGGTGACGGGGATGAGCGGCGGCTTGCGGCGTCCGGCGGCGAGATCAGTCGTCAGCGGCGAGGGAGCGGCGGCGAACGGGCAAGGGGAAAGTGGCGGCAGGGCGGAGATGCGGGGGGGTTTTATGGCGCAGGGAGCCTGGCTACGGTGGGACGGCCGTTGGAGACCAGGTCGCGCACGCGTGTGCGGCGGCGGTGGCCGTTGCGGGCGGCGCGGACTCGGCCGGCGTAGGGAGGTGGCGTGGACTTTGCGCGACGTGGGCGTGAGCGTGAGCGTGCTGCGCCACAGAGCAGTGGGCCGAGACGGCCGATGGCCCTGGCGGAGGGAAGATAGCCAGGCCGGCTCGGGCGCGCGGCGGGACGGAGAGAAGGAGGAGTTGGGCTGGCTTGGCTGGGCCGGCCTCGTAGAGGGAGGGGGAGAAAAAGAAAAAGGGGAAAGGAAGGATGAATCGGGCTGCGGCCCAATACGAAAAAGGAAAAGAAAAACAAAGAAAAAGGGAGGAAAAGGAGGGAAAAAGGAAAGCCCTACTTTGCCGAATTTAAATTAAGTTTATTTGAGCAAATTTTATTGCATGTAATTCAAGTTTAAATCCTGTTAATAATTTAAAATGTTTTTCGGGACATTTTAGAACCTTCCGAAAAGCTTCCAATTAATTAATTAAATTTACACACTACTTTTCTCCTAAACTTTAATTAAACTAATTCATTTTATTGCATTATTTAATTATTTTTAGGCTTGGGTAAAACTCAGGGCGTGACAATGTATCGGTAACGAATGTCGAATGACGAATCGTTACGGATAGCCGACCTTATCAATAATGGGTCTTAAATATGGCCTGTTATGGATAAGAGTTATCCATAAAGGTCAATAATCATAATCTATTACAGATTACTAAACTTATCTATAATGGGTCATAATTATGGCCCATTGTGGAAAGTAGTTACCCATAACGGTTGGAAGTTACGGCCCATTACGGATGAGAAAATACTCATTTTTTAAAAAAAATGATATTTTTTTTAAAATAATTTCGTATGGACATATGCCCAATAGGAAAGTTGTAGACTTCAGTAAGATCTACAACTTTGTAGTTGAAATTGTTTTTATTTGAGATTGTTTGTATGCTCAAATATGTGTTACCAAATATTAGATCTATTTTGAACAATGAATTTTTGAATTTAGCAAACATTGTTGAATGGAGATGTGCTCTATAGAGAAATTGTAGAACATGGCTAGATCTACAACTTTGTAATCTCACTTGACATTGTTTACATGTCCAGATTTGAATTTCTCACATATTTGAAATACATGATATTTTTGAATTTTTCAAACGACCTCAGATGAACATATGCACTATATCAAAGTTGTAGATATTTAGTTTATCTACAACTTTATAGTTGACTATATTTTCATTTGAAAATTTTTTGTTTTCCAAATATACATTATAATTATTTCAACATATTTTAAAAACGAATAGTTAAATTTTTTGAATAACCTCGGATGAAGAATGTTCCTACATGAAAGCTGTAGATCTCATCGAGAAATCCAACCTTGTAGTTGATAGCTTTTTAACTTAACATTATATAGAGAACCAAATATGCATTACATGGTTTGAAGATGTAACCAACAGTGTTTCATATGTGAGATGGTTAGGGTGTTGTGTGTGTGGAGGTGGATATTGTGAGTTTGAATCCCCAATTTCCACATATATATGAATAGATGGCGCTTAGTATGAAAAGATAGCTAAAATTAATACTATTTTTTGTTGTATTTTTGTAACGCTTTGTAATTATGACCCATTACAGATATATTTTTTCTGTAATTGTTCATAATTATGACCTGTTACAGATATGTCATTTTCGTAACAGGGGTTTGCCCGTTACCGATGAAATTCATATCAGTAATCCTTTGTCCGTAACAACACCAATACCTGTTACAGATAAGGGCAAAGTGTGACACGACAATGGCTGAGCTGTCATAGTCTGAGGCATGAGCCAACCTGGCAAACGACAAGAACATTCCGCAACTGGTGGACCTCGAGGAGCGACACCACTAGGTGACCATTGTCAACCGAGTAGCTTATTGAAGCTTTTGACAAGGCCATCATTGAGCACGACCCGCAGCACCTAGATACCACTCGCCACGCCAGGCATAGGCTGATATGAAGGCCAAGATCATTGGACATTCCTAAGGCCAAATGGAAGTCTAGGCCTAGCTAAAACATTGAGAGGAGGCAACCACAGTTCATGGCGTGTCAGTCAATTTGACCTTGTAATCAACAAGAAAAAACAAAGTTAAATTCAATAAGCCAATTGGCCTCTAGACCGATGGTTGATTTAGTACCCAACCGATCTAATCTAAGGACATAGATAGATCGGCTCTACAATAATAGAGGTAATAAACCTATCCGGTTGGCTAAATAAAACTAAGAAATACTCAATATTAAGAATAATTATGATAGATCGGACTAAACTGAGACAGTATTAGATTACACCTAATGAAGGTAGACAGAAATAATAAATCAGAGTTAAGCTACATTGACCCTCATGGACAACAGCTAATTATAACTCTATATATTTACTTTCGCAATCCATCAACTTGGATCAAACTAAACCAAGACAGTTTAAGGTCACACCAAACCAAGATGCGGAATTTAACAAGCTGATGATTCACAAAATGCGACACCAGGATAACTCATTGACTAAAACTCTGATGGAATGGAGAATAAAATAAAGGGTTAATTAGATCCATGCCATTATAAATTTACATGTTTGAAATATGCCAACACTATTCGACTAATTGGAAGTATGCCATTATAATTTAGGAACTATTTAAGATTGGCCATTGTGTACCCCTTTGGTGCATTTAGAAAATTTTTTGAACCAAATTACCCTTTGCACTTACAACAGTGTCCCGAAGGGTGCAGTGAACAACACGGAGGGCAATATGGTCCAATTTCCCTTTTTAAAAGTGCGCTGAAGGGGTACATAGTGGTATATTCAAATAGTCCCTAACGCTGTCACATGGGAAGAACATTAACTGACGCCACACACAACCGACATCATGTGTAGTCGATTGCGGTGCCGTTAGTGCAGCGTAGACCTCGTCAGGTGTTATCCACTGAGACGTGGGCGTGCCATACTGGTGGGTGTCGGGTTGGCCTGACCCCGCATGATCTCCAGAGAAGGGGTTGGAGCAACCAGAGCCCCTGCAATGGGCGCCCAAGGAGGCATTGCGAGCCATTTGTGAGGACACCCTGGTTTCCAGAGCATTAACTGACTTTAGTAGTTACGCAATGTAATCACCACATCATAGATGACAAAACTATAGCTTGGTGTTATTAAGTGTTTAAAGGGTTATGGTTCATGTGAATTATTATGATTATTGGCCTATCAACATATCTTTCATGGTTTAATGTATGGTTCCTCCATATTGTATTATATTGATGTCCATTACCTAAGTGGTTGCTTCCATAGCATTTTTTATATTAGAAGAGATTTTGCCAGAATTTATTTGTTTTGGCATATACCTTTGGTTGTTTGGTGACATCAAAGGATTGTTTTTTTTCCAATTTATTACTAAAGGCACCTTTAAGCATTACTTGTAATTTTATATATTCTCATAAAAATTTTAAATAAGATGAACCGTCATACATAGATCGATTCAAAAATCAATGGCATCAAATAAAAATTGGAGGGAGTATAGCACGTGATATACTCCCTTCCTTTCACAATATACCTCATTTTAGGTTTCTTTAAAGTCAAAACCAAGTTCAGAGAAAAATATACTATTGTTTCCAATAGCAAACAAATATATTACCAAAATATTTTTAACACTAGATTTGATGTTATAAATATTGTTATATTTTTCCACAAACTTAAATAAACATTAAAGGGTTTGACAAATCTAAATGATTTATAATATGTATGAGAGGAAGTTTATATAAATTTAAGATTCAACAAAAAAAGATACACAGATAGTATTATATTAATTACAGCTATGTATTTTGAAACCATTTAATTCATTGAAGTAATCATGATCACGCAAAAAAATTACCGTCAATATTGTACAACTACCTAAAAATGATATAGTGCATACCTCCTGAAAATGGTTAAGTTAAAAAACTCACACTAACAATATAAGTTTTTTTTTTTCACCACGGGCGCGCATCTCCCCACTAAAAGCAGAACCTCAGGTGCTACTAAGGGTCCTTTGTAACCACGAGTCTATAGGCACTTTCGCAACCATATAAGTTTGTTATTTACATATCTATCGACCTGGAACATAAATACTGAACCACCGATTTAGAAACATGGTAAAGCCGTGTTCAAGCCATTCATGGTGGTCAAATTCATCCACAATAATTTCTGACATCAATGCGATAAACATCCAAAGAAGAGGCTATTTTAAGATCACAAGTCACCAAACAACTGTTGCATCATCATCGAATGGAAATATTTTGACATAACAGTACTGCATTTTATCCCAGGAGAGTATATAATTTTATGGCCCGGGTCAAGTTATTAGAAGGGAACTATTTATCTAAGATGTTTTTGGAAATTTGACATTGCAAAATACAAGGTGACTTAATCATTCCTGACAAGAAAAAATTGACTGACACAACATCTCAGAGATGGGAAGTAGGAAACAAGAAATTTCATGCTTGTTTATCGGAATTTTTTTAGAAATAACATTATTTTAATAGAAAATCATAAGATTAGAGGCCATGCATGAAAAATCGCAATTTAGGGGCACGTCGAACTGCCATAGTTCGATAGGCTCCCTATCGAACAGGGGCAGTTCGACAGGCCCTCCTATCGTTCGACTGGGGCGGTAGGGGGGCCTGTCAACCTTTGGCAGTTCGACAGGGGGCCTGTCAACCTTTGGCAGTTCGACAGGCCCTCTCAGCGCCAGGTGGTGGGCCCTGTCGAACGGTGGGTGTTCGATAGGGTCCTTTCTCGAATAACAGCAGTTCGATAGGGCCCAAATCGAACATCCACTGTTCGACAGGGTGTTAAAATTGCGATTTTTCACAGATGGTCTCTAATCATGCGATTTTCCATTAAAATAATGTTATTTCTCAAAAAAAATTCTGTTTATCGAGATGTGCCTAGGCAGTCTGACCTCTGCAATGGATTCAAAAATATTACAGAGTCAAAATCTTCCTCTGCAATAGACATTTGTGCTATCATATATTTTTATTCCGTGATATCACGTAAGTAGGCAGAATTTATACTGAGGCTAAGAAGTCCTAAATATTGACATCTAGTTTCTTGGATGTCTTCTTTAGGGCCATTCGAAGAACTAAAGGAAATTGTGTCAACTAAAAGAAAATGCATTGACAAATATATTAGTTGAGATAACATAATTATATGATCTCCAATTTCTAGTTCAGCGAAAAAAAGAATGTCTATCATATTAATTAAGGCTCCCTTTTATTTGTACGAAAAACATAGAAAGTTTGGAGGATTTCAATCCTATGGAAAAGAAATCCTATGAGGGTGTCTTTGAAATAAAGTATTACATTATACCCTTTCCTTTAAAATTACTATGTAGACTTTGGAGAAACATAAATATGGAGTCGTACCTCGTGTTTTAGTCTTCACATAACTATAAATATAAATTTATGTGTTTCTCCTATATATGAATGGAACGATGGTTTGAACTTTTATGTGTTTTCAGTTTCTATCGGAATCTAGGGGACATGGCATTCCATTCCGTCGTTTTTTCTATTCGCGTATTTTCACAATCCTATGCTTTAAAGGGGCCCTAAATGCATTACATCAACGAAGTGGGAGACGCCAAAAGCTTGCTAAATACAAATGAGTTTGTCACATATTCAGAGGAGATGGCTTCAAGCATCTGAAGGGCCATGTCTAGAACACAAATGGAGAAAAAAAAAACATTTTCACCAGTAATCGTGTGCTGTGAAGAACATATAAAGAGGGAGGACCTTGGTCCAACCAAAAAAACCAAAACTTTCCTGCATTCTGAAATCCATACAACCTATAGAATTCAATCATACATTCAAAAACAAAATCGAGCAGATGTGTTACCTCATATCAGTCATCAACCATTGAGCGATGCATATCACTGTGGACTGCTAGGAGCCCCATGGATGTTTAGGAGATTGTGTCAGCTGCACACATTGCAGCCACACCATGCTCCTCCAGATCAGATATGCATGGCCCCGCGTCACTGCTCAGTCTTCACTCGAAAGCTTATCTTTTTAGACCCGGCAGATGACATGATCAAAGGGGGCAAAACCCAGCAACCAAATCTGCAGTTCTTCAGGAGAGCGAACAAGGATGTGGTCAATGCTTTTAGTTAGCAGATTGTGATTCATATATTATTGAGTCGGCGAGGAAGCTGCTGATGGTTTTGCCGTACACCCCACACATGGAGAAGTGGTTTAGACGCTTGTTGTTCACCTCGGATGGGGCAGCGCAATTGGAGGAAACAGCAGCAGCATGTCATGTATCCATGTTTTGGAATCCAATTCGGCCTTCTGTTATAGTTTTGGATCCAAAAGTACTTGATGAAAAGCTCTCGGAGTCATCTTTCGAATGGATCAAACCTCAGCTCCAAATTCCATGTCAATCAGCTGCAATCACAGAAAGAAGGTGCTACATTACCTAGTGGAGCACGATCCTAGGGAACCCTTGTCCATCCTCCTACCTTCTTAAACATTTAGGTACCCCTTTAGAGTTTCTCGGTTTTTGCTTGCTTTGCTACTTTCTCGTGTAATCCCGTGTTCTGTTAGATCGTCGGTTTGTTCGTTATACAATGCCAACTTATCATTTGTATTCAATTCCTACTCACAATATCAGAATGTTTTTATCTTGGTTTTACACATTTTCTTTAATTTGCTTGTAGGAATAAGATTGATCTACACGGGTAAGATCAACAACCCACGGAGAGGTGTATCGATCGCTAAGGCAAAACACAACAACATCTCGTACGGTTGTAGTCTAGTCTTCAACGTTTCTTCCAAATCATAGTTATCATCAACTCACTAGAAGATTATGCTAATTTCAAGCAGTGAGTATCGAGTGGAGCTTAGGGCTTATCAAGATGCTTGGCGGTATGCTATTCACGGCACTATCAATCGTGAACTCGCCCATCGATGTCTTCTTCAAGAAGCTCGTTAAATGTAACAAGTGTATGATCTTTAGAGACGTCTTCAAGAAGCTTATCCAATGCGACGCAAACTCCTGTTAAGGAACATGGGGGAGTTAGGGGTACAGACACTCTACACACGTATACCCCGGTGTTCCTTCGCGGAAATCCCTATATGGGGCATAAGTTGCACTTAAGGCTTAAAGGTACCACCGGTAGGACGTGTCAAACAGTGAGCCTGACGACCTGTTCAGAATCAACACCATCCTATCAAACCACTGAAGTGCCCAAGAGGGAGCTGTGATTTCAAGTGACCGGACAAATAGATGCAACAAAGAGGTGGTAGAACCTAGGGTTGTTGGCAACGCCACCTCCCATTAGGTGTTTGGAGCTCGGCGACATGCCAACTCCTAGAGAGGGGTAGGTGCCCATGCGGGCCAAGAAGGATGCTTCTGTTACATCCATGACAGTAGTGTCTGGTTCCATGGGGGATACCCATAGGCAGATGTCGTTGGCAGAAAGATTCTTCAGTCCCAGACTCTCTTGTTAGGGTTCCCGGGCCAGAGCGGTGGCGATAGGAGTCTGTGGGCCACGTGATGGCCCCAGGATGTCAGGAGGGACAATGACAAGACTCCCTATTACTTTTCCTGAGATAACAATGGTATTATCGATCACCCTTGAACTATAGGCGGGGTCAAGCCATTTAGGAGAAGTTGACAAACAAAAAAATATGAAAAAACCCCAACGTGGGATGTAAACAACTCTGTACATTTCTACATTGCCAAGTCCAAAACCAAAATAGTAGGGTGTTACGCAATCGAGCAGCCTGAACCTTATAAACCTTTGTTTTCATTTTTCTATGTCAAACTCGATCTTCACTCACCCCCTGGCAGAACCTTGCTAAGGGGGACTCTCACACATTGTAGAAATCACGTACTCCAACAGCCTATCTACTTGATTTGGTGGTGAATCAATTCCGTTGGTATTAACTGATGGGTCATAATTTTTAATCTTAATAAATATATGGATTTCCCTGTACGTTTTATGGTTATATTTTCATTTGAAAGTATATTTTGACCTATGTATTTTCCCAGATTGCAACATTCATGCCGACTTATGTAATGTCGTGCAGATTTGGTTATGAGAATTATTTGTGTTGGAAACTTAGACTTCACATCAGGAACCCTCTGCCTTTCTGGAGGTAAACTTGACCATCCTGAGCAGACTCTGGTTTTTGCCAGACCGCCTACAGTACTCCACATAATTGTAATGATAACTGGATCAATCAAGAGCCCTTCATAATTTATCATTTCTTTAGCTTCCTTGGATGTTAGGATTGTGCTTTCTTGTCCATGCCCAATTGTAGGGATAAAAACATCAGTAAAAGGTGCTCAAATGTAGCCAGCGAGTCGACTCCTGTGCGCTGCTCATTAGTGTCACTGACAGAGACTCCCCAAAATTGATAGGTACAAACTCTCAATGTACCTACAGTATACCCTAACTAGAGCTCAGTTATACAGTTGGCAAAAGCAACAATCATACACAACACCAAAAAGTCCAAATTCGTCTCTGATCACCATGCGATGGATACAGTCCTCAACTACGTTTTTCGTTCGACTTCTTCCGAAATCCCAATAGAAGTTACAACACAACTATATTTTCCCTCTCATGGCCAGATTTATATGCTTTCTTCGAATGTGGACCAATTTTGCATCGTATTAATCGCCTGAAACCCTGCATGTGGCTGACCATTTTCATGCTACTGGAAGGGATGAGCTGAAAACCCTGTCCTTTGCCACGATTGCCTGACATTGGAAACATAAAGTAAGACAACCATTGTTTGTCCAGACTTAGCCCTGTTTAGTTCAAAAAACTTTTCCCAAAACATCACATCGAATCTTTGGACACCTAAATGAAGCATTAAATATACATGAACATTAAAACTAATTACATAGTTATAAGAAAAATCGTTTGACGAATCTTTTAACCTTAATTAGTACAAGATTAGCCATAAGTGCTACAGTGACCAACATGTATTAATGATGGATTAATTAGACTCAAAAGATTCGTCTCACGGTTTCCAGACAGAATCTGAAATTTGTTTTATAATTAGACTATATTTAATATTTCAAATATGTGACCGTACGCGTTGATGTTTTTGGAAACTGAACCCAGCCTTAGCTGCAGAAGTTACCAATCATTATCCTGAAGGAGTTTGGTCAGTGTGCTATTTTTACCTCCTTTTCCCAGTCTATGCAACACGAGACAAATACAAGCACCAGTAGTTTGACGATGCTGCCGCAGACGATGCCAAGCCACAGGCCCTGTTTTGAAAGCGCAGCAGTTTCAGAATTGAGATAATAAAATTCATGGGTCAGTTTTTAAATGGCGACGGGTTAGCAGAGATTGGTACCATTCCATTCAGATGGAGGGAAAATGCAAGAAGCACGGCCATTGGAATGCCTACAAGGTAGAACGCGCCGAGATTCACGGCTGCGCCGATTTTCTGTTTACCACAACCCGTAAGAACCCCTGAAAAGTGCAACAACAATTCATTTAAACTCTTAGAATTCAGATCTTGTGTAGTGCAAATGTGCTATCAATTTTCTACCTGAGAGAGAACTGTGGAGACCATCTATGAAGAAAGATATCCCAAGAATCGGCAGCATTCTAGCAATGTATGACACAACCTCCTGCTCATTGCTGTACATGTATCCCCAGACATTGCGAAGCAAGAACATGGTCAAGCTTATCACCAATCCTTCAGACAAAGCCATATACATCACCACTCGCGTTGCTCGCTTTGCTGCTTGAGGCTGCCCTGCTCCAATTTCGTTTGAAACACGCGTGCTACGGTGTAAAAAAAAAACAAGAAATCAACAAGGAAACTACATTGAACAATTTAAACTAATGACTTTTTATGTTTACAAATTGCACCTTATAGAAGAACATAGGCCCAATGGTACCATGAATAGCAGAGCCCCAGTGTTCAGGCTGAAATTTAAGCTGTCAGTTTAGAAAAGAACAAAAAATGCCGTTTTGAAAATGTAAATCCGTAATGAGAACTATGATTACCATATTGAAAGCACTGAAGTCTCAAGCTGAGGATTAGGTAGAAGTCCAGAGAGGAGGACAAGGATTTCAAATGACCACCACTCCAAGCTGCAGAAAATTAAACAGTTCGGTTGAAGTAAATCTTAAAAATCACAGCTACTTTTTGTCATTTTCACTGACAAAACTGAATCTTTGAAATAGGATATGTATTTCGACAGTGCGTTCTAGATTGACTGCCTGACCAGATCATCATGGCGGACGGCATGGCGAGCGCGGCGAAGTGGCGGAGCTCCTTGAAGGCCTCGCCGGAGAAGCCGGTCCACGTGCTCTTGCAGGTGTTCGACGCCCTCACGTAGAGGGCAAGTATGGCGAGGTTGACGGCGTAGGAGATGGCGTTGGCCAGCGCGGCGCCCTTGCTCCCCATGCCGGCCTTGTACACGAGCAGCCAGCACACGAGCGGGTGGAGGAGCGCCGTGGCGGCGGAGCTCGCCGTGACGGGCAGCACGACGGTCTGCGTCTGCAGGAACCGGATGTGGCAGGTGAGCGGCACGTAGGCGGCGAGCGAGGGGATCATCCACCGCGCGTACGCGCCGGCCTCGGCGGCGATGTCGGCGTCCTGGCCGAGGAGCAGCAGGATCCGCCCCGCGTACGCCCAGACGAGCGCGATGGGGACGCACGCCGCCGCGAGCACCACCATGGCGCGCTGCTTGTAGACGCCGAGGAGGTGATACTGCCGCGCCCCGTACGCCTGCCCGCACAGCGTGTCCATCGCCGTCGCCATGCCCGTCTGCGAGAGAGAATCCCAGAAGACAAGCAATCTGAAACTCTAATTTCTAGGTGCACAGCGCCATGCGGTGGCGAGGTAGGGAGGAGGGAGGACGTACGAGGAGGCTGTAGCCGGTGACGTTGGCGAGGGAGGTGGCGAGGGAGGCGCCGGCGAGGGGGAGCTCGCCGAGGTGGCCGACGAACATGACGGACACCATGTTCACTACGCACTGCAGGATGCAGCTGGCCACGATCGGCCCGGCCAGAAGCAGCAGCCGCTTCGCCTCCGCGGAGGCGAGCCGCCGCCCGTCCTCGCGCTGGTCCCGCACGTCGCCGTCGGCCGCGGCGGCCTTCCCGGGCCTTGTCGGCGCCGCGAGAAGCGGCTCATGGGCGGCGGCGGCGGCGGCCATGGGTGGGTCTCCTCGGGGCGTGCCGAAATGTGAGGTGGGCCGCGATTTTTATGGCGGGCTGCGAACCGGTGATGGGAGGGGCTCGGGGGAACAGATTTTTCTCTCTTTTTTTATTATATATATATATATATATATATAGTTGACGATTGGAGTCGGCAATAAACTTATGGGGTGACTACCAAGCTCCGAATTCGCTGGTTATTGATGAAGAAGGAGAAAGTTTACCCAGGTTCATGCTCTCGACATAGCGAGATAATACCTTACTCCTGCTTGACGATGGTATTCCGCAAATGAATCTCTCTTGCCTCGAGGGGGCACCCCGTACCCCCTATATAGTGGGAAAGGATTACAGATATGATAGAGTTCTAAACTAGTAAGGCTAAGATCTATTCTAATTCAGTATGACTCGAGTCCGAAGTACACGGTATGCAAACCGGTACGTACCAGACTCCTAGCCAACACCGTACAGATATATTCTTCTTCCTTTTCGGTACCCATTGACGTACGTATTTGTATAGTCTCCGGATACCTCTGGTATAGGTATCCCACATATCTCATTTTTGCTATTGATGAAACGCCCTTGATTTTTTTCTTTCTTTCAAACATGCGTCCAATGCATGGGGAGTTGGCAAAAGAGCGTGTATTTGCTTTTTGACTTGCGTGTATGTGTTTAGATTATCATCTAACGATAGTGACAAGATTTGATTGATGGAACTAAAATTTTCAAATATTTGATCACTAGGCGGACCGCAAGATTATTATCGCAACTTGCAAGGCCACATCGCCGTTGGACACGTGGCTCACTCATATGGAGGGAGTCACACGTTCGTGGTTTTTTTTTCGGTTTATGCTTATACATTAAAATATAAACTTTTAATCTTAAATTTAAAGTTATTTTGGATTCTTATTATAGTATACTTTATCTTTTGCTTCGAGATCTCTAATAACAGGCATATAAAAGTTTTACTCACGTATTATTATTTGATGGTAAATGTCATTTTATTTATTCTTTCAATAAGACAAAAGATGGCACCAAGTCACCAACTCAAATACTTACGGGAAATTTGCAACCACGTCATTGTAATTTTGTTAAGTTGGAGATATGTCATTGATGTCTCATTGACATGTGAAGTTTGCATGAGTCAATTACACGTGAGCCATGATAATAAAATTATAACGCCCTGGAATTTTCTTAATACTCAATTACTCAATGAACGGCTCTGCGTTCGAAGCGTGACTTACCGTCGGACATGACAAATCCAAACAATTTACGTCAGACGATCGTTGTCCCAACAAAACTCCAAACAATTCCTCGAGTAGTCCTACTCTACTAGAGACATAAGAACGTCAGAAGAAGGGGGCAAGGACTCTGCATCATGAACCTATGGGTTTCCAACAGAACTGCTACCTCTATTTGATAATATAACTTCATCTCATAATATAAGACGTTTAATTTTTTGGGTAACATTTGACCATTCTTCTTATTTAAAAATTTAGTATAAATATAAAAAATGATAAGACGTGCTTAAAGTAAGTCACAAGCAAAATAAATGATATTTTCATAATTTTTTAAATAAGACAAACGGTCAAACATCATAAGCAAAAAAGTCAAACATCTTACATTATGAAACGGAGGAGGTATAAGTTTGAGTTAGCAAAAGTATACGAAGACATTTTTATAAAGGTTTGATATTAATTTGAATTTGTCAGTCCACTATTCGATTTGAACTTGTGAATGGCATTACAGATCCGCAGACCTACTCAGTTTTTTCATGTTTGTAAAGTACATTTCTTTCAATTCTTTGCTGTTGCTGTTGGTATGCGTTGTACTGTATGGTCTTAGGTCGCATTCACTGCTCCCTCTTAAGTTAACTTATCCCTCTCTTTTTTTCACGGACACGTTTCTCGAACTGCTAAAAGGTATACTTTTTACAAAATTTTCTATAGAAAATTTGTTTTAAAAAATCATATTAATCTATTTTATATTTTTAATAATTAAGAATTAATTAATCATGTACTAATCTATTACTATGTTTTCCGCGCCAGGTAAGGTAACTTATCCCCTCAAACGAACGAGACCTTAACAGCAAGTTCAATAGTATAGCCAATTACTAGCTCTAATTCATCTATAGTCAATTGAATAGTCAACTCATATAATAGTTACCTATAAAACATTAATACATGGTCCCACATGTCATACACATATTTTGTCTTGGACTCCATGTGTAACTAGCTATAAATTAATAGTCCACCTCTCTTCTCTCTTCCCTCTTATCTCTTTAAAATATGCTTATAGCTGGCTTATAGTCTGCTATTATACCTGCTCTAATATGTTGTGTATGCTTCTGCATTGTGGAGCTGCATGCATGCCAGTCATCAAGGATGAGAACGGTCGGAAAACTATGTCTCTCATTTCCATTTCTATTTTTTTTTCGAAAACGGAAATGAAACGGTAGAGTCAGAAACGATAACAATATCGAGTATGTTGGAATTTCGAAAATGGAACTGTATGAATATCGGTCGAAAGCCAAAAATGCATATCGGGAACACATGAACTATATTGTATGTTTGACCACGTTTAGATGTGCTACTGACTGAGCTGTTGATGATGATGCAGTAACACCTACAAGATGGCTTCCACCAGTACTTCCACTTGTAGCACATTGTCCTAAATAAATTGAGCCAAAACTGCTTAATCCAATGGAAAAAATTGAGAACAGTACGTGATGCATGACAAATCCTACGGAATGCATAGAAAATTTTGTGCTGAAGTTGACAAAAGACAAGTGAATACATGCAATTTGTTGAGATTAACTAGTGGGAGTGCGATCTGGCGTTGCCATGTTGCTGTCATCACTTGGATCTAGGAGCCGACATTTCTCACTGGTTCCTCTGGCTGTCATTGATCCTTGCCTTGAGGTGTCACAGAGAGGAGTAAAGAGGGGAGGAGGAGGAGCAAGCGCCGCCACGCCGCGCAACCAGGCAGCTGTTGTTAGGGAAATTGACTTATAACCTAGAAGCAGATATAACGTAGAAATCATTGTGGAAAAAAACAACGGGCGTCAATCGGCAATAACCACTTTGAGGTGATGATTATAATAGCAGGGAAATACACTGGACTGTCACACATTTCCCGTGCAGCTTACAAGATATATATATATATATATATGGGGAAATCAAGCAGTCCTAATAGGAAAATACTGACATAATCCTATTAGGAAACTAATCCTACTCCTACTTTAAGTAGAAAACGGTTAGGAGAAATCTAGTAGAAAACTAGTAATATAATCCAAATACATTACAGATAATAATGGATCAAATCCTAAAGTTATTGGTATAAATTAGGGGAACCCAACAGAATAGCGAAACGAAGTATTGAAATCTCTTGGGAAAATTAATGAAAAATTGGTCATGTGCTCATAGCAGTTCCTCTAAAATCACATGATCAAAACAAGAGTTTTGAAGTATTACTCAATGCTCTTGTTTTGATCACGTGATTTCAGAGGAACTGCTCTGATACCACTTGTTAGGGAAATAGACGTATAACCGAGAAGCAGATTTAACGTGGAAACCATTGCGGGAAAAAACCACGGGCGCCAACTGGCAATAACCACTATGAGGTGATGATTACAATAGCAGGAGAATACACCGGGCCGTCGCACCCTTCCTGTGCAGCTTACAAGAGATATATATAAGGGGAAATCAAGCAGTCCTAATAGGAAAAGACTGATATAATTCTATTAGGAAACTAATCCTAGTTCTACTCTAGATAGTAAACGGTTAGAAGAAATTTAGTAGGAAATTAGTAATATAATCCAAATATGGACAATAATAGTATTAGAGCTATCAGATCTATTTTTCCACGGCGTTCTTCGTCCCGCGTTTTGGCCGGTCGTATCTCGTCACATCGACGGCGTCTCCTCCCGCGGCGCACCAGCCACAATCTTCGCTTCTCCTCGTCGACGGCCAGCAGCAGCAGCAGTACAACAACAACATCGAACTAGTATTGCTGCCATTGCACGGTCCCCAAGGCAGGCATGCAACAACAGCAGCGACAAAGCTTTGTCTGTTCGTTCATGTCGTAATGTCAAAAGGATTTTTTGGCTGAATTTTTTAGGTGCACATCAGCCTTCGTATCAAGGAATTTTTCTCCCATTCTTGAGATCTACCATATATTTAATTCATTGAGAAGATTTTCGTTCCCGTTTATCACTTTGATCAAATTTATCAAGAGATTTCAATACTCACGTTAAATCTGCTTCTCGGTTATACGTCTATTTCCCTAACAAGTGGTATCAGAGCCAAGATCCGATCTACCCGGTTTGTAGCGTTCTTCGTCGAGTGACTACGGCCGGCGGCAGCGGTCGTCCTTGACATGAGTGGCGATACAGATTACATGCATCTGTTCTATCGGGGCGTCCTCACGCTCGTCCACTCCCTGTCCTGCACACATGCACACCACAGTAAAGGCGAGGAGCAGCAAATAAAAAGTACAGCAACAAGTAGCATCGCTGGATTTTTTTTTCTCCTACCCTGGCTTCAAGTTTCTTGGAGATTTGCCACTTCATCCACACACCAACATATCAGGAAGTTTTTTCTCTGTTCAACCTATCATATTTTTGATCTGTAAATTCTTCTCGAAGTCTTTCACCAAATTAGACATTGAGAAGTTTGATGGCAAGATCAGTTTCAGTATATGATAGGTTCTGATGAAAATTTTCAATCCGTTGGCTGGTTCGTCAGACCAGATCGATTTCTGACGTCAACATTGGTGCCCTTCGATATATTGACTTTTCTTCTACAAGCTGGTGTTTGGAAGGGAAAAATAATTCATCGAGAAGATTTTTGTTCCCGTTTATCACTTTGATCAAATTTATCTGGAGATTTCAATACTTCGTTTCGCTATTCTGTTGGGTTCCCCCAATTTATACCTTAGGATTTGATCCTATGGCGAGTTTTGAAGTATTACTCAATGCTCTTGTTTTGATTATGTGATTTCAGAGGAACTGCTATGAGCACATGACCAAATTTTGAGGTGGTTTATCAGGAGATTCAAGTACTTCGTTTTGGTTCGTATCTCTATTGGGTTTTACCAATTTATACCAACGGGTTTAGGGTTTTATTCCCATTGCGAGTCTGAAGTATGGTTCACTGCTCCTGTTCAAAACAAGCGAGCTTCTCGTTGTCCTCAAGTTTGGTTTGTGCTTAGTATAGTCCAAAAGACTATTTGCCGTAAGGTGATTTTATCTACATGAGGTTTCTAGTGATTTATGATTTTTATGCTACAAGGGAATTCGTCTCAAGGTGGAGATTATTAGAGATATGATCCGAATTATTATCTGTAATGTATTTAGATTATATTACCAGTTTCCTACTAGATTTCTCCTAACCATTTTCTACTTGGAGTAGGAGTAGGATTAGTTTCCTAATAGGATTATATAAGTCTTTTCCTATTAGGACTGCTTGATTTCCTCTTATATATATCTCTTGTAAGCTGCACGGGAAGGGTCTGATGGCCCGGTGTATTCCCCTGCTATTGTAATCATCACCTCATTGTGGTTAATGCCGGTTGACGCCCATGGTTTTTTCCCACAAGGGTTTCCACGTTAAATCTGTTTCTCGGTTATACGTCTATTTCCCTAACAGCTGTAAGAGTTGTAATGGGCCAAGGCCCTTAGGTTGGCTGTGATTGGCACCAAGCTTGGCGGCGACCTCATGGTGGTGGTTGGTGGCGACGTCCATGGATGTAGCATGTCTTGGATGCGGCGTCAGTTCGAGACAACGGCGGATGGAGGCAACGATGGATGCCGGTTGGTGGTGAGATCAATGGTGGCGGTGGCAGATGGAGGCGGCATCCATTCGAGGCTGCGGTGGATGCTTACTTGGCAGGTAGTGGCGTGTGGCCTCATCGTCCTCCTATGGTGGTGGCACTCAGCGTCGGCGTGTGTGTGAGTACTGGTCGATGCTAAGTGTGTGTACTAGTCGACGTCGGTTCGATCTGGAGCTAAAGTGTCGGTCAGTGACCATAGTCAACCTGGGAATCAAACACATCCTTAACAAGTTGTGTAATATGCTCGTCAAATAAGTCATCGGTGACAAACTTAAGTTCTGCCAACCACAAGAAGTGCAAGTTACAAAGACTCCAACCTATGCTGTAGCACAAGTTCTTCGATCTCAAAATTTCTTTAAAATATTGGCATTGAGTCTGCAGCAATGAAGAAAAGTGCTAAAGCCATTGAAGTTGCTTAGCACGTACAGGAGCTTGAGAGTGAACTACTTGCTGAGAAGGAAGGAGCGGCAGAAGTTTGAGTCCACATGGATGATCTAAAGAATCAAGTAGAGGAGGAGAGGGGTGCAAGAAATAAGGGTGAAGAATAGACTGCTAGGCTGAAGAACCAAATAAGTGAAATACACGGTTTCTTTCGTTCTTTCCTTGTTGGCATTTTCACACCATCTAATGCACCACAGTAAGTTTCGAAACATTTTCAGATTACTATCTTGGTTGTCATTTTGATATGGAGACCTACCTATGACTTAAGCTATAGCCATGTATGTGATTTTGGAGTGACATGGGTAATCACTTTAATAGCAGTTGTTCTCAATGTTTGTCTATGTGTTGGTAATCACTTTAACAGCAATGGTGATCGAAGCTATAGCCATGTACGTGATTTTACAGTTACCTTGGTAACCAAAGAACTTGACTGGTCCTGTTATGTTTTGGTCATGTGAACCTTATGTGTATTCTGGTTGTCAGAACTTATGGTCATATGTGTTGGTCCTGTAATGAAGGTTCTGATTTTGGACACTCAAAATTAATGTAATGTTGGTGGATTGGATGTTATTTGAAATGCAATATGGGTGTACTTGAAATGCAAGATATGTGTATTGCCATATCTATTGGAATGTATGTATGAATATGTTTTTAATGCAAATTGTGTTGTTTGGTTGGCTCAATTTCTGCTATCTGGGTTGGCCCAAAAAAGTTTTGGGTAGGCCCTAAACATCATAAAAAAAGGTGGGCTAGTCAAAAAATCACATGGGCCCTAAGTAGCATGTTAGATTGGGCTAGTCCAAAAAACTAATTCGTATGGGTTGGTCCAAAGAAACTCGTATATGCCCAAAAGAGGTTATGTGGGCTCAGCCTAAGCAGGTTAGATTGGGCCAGAACCAATAAAATTTAGATACAGACTAGAAAAGGCTTAAATAGGAAGTTAGGCCAAATTCAACCACAACATTGGGTCGCACCCATTATAAGGTTGTTCCTTATGTGGGTTTTAGTAGACCATGGTTTAACTTTGTGACTTAAAAACATTTCTCATAAAAGTTTTTGACTTCAAAGCCAACGTCATAACATTCGCAACTCTAGCATCGAAACGACATAAAGCATGGTTTAAGGCGCATGGTTTTTGACACAAGCATTTTCGTCAACCAGGTGTCACAAGTGCTAATATGTGACAAAAATTTCATACATTATGACAAATATTAATATTCATAAACCCTCACATCTCTTGTAGTGTTAATACGACCCATCACCGCTGACTCATCGGTGACATGCCATAACTTATGGTCCATCACCATTGTCTCATCCGTGATACGCCCTAGTTTAGTTCCTATCACCAATAAGTCATTGGTGACGGGCAAGATAGTACAGCCTATCAAAGATGGGGCGTCATCAGTGACAAGCACAGATTGTGGCCCTTCACAGATAACTCGTGTTGGATGGATATTTTGGCCTGTCAAAGATGATATATCATCGGTGACATGCCAGACCTCTTACAGTGATCTAAAATGGACCTAATTTTGGCATGTGATAGGCTAATGGTCCTAGTCACCGATGGCCCATCTTCTTTGTTAGCTTCTATGTATAACATAACGTACTGTGGTGAATTCTATGTAATACATGGCACTGATACAATTCATCACCAGTTTAAAATAATTAGAAAAAAAGGAGAGAGGGGGCAGCTAAACGGGTTGGTAGTACCAGAAGAGTTAGGTGTAGGCATTTAGTTAGTTCGGTTAGTTCAGTTACAGAGGAAATTGAGTTATCAAAAAGTCCCGACTAAAATTGGTTTACAAAAGTCAGCACCGAGCAATACTATTTTGGTTTCGATCATGACCGAAATTTGATAGATTGATATTGCAACAAGGAATTGAAAATTTGACAACACATTTCCTCTTTTCCATTAACCGATAACTATAACCAAAATTATTTTGGTTAGTCCCAACTGGTGATCCGAACTAGTGACCAAAAATATCGGTTTTGGTAGTTAGTTTAGTTTCTGTTTTTTCGACCTACCCCTACCAGCAGCGCAAGAGAGTGAATTTTTTTTATTTTTTAAACTTTTCTATGAAATAATTTTATTATTAAACCTCTGAGAAAAATATTTCCAAAACTGAACCTTTTGACCACGTCAGTATTGGTGGTGTGGCAAGACAACGCTACCACGCCGCCTATTCGGGCATGGTATGGCGTGGCAGTCGTCTTGTCACGCCCTCGACAATGGCGTGGCAAGCCGTTCCAAAAGGTTTATGGGGTGGAAATATTTTTCCCGAAGGTTTAGTAATAAAATTATTTTTTTAAAAGGTTTAAAAAATAAAAAAAATCTAAGAGAGCAGAGGTTGTAGTTGTAGCACTTAGGCCCACCTCACCAAGCAAGCTCAATGCAGACTGGACGATACAAGCTCATTGACAAGCTATGTACTGGGAGGGGTGCCCAAAAACCTGGTCCAAAAAAATATTTAGCTATAGTGTTCATCAACCTATTTTTACTATACGCGCACTTCTCTCCGATTAAATTCCCACCCTGCATCAGCCTAAGCTTGGTTCAAACTAAAATAAAGCAAATGAGTGACACCTCTCTCTTTTTCGTTGTGGTTCCATTCTCAAGCAAGGATAAAAGCACAAGAGTGTTGTGCTATAGGTGTGGTTCAACTAGAGATGAAAATAGATGAGAAACCATATTCATTTTCATAATATTTTAACCAGAAACCTCGTACACAAAAAAGGAACCGAACACTATTGAATACATATACGGAGCAAATATGAATCAATGTTAATACGATAAGGAATATTTCTCAGAATATAAAACTATTATAACAGACTCCTCAAATCGGGAAAATTAACCTGTCGACGATTTGGATGTCGGCAATATGTATGGGGTGGCTAGCGAGGCATAAAGATCGATGGTTAGAACGAAGACACAGGGTTACCCAAGTTCAGGCTCTCGACTAGGATGGTGACGATACGTGGTCGACATGGTAAATAAATTACCACTTAGCGGCGACGAAGTTGATGCGTCCAACATGGTGGCGGTGCATGCATTTGGTGTGGTGATGGGATCACCACTCGGTGAGGATGAAGTCGGGTGTGGCCGACTTGGCGAAGAGATCTCCATTCGACGACGATGATCTCGGCGGTGACGAAGTTGCTGAAGAACCTATGGCCTTTTGTTGGAAACTAGGGCCATCGGTGACCACTTGGTGGACTTCAATCATGCTTGGTGTTAATATGTTTGCTAGTAGTCTTTTACTATTGTATGTTTCTTAGTCGTGAGATGAGTTGACTTCGCAGCATGTGCCCATCCCAACAACCCCCGAGCGGACTTAGCCAGCGCGGAGTGTAGCATCGTTTACCCGGTTTGGTACAGTGAGTAGGGTATAGCCACGAAGCCGTATAACCGCATCCAGACGCCGATCCAGTAAACAGATGAAGAGCTCATGAGTAGTAGATTTGATTTTCTTGATTCTTATCGTTCGAGTCGTCGTGCCAGATGGAACGAGATGTCGAGACTGCATCTGCCGATGTGGCATAGGAGTTAGCCATGTCAAAGAGATCCTTGACTGTAGTTGGCTCTTTGCGAGTGAACATAACAATAAATGACTCGTCTTTCACGCCTTTGCGAAAGGCGGCGATGACCACATCATCCTTGATGTCGGGAATGGAGTTGCGAACCTCAGAGAACCGTTTGATGTAGGCCCGTAGAGATTCGTTCTTCTTCTGTTGGACCTGGTATAGGTCATATTTGGGCCGTGGCCTATCCTAAGTACCCTGAAAGTTGGCTATGAACTGATTGCAGAGTTCCGCCTAAGAGTCAATAGACTGTTTGGGCAGCCCCAACAACCAATGTCTAGCCGAGTCCTCCAGAGCGACTGGTAGATAGTTGGCCATTGCTTTAGTGCCACCACCGGCTGCTCGGATAGCCATGGTGTACACCGTTAGCCAAACATTGGGGTCAATGGAGCCGTCAAACCTCTTGATACCAGTTGGCTTGAAACCAGTCGGCCAAGTAAGCTGGCTCAAGTTTTTGGTGAAGGCCGCTACACCGTCGACCATGTCGGTGTCTGGGCTCTCGGGTGACTGATGCCTAGACCCCCGGCTATGGCTCCGATGTTCGCGGTCCCCACAACGATCTTCCCGGCAGGCTTGACGTTGGTTTTCAATCTGTCGGCGGAGGTTGAAGCTATCTTCCTAGTCGACATGCTTCTTCTCGGCCTCAAGGTCTTGGCGTTTTTTATCCAATCGGCGGATTTCATCATTGAGACGGCATTGCTTTCTAGTTGTGTCTTTCTTCTGCTCTGGGTCGGGAGAGGTTCGACGCAATCTGTTACTAGTCGTTGGCCGAGATCCGGATGGTTGTTTGGAAATGTTCGATCTAGATCGGGGTAACCTAGACGACTGAGCCTCTGACCGTACCGGGGGTGTTCCCGAGTTGCGTTGCAACGAGTATTGGATTGCAGCTGTAGACACCATTGCCTTGATTTTGGTGATGGTTTCAACCATCGGTAGATCTTGTTGAGGTAGCTGCTGAACGACGTCACCGAGTAGATCCGTCGCCGCTTGGACATTTTGTCGAGGGGTCTTAAATACTGCATGCCCCTCAACCCGAGTGTGGAGTAGATCGCGCTGCACTTTGCCTGACTGGCTCCTTAGTTGTTCATGACATTGATTCTCGCGTTGGCGTCTGGCTTCGTCTTCAAGTCGATGGCGCTGCACTTTGCCGCTTGGTGATTGTATTGGATTGTGGGCAGATCAAGTAGAAAATAGCTGATCTGAATATGTCGTCTGTCTGGCCTCTCCCATGAGGGGTGCCTCTATCCCCCTTATATAGTGGGAGATAGTGCTTACAGATAGAGTCATAATCTGATGAGACTAAGATCTACCCTAATTCGGCTACAACTCGGATCCGGTATAGGCGGCATGCAATCCAGCCATAACCAAACTCCGATTGATACCATAGAGATATAATCTCCTTTCTATTCGGTACCCCTACGACTATATGTATACATGTAGTCTTCGAATACCCCTAGTACAGGTATTCCACAGCAGCCCCCGGAGTTTTATATAGCCGCGCAAATCGTTTGTGTAGATTACTGATCATCAAGCGTATCTTCACACAGTATGCTTGATGTTATCCGAGTGCTTCTCAGGCGCTCCCCGAGTGCTTCCCGAGTGGTCCCGAGTACTCTGTGATGATTGTAGAGGCTGTGGATGGCTCCGAATGAAAGTACCTATTAGGTGTAGCCCCCAACTCTTTGCTTAAATGCGTAACAATTAAATAGAGTCTTTTGGAGACTGTATAAAAAAAGCTTAGGTGCATCAAAGATGCACCTAATAGGTTTAGTCCCTGACTCTATGCTTAAATGCGTAACAATTAAACATAGAGTTTTCTATGGACTGTTACCCAAGAGATGTTTCTCGAAGTTTCAAGTTTTCCGACTCGAGCAACACTGTTCTAAGTGCTTCCAGACCCGAGTGGTACCCAGCTCTGGTTGCTCTCTCCGAGCGATTTGAACCCGAGTGGTTTAGAGGTGATTTTTATGTCGTGTCTCCCTAGACATACAGCCTTCGGCTATGTTCTGCCTGTGGGGTAGGTTATGCCAACAGGCTTAACCGTTACAACCGAGTAGTTAATACCGAGTATATTCAGATTTACTCAAAGTTTCGGCACATGCTAAAAAGTGCAATTAAGTGTCATGGGCGATATCAACTGACATCTGCCCGAGTGCGGCCATCGGCCCAAAACATAGGCGTACCGTTGATTCCCAATTTGTGAGAAATCACGAATTTTATGTCACCATTTGGGCGAACCATAAACTCGCAACATCCTCGTCGACATGGTATCAACTATGCTAGCACCGAGTTTTACGCAACGATCCGCTAGGCCCACGGAGGGACATAGTAACACTTAGTCGATTTTGGAGATTTTGAGCCATTGAACTGTTTTAGTTCGGTGATTTTGGACATTTGGTGCGATAGAGCACCTATGCCATAGTAGCTGATATCGTGGCCCGACTTAATGTAGTCAAAGCTACTCAGGACCGGTTTGCTCCTGCAACCTTTTGGTGATCTTCCGGTCGTTTGAGACTATGGCGACCAGCTTCAGCTCCATGCCACCCAATAAATTCCTTGTGAGGCTTTAAAGAGGTACCCAGGCATGTGGCCGAGGAGGTGAGGGATATGGCGATGATTGCAACTCGTCAAGCCTTCGCCACAATGAAGTCCCTTTGCCTCTGGGTAGTCTTTTTAGCCACCGTCAAAGATTTCATAGCCGATTGCGACTCGGAGGAGGTGTTGGCGCTAGTGGAGGAGGCTGAAGCCGGTGCCGACTCCATAGTTCGGACCTTTGACCTGTATATAGGAAATATAGTCATTAGCTTTAACCTGTCTTTTGCAAGATATTTGTTTGTCTATAATGTAAATTGTTTTGCTATCATTTTAAGTCTTTATTCTGATTTAGATCTCGCAATCTGAAATGAGCGGTGTAAACTTGTGTTGTGTACCCATCCCGACAAACCCCGAGTAGATTTAGCCAGCGCGGAGCATAGCATATTACTCGGTTTGGTATGGTAAGTAGGGCGTAGCCGCAAAGATTGTTTAGCTTTATTCAGATATTGGTCTCGTGATTGAAAAATAGCTTTTAAACAACAGACTTTATTAGAACCATATGACATGATACAGTGTAGCCCCCCGACTGGCTTGCTGAGGGTGAAAACTACTCGGCATGGGCAGTTGAAGGATGGAGAAAGAGGAAACTTTGATAGAAAATTTACTAAGTACGAAAGGGACTTAGTTGTTTGATATTCCATAAGTTCTCTCGTTGATGGCGATGATGACGACCAACATACGGATGCGATCACGATTTGGTGGTGACGATTCTGATGTCAAAAGCAGACGTGGCCATCATGGTAAATAGATTACCACTCAGCGGTGACGAAGTTGATGCGTCCAACATGATGGCAGTGCATGCATTTGGTGTGGTGATGGGATCACCACTCGGCGAGGATGAAGTCGGGTGTGGCCAACTTGGCGAAGAGATCTCCATTTGATGATGATCTCGGCGGTGACAAAGTTGATGAAGAACCTACTGCCTTCTGTTGGAAACTTGGGTCATTGGAGACCGCTCATTTCGTTTTGACCACTTGGCGGACTTCAACCAGGTTTTGTGTTAGTCTGTTTGCTAGTAGTCTTTTACTGTTGCATGTTTCTTAGTCGTGAGATGAGTTGTCTTCGCAGCGTGTGCCCATCCCGACAGCCCCTAGGCGGACTTAGCCAGCGGGGAGCGTAGCGTCGTTTACCCGGTTCGGTACAGTAAGTAGGGTGTAGCGACGAAGTCGTATAACCGCATCCAGACGTCGATTCCATAAATAGATGAAAAGCTAATGAGCAGTAGATTTAATCTTCCCGATTCATGTCGTCCGAGTCGTCGTGCCCATCGGGATAAGATGCAAAAACTACATCTGCTGAGGTGGCGTAGGAGTTAGCCATGTCAAAGAGATCCTTGATTGTAGTTGGCTCTTTGCGAGTGAATTTCACGATAAATGACTCATCTTTCACGCCTTTGCGAAAGGCAGTGATGACCACGTCATCCTTGACGTCAGGGATGGAATTGCGAACCTCGGAGAACCATTTGATGTGGGCCCGTAGAGATTCGTTCTTCTTCTGTTGGACCTGGTATAGGTCGTATTTGAACCGTGGCCTATCGTAAGTACCCTGAAAGTTGGCTATGAACCGATTGCGGAGTTCTGCCCAGGAGTCAATAGACTGTTTAGGGAGCCCCAACAACCAATGTCTAGCCGAGTCATCTAGAGCGACTGGTAGATAGTTGGCCATTGCCTTAGTGTCGCCGCCGGCTGCTCGGATAGCCATTGTGTATACCGTTAGCCAAGCCTTGGGGTCGGTGGAGCCGTCATACTTCTTGATACCAGTCGGCTGGAAACCAGTTGGCCAAGTAAGCTAGCTCAAGTTTTTGGTGGAAGCTGCCACACCATCGACCATGTTAGTGTCTGAGCTCTCGGGTGACTGATGCCTAGACCCCCGGCTATGGCTCCGATGTTCGTGATCTTGACAGTGACTTTCCTAACAGGCTTGACGTTGGCATTCGATCTTTCGGCGGAGGTCGAAGCTATCTTCCTGATAGAGACACTTCTTCTCGGCCTCAAGATCCTGGCATTGTTTATCCAATCGGTGGATTTCATCATTGAGGTGGCGTTGCTTACTGGCTGTGTCTTTCCTCTGCTCTTGGTCGGGAGATGCTCGATGCAATCTGTTATCAGTCGGTGGCCGAGATCCGGATGGTCTTTTGGAAACGTTCGATCTAGATCGGGTTGACCTAGGCGACTGAGCTTCCGACCGTACCAGTGGTGTTCCCGAGTTGCATTGCAACGAGTGTTGGATCGCAGCTGTTGTCACCATTGCCTTGATCTTGTTGATGGTTTCAACCATCAGTAGATCTTGCTGAGGTAGCTGCTGAACGACGTCACCGAGTAGATCCGCCGTCGCTTGGAGGTTTTGTTGAGGGGTCTTAAAAACTGCATGCCCCTCAACCCAAGTGTGGAGTAGATCGCGCTGCACTTTGCGCGGCTAGCTCCTTAGATGTTCATGAGGTTTATTCTCATGTTGGCGTCTGGCTTCGTCTTCAAGTTGACGGCGCTCGTCTTCCTGTCGATGTTCTCTGGCCAGCTTGGCTGCTTGCTCCTCTTGCCGCTTCTTCTCAACCTCGTTTGTTGTTGCCCGAGTGATGGTGAAGACCTCTCTGGGGGAACGAAGCTTCCCGAGCTGCTGTAGGAGTCTAATGTGGCGACTTGAGCAGTCGGTTGTGTATTGACCTCAACCCCTAGTGGCGGAGGTGTTGACTCAGGAGACTCAAGCTCGGTGTGGTGATATCTAGATTGGATCTCATCTTGAAACAACGCCGAGTTGTCTGGTCCGAGGCGGCACACCTCCTCCTCACGTTCAGATGAATCTGAACACGTGTAGGAGAGCACACCACCCTGATCGGCGAGGAATCTGATGCCGCCAAACTTGAAGGTTTGCCCCGAGACAAACTTTGTCTTCATGATCTTTGAGTTTGGGTCTATTGATCTTGTCGAGGACCTCGAAGTAGCTTCCCCTACCTGGCGCGCCAACTGTCGACGATTTGGATGTCGGCAATATATATGGGGTGGCTAGCGAGGCATAAAGATTGATGGTTAGGATAAAGACACAGGGTTACCCAGGTTCAGGCTCTTGACTAGCGAGATAATACCCTACTCCTCCAAGAGGGTTCAGGCTCTTGACTAGCGAGACAATACCCTTATATAGTGGGGGATAGGGCTTACAGATAGAGTTCTAATCTGATGAGACTAAGATCTATCCTAATTCGGTTACAACTCGAATCCGGTATAGGCGGCATGCAATCCAGCCGTAACCAAACTCCGATTCATACCATACAGATATAATCTCCTTCCTATTCAGTACCCCTACGACTGTATGTATACATGTAGTCTACGGATACCCCTAGTATAGGTATTCCACAGAGAATATATATGTTTTTCCGCTGTAAATAGATAAAGTTGTTGAAATGTGATGTTTCTAAAATTAAATTTCGAACCAACGGGAGAATTTAATTTTACTGACATTAAACATGTGCTATGATATTGGGTTTCTGACCAACGTTTTTAATCTCAATATTATAGTGATGGCTCTATGTGTTACATCTAATTTTACCCAATGTTAACTTAGGCCTAATGCATAATATTTTATCGTTGATTTTGTTTTCACCATACATGATTGTTACTGGTAGTTATTCCTTGATGGGTTGCATCAAATACATTCCGACCCTGAAAGGAGATAACTACCTTGAATGGAAAAGAAAACTCGACCTTGCTTTTATCTTGGGAGAGGTGGACTGGGTATTGACTACCCCATGTCCTATAGAGTCTGCTGCACTAGTCAGAGACGCAGATGAGTCGAATGCTGACTGGAAGAAAACAGAGAGGGACCATGCTCCCCTCGTCATGTCATATAACATAGAACAAAAAAGTGGGTCTTAGCAAACAAGAAATGTTTGGTTGTGGTAAAGAATATGATTGAGCCCAGCATGTTGGGCTCAATCCTAGAGTGTGAGACTATCGCAGTGTACCTCGACAAAATAAAGGGCCAGTTTACTGGTTCCTCAAAAACTTATGCGACGCAACTGATCAATCGCAAAAGTACCGTAGAGGTGGTATAAGAGACCACATCCTAAGGATGAGTGACATGGCTTCCAAGTTGAAGCCAATGGATTTGGATGGATATCATTGCTGTTTTGGAGATGGCAAATGTGAACTATGGTGTAATAATGAACATATTGGTCTTGCTTTGTTGTAAGACGAGCTTTATTTGTTATCTCTTTCTAAGAGTGTGAATGTTGTGTCCTGGTCGACAACAAAAAATAACAAAATAAAGAGAACTCCTAATGTCTCATCAAAATTATGGCACTGTCGTTTAGGCCATATTTCGAGGGGGAGAATTGGGAGACTAGATAAGAATAAAATTCTTCCTCCATTGGAGTTCTCAGACTTAGAACAATGCATAGATTGCATTAAAGGCAAATTTGTAAAGAGCATTAAAGGGTGCAAATCGACCCACAGGAAATTTAGAGATCATACACACAGATATTTGTGGTCCATTTCCTGTGAAAAGCGTGGATGGCTATGACTCGTTCATAACATTCATAGATGATTACTCCTGCTATGGTTATATTTATCCAATTAAAGAAAGATCAGAAGAATTGGATAAATTTAAGATATTCAAGGTTGAAGTTGAGAATCAGCATGATAAAAAGATTAAATTGGTAAGGTCTGACTGTGGGGGAGTACTATAGTCGACATACGCCTTATGGGCAAGTCCCTAGACCTTTTGCGAGGTTCTTATTAGAGAATAAAATTGTAGCCTAGTATTCTAGGCCGGGCGAACCTCAACAGAATGGGTAGCTGAAAGGCGTAACCGTACCCTTATGGGTATGGTGCGCAGCATGATGAGCTACTCCACCCTACCATTGGGTGTGTGGATGGAGGCGTTAAAAACCACCATTCATATTCTCAATAGAGTTCCAAGCAAATCGGTGCCCAAAACACCGTATGAGCTATGGATAGGGAGAGTACCCTCGCTAGCTCACCTTCGTGTGTGGGGGAGTCCTACAGAGGCTAAAGTATTTAACCCAACCATTAAGAAATTGGATCCCAAAACAGTGAGCTACCATTTTATTGGCTATCCTGAAAGATCAAAGGGCTATCATTTCTACTGTCCTGACAATTATACAAAGTTTGTAGAAACGAGACACGCCGTCTTCTTGGAAGACGAAATGATTAGGAGGAGCTCGGTAGTTCGAGAGATTGATCTCGGTAGTCCGTGCCAGCAAAGAAGTATTTGTGAAATTTTTTCTCCAGATCGGCCCAACTTCTGATAGAATTTGGAGGTAACGATGAAAACCACATAAATATTGATCCAGAAAGTGACAGCGGGAACAACCTAACCTTCAGAGCGTCATGAGCCGATGCCTCTCCACATTGTGCTAGGAATCGGCTAACATGTTCAATTGTAGACACATTGTCTTGCCCTGAAAATAAGGAGAATTCTGGGATCCTATATCGGCGTGGTAATGGAACTCTATCAAACCACTTAGGATATGGACGCCGATACAGATCTATTTGCTTTTTTGGTCTAATTCCAAATTGTTTCCCCATTATCTCAACGACTTTATTGGCCAACTCATCTTCCCTTGCATCGTATTCGCCACGCCAATACTGATGAGGTTCTTCTAGCCGATGTTGCCCCCCGAGTCAAGCTCCTTGAATAGTGTATTCGTCAACCATTATCTTGATCAAGTCTTGCAATGTGCTCATCAAAACTCCGGACTGATCGAACAAGGCACGACAAACCGATTCATCAACTGTATCTTGAAGTGTCTTGACCATCGGTTTGGGGAGTTGAATCTTCTGAATTGGCCCTTCTAGTGTCATGACGAAAGATTGCAGGCACTGCTTCTCAAAATCTGTCACATGTTGTTCCACTAGCCGCCTTTGTTCCTCCGTCAAATCCTCCATCGTGATTGAGTTCTTGGCATCTATTTCTTCAGAAGACATACCTGACTCCTGACCAGACGATCATTTGTGAGTAAAAATAGCATACGGGTCCCACTGGGCGTGCCAAAAAATGTGTTGATGTCAAAAATGTGATCAGACGTGTCACACACGAAGGCCTGGGAGTCAATCTTAGACAGCTCCAGTGTAGGACCTAAATTCTTAGAATGCACGGGCGTGCCAGTCAGTTTGAGCCTGCAACTGACAAGATAAATAATAAAACAATCCGATCGGCTATCGAGCCGATAGGTAACAAAATATCCAGTCGATCAGATGTTGATGCTGCAACGGTTAGCTGATAGGATGAACGATCGGCTGTAAAAAGCATGGATCGGCTGGAAACACCAATAGAAATAGACTTGAAATAAATATTAGACCAAAGTAATCCGTCAAGTTACTTATTAATCTCAGTCGATCTGACGAACCCCTATAACCAGATCAAACTAGACGTGCAGAGATTGGACTTAACCAAGACAGTATGCAGTCAAGCACGATATGATCAAAGGAAACATGAAGATCGATAAGGCTAATAAATAAACCGACGAATTACTTGGAATAAGCAATTAATCATATGTTACGATCGGCTAAAACCAATTTGCATGTAATTCTCATAAGCCGATGCAACATAAATAACTGCCGATCTAACTAAATCAAGCCGATTGGTATATAAATAATGCAGTAAAGCAATCGGCTACTTTATTGATGTAAATATGATAAGCATGTAGATTGGCAAAAATCATCGGCTATAGACGACGGACAAACAACCAAGATCTATAAAATACCTAGCCCAGTTTGCTAAGAATAATCATAGAAAATCGAACTCAACCGAGACAGTTCAAGATTAAACCTAGCAATGTCAGGATAGATAGTAAACATATCTAGATTGCTATCAAGCCAATGAGCCGATGACTGATAACTTATCGGCTGGTACTCCGATAAAACAATGAGCAAAATACATTGATCTGATATAAACCATCTGATAAACGCAATCTACTAGATCGGACTAAACCGAGACAGTACTAGATTGAACATGTCAAATAGCGAATATCAAGCCAACATAGATCGCCCAAAGTAGTCAACCAGATCAACTCAAAACACGAAAGTGCTCTCAGTTGAAACCAATATGATAACTAACAATCGCGCCACTAGATTAGAAGATCAGACTGAACCGAGACAGTTCTAATCTAGTTGAACGATTACCGTGGCCCGGCGGAACAATGGACTTACCCCTCCGTTGGAGATCGAAGCGATGCAGCCCCTCGTCAGGTGTCAAGTTCCGCCGGAGTTGAAAACCTCGAACAAGAGGGTGGCGATGCGCCGAAAATATTTGATCTAATTATGATGTAGATGATTTACAATGACCCGGGGGCACACATATTTATAGCATCGGGTTGATGCTAGTCCATGTCGAACACAACACACGACTCTATCTCTAATTTCTATTGAATACGACACGGATTCTAATAGATAAAAGAAAACAAATAAGTCCCGATCGGACTCTAATCTCTAAGAGATAAAATCCTAACTAACTCTAACTAGTAGATAAAATTACGCCGCCAAGACTTGGTCTTCACGATTCCTTCCCGAATTCGATCTCTTCTAGATAAAATCTCTATCAGCAATTGCATCTTTCCTTATCCGAATCCAATACGGAAATTTACCAAATTTCGGTGTTAACAGGTTTCAAAAGAATGTTAAAGATACCTATATTTATTTGAACTTTAAGAATGGGAGATTTATTTTCCTAATTCTATATGTGGATGACATTTTATCAGCTAGTAATGATGTCAGTATACTGCAGGAAACAAAGAAATTATTGTCATCAAATTTTGACATGAAAGACCTCGGTGAGGCTTTATATGTTTTGGGCATAGAGATTCACCGAGATAGAAGAAAGTATGCATTGGGACTTTCCCAAAAGACATATATAGAAAAGGTGTTGAAGAAATTCAACATGTCCAACTACAGTGCTACACCTGCTCCTATAGTGATGGGCAAAAAGTATGGGGCATCGCAGTGTCCAGAAATCAATATGAGCACAATGAAATGAAAACAAAGCCATATGCGTCAGCTGTAGGAAGCCTACTGTATGCGCAAGTGTGCGCACGACCTGACTTGGCATTTGTTACCTGGTTACTTGGCAGATTTCAAAGTAATCCAGAACCAGAGCACTGGAAATTAGTAAAGAAAGTCTTGCGCTATTTACAAGCAACAAAAAGCCTCATGTTGTCTTACAGAAGATTAGAATCACTCCAAGTAGCGAGGTACTCTAATTCTGACTTTGCAAAAGATAATACAAAGTCAACATCAGGATACGTGTTTACTCTTGCGGGAGGAGCTATTTCATAAAAAAGCTCAAAATAGACTATCTCGCAGGGTCTACTATGTATGTTGAGTTTACAGCATGCTGTGAGGCAACGGGGCAGGTGAACTGGCTTAAGAAGTTCATACCCGATTTAAAGGTGGTTGACAATATTGAGAAACCACTAAAGTTATACTGCGACAATGAAACTGCAGTAATGTATGCTCACAATACTCGGTCAAGTGGTGCTGCCAAACACATTGACATAAAGTACTATGTTGTGAAAGACAAAGTCCAGGATCAAACAATCAGTCTCGAGCACATTAGAACTGAAAGTATGCTCGCAGATCCGCTCACGAAAGGCCTACCACCCAACGTGTTCAAGGAATGTGTAGCCGGCATGGGTTTACGAGAAGCCTTGTAAATCCTGGACTATATGGCCTAAAGTAAAGTACTTGTTTCTGAATAGAGATGTGCATAGTGGATGTGGAATCCATCGGTGATTAATTGAGACGATGAAACATGCTCTATGTGCAGACCTGTGATGGAATGAAAAAAGCCTAAAAGAAATAGTGAGGTCAAGGAGGAGAATGTTATATTGATCTGTAACCTTTTAGTCTAACGGCTAAAAGGGCTTTGACCATGCCCTGATCGGGGGCGTCCAACCAAATAGGCTGGTAGGCCACTGTCACATTGTGCAACATAAATAGGGGGTGGAGGCCGGCATGGCACGCATCACGAGATTCGCCGCCATCGCCACTCCACCCCACAAAACCCTAGCCGATCTAGAGGGGGCGTAGCCAGTGATGGGAATCTCCACCGCCACACCTCGACCACCGTGACCTCGCCGGGACATCGCCGACCACCGTCGCCGCCGTCAACCGAAGCCGAACACCGACGACGATGGCAGGATCGTCTTCTTCCTCTGAGAGCGGCTCCACATGTCGGTGATCTAGCTCGGCAACTGCGGGACCCAGCTCTGTGGGACCCAGCTCGGCAACTGCCGGCTGTCGCTGCCGCCCGCAGCACGCTGCCCGCGCCATGAACTACCCGCACGAGAGAGGGGAGAGGAAGAAGAGAGAGAAGAGGAAGGAAGGAAGAAAAAAAAGAAAAATCTGACGTGTGGAGTCTACTATATGCCATGTCAGCAGAACCAGACAAATAATAAGTCAATATTGTCAAAGTATTTTTTTAAACTATTTACGTGAGTTTAGAGTTACACATTTTTAATATTGAGGTTAAAAGGACGTTTGATAAACTTAACGTCGTTGAGTAGAGGGACCTCCGGTGGACATATTCCACTCACGGGCTACCAAGCTGGCATAGCCATGGAGCCCATCTTAGACTCTGGAGCAAGAAATAGCATAGATGGATCATCTTCAATTATAATTGCCAGGGACTAAACCTTGAGGATAGTTTTAAAAAGGAAATTTTAGGTAGCAAAATTTGCTCGTACAGTAAGTGAGGATATCAAAATTTTACATTAGAAAATGTATTTTTTCTATGAATACCATCATAGTATTAAGGTATGCCTTCGTTGGACTGAAACTGATATTGACATCATAGTGCACCTATGGAGTGCTCATGTATTAGATTAGGTTACTCCGTTTTGTTTCCGCTTGCACACCCATTTATGTCAAGGTTAATATACGGCCCAACGTCTTACCGTTATAATTTTATATCGTAGACCTTTACCTTATTTATTTACGGGCAACCTACAAAAAAATTTGAAGTTCTTTGTAAATGGATGGACAGGGTTGCGGGCAGCCGATTCAAACAAAATGGAGCAATGTTTAGCAAAGTAAATTTGATTAGAGGAACCTAGAGTAGGAAACTATGAATGTATACAAGATTATGACAAATCATGTTAAAGTAAATATTGTTGAGCTAAGCACTACTGTTTTATGCGTAAGAGTATTCCTTAAACAAATTAAATCAAATGTCATTAAGACACAAAGATGTAAAATAGCGTGTAAAACAATTTCTGTGAGAAAAAACAAAATCCTTGTCTGTGTGTGCCTGCCGTCGCCGGCGTCAGGTGACTTGGACTGTTTGTGCAATTTTGGCCCATCGAGCCCGTTCTTACTTAACGCGGTTGGGCCACAGAATGTCCTACCGGCTCGAGCCCATCCACCGGTACCAGTATACCAGCCGGTATGATTATTTAACTTTTAGTTTAAGTAAAAAAATGTGTTAAATTTAATTGAATTTTAAATATACATATTTTTATCATAGTGATATAGGAGTTCCTGTTATTAATATATCTTTGCTGTCTAGGTATATGAAAAACTGATCTTACTTATGTCAGCCAATAACCACCACGATTAATCGATAAGATTTACTTCGGTCCAACAAAAAATACCTTAAGTTATCGGTAGCTCGAGATACCACATCATTTTTTTATCGTTGAATCTAACCGTGCACATCCTAATCAGCTAAATTTTATGGCTGAAAACAATTTGGTACCTCAAGGTATTTTTTTGTTGAACTGGAGCAAATCTCTTAACCGATAATACCTCATAACATACCGGTGACGCAGCTTTTTAATTTTTAGTATTTGAATTTGAACTTGTGCATAGCTGCTAGGTAGTAAACCACTTTTTTGAGAGAGTACCAGCATTTCTTTCTCCAAGAAATCAATCGGTGTCTTTCTCTCTTTTTTCCCCTGAAACCGGTACGATATGTAGTACAACCTTGAGAATCCTTATCTCAATTGGAGTTGTTAATTAGTTGAACTAGTTTCTTCCTCAAGGGAATAATTAATAAGAAAAATTGGAAACCAACACATAAAAAAATGTGCTTACTCCAACCTATATGTCTATGTCGATATCAAACACACGTAACACGTTGGGTGAGACAGCCATGTTGGTCGACACTCAGGGCATGTAGTTAGGTCATTTGTGCACAATAAACTAATTAGCAACTAGTGTGTGCATGCAACTTTGAAAGTGTGTTAGGAAGGTTAATTCCGTTCTAAGCGATCGAGCAATTGGGGAAGGAAAGGCAGGGAGATGATTGGCCCTCTTGACAAGGACTTGTTAGCTAGCTCTAGCAAGTAGCAAAGTAATTAACATATATTTGTGAGTAATACACATGGTCTGAGCTGGTACACATCTTGGTGAGGAAACAACTCAATGTTTAATTTTTTTTCCCGATGTTAAAAGGACAGATGATATATAATTAAAAGTGTTAATGTTTGATTGCTAAAAAAATAAGAAACTTTGGAAAAAGTGTATTTGGGAAATTTGTCATCTAGCTAGGCTAGGCTTGATTCTGTTGAAAGTTGTGTAAAACTGCTTGGCAATGAAGGCTCTATAAAACGCAGGGAAAAAAATAGTTTGAGTACTGCATAAATCAAAAGAAAAATTCGGCTGGAAATTTGGGAGGCCAGGACTAATGTGATAGCGATAAGCCTATAACACTTCCGTTACACATGGCTGGTGTGGTGAAAGATGCACTAATATTCATTGTTTCTAATGGTCCATATATAGGTCACATTTTATCCACAATGATCGTGTCATAGTTTTCGTCCATTTTTCTTAAATTAATTGTGTTGTTGTATGTATTTATGCCCATTTCCCATACAAACATCATGGATTCTATTATTCTAAAATAAAGGATTTTTTAATGTACCGTTAAATAATCGTGAGTTGGTCGTTATGTTAGATCTAATGGCTTTGATCGTATTATACTACACTGGTGGTGTGTAGGTGTAGTAGAAATTTTATAGCGGTAAAATAGAAACTAAAATATATAACATTGCAATAAATTTATGTGTCATATATCATATTAAAACATATAAAATGGTAAATATATATTGCTAAAGTTTCAAATAAAATGTTTAATATATTTATTAAAAATACATAGATTTAAATTTACAACACTACTACAGCTAATATGAGGTACCGTACCATTGTCCAAAATAAATTGAAGAAATCCACCTTTTTTATGGAGGTTTCTTTAAAAAAAATAATATATCCCCCATTGATTCCATGGCTATTCTTGTTTCTGTCAGCTATACTTAGTTCGCAAAAATTCCCATATTCTTATTTTGGCGCTGACCTAGCTTACACGGTGCAGACTGTCATAATCGGTTATGTGTTAACGACGGTTTCGCTCGAAATATTCTTGGTGAAGCCATTCCTTAATTGCTTTTGTGGAGTTGTAGGTGGCGGCACACTGGGCGATTTGCTGAGAAATAATAAAGAGGTGGATTGCCTCTAGCTAATATGTGTGCGCATGCAATAATTTTGGCGTTAAACCGAAGAAAAGTATAGTCGTCCTAGCTGGCCGGGGGCGTATCTGCACGAGATGGCAAGTAACAATCAAGAGCTGAGAGCACGCAGCAGATCGAGCACCGACCGCGCGAGGTGGACGGGTCATCGTTTCCGTTCTAAATCGATGGGCATTAATTTCCACGTCAACTGGCGTTCTCTCCTTTGGAAAATCACGCTACAACGTTTTTTATGCAGTGTGCCTGCCTGCCTGCCAGCCCCCAGTAGTTGGGCAGCTGTACGTAAATTTGTGCTCAGTGATATTTGGACGTCCGTATTACCCTGTACCTACTGTGGCAGTCACATGCAGTTAACCTCTGACCTGTAAAACAGGACACTTGATCTTATTAACTTTTCGCACCGACCAAACTAGCAATATACTTTGTTAACTCTATAGCATAATTTATTAATGTAAATAAGATATTAAAAATTCTCTGTAATGCAATCATATATAAAACAAACATTCGAATTTGTTTGTCTATCAAGCATTTGTTAATTTCATTATTTTAAATAAACACTAATAAAATAGCAGCAAACTACCAGTTAACGGTGACTATTATAGTTTTACATAATTAATTAGAGGCCAGACTATATTGTAATAAATTAAGAGTTTTACGGTTCAAATAGTAATTGTAAAACCTGTTAGGCCATGTTTATATGCTAATTTCAAAAACGTTCTAACAATAAATTGATACACTAATTTTATAATCACTGCAATAAGGTTATATATTGCAAGGATAATTATAATTAAATAATTTATTCACATTATCTAATATTAACATAAAATTTAAACTTTATAAAGCTAAATTTAATAAAAACCACTTATGTAAACATGAGTTGCATTCCATATAACTTTCTATGTTCCTATAATAAATATATTTTTGTTGACGTGGTATATATGAAAAGTAGAAAACAACAGTGTAACTCTTAAGTCTAAATTTATTTTGAGTTTAAAAACAATTTTTTCATGTCTTCTTATATTATATGAAAAAATATTTAAATCAAATATTAAGTGATCATATAATTCATAGAAAATATTTATCGCACGAGTTCTTTATAGTTTTAAAAATGTATAACGGTTTTTAGTTCATTATTATCAGTAGGTATTCTGCAGAGATGCGTCATTTGACATATTAAGAAACTTACTTATTTCACATAAAAATATGGTGCCAACAAAATATTTCTACAACACCATATACACATTTGTATTTTAGCAAAGATTCATATCTAATATTATTATTATTGTTAGTGATTCGATTATTTGGGCGTTCAATAATAGTGATCTAGAAACTTGATCTTATGTTTAGTGCAACATTGACATGACGTTGATCATATGCTTCGTTGTATATGTATCATTATCGGTGTTCTAACGATGTTATTTTTAAATTATGATTAAACTTTGATACTATAGATATACATGCATCTTTGCATATATTTATGATTAAAAAATTTATATAATAGTCTTTATATGAAGTCTAATATATACCAAGTTTTTCTAATTAGAAAAATATTCGCTAACATATGAAAACTCTATAATTGGTAAAATAATTTTCTAATTTAGAAAGTCACTAATATATGAAAAGACTATGTGAACAGAGGTGGAGTCCGTCCTAACCGCCCGGTCTTATGAAGATAATTTTAGCCGTCGGATTTGAAAAATGATGAATGAAGTAGGTAGTATGAGTAAAAGTAGTTCGTGTACTGTAGGTTAGATAACTCCCCGAGCACTATTTTAAGTGATTTTGACATGACACCAGCATGATAATAGAATTCGTATAACAAATTTACAGTGGCCACATATCATCCCTACCTTTTTCAATTTCTCTTCCTCTCATTATTAAGTAAATCGGTAATAGAAGTTAGAGGTGAGGAATAAGCCAGAGAAGATCAAGACCTAATGGCATTGGTGTTGCTCACCTCCCATATCTCCCAATTTGTGGTGGGAGGGTGTCGCCGAGTTGCTCCTTTCTAAAAGAAGAATTAGGCACTGCCATTTCATACCTTCACTTTGATGTAGGGTCCACTAGTTCCACCAGGGTGGTTTGCCCCTATTTCTATCTTTCTCCCTCCTTTTCTCTATTAATCACAAGGGATATTTAAATACATTTAAATACTTATCACTCTTAGATATATCAATTGTGTATATGACCTATGATGCCACGCTGCCAACCTCCCCTTCAACTTTTCCTCCGACCCCTGCCATCTCGGAAGTCCTCTCTCTCACCTGGATGCACCATCTCCTCGACTCTTTCCTCCACACTAGCACAATCCCCTGTCTACCCTTCTAAATATCGGTGGGAGCGATATCAGTCGTGACTAGAGTATGAGATGACTCTTGCTACATACTTTGAGGGGGTGGGTATGGAGTGCACTGGTGGTGAGGGAACAAATGAAGTCCGGAAGGAAATGTGGAGATAAATGCGAGAAGAAGAGGAAAGATGGACATATGGGCCTCATTGATTATTATTCGTTTTTGATTACTAGACTGACACTAGCGTGACACACTCCATCAAAATCTGTCGGAATTAAGTTAAAAAGTAAAAGGTAACTTGTCTAGTCCAAATAATCTAGAGACTTATAATACTGTGGGGCTGAGTGGACTGTTATAATTATTAAGGGGTAACTCATATTTTCCATGCTTCTGAAACAATCTTGTTATACTCGTACCACTCTTGTATTACTGTGCCACACAGCCACAGTAATCAATTCTTGAGTTAGCACGAAGCCCCAGCAAACAAGACTTTGTGTACGTATGGATAAGTCATATGGTTCAGTCGGACGTACGGTATTTTCGCTTGTGAAAACCGTGCTGCCAACGCTCTGTTTGCGGCACCACTGGCCGTCATGTTTTTCCCACCGAACTGAACTGATTGATGGTCTGAAGAAAGCGCCGTGAAGCCATCCACCACCAGTGCGCAGCTAGCCAAACCCGTAAAAACGTCAGTGCTGCGTCCTTCGCACCTAGTACCCCCACTCGCGTCCGCGCGTCGGTCGCGCCATGGCGGCGACCGCGGCGGCGCACGAGCCGCGACACCCACTCGCGCCGGCCGCCGCCCTCGCACCCAACTCCGCCACCGCGTGTTCGACGCCTCGCCGCGGCAAGCCCGGCCCACCCTCCCCTTCCTCCCGCCACGTCTCCTCCCTCACCTCGTGCGCCGCCGCGCGCCGCGTCGCGGGTGCGGGCGCCCCGGCGACGCACCCCGCGGCGGCCGCTGCCGCCACGATGCGGATGCGGAGCCTGTCGGTGTCGTTCCAGGGGGAGTCGTTCGTCTACGAGACGCCTCGCGCGGCGCCCCCGCGACGCGCGCCTGCTGCTGGGCCGAGGCCGACGCGCCGGCGGGGAGGCGAGGCCGAGAACGAGCGGCCGCCGCCTTCGCAGCGCGGCGGATCGGCCGCGAAGGCGAAGGGCGCGGCCGACGCGCTCGCGCGCAGCCTTGACTGCAGCCTCCACCGCAAGGAGTCCATCCTCGCCGCCGTCCGCCTCCTGCGCAGCTCAATCTCTCCCGGGAACGCCGCCGACGCGGCCACCGAACACTCCGGCTCGGCGGACACCGATACCGACCCCACGCTGCCCAGTATCCCCACGCAGACGAGGTTCTGGCAGGAGACGAACAGCCGTCTGCGGCGGCTCCCGGAGTCCGGCCTGCCGAACCCCATCTCCATCTCCCGGAGGCCATTCTTGGACGGTCCAATGTCGCCGACGCTTCTCGAGACCTCGCCGTCTCGCCGCGACGGGCAGGACGGGAGGGAGGAGGCACGAGCGCCGGCGAACGCGCCGTCGATCATCAGTTTCGCGACGGCGGTGAGGAGGGCCAACAAAGGGGAGGACAAGATTGAGGAGGCACACAGGCTGCGGCTGCTGGACAACCGTCATCTGCAGTGGCGCTGCCTTAATGCTCACGCCGACGCTGCCGCCGTCGCGCAGAGCTGCGCTGCCGAGGTAAATCATGGATTCATGGTAACCTCCCTCCATTGCATCTTTCAGAAATTTTAGCTGAAATTGCTGGATGCTCGTCTGAAATTAGCATTGGTGGGCCAAAATAGTCTTTTTTTTCTTTTTTTGGTCTGTGCTTAATTTTTTGCATTAATTTAGATTGTTCACTAGGAATTATGCAAGTCGCATATGTTACCTCTATTTTCACAAGCACTGTCCATGAATATGCCGTTGAAGAGCTATAGTACACAATATTAAGGATAGATTGTTCATGTTCTGCAATGTGCCCACCTGCAATCCTGAATTGAGTAGTTAGTTCAGAAGGAATTCTCAACATTATCGATCGTCAGTTTGTCACATCCTGTTATAATTATTATTACCGCTCTTCTCTATATCTCTTCCATTTTTTTTAAAGGATCTACATCTCTTCAATGCACCCTCACGTTCAGATGTCATTATTAGTCACATTGAAGAGAACTAAGCTAGATTATAAATTCCTGACAGAAACCCCCAAAAGGAACTGTTTATAACTCAGATTGATTACAGCTGTGATCAAATAAAAGCTCCCAGCAAGTTTCTATTGGAAAATCACCAAACTGGTTAAAATTGCAAAAGGGTAATGTTCAAACAGTCAAATAATTCAGATACCATAATGAGGATATAATGCCATCGTATTTTGGGCTTTTGATCCCTTCCTTTTCATTTTTGCTAATGATCTCCTTCCCACATGTTAAATGTCTTGGCAACAAAAATGTGGACGATAAGTTGTGGAGCTGTTAGCTTACTTTATCTTTTTCCAAACAAACAATATTTTGCCAGCCTACATTGGACTTTTATTTAGTTATATGGACCCTTTCAATTATAACTCAAACAATATTAGTATCTAAGAGGTGTTGCAATTTATGCTGAGTGCAAACGGTGTTTGATCTGTTGGAGCTCCTAAAAAAGAAGCACATCGAGCATTAATCAAAAGTTTATATTATAACAGGCATGATTTCTGTTTCTCTCTGCTATGATTTTTCTGGAAGGAATCTGCAGTGTGAGGGAGGACACATCTCGATTGAGAAAATAAAAATCCTTTCTGCTCTCTGACAAAAAACCAATTCTATTAAAAACAGGCTTTGTTATTAATTTTAAGGTCGACATGTTTAATGTGTGTAGTTCACTCTAATGTGTACTGAAACTGTTGCCGCATGAGAATACTACAATAGCATAATGCAGGGTTGTCGAATGTTACTATTTAAGCTTCAATACACCATTGTGGAATTGCATGTATTCTACTATTTGATCCTACTTGTACTGAGGATTCAAGATATCTTTTTCTGTGTGTGATAAGGTGACGAAGAACCTGTGAACCTGCCCATTTATAGTTTCTCGGTGAACACAGGACAACTTTTTTAACAAATAAATTTCGGAAATTTGAAATATTTGGAAATTATAGTTTTGTTTGAGCTTTTCCCTAGGTGTGGATGTGCATCTTATTTTCAGGTGTTTCTACGCATTTTTTTAGTTGAACTCATATTTGATTCCACTTTTCAGAAAGCTCTGCATAGTGCATGGAAAGATATCTCAACCTTACGTGACAATGTGAGTTTCAAAAAGAGCAAGCTTCAGCTTCAAAAGCAAAAACTCAAACTATTTACCATTCTCAAACAACAGGTAAATTATATAATTATTTAGCTGTTTTGACTAGTTTCTCAGTTTTTAGGCAGATGCCATTTTTTCTTAAGAGTAACTTGTTTTGTACATTCTATTTCCTATGTCCATAACATTCAGTATGTCTAATAAATAACTGAGATTTTGCAGCGTAAATCAATGAGATGTTGTATCTGTTACAAAAGGTGGTATGTGAAATATATGAATAGAAATGCACGTCTATTCTGTTCGGTTAGATTTAGCTGGAGTGGCAGCTGCTGTGGTTATAGGTTACTCAGTCCAACAAGCCATATGGGCTGAAGGATAAAGAAGCTATAAGCACCCATCATGGCCATGATTAGTCATGAGTCATGACTAGTTGAGGACTACATACCGATTGCTTCTACTGCTAGTATGTTGCTACCGGTTGTGCCTGACCCATTTGAGCTCCCGTCTCATATCCCTTTCAGTCATTTTGGCCTGATAGACCAGGCGTCCCAAATGACTCACTGTTGCTGCCATTGTATTGCATCTTCTGCTGCCAACAAGTCGAGTCATACGATTTGATAACAGTGGCACCCATAAGCGGTAACATATAGTAAGAAAACTGGGATAATAGGGCATGTGCCCATAGTAATATGTGTTGATTTGGTTAGTTAAGAGGGCCAATTTTGTAATCACAGTTAGAAATCGAATTTCATAACACTTGCCCTTAAAAAGTAAGGGCCTCTTCAGTTTGAAGGAATTTTAGAGGAAAAACGTAGGAATTGAACTGTTTTCTCTAAAATTCCTATAAAATTTCTGTAATCCGAAGAAGCCCTAAATGGACGTAGCCAAAAGGAATTATGGGCCAATTGGGTTTGATATCCTACCAAAATTTTGGTTGTGCGGTAGGGTAGAGTGGATGAGAATGAGATTAGGTTTGTTTGTTGCCAATAAAGAGACAAATACGTGAATTTTGATGGTGTCTTTGGTCTGCTACCCTACCAAATTTGCCAAAATTTTGTCCCTACTAGGTTTTGTGTTTCTTTTTTTACAACACTTGTATATGTGAAGATTACTAGTCTACCCCTACTGATGCATAGTGCCTTATATGATTGTAACATACTACCTCCGTTTCATAACGTAAGATGTTTGACTTTTTTGGTCGTAACGTTTGACCATTCGTCTTATTTAAAAATTTATTACAAATATAAAAAATGACAAGTCGTGCTTAAAATTCTTGTGATAATAAAGTAAGTCACAAGCAAAATAAATAATATTTTCATAATTTTTTAATAAGACAAATGATCAAACATTGCAAACAAAAAAGTTAAACATCTTACACTATGAAATACACTATGAAACAGAGTATTATCCACTTGGTCATAATGGTAGCTACAAGAAGCATCAATTCAAATTGGTCATGAATTGAACACCACCAATTGAGGTGGCAATGGTGTCCATCTGGAAGTTAGGACCACATGCTTTGCATGACTGTTTAAGGTTGCATCCAAACAAGATGGATGGGAGAAACTTATTGTGAGTAATTTGCTGAAAGATGCTTTTGGCTGCTTTAGATATTGACCAAAATGCAAGAGATAGGAAATTTCTATATGTCATTTTCTTTAATTATCTTAGTACTCTCATCTATTTTAGGAATTTAGTATTCTTCGTTTTGATAAAAAGTTAATTTTTTTATGTGGCCAGATTGCTTACTTAGAAGAGTGGTCTCATCGAGAAAACAATCATACGAGTTCGATGTCTGAAGCAATTAAAGCATTAGAGGCTAGCACCATCCGTCTTCCGATCGTTTGTGGTGCTAAGGTCAGGAATTTTACATCTTAGTCAAGTATAAACTGTTTTCATTTGATTAATTTCTTAAGCTATGTTGCTCACATGTGGAACAGGCTGAAGCACAAGATGTCAGGGAAGTTATCAGCTCTTCTGTGGCCAAAATGGATACAATGGCTTCCTCAATGTGTTCTTTATTGTCAAAGGTGTATATATTTTGTTCCACTCTTTTCAAATTTAAGTAAATATTTTGCCTATCCTGATTCTTGAATCTTTGTTGGAACATGATGTGATTTTGCATCTGTTCATACGAAAATCTCTACTACGTACACCTGAGATATGTGATGATGATCCTATCTGTACCATAAACAAGGGTATGGAAAAATGTTTTTCTTGAATCCTGGTAAATATCGTGTGTGGATTTTAATGTTTTCGCTAGAAACAAGAAGTCTTTCTGGTGATGCAAATCAAGATAATGGAATGCTTCATCAGAATCTATGTGCCTTCTAAGTTGTTAAATTTATTTACATAATGATAATTTGCTAAATGTCCACAATATGGGTGTTCCGCTATGACGATAAAAAGTATGCATGGCAATTAACATAACTAGTGGTATTGTTCCTACTCTGTTCTTCCTCATGAATTTGTTAATGATCATCAGGTTGAAGGAATGAGTTCCATGGTGTTTGAGCTAGCAAAAGTTGTATCACAAGAACAGATGTTGTTGGACCAATCAAGAGACCTCTTTTCTGCAGTAGCAGTAATGCACGTAGGTTCTTCTTCTAGTTCACCTCCTCTGCCTCTCTCACACACACTACACACACATTCTTTCTCAATTTGACTGTTACTCTGCGCATTATTGTCTTCATGATATTACTCAAATACAGGTTAAACAATGGAGCCTGCAAGCTTATATTCTTCAAAGAAAGCAGAAGCTTTGCCAGGCACAGTTGTAGGTCAGTTTGGTACCAACCTTCATGGCCACTAACATCAGCTGGCTTGAATTGTCCTAACGGGAGAGACTAGGCAATGAAACCTGTCTATAGTTGACTTCATTGATTGAACAGGATCAGAAAAATGTTTGATCTCACAAGTCACAACTCACAACTCACAGACAGTTTGTTTTTTTGGTTGTGCATATATCATAGATGGTTTACCTGAAATGTGTGCAGAGGATGTATATAGAAAACCCAATATTGACGGGTTTTTTTTTGTGCGTGCGTGTGTGTGCATATCATAGAAAGTCTGGCTGAAATATTTGCAGAGGATGGATACAGAGAATGCAATGTTGACCAAATACAAATGATGTATGTAGAAATGACAATCTTTTCATTGTGTGCTTACTCCACTATGTATGCCGGATGCTTAGTGTCAAAGGATACCGTGAGTTTTTATATTCTAAAATTCTTTATTCCAGTCTACTCCTAGCATTTTTAGATTCCAATTTTATACACAATATAAGCGTTTATACGACGTTGGTTCCAATTCATGGGAATTTCGGTATTTTCAGCCTATCAAGTGCTTAGAAACGCAATCTGAATAATTCAAAATTTTACCCTCTTATCTTAATATTTGTTATCTATTTTTTTTCATGACAAGCAGGGGTTGATGTTGCTCCAGAATACGATGTTGCATATGATAAATAATGAATTAACGGGAAGTGAAGACACGTGTCAGACTGAAAATATGGTCTATCACTAACATGCATGAGAATGTACAAGAGCAAAGAGCAAGTATAAAGGTAGATTAGAGCAAGTGCAATAGTATAGCATACCTAAAAATTATCTATAGCTAACTTAATATCTAATTCATACAATAGTCATATATTATACAATTAATACCAGTCTCACCTTACGATAGGGCATGTAGACTAGTGGTTACAAAAGCTTTAGTTGCACTTGAGCCATTTCGACTTTGACTTCTATTTCTTTCCGTTACGTCGAAAGTTGCTGAAGATATTTCTTTTTATTTCTCATCAAACGAATGACATCTTCTTTTGGAATCCTCTTTTCGACTCTAACTCGCACACTCTAGTTATTGCTTTTCTTTCTGTTACTTCGAAAGTTGCTGTTTCAGCTTCAGCCACGCGAATTCTCGATATTCCTTTTTATTTCTCATCGAACGAATGGCATTTTCTTTCGGAGGTACTCACAGGGGTAGGGTTTGTACCTGCTCTTATAAGCTAATGTGGGGAAGGGATGGAATGAAAAAGAAATGAGATTAACTTTTATACCATAGCTTAACCTTATAACTAATTTATTATATATATTGACTATAATGTATTTGACTATAATGTATATAACTAAGTTATTATATATGTTGACTATAATATAAAGTAAATTGGTTGTACTATTAAACTTGCTCTTAAGACCAGTGTCACATATGAGAAAAGCATTTTTTCTTGATGTCAACGGTTGACCATTACCGTCACACCTCTGTGAGGCTTCCCTGAGCACACTCAAGATGATGGACTCATGCCAAATGTAATAGCAAGTTGCAAGCCAACTATAAGCTTATATAAAAAGAGAGAAATGAAAAATGAAAATCGTTGGCTCTCAAGAGTTAGCTTTACAAAGCATCTAAGGTAGATGCATTAATTACATAATTACGAGAAATGGACAAGAGAAAAATATTGTAGCCAATCTTATAGCTAATCTATTTTAATGTTAGGCGTAATATAGGATTATACTTAGTAGTTGGATCTATAGTTAAACTTGCTCTAATGGATGCTCGACAATCATAGCAATGAGGAGTAGTATACTTTCCATCCCCAAGAGCATAGGGTTGATTCTTTGGCTTTTTTCATTAAAAAAACCAAACAACATATTTGCATAAGAAAAATAATTTGTGAATAAAAATTTAGGGGCTGCTACACCACGGGATCCCGTTTTGAAAACGGGATGATACCGATGAGGTATCAAACACGATACCTCGTCGGTATCAGATTCGATACTGGAAACAAGATGATTCCGATAATGTATTAAACACGATATCTCGTTGATATCAGATTTGATACTAGAAACGAGATGATTCTGACGAGGTACCAAATATAATAACTCATCAGTACCAGATCTGATACTAAAAATGGGGTGATTCTGACAAGTTACCCAATATAATACCTCGCGGCATCAGATCTGATACCGCACCAGTACCAGATGAAACCAGAGCGATAACCACTGATGCTCGGTTAGTCACACCCTAAAAAGTTGCTGAATCGTCGTTATCGTTGTCGCCGCCGTCGTCGCTGCTGCCGCCATCATCGTAGTAGTCACTGACTCCGTAGCCGCCATCGACCGCGCTGGCTGCTCCCGCCACCACCCCCGCCGTCGTCGCCGTTGTTGCCGCAATTATCGCTGTAGCCGCAGTCGCCACCATCACCGCAGCGAGCGCAGGGGGAGGACACGCGGAGGTCGAGGGAGCGCACCTCCTGGGCGCCGCGACAGGGCAGCTCCAAGCAGAGCGCAGAGCCAACGAAGCCTTGGCAGCCCGTGTTCGGTGCGTTGTCATCATCGTGCGGAAGCGTGTTCGATTGGCTCCGGCACCGCGTGAGAGAGTTGGGCTTGATTGGCTCGATTGGCCGTGCGGAAGCGTGCGTTCGGGGCGGAGAGAACGAGGGCATGTCATCGTCATCGCTGCATATGCATATGAGGAACAACACCACGAGAAATTCAGCGATACATGAATTGCATGGCATGTGCGTATCGGTTCGTCCATTCCGCGCGTCCGAGGAACGGTATATCGTGCTTTAGTTTTTCTCTAAGAGTGTTGAGACGGGACTAATACACTCTCACTTAGGTTAATTGCCTATTTAACTACATGCTTATATGTAAAAAGAATATTGGAGGGGGCAGGCCACAGGGAATTTTTTTATTTTTTAAACATTTTTAATAAATAGTTTTATTACTAAATCTTGAGAGAAAATATTTTCACCGTGTGAATCTTTTGGCCATGTCACTAATGTTGGTGTGACCAGACAACGCTGTCACGTAGAGTATTTGACGAGCTTTGCGTGGAAACGTTGTTTTGACAAACCACCAACACACGCATGGTCACAAAGTTCATACGGTGAAAATATTTTGTTTCGAGGTTTGATAATAAAATTATTCATTTAAAAAGTTTAAAAAACAAAAAATTCGGCCACTGGCTGCCCCTCGTCTTTGCCACTATGAAGGTAGCTGAGGCAATAGTAATTTTTGCAGACGAGTGTAACATCTGATGTCACTACTAAATGAATGAAGATTTCGACAGTACAATCTTATACTTCTTCTCTTCCAAAATAAGTGATCATTTTAACTAATTCTTTTGTCCTAAAGTAATTGGCTACTTTAGGACTTAATAGAAAAGAAAACATATGATTGCACATCTTTCCATACCAAATGGTAAATAAATAGGAGCATGGAGGTTATTATACTTGAGTACAAATTTATCATAAATTCACCAAATTAGTCACTTATTTTTGGGATACGGAAAGTTGTCAAGATGGAACAGATAACTACACAGAACAACAGTTTAATTAGTGAGATGAATCGATAGAGTACTTCACATCTGTCCTTCTAAATAACCAAATCCCTAAGTACTCCGTCTCAAAATAATTTTATTTTTCAGTTTTTAATATAATGTTTGATTCTTTGTTTAATTTGAAATTTTTCGTGATTAATATTTTTATTCTTATTAGATGATAAAATATGAATGGTACTTTATGAGTGAATAAGTTTTTCTAGAAAATTTTAAAACGTTGGACTCGGAAATCAAAAAATAATTTTTTTAGGAGGGATGCAGTCGCTACTAATACTACTGTACACTGAAGCATTATAGTGTGTTGAGAATTAGTAGTTAATAGTTGCCCGCAGTTGGGTTGTACCGGCGCAAGAGCTCATTTACTTGGTTAATGGCTTCAAATAAACAATATTAGATAAATAATAAAACTCATATATTGGACCTGGTAATTGTTATGTTCTAGATTTTTAATGGACCCAACTTTGCATTCATGCTTTGATCTAAGGTTAAGTACACAGTATTTCATTCTATGTCCAGCTGATACTGACATTGATCTCCTAAGCATCACCTTCCAAGACGTAGTTTAGAGTTGACACAACAACCCAAGGAAGCCGAAAGTCATTCCTACCGGCCCTTCTAAAGGCCAGACATTCTTTTTGCCACTTTGTAACAATTGCTGTATTGCTGATGCTACTCATTCCAATTTCCAAGGTGACGCAGTCACACAATCATGCTCCAAAATGTCTCGATCGACAAGAAAGCGTAAAAAAGAGGTTGAACAAACCGGTTGTCCTGTATGGTTGCGCCTCTATCGCCCTCCACCGTGTCACGTGTGCCGGGTTTCCTGTCATGCCACGCGTCTCTGCTGACCCCTACCGCGTGTGTAGGCCACTCGTCGCTCGGCCCGCTCCTACGTGCTCCCCATCGGCTGCCAGCTGACGACCGCCTCCACCACTCCGTGCATCCATCCTCCATCACCAGCCGCCTGGGATTGGGTGGGTGTGAGTGAGGATTAGGGTATTGTGGTGGGGAGGGGGTGTTGATTGGAATGAGAATAGACAGTTTGGATGGAAACAGATAAAAATGGATAACTGAATGTTGATGACTATGTTCTTAGTGGGCTGGGCCAAGGAAACAAACTCGCTAGGCTTTTTTGTAACGGTTCAACTAACTTTCTTCTACCTTCAACCACAAACTGAAGAACTCCATCCTCCATCCCATAAAACTATAGAGAAAATTTACAGGGGGCTTAGGAGGGGGCTTACGGGGGTCTCCATGGGATCGCCGCCGGTATTGGGGGCTGAAGACCCCCCAGCCCCCATGCCACCTCCGCCGCTGGCTAGTGCTATAACCTAGCTAACGCTATGACTCATTTATATTATAAATAAGATATTATAAATTCTTTTAGATGCAATATTATACAAACCAAACAATCAAAGTTGCTAGCCTATCGAACATTTGTTAATATGATTATTTAAACAAAAATATGGCAAATTAGAAGCAAACCAGTAATTAATAGTGATTATTGTAGCTTTACATAATTAATTATAGGTTAGACCATATTACAGTAACATAAAAGTTTTCAAATTTGAACGGTAATGGTAGAACTTGCAAGACCAAGTTTATATGCTAATTTCAGAAACATTGTAATAACGAATTGATACACTAATTTTAGAATCACTATACTATCAAGTTCAGATATGGCAAGAATAATTTTAATAAATAATTTATTCACAATATCTAATATTAACATAAGTTTTAAACTCTATAAAGCTAAGTTTAATGAAAAACACTTTATACAAATATGAGTTGCATTAGATACAACTTTCCGTTCTCTTATAATAAATAAAATTTTGTTGACGTTTGTAGATATCAAAGAAACAAAACAAATATGCAACTCTCAAATAACATGTAATTCAAAGTTTAAAATTTATTATGAGCGCAAAAACAAATTTTGCAGCATCTTCTTATATTACATAAAAATATATTTAAAGCAAATATTAAGTGATCACATAATAGCTAACAAATATTTATCGTACGAGTTCTTTGTACTTTTAAAAAATATATAACAGTGCTCAACAAAGTGAAATTACTAATGATATTTTTCATTAGTTGTGTTTACAATGTGTCATTAACTTGAGGCGCACATATGATACATTTTTTGACAGCTCAAGTAACTTACTTATTTCACCTAAAAACATGGTGCTAACAATATATTTTCCAGAGCACCATATAGTCATTGCTATTTACAAGATATTTATTTATGATACTATTATTTGTGATTTGACTATTTAGACATCCAATAATAGTGGTCTAAAGCATTGATCGATCTTAAGATTAGCGCAACTATGAGATGGTGTTGAATACAAAATTCATTTTCTTAGTATCATTAACAATGTTCTAACAGTATGATTAAAAGATTGTGATTGATTTTTTTTCTAAAGGTATACATGGCATATTTGTAAAAACTTTATGGTTAAAAATATATATTTATCTTTATACAAGGCCCAATATATAGAATTTCAGTAACCCTCCCGTATAATTATGTATTCCGAAATAATAAACTCTGAATGGAACTTGCACGCACATAAGGGAGAAACTCAAAATTGCATCCAAGAAAAACACACAAAGTTGGAGTGTTATGTTTCTCACGTATATACATATACGGGGTACGGTGCAGAGCAAATACCTGAAGAAAGCCTTATTCGGCAGAGTCTGACAAAGAAGAAAGAGGGACCATGAAACTGCAGCTGAATATAGAACTTAGAAAAGACTAATCGTGATTCCTACCTCTAATCAAGCATGAATGGGTATCCTTTGATAAGCTGAGAGTTGATCTTGTCAGATGGTTTAGAAGAGTCGGGATTTGGATTAGGTGCAGTCATAGTAGTGACTGCAACTTTGGCAGTACTCAATCTCCAACCATCTATCAAATAAGCGACGGTGCAGATTCATTCTTCAATTTCTTCAGCTTTTCACCCACCATCTGACTCCAGCGATTGCATTTTGGAGATAAATAGCAGAGAGGGGATGAACCTTGGTGCTTGGCGCTAATTCTACTGTCTGAAGTAAAAGGAGAGCCAGTGTACTTCAAAGACATAAATGTGTTCACAAACTCTTCTAATTAGAATATTATTTTTTTTCCAAGGGTTGTATCGATGCTGAAGGTGTTATATTATCTTCTAATTAAAATATGTGTCGTTAGTGGTCTAAAAGCAAAAGCTAAAAAAATAAAAATAAAGTATGACGAAAAAACTTAAAATCTACTCCAAATTTAAGTTCTAAAATTAAATTTTAGCTTATAAGTAAAAGTAAAAAGATGTGGCTATTTTAAAAGCTTTTCTGCATTAAAACCAATGTCGAAGAAATGCAAACTCTCCAGCTCATTATGTCAATTCTATGTGCAAATATTAAGAAATGAAGTATGTGTTTATTTTTATTGTTAAAATATATTTTAATTCTCTTGAAGTTCAAGAAGATTTGAATCCGAAGAAGAAAAACAAGCATGCTGCAGCAGCAAACTCTGAACTGAAGCTAGTTGAATCTGAACCCTCCTTTGTTTGCTGGATGGCTGGGGATTAGGTACTGCCAAAGTTGCAGTCACTGCTATGACTGCACTTGATCTGAATCCGAAGAGTCGACTACTGATCTTTTTACTATTTTCCTCCATCCTATTTTTTTCTTTCCGCAACTCGACTAGTACTCTGAGTAGCAAGAAGTATCCTTTAAATTTGGATGTTCCCTTCATATACTAGATGCAGCAAATGTAGAATTCAACACTGCCTGGCAACAGTTTCGAATTTGTTCTCCCAAAATGCTTCTGATTAGTGATCTGAAGGCACGTGTGAAAAATGATAAGGATTTCACAGTTTGTGTTATCTTCCCAGTGCCACTCATCCCAATTTTGATGCACACCTCAGGACGCAACGCTGGAAAAATGCATGGCAAGGAAACCACTGTTTGATACATGAAATACAAACTACCAATCCAAATGAAACGTTCCATACAGAGTTATGTATACATAGAGCTAGGAGGTACTAGAATGCAGTCCTACCAGTATAGTTGTAAAAAGATATCATATCAAATACTAATTAAGGGGAGCATTGCTACTTGAAGGGTGAATTAACGGGCCCCAAAAAATATAAAATAGATTAATATTGTTTTCTTGTTTTCTTGAAGGGTGAATTAACGGGCCCCAAAAAATATAAAATGCAATCCTACCAGTATAGTTTTCTTGTTTATATTGTTTCTACCTTCTGCTTTTTTAAATACAATTCTTATTTCACTGTAACACAATAGCACTATATAGACGACTAAAATAGGCCTATATAGATGGTTGTCCGACCCTTCTATCTTTTCTCGCCTGTAATAATAGGCTTAATCGTAGGGCGGCAAAACCAACTTCCTGCGAAGAGTGAATATTACACGCGACTGCTCAATTAACTAGACAAATGTGTATAAGTATGTATCATTTCGAATCCTCACTAAACTCTTTGAGTCATAATCTTTGGCACGATCACGTACGCACAGAACGGAGGCATGCTCTTCCTCAGCGGAGAAGAATACCCAGGTGAGAAGAAACTGCACTTCGGCCGCGTTCTTTTGGGTGAGAGGAAGGGTTAGTTATCCAACACGAAAAATAAGTAATAGATTAGTACATGATTAATTAGTTATTAATTATTAAAAAATATAAAATAGATTAATATGATTTTTTTAAAACAACTTTCCTATAAAAATATTTTGTAAAAAATACATCGTTTAACAGTTTGGAAACGTACCCGCAGAAAACGAGAGGGCTAACATAACTTGGCCCCTTGGCCGAACACGGCCTTCGTAGGATGAAAAACAAGACCAAACTTATCAAATGTGGATGAATGATAGAAAAAATCAAACCACTAAATCTTTCAACGGAAATAAAAGAACCCTCGAATTTGATGGACTAATATATCAATATTAATCTCCCTTTGTGCCATTGATTCAACCACTCAAGAGCAGCATAACCTAAACTTGATGATAGATCAATTTTATTGTATTATTATGTTTTACAAAGGGTATATAAAGCACTCGTCTCAAACCTTCAATTTTGTCTGTTATAAAAGTTATACAAAGGTTATACCCTAAGGCTTCAAAATTCATATAAAAAATTCTATCACCAGCGAGCAGCAAAACTCAAATCCTACCTAGGACTCAATCTCTCAATTTCTAAAACCGAATTTAATTTAACAGATTAAATTCTCTTCTTATAAATTTTAGTGTCCAAACCAAAACTGCATTCATTGATATTGATATAGTAGCCGTCCGAGAACTGTAGCAACCAGAGTGCCGTAGAAGTACGAGTACTGTATCATCCATGCAATATTCTTCCTCTGCTTTTTTTTTCATCAAATTTCTCCATGATTTTTGCAACGTTTGCACATATAACATATGAGGCCCATTATGATTCCATAGTCACACAATGTGCATCCATCATATGCTAACTTGGGTCCAACCTTGTTACCAGACATTCTTGACCATTTTGGTCCTACCTCCTTTCTAAGCCTAGTAGATCTTGATCTTGTGGTCGGTCGATGCTGACCCAAGAATCCTTACTCTAGTCAAACTTTGTCACCGTGGTAGACCTCAGTTTCTTTCTAACTCTAATATTAATCCTCACCGCTGAATAAGGTTTATATTAAGTCACATGCACACAAATAGACAAACCAATGACATATATATCACAACCTGACCCTTATTAGTCATATGCACTCATACGAACAACATAAATATTTTCAAACCCATTTTTATTTAATAAATTATTTATAAAGCTATTTATTCACCAAAAAAATCATAATAATGATAGTACAATCTCCCTCTCGATGAACACACTGACAACATATCCACAAGGCAAATTGGTGTTTGAAAATTAAAACCAAACATTTATGTAAAAAGCACATATGACTCGAAAATCAGAAAAGTGTAAAGAAAAACTCTCCCATTTTTGAAAGAAATAATTTATCCTCCATATTTTTAATAAAAGAACAAAAATCGACTATTTTTAAGAATCTAAGGAAACCTTCATTTCTCCCCCTTTTCAAGACGTATTTTGTATATTTCTCCCCCTTTAACATTAAATTCATCAAGATTTTCAAAAAGAGAGAATTTAAGATATGAAAGTTCATATGCAATAAAATATTTCAAAAACTTAGCCAAATATCTAATTCATAGAGAGCTTTGAATTGTGTCACTACTAGAGAAAACCCCCTTTAGCAATATATATATATATATATGGCTAAAAGTTCAAATAAGTATTGCTAGGGTCTACACCAATGCATTAAATATATGTTGCCTTTGCTGCCGTTGCTAACATCATTTACAATACATGCAACTGTGGTAATATGTGATAATAAGCGTGGCTAGTTAGGAATAAAGAATATAAGTTGTAGCAATATATTTGTGCGCTATTAATTTTAATAATGGACAGTTTTATGTTCCTCCAGTTTTATAATCCTCCAGTTTTATAATTTTATTATTATATTTATAATTATATTATATTATTATTTAAATATAACTGAAAGAATGACCAGAGGCGAGGATCGAACCTCGAACCTCCTACTTGTAGAGGGACGCCCTACCCATTAGACCATGATCTTGATTTGTAATCAGCCTGAGCGTGAGAATGATCTAAAATATCTCGATTAGGTTCGTGAGCTCGTGACATATTTTGATATTATTCTAGTTTAGATTATTGACCTGTACCCTGTGTACGTACATATACAATAATTTAATATTTTAACTTATAGTAAAACGTATTATTTCGTCAATTTTCTCTTAAATTATTGACATGTACCCCTGAGTACGTACATGTATAATAATTTAATATTTTAACTTATAAAATGTATTATTTTGTCAAATGAATGTGAATGACTAATCCACTTCTGATATATACTCTTCATTAGAAAAGTTAAGCGCTCTTTGTATCAAGTCTTCACACATTGATTACTTGGTTAGTGACTCAATGCTTCAACCTATAGGTAGTGTGCTTGAGCCTAGACTTGTGCACTTTTACCATACTATTTTTTCTATGGATGATTATTTTTGGCTATGGATGAGATTGAAATATGTTACTTTTCTGGAATGAGATTTTTTTTTGGCTAACTGCGGATGAGATTAAAATATGTTATTTTTTCGATGAATGAGATTTTTTTCGGTAACTACAGATAAGATTAAAATATGTTATTTTTTAAAATTTGTAATTTTTCCATAAATGAGATTATTTTGCTAACTACGGATGAGATTAAAATATGTTATTTTTCTCATGAATGAGATTTTTTGGCTAACTACGGATAAGATTGAAATATGTTATTTTTTCTATATGAGAATTTTTTTTGGTTAAGTATGGATGAGATTGACATATCTAGTTCTAAAAGTTTACCAACACAACTCAACCTTTGCAACACATAACTAGCAATATATACTATTATTTATTGCTAATTGTGTAAGATGTTGCAACGCATGTGCTGCAACGCAATTATCCATTGCAAACTCACCTTACCTACTAATAAGTGTTACTAAGTTTATTTTTTTATAACAGATGGTCAATACGTTGGTAAGCATGTATTGCTAGAGAGGGGTTCTTGTTGTAGCGTGTGTTGCAACTCAAACACGTCTTGCAAGACGAGTAAGATATATCGATCAAATAGCAAACAAGCATGCGCTGAAGTAGTTCAAACATGAACTACTGAATTGATCGTTCCGGGTCATCCACCTCTGTCTCCAACGGTGATCCAGGTAGCTTCCTGCGCCTAAAGCATATGCAATGATCGGTAGACGTAGATGCAGTTGAAGGATAGCAGCGAAGACTGCTACTCGCAGCTATGATCATATTCTGGTATCCACCGCGACATGCTCGGAAGGAGACAGCGCGCAGTCAAGGTTCCGATTTGTTCATGCTCACGATGGCGATGAATGATCACATAAGCACTCTACACACATCATTTTCAGCTGGACTGCATCCGCATCTTGGGTTCAGTTCGGTGAATTCTTTCTTTCTGATACCACTCGTTCCTATAGTGACACTGCTCACTCACTACCAGGGTCAAGTTGTTCTCTTGCAGAAAAGGAGAAAGCGAATGAGTAAATTAAACTAGAATGGGTGGCCATTTCTATTTAGATACAATACTAGTAGAAAATATAGAGGTTTGAAATGGATGTTGTAGAAGAAAATGCAAGTTATTATCATCATTTTCGGTATAAATCATCATCTCTTAATTAACGCACATATTTATTGCTCGCATATGGGTCTTGAATATAGGTGATCATTTCTAATAGGTTTGAATGGACGTTGTAGAAGAAAATACATGTATATAGAGGAGAAGGCAGGCACCAGAAGCAATAGCAATTTTTGCAGGCTACAAGGTGCGTCTGTCTGTCACCTATAAATGAAAGAAGATTCGAGTATCGTGTAACCTTTTTCCCGCAAATTGAGAATCCAAATAACCAAATTTCTAGGTAATACCGCAGTACAGCGAAGCATTATTGATGTGACAAGGAATATATAAAGATGGATTACAACACTTGAGTTGTTTATTGCAAATACAGCTTGATATCGTTGGTTGATTTTTCGGTTAGATACCGTATAACAGAAATCAAGATAGAGAGGGATATAGAAATTAAATCCACAATGACCATGACTTTACCTTGTTGTTGTTTAATAAGAAAAGAAAATAGATAAGAGATAGAGATGAGTTTGTTTTCGGTGATCGGTCTAAACTCCCAAACCATCATGAGATAAACTCCTGACTCCTCAACAGCAATATATAAATACAGAGAGAAGAGGACACTCAAATCTATTGTAAAAAACCTAGACCCTAATTCTGGATCACTTCACACGATGGAAGGGAATTATGAAGCGTTCTCAGGGCAATGTAGGTAAAGACTCCTATTGCTATATCTTCCACCCCTATGGCAAGAATAGATAGAGAAGAAGAATGAAAAAAATAGAACAACGAGATCAAACTGACTTAATGGTTTCTCAAACAAATCAGTAGATCAATTAAATTTTACATTAGGAGAGGTGTTAAAATAGGTCGGGAGACTTGGTGGTGGATTCACCACTCACTACCACTAGTATTTTTTTTAAAATAAGTATAGATAATTAGTTGACTAAAATAAACGTGTTTGAAAGAAACTTCCATATCTTTTAAGATCATACTATAGTGCCTATAACCTCAATTTTGGCCCAGAATGATCTCGCCCCTAATTTCGGCCCAAATTCCTATTAAACAATTTATGTTATATTTTTTTCTAACTTTTGGACTCAAATTTTGGATTTAGTGGATTTTTAATGTCATGAGATTGTATTGCTATATTGTGTCGCACTTTGAACATATATTATATACGTATATTGAATTCATGTTGTTACAAAATTTTGAAGCATAGAGTAAAAATATCCAACAATATGGAGCCATGTGCCACTACCTTGTACCACTTCAATGGCATCATACACTCCCATTTGACTACATCTGCTACAAGCATCAATAACAAGATGGACTCAAGCTCATCAACCACGGTCTGTGGGGGGCAACCACATTCATACAACTCTGTAACTCTTCATGACAAAGTAATTATTAATGATTCATAATTTCACCTCAAAGCCTTCGAGCATGCCATTACCATGCCTAGGCATATCCATCAACTTGTACCGATTAACCTTATAGTTAATGCAAATAAAGTGATGACAGTGGAGAGCACAACTGGGCATTTTCAGCCTGTCATCACATCGCTCACCTTCTGCACCTACACCGGTACTGGCCCGGTAGGAAATACGGGCCCTACAGCGGCCTTGGTTATGAGCAGGGAAAGAACTAGCCGTAGGATAGCTAGAGCTCAAGCCTTAGGCATGGGATCCAAACCCTACATAAATCTCATACAAAATTTAGAAAACTTAAGTGAATTTGTAAAAAGTTTTGATAAAATAACAGATTTGGGCCATAGGCATGATTCCTAGGTAGTTCCGCCCCTGGGGACGAGCAAGGCACTCCATTTCTCCATGCCAATTGGCAATGGCTACGGTGTCATCGGCTTCTAGGGATGCGCTCGATGGCTCCTCGATGCCATCACAGTCTCCGCCCCCCCGGCCAAGTTAGTTAGCACACTTGTTATATATGCTAATGCACCCAAATAATGATACTAGTGTTGTTGTATATAAAAGTTTTGGGGCAATTTCATTCTTGTCCCTGTTCCGATCTCTAATATTGATTTTACATCTCTTTTTTTAGAGTTTTCATTTTTACCCCTGTTTTTTGAACTCAATCCACATACTACCCCTCTTTGGATGGAGTATACTAACGGCGTTAAGTTAGTCGCTAAAGTACCATTTTACCCTTTGCCATGATTTTATTTTTATCATTATATTCTTAATTTCTATTGATGTATACATACTGATGTGATTTCGAACTGAGGGCAAAACCATAAATGATAAAAATACAAGAATAAAATTAAAATTTCCAATAAAGGATAAAATGGTACTTTAATGACTGACTTAACACTATTAGTACCCTCCATCCAAAAGAGGGGCAACCTTTTGATTGAGTTAAAAAACAGGGGTAAAAATGAAAACACTAAAAAGGAGTGATAAACTGAATATTAGAGATCAAATAGGGGTAATAATAAAATTGTCCCAAAAGTTTTACCCCAATAATGATACTAGTGTCATTGTCTATAAAAGTTTTACTCATAAATTTTTAGCATGGACATCATTACATACCTTATACATATGATAAATAATTAGGGACTAGCGCCTCTTCCATGACACCAATGACAAAAGTCAGATTTTGGGGAAGTGTATGGTGTACCCCTCTTCCACTTAGTGTAGAAGAAGAGGGAAAAGGGGAAGCAAGTCACTCATTGATTGTATTTAGAAGGAGATAAAGAGGAGAGAGAATGAGATGTTTGAAGTGGAACCTTGGGCCATAATATTTTTGTCTTTTTGTTTGACTGACATATGGGTCGTACGTATCTTGTTTTAACTCTATTTCTAGTGTCACATCGATGCCACGTGGAACGAGGACCAAGTCAAACGATCAAATCCGGTCTCAATGCTACCTTGTAACCTTTTCTTGGACTGGTTTTGGGAGACGAGGGATGTTCTTTATCCGTTTTTAGGGTTAAAGGACGTGATTCAAACTTGATGACAAGAACGAGGGAACCAAAGTGAACTTTTCCTTTGTTTGTTTGGCGCTCGAGGCCCAGGCCTAACACAGTCTCCAGTTTCGTGGGCCTAAAGGGACGCCCATTTCTTCTGTACTTTTAGCCCGGCCCATATATAAGCCGCCACACGTATACCCACTTAACCCTAGCCTCCAGTATATAAAGCTCGGTCGCTCCCTTCCGCATCGAGCCCTCCCTCTCGCGCCGCCGTCGCCGTCGCCGCCACCGCCACACGACCTCGCCGCCGAGATGGTACGCCGCGTCTCCTCTACCCTGTTTCCCTCTCCACGCGCGCCGGGAAGGCCTACTCTTCGCCCGCGGCTTGCGTTTAATATTTGTGTTGGGTTGTAGCCTTGGGTTAATGCTACTACTTGTGCTCTTCGTATTGGTGTTCTCTGGTGGATCGTCGGCGCCGATCCGTGCGATACAGTGGTTTGCTGAATCAATGGAGTTCGCCGCGATTTGATATGTATCGATGGGCTAACAGTACTAAGAATGTGAGATTAGAGTTACCATTTTAGGAGATACTGGTTGTTGTTCGGTCTGTTAGTTCTTCAGAACCCCAGTAGTATATTTGTAAAATAAATAGGGCTCTTAAGAATTCTGATGGCAAATCAACTTTTCCAGATACAAGGCACTAATTGGAGTTCAGTACCTATGTCGTGCTGTATTCCTCAGCAGAATTTTTCCTGTAAAACGAGCATAACTTTACCTTTATCCACCAAACTCTTTCTGTTCCATGTTATGTTCTTGCATGATTCGCCTCTCTGTTGTACAATGAAGGCGGTAGCTGCTTGCCAGCGGCCTTAGTACATAGTATATTGGGCCTAACAGAATTGCATCAGTTGCTGATATCTAGCAAGTGAAATTACTTGCTTCATACATTTCTCCAGAGACGATTTTAAAAGTCCGCATGCAAGTAACTAGCATTTTTGGCCTTATAAGTATCAGTTGCCACATTAGTAGTCTGTGGAGTCATGCTTTTCAGGTTTCAGCTGAAAGCCCCCGTTTTTACCAGCTCATTCGAATTTTACTTTAGAACCAGATTTCTAACTAAATTGTTTTTGCAATGTTTACTCAGACGAAGCGAACCAAGAAGGCTGGAATTGTTGGCAAATATGGTATGAAGTACTCTAGCTTGGCTAACTTGGCTCATGGCCTTTGTGTATCAGCGGATTTCTAAAGTTAACCCTTCTCATGTTATAGGCACTAGGTATGGTGCCAGTTTGCGTAAGCAAATCAAGAAGATGGAGGTATCTCAGCACTCCAAGTACTTCTGTGAGTTCTGTGGGAAGGTATGTCTTTCTTACCTTTCCTGGTTGTGCACATTTAGTCCTTTGAAAACATCTCGGGCAATGAGTTATATGCATTGATTTTGGTATGATGTCATTGTATGCAAAGATGGTCTTGTAATTACATTATGTATCTTGTATGCATGCTGTATGCTTTGCAATTCAAATGATATCATGACTAAATAAGAAAGATGGATATATTTGTACTTTTTATGTCATCTGTTTTGAATTGTTCCATTGTAGAGGCATGACCAATCTTTATTTTTGACTTCAAGTGGCATGTTAGGAACTGTAGAGTAGTTCTTGATCACTTGAAAGCAAACTTTCGTATATCCATATGCCCCTTTTGGCTTTTCTTTGTAATTAACTTTTAGGGAGTTGCCTAAACTAGAATGGATATCATGTACAATGTTATGAATAATCCTGACAACTCTTGTAGGGTTAATCTAGGTCTGGTTTGTTTTATGTAAAAGGCTCTATCCTTAGTTTTAATCCTTGTCATGTGTTCCTACAGTTTGCTGTGAAGAGGAAAGCGGTTGGAATTTGGGGATGCAAGGACTGTGGGAAGGTCAAGGCTGGCGGTGCTTACACCATGAAGTATGTTTTCGTTGCGAGCGCTTATACCTTTCAAATGAACAGTCAATTTTCACACTGTATAATGCTTATTTCATATCATGTTTCTGCAGCACTGCTAGTGCGGTCACTGTCAGGAGCACAATCCGTCGCCTGAGGGAGCAGACTGAAGCTTGATTTCACTACCCTTTTTGTCCTAAGGAGTTCTATTGATTCTGTATCGAGTCAAGACTTGCGCTGGTCACTATATTGGATGTTGAGCTTCTGCACATCGTTTAACATTTTTGTTTTCTACTTTAGGATCTCCTAAGCATGCTGCCAAAATCTGCACTTTGAAGCCATTGTGAACTTTCAATTATCTGGATCCAATGAGCGCTTTGCGGTGCAAACCTCTCTTTTTTATTGGGTTTTAGTGGTTAGTAGGTGTGGTCTAAGGTATATCATTTATTGCCTATTCTGTTTTGATAGTTTGTTGGGATCATAGTTGCCTTTCAAACTTCAATCATGTTCAGCGGCAGTTGTTTTCTTGACCTAATAGAGCGTTCCCATTACCATAGATCTGTGGAAAACACTGATTTAAAGGCCCTCATCTTTTGCACTTTTTTTGTTGAAAAAGCCAACTGATATATGTGCAAATAAAAAATAATTCGTGAATAAAACTTTTATAAGCGAGTTCTTAAGTATCTAAATGTAAAGTTTAAAAAATAAACTAGGGTGACAATCTAAAAATCAACTTTGAATTTAAAGTTCAAAATTTAAATTTTGGCCTATAAATATGGAAAATTTTTTTGAAAAGATGAGGCTCAAAATTTGCTACTAGGTGATACGTCAATCTCGTAGGTGCTGATTATGGCAATTTGTAGACAATGGTTTTCCTGCACAACCCTAGGTCGAGTCATATAAAATGACATAGTATAACCGATTGTCTTAAAAAGTGTTATTGTAGTTAGGGTTTGAGTTCATCTCGTGTTGTTAAATACATCATTCATCGTTCTAAAAAAAAAATACACCATTCATCTTAAACTTAACGGAGGAGGTTGATAAACTCTAACGACAATTATATTTTTTTAGATAAAGTTGTTTGCATGATGGCAACTCATTTCATATTGTTAAATACACTATTCATCCTATAGAACTTAATGTGACAGAGGTTGATGGAATCCTAAACGAGGGAGGTTGATGGAATCCTAATGGTGATAATATTTTTTAGATAAAACTGTTTTTATGATGACATATCTTTGCAAGGTAGATAATTTTCTCTTCAAGATTGCCACATCTCTTTTTGGGAGATGGTGGAATTTTTCCATCTTTTCTTCTGCTCTTAAGTCTCTAAATTGAGAAAGTCTAGTTTTCGTAATGGAATCCTAAACGAGGGAGGTTGATGGAATCCTAATGGTGATAATATTTTTTAGATAAAACTGTTTTTATGATGACAACTCGTTGATGATATTTTTTAGAATTAGGTGTTTGCCAATAACATTTTTAAAATTTAATTTTCTCTACATGCCAACATATATTTTGAACATCATATTTTTACCGCACATAGACTTCCACAGCAGATCCTTCTGATTCCACTAATATGTTCATGTTCTTAGTATTATACATTAGCGACACCTATTTAAGTGTAGCAAAATATTAATCTGTTTTAAGATTAACAATAGTAGATGACATGACTGGTTTTTCGCTTTGTCACTACGAGAACATGTACTTACAACCAATTTAAATTGCTCTTTCAACTGAAGACGTCTTTCATGGCTCCGTGACTTTCTTGTCCATGTCTTAAAAGATCACTTGAAAATCACCATCATATTTACCTTGCATAGAAAAATGCAAGTACCATGCAATGTGTAATCATATATTTTTGCGTATGAGTGATCATTGCTGCTGTGGGGCGTCCTGTTAATGATGAAATATTGTTAGCTAATAATATTTTGACCGTGGAATAGTTGTGGTGGTATCGGAAGCCGATGCTTTCTCAGGGTTTCCATAGATAGGCGTCGATGATTTCCTAAGTGCTGGAACAATGGGTTTGGAAATTGATATGTGTGCGGGATGACATTGATATGGAAGGTTGATGGTTTTTGAAATCGGATTTGTATAATTTCCTTATATTAAATATTTTTTTTACTTATTAACATAGATATCCGGCTGGTTGCCTATAACTAGAGTCAGAGACCTTTTTGCTCTGGGGTATAAATATGTTTGTTCTAGTTCTTCTACATTCAAAATCGATCTCAATACAATTTCAGCAATAGTGCCACCTTAGTTTGTAGTTTATATCGGAGCAAGCTCTCGGCTGGTTGCATCGATTCAGTTCGACCTCGAGCATGCGGATAAGTTCTCGACGTATGATAGTTTGTCTCAATAAAATAAAAAATTTCTTGGTTCAGTCCAATATTTTGATTGATCTAATACAACTATAGGTTATCAGATTAGTTTCAATTCAAATTATCTTTATAACTTCGATATATCTGGTAAATTGATAGCTCGTTACCATGTGCTCTACATCATCAGCTTGATAGATTGATAGTTGTGTATAGTCTTGCTAAGGCTTTCCATCAATCTCAGTTAAACATAACATTATACTATCTCGGTTCAATCTGATCTATAAGGGTTACGTTGAATTAACTTGAATGATTGTTAAGGCGAATCTATATTTTGTTCGTGGTGAGCCACAACCGATGATTGCCAGTGGTTCGGTTTGTCTTGGTTCAGTCTGTTGTATCAATATTATTTCTAATGAGGTAGGTTGGATATTTAATAGACAAATTAATTACTAACTAGTTATGTCTAGTCACTTTATCTATCTTATTATTGCTATACATGCTATTGAATTACTTACATTATATTGCAAACACTCTTAGAATTTTTTTTAACAAATAACATCTTGATGAATTCATTGTCAACAGATGGAGAACAAGGTAACAAAATTGTGCATTCTTGTCACACTAAAAGGAAATTCTTTCTTTTTAAAAGCAAGAGTTTTTTCTTTTCAAATTTTGAGCATTGTATGCTTTTTAGCGTTACTTCACAAAAACAAAAAAAAAACATATTGTGTTTGCCAGTGTGTTCATAAGAGGGAGATTGTAAGATCAATGAGTTGATTTATAATTTTTTGGTGATGAACAATTGACGGTTTGTGATACATTATGAATAAGTGTTTTTGTGATGTACTGACCATAACGGTCAAACCACATGTATATGGGCGGTTAGTTCGCTAGGACACTAGGAGTCAAAACCACATATATATGGGTGGTCAGACTGCTAGGCCTGACCGACATGTGCGATTTGGTTTTGGGTTTGAATAATATTTTTAGTTTCATATTTGTTCTTCTAGGATTTGATTTCTAGATGGTTTCTATACGCATGGGTATTGTTGTTATGCTAATGTCAATCAAGTTAGGTGAATTTGTACTTGAAATATGGTTGTGTATTGTTGAATGTGTAGTTATTGCTTGAGGCCTCAGGAGAGTATGACCGGTGATGCATTGGAGTTGGCTAGGGAGTAGTCGATGTCTCAGGATCATGAGATTATGCGGAATACTAAGGATGTGTTTGGTTACCTGTAAGGGCTTAGCTCGCATTAGGGGAGAAAAGAGATGAGTATTTGGATGCCTGCACACGCTAGTGCAAATATGGGCTCGGAGCCAGGCTGAGGAGGAACGCTCAACTAGAGCTTCGCTCCTCAGCTAGGCCCTTGTCATATAGGTGCCGGTGCTTGGGCCGCTTTCCTCCTCCTCACCCTCGCTACCGTCTCCGTTGTCGTTGCCACATCTTCGTATCGGTGCCATCTCTACTACCGCTAGATCCGTAGGCACCACCCGCTAGAGCTCCTGCTACTTTCCAGATCTGTGCGGCACGATGTCACCCCCATTGGTGGCCGCCAGAGAGGGATTGCGACACTGACGGTGGTGAAGGAGGAGGAGAGTTGGCCAGCGGCGACCGATGGGGTAGCCTGGATAGGACCGACCGATGGAGAGATGGGGTTTTTTTTGTTTTCTTTCTATCATTATTTGCTTTCCCATTCCATCGTGTGTATATGAATGAAAAAATGAACTATTAATGTATGTCATATCTTCACTATTTTTTGGCTAGTTGAATACTACATATGGGTATGTTTTTCATCCACAAACTATAAAAGAGGAGGTAACCAAATTAAGATATCATGCATTCAACCAAACAAAACTTATTGTACATAACATCTACACATACAACTAATCAAACAACATCTTAGACTATACAGGCTCGACAAATATGTTAACCAAAACAACTCAATTCGCACCCACCTATCCAGGCTAGAGTCAGCCTAGATTGCTTGTACGTGCCATACTAGACTGATGTATACAACCAAACACACTGTAAAGGCTAGACGATAATGCAAATGGTGATGAAGTTTCCATATGGTATACAAGAGGGAGTGCATATGATAATAGGAAATTGAATTTGGAAGGTAGTTCATAGGTGAGAAGATTTTTTATGTTAGAGATAAAAGATATGTTGGATTCAATTAAAAAAAGGTTTTCCCACGAGATTGGTAGTCATAATTCGTGCTAGATACGTGGGATTTTCGCAACCTCACTTAGGGTATAAATAGATACCGATGGGTATGTCCCCGCTGTGCTTTTTTATCAGTCTTAGATCGGAGAAAATTTGGGTTTAGCCGAGATTTCGATTTTACATGGAATGTTTGATGGGGAGTGTTGTAGGTGCACTTTGTAAACACTGGTTGATCAATAAAAGTTGAAAGATTTTCAATCAGCATCTTGAAGTATCTTTACTGTTGTTTTACATGATCTTGATGGTCTAACTAGCGTCAAGTGTGTGGTTAGACTGGAGAACAAAGCGGTGTTCCAACTGCAGTATAGTTGATGGTCAGACCGGTCAAGCAACAGAGGTCAGGCCAGTGGTGAAGGCACGGTCAGACCTGCAATACACAGAGACTTTGTTGAGTATTCACTCTTAGGTAAAGACTTGATTTATGATATATCTACCAACCTCTCCTTTGGTAAGTTTGTTAAATTATGTTTTGATTGTACAATGATCAGTTTCGACCATAACAAGCTCTGATCACTGCAACGACGTTGGCATGGTGCCATGGCAATGGCAGCGAAGAAGCTAGCATGGAGATTTGCCAGCGAGTTTTCACTGGGGGCTGCTGTTCATTCAACCGGCAGAAAAAGAGGGGCGTTGCAGCGAAGGGTCAGTCAAGTTCATGGACAGCACAAACATGCCATATGGGAAATGAGTATTAGTTGCAGTGACTGATCCAGTATGCTTCGAATTCCCTAAATATTGGGTTCTTGATGCTACTCAATCCTATCGCAGCAGTGCTCGACACCAGGTCCAGTTGTTTTCTATGGCTGGGAGAAAGGGTAGCATCAAGACTGACCATCTTTCATTTCTCTTTAGGTAAATCCCAATCGCATAGCAGAAAAATATATGAATATATATAGCAGAAGAGGTAGCAGAAGTAATCACAATTTTTGCAGACGAGTTGGTGTGCATGACATTGTTATTCTATACCCCTATATAAAAAGAAGTAATGATGGTAAGCTCACTTTAACTACTCTCTGTTTTTGAAAATTAAAAACAACCATGGAACCCACATGTCAACCACCCATTCGGACCCTCTATTTTCTATTTTTTTAAAAAAAAGGATTATGTGCCTATCTTTATATATAGGAAATATCCATATCAATTTGATTTTACGTGGATATCCATCTAGATTTGATTGATTTTTAATATTACGAAATTAAGGGGGTAAATTATAAAAATACAATATGAGTAGGTGGTGGTGTCAGATACGTACTAGAGGCTAGTGCGCAATATTAAGTTTGTTAGATAATGATCTTTTTCTATTGCCACATGTTTCTATGCCCCTAACAGTACTTGAGAGAACTCTGTAGAAATACATTTCCTTAGTACTAGCTCAAATGCCTATGCTTTGCAAAGGATAAAAACATATTATGTTATTCCTAGAATAAATATTAAAATATTTTTCATGAAATACGTGACCCTCTTTATATATAGAAAATATCCATATCAATTTGATTTTATGTGGATATCTATCTAGATTTTATTGATTTTTAATATTACGAAGTTAAGGGGATAAATTGTAAAAATGCAATAAAAATAGGTGCTGCCACCGTCACCAGAGGCTTTTATAATAGGAGTAGTAAAGATACTTGACTTTTGAAATTTATTTACAGGCTCCATAGGATCTTCTCGTAGCTCAAAAGAATGAACTTTAGTAGTCAAAGGTCAGAGCTAGATTATTCCATTCATCACACGACACTGCTTCATTCTATGCAAGGCGAGAGATCGGGCTAGATTCCACGGTGATAGGGCACTGCCAGTTCCTTTCATAAGAAAGGCATGTGTTATCTCCTAATTGCGTTGCACTCTCCTTGTTTTTCTCACCACAACTCAAAAACTACTTCTAAAAACCTAGAGTAGTATGTTGTGATATTTGACAAGGACAAATATGTTCAATGTACTTTTTTTTGTCAAACTGTAAAATTTAATTCTATAAATTTTTCCATTTATAACAACAAATCTACATGGAAGACAGGAAAAACAACTAAGTTTTAGTCATTATTTATTTGAAAAATATATAATTGTGTTTGCTATATGGAAAATACGCATTTTCTTTATCCATGTATCACAATAATGTCCAATTGTATGTGTTCATGCAAAATTCGCACCTCTGTGACATGAAAATCATGCTAGTACATCATGCCAGCTAGTTTGATCGTACGACTAACAACATGGAAGCAATCAGACCGATTGGTGCCAGTAGGTGATGTTATCATTGGCGCCATATGATAACATCAAGGTGCCGTGTGGACACATATTGGTAGAAATGGGTCTATTTTTTTGGTCTACAAATTTAAGTGTTGATTTTAAAATAAGGGTAAGATAAAATATTATAGATTTTTAAGCTATAAATCTATTAGTACTGAATAGGGTTATGAAAGAACATTAGAACGTTGAAGCATTACCACTCCTGTGTACACATAGTCGTGGACTAACAGATCGATGAGATCCCCATTCACATCAATGGTCATAGTCCGGTTTCCACGGTGACAAGCTCTGATTACCACGACTACACAAGCAAGCGGCATGGCAGCGATGGTGAGGCAGAGACCTTAGCAAGTTGCCTGATGCAGTTACCCACATTTGTGTAGCTATTAGAAGCAGAGAATGTGTAAGAAAGGGACAGTCGACTACATTGCCAAGATAGAGTCCAATGGCAACATAAACATGCTATACTGAATATGGCTGCAGGACTGCATCTGAAGACGACGATGACTGTGGGAAGTGCTTTGATCCCAATGCCACTCATTCCTATCATGACATTGCTCAACATCTTGAGTATCAAATTGTTTTCTACTAGCATGATGGAAGGGAAGGAGAAAGACTAGATCAGATGGCCAGTTCCGTTAAGCTAAAAACATAGAGAATATGTTAGTTCGAATGTAACGACATGACTACACATGCTAGTATATAAAGGATATTCTCACCCCATCTATTCGCTTCTGATATGTGTATAAACCAAAATTTAAATTTACAACCTTAAATTTTAAATTGATTTTAAGGTTTCTTTCATCAAGGTTTATTTTTCGGCATTGGCTTTTAGATTGCTAAGAATGCGTATATAAAAGTTTTATTGAAAATTAACGTGAGAGATTATGCTTATTGTTTACAAAATTTAAGGAAGTAGCAATGTACAAGTTATATGAAGAAAGATGGTAGTTGGCTAACAAAATAGTAAAATTTTGATTAATGGGAAATAATTAATGAAAAGTTAATAGATGTGCAATAAAGTATTATATTTATATCATAACATCCTTTATAAAGTGGGAAAAATTTGACTAGCAAAATATTTTATGAGAAATTTTAGAATGTTTGCAAGGTACAAGGAGGTGGGGTGTGACCCATTGATCTTTGTAGGCCAAGGTACGGAAAGAAAATATTGTAATAGGTGGGATTGAGATAAATATTATGGTATCAGAACGACATATGTGTCTTCCATACACATTAAAAAGGTATGAGAAGGTATTGAAGAAATTAGCTCGTAACCTTTTGCAGTGTTTACTTCTTAGATACGTTTGTTCATACATCGGGTTTATGTGTTATTCCATCTATTACAAGGAAGTTGGAAGGTGGAGAATCAAGGACCAACTGTGGACACGTGGCCAGATGTAGGGGCATTGGCGGAGGTTGGGCCGAAGGAAGGGACGGCGGAGGAAGAGGACCTGGAGGAAGGGGTCCGGGACAGCCTGTGTTCGTCGGAGCTAAAGGCGGCCACACGGTGCCATCTGTCAGACAATTGATTAGATTTAACTGGAATGTTTTAACTAGATCACACAAACATAATATTTACCATGTAAATTGGGCCAAAGTTTGGAAACCAACATAAATAGAACCGCTGAAGATTGAAAACTGAACAGAAGAGAACGTAATTTTGTTCCCACCCACCACACAAATGATATTTTATAGTACTTTTCAAAATTACTTACGCGGTACCTTGCGATACCTTCAAAATCACATACGTTGTACCTTCTGGTACCTCCATGCTTTATGTGCTTTATTGGACATAATTGTCCATATGATCAATTATTTACCCTTAGTACCTTTGTACATCTAATACCTTTTATGAGATATCTTTTACGTACCGTGAGCCGTCACAACTATGTCATTATTGGAATGCAAACACTATATAATATCTTATATTTTATAGCAGGAGGGTGGCCTGCGCTCGTAACAATGCACACCGTTTCTTCTATCTATTCTCTCATCGTAAGTTTCATACTAACACTACGTCCAGTAAGGAGGTATACTAAATCTCACACCGATAGTATGAATGTAGGATAAATAGTACCAATTAGTATTAACTAGTACCGATAGGGTATCAGCTGTTTTCAGTGAATGCCCGAGTTAGTACAGGTCCAATATTAAGAACTATTTATGCTATGGGATCCTATCCTATTTTAGGACGCGTTCATTTTGAGTAGGGTTGGCAACAGGGCGGGGCAGGGGCGGGGAGTGCTGGAACGCCCCCGGCCCCGGCCCCGAAATGGAGTTCGGGGAGGAAATGGTCCCCGCCCCTGGCCTCACCGGGTCACCCGAACTGCCCAAGCAAGCAAGGAAGAGAGAGGCCTGACAGATCGCCGGATTGGAGGTGGAGTTGGGCGACGTCGAGACTCAGGCAACGTCGGGCGGCTACGGGCATCGTCGGGACTCGGACGACGTCGGGCGGTGTTGGTTGGTCGCGGGCATTGTCGGCACTTGGACGGCGTCGGGCGGCTACGGGCTTCTTCGGCACTCGGACGGTGTCGGGTCACGACGCCCGCAGGCGGCATCGGCACTCGGGCGGCCACAATGTCGCGTGGCGTGAGCACAGGGGAGTGGAGGGCTGGGGTCAGCGAGCGCGGCGGGCGGAGCCGGCCGAGGACGGTGGGTTGGCGGGTGGCGGCGCCGCACTTGGTCATTGCCCAACTCCTCACTCAGCCAGCGGCTGGCTAGGGTTTCGATTTTTCTTTTGTAGCTTGCATGTGGGCCGTGTGGGCGAGTAGGCTAGGCCCAATAGCTTAGTCTGAGGTTTTATTTTTTCTTTTTTAAAAAATATTTTGGGGCCTCGCGGGTTAAAAATACTCCCCGGCCCCGACCCCGAAAAAACCGGGGGCCTGGCCCGACTCCCCGCGGGGCGAAATATGCCCCCGTCCCCGTCCCCGTTGGGGCGGGTCCCCGCCAGGGCCCCGGCGGGGATTTTGCCATCCCTAATTTTGAGGTAAGTTATATAACGCGGAAAATATAGTAATAACTAAATACATGATTAATTAATTATTAGTTATAAAAATTAAAAAATAGATTAATATGATACTTTAATGTAATTTTTCTATAGAAAATTTTCGTAAAAAATATACCGTTCAGCAGTTTGAAAAGCGTATGCGTGAAAAATAAGAAAATCTAGGTTAGTATGGTGGAAAAAGAACTCGGCCGTAGTCGCTAAAACTTAGCGTGTATATTCAACTCGTTTGAGAAGATGCATGCATGCATTGGCCTAGAATCTATCCCAAACAGAGGGGAATCCGGAGGCATCAACATGGAGTATGAGAAATGACTAAAACATTATTTATTAATGTAAGATAGTATTGGTTAATCGACAGTGGAATAGTATTGAAGTGATATAATTTCTCAATTAATGCTAAGTAAGAATGTAGAAATGGATTTATTTTGGAATAAAATTTGAATTGTAGAAGTTGGTTTAATTATTTTCGGATGGAGAGACTAGTTTTGCAGCCATGTAGAATAATACCCCTTGAAGGAAAACAGATCATTAGGAACCCCTACGAGATCAAGCTGATATCGAGCCGAAACTACACCTATACTGATACCTAAGGCAGTATGTCGCTGGTGGCTTCTCCTTCTGTTTTGTTTCATAGATGATCCAAATTTCAATATGTAATATATTTGGATTATTATGGAATTAGTTTCTTAGAGAAACATAATCTTTTTCTTACCAGGACTCCTAACCTTCTCGGTTTCCTATATTGTAATTGTATCCTCATAGGGTTATTGTAATGTCAGGCACCTATTATATTTCCCTGAAGGGTTTTTCATGTAAAATTCGAGTCTATGTTGTGCATATGATTGTTACAAATGGTCAAAATTGATTTTCATTGGTAGTTACAAGGCCCGATAGGTACTAAATGTCTGCTAAAGTTAGTTTATTTTATAATTGATTTTCATAGCGTTCGGGCCATCCCGTAAGTTAACTAACCCTCTCTCGTTTTCCGTGCGCACGCTTTCCGAACTACTAAACGGTGTATTTTTTACAAAAATATTCTATAGGAAAGTTGTTTTAAAAAATCATATTAGTCTATTTTATAATTTTTTACTAATTAATAATTAATTAATTATGTACTAATCTATTAGTACGTTTTTCGTGTCAGGGCATAAGTTAACTTATACCCCTCTACCAAACGGGGCCTAGGTGGGCCATTAAGTCACCCACCTACAAAATATTTTTTATAAAGAAGAAAAAAAAGAATCGAGAAACCCTAGCTCTCACCGTCACCGTTGACCTTAGATCTTGACGACTCATCATCACCTACCGCCAACACATCTGGGTTGCCATGTGCGAATCTCGCCTAGCCCACGACCAAGGCAAACACCTATTGCCACGTAAAATTGATCTACGTGACCACAATATAGACATCGTGCTCTCGTGACGACGAACAGGTGGTTTCCGAGCAAAGCAACAAAGAATTTCTCTTTTTCCTTGGAGGAAAACGACCGGTTTTCAGCGCAAAACGGTAAAGATAAACTGTACCTCGGATCGACCAAGAACAGCTAAAATTCCTGGCTATTAAGAAAAAGAACGGAAAATAAAACTGAAAAAGTAGTAGATTGATAATTTGTTCGGGTGTCTCAAATTAACTTCCACCCTCATATATATATATATGGTCTAGCCTAAACACGAAAATATAGTAGATATATCCGTATATATCTACTACCAAACACAACTAGGACTCGATCCTAAAATGACTGCAAAAATATATTTATCTCTAAACTGACTCAATCCTAACAAATTTAATATGAAATAATTCTAACAAATTGAATATGGCATAATCCAACACGAATCCAGGTCATGTTCGATCTGGCTCTGCATGTGGCCTGTTTGATCCATCAAGCAAAAGCAAACCTCTCAGCTAGCCACGCAAATGACCACCGAACAATTCACCGCTGTGCAAGTCTCCCGTAGCTGGTTTTTACCGGTGTTCATGGCTATACCCATGTCAGGAAAAGCAGCAGCAGTAAAGTATTTCATAGGGTATAGGAACAACTACACAGGTCTGTCTTCACGCCACAATCTCCAGCCCAAGCCAAATCAACTACAATAACCACCCAATGCATGCACACCTTGACTTCATAGGATATCAATACCAAAATCCTTCACCACAAACTAATTAATTTATCAAGCACACCACTGAAAACAAAGATAACTAACTAATTTGGCCTACTCAAATGGAAATACATATTAGCCAAATTATACCACAAGCACATGCCCCCTGTTTTCGGTATAATCAATACACAATATCTTTACTGAAAACACCACAAAAATTACCCTTTTAAGCGATACTTCAAACATGGTATCATCCATTAACAATCAAGCTTCTTGCCACACGCTAGGGTATATACCTCTTCAAGTATTTTTCATTAAGAGCTTTGGACAACCTTTCACCTTGCAATGACTGAACAAAATATGAGTTTTCTGGAACTATCTCCACAATTTCGTATGGCCCCTCCCAACTTGGTGACCATTTGCCAAACTTATTACTTCTAGTACCAATAGGCAAAATCGTTTTCCATACTAAATCTCCTATTTGAAAAGATTTTCCCCCACTTTGTTATTATAAGCCTTAGCTACTCTCAATTTTTCTTTCTCAATTGCTCTCAAAGCTCTTAATCTCTCTTCTGAAACATCATCTATTCTATCTAACATAAAATTAGTATTATCTGTACATAACAGAATATTTTGTTTGGCTACTCTAAGAGCTTGCAAATTCAATTCTATAGGTAACATGGTCTCCTGCCCATAAACTAGCTCATTCGGTGTCACCTGTATTGCACCATATTTGGATATCCGATGAGCCCATAAACCTTCAGAAAGTAGTTCATGCCACCTTCTAGGATTTTCCTCTATTTTCTTTTTTATAAGTTTAATCAACCTCCTGTTACTAGATTTGGTCTGTCCATTAGCCTGAGCATAATAAGACGACGAATTTAGCAATTTAATCCTAAATGATTAGGCAAACTCACTGAATTGATGTGACATAAAAGAAGCACCTTCGATGGTTAATGTCTGCGGGATGCCGAATCTATGGATTATATGCTCCAACACAAAACTATTAACCTCCTTATGCATGTAGAATATCCTGACTCTGAATAGTTATATGCAAGTCTATATAACATAGAAAAGCAGGCTGCCCATGACGGGTACATGTCGGGTGAACCAAATCCCTGTTGAATTGGATTTCTCCATTTGAAGGGGATCGTACAAGGTCGGCAGTATCCCTGTAAATACTCCACCAGTATGAAAAGTTCTTAATGTTAGTTGAGTTCCTGGCTCCCCAATAGATTGACTCGCAATAATACCTATGGCTTCCCCTAATTCGACTAGATCGCCATGAGTGGAACTCCGACCATAACATAATTGACAGATCCAAGACGTGCTCCGGCAAGTAAAGGAGGTTCTAATATATATTGGTTGTGCTCAAAATGGCTGTGCTCGAAAGGCAGTTATGAATCGATTGACTAACCCAATTCCAATATTTTTTAAAGGAATTGCTTCCGTCCATTTAGTAAAATATTTCGTAGCCACTAGGAAGAAGTGATGCCCCTTAGAAGAAGAAGAAGGATGTATCTCACGAATAAAATCTAAACCCCACCCTCTAAATGGCCATGGTTTAATAATGGAATGCAACATAGCCACAGGTGCTAACTGTATATTTCTAAACTTCTGACACCCCTTGCATCCCCTATAATAACGACAACAATCATCTAACATAGTCGGCTAGTAAAACCCTGCTCTTTTTAATAACCATTGCATCTTATAGGGCGACTGATGTGTCCTACATATTCCCTCGTGCACTTCTCCCTTGACCACTTTAGACTGGTCTAGGCCAAGATATTTTAAAAGTACCCTATCTATAATTCGACGATATAATTTATCATCTTATACTTTAAAACCTACCGCCTACCTTTTCTATCCCTTGTTGCCACTGGATTTTTCGAACAATTAACTAAAGACTCTCTCTCCAGTCATCCGGTCCAAAATTTTCTACTGATCCGGTTGTCATTGATAAATTCAGTACTGAATCCCCACTGTCCAACAATAATTTATGTGTATTACTACTACCAATACACTGTTTGGCTCCATATTTTTAAATCAAAATCTGCCCTCGTTAAACTCTCACAAGCCGAGCCACTGCATGCATGCACTGAACCACTGCCATGTGCACCATAATCTACAGTACTACTACTACTATCTAATTCGGCACAAGAATAAAGATCAAGTAGCACCGAATTAATTTTTGGTGCATTAAGATTACTTTTAGCAACATCTAAAAACACCGGTTTTTTTGCTATAAAAAAATAATCCCTTACGAACCTGATAACCTGATGCTTGACGCGCCAAACATTTCGCTCTAACATTTTCTTGCCTGTCAATATGCCTAATAGTAAAAGTATCTAACAACTTAGTTAAATCTAAACACCGGTCCAAATAACTATTTAGTAATCCATCCAAACACTGAAACTCCCCATTAATTTGTTGGACTACTAAAAGCGAATCACCAAAAGCATCTACGTCCTTTCCACCCGTATTAACAAAACTTTGCAGAAAGTTTTGAATAAGTTTTAAAATATTTACTTTAGAAAGTTTTGAATTGTCCACCCAACCTTTAGAGTGTTCTGGCATAGGATTGCACATGTGGTTTTTAAATTTTCAACCCAAAGATAGCACCCTCATCTTGTCAACCCAACAAATTACCCCCCAAGCAATATTTAGAGTGATTTTGATATAGGATTCTACGAGTGGCACCAACATGCCAATCCGGTCGATAATAATAAAAAAAAGAAATATCTAGGTCCGCATATCATATACAACTTGTATATATCTCTATGAGTGGTGGAACTAGAAATAAAATATACATGGGACGGACTCGTTAAGAACAAATGAACACAACTCATATCATAATATTATAATTAACAAGAAAAAAGGTGTAAAGAGCATGGATGGCACATTTCATTTTAAAATGAAGTCATATATAAATATATAATTCTCCATACACACCAGAAGATAGCATAAGACATATCAATTTTAAAAAATTAAGTCAAATTGAGGGTTCAGTAATTATTGTGCTTAAAAATAGGTTAATATATAAGAGAACATACTGCTATTAAATCCCTAGTGTGCCTGCCATGGCCTTGCACTATACCGTGAATGAAGAGCAGCAGCAGCTATCACTAGGAACTCTGAGGAGGAGCGCAGACCAGCAGCAGCACCAGCACGGTAGCGCCTCATCTACTACTTTGCATTGCAGCTCTGCGTCACGGCGGGCGGCGATACCGAGAGGCGGTGGGCCGCATGGCCATGTGCTCATTTCATGGTGCCGCGCGGTTGCAACTGGGGCTAGTAGGCGGCGACGTGATTGGTCGGTAGACGATGGGACGGGTGACGACGCCTGAGAAAGAGAAGTTAGGGCGTCGGCCATGATTGCTTGTTTTATTTGCTAGGCTGCGCTGTGTTGGCCGACGGTGCCGTTTTGATCCCCTTTTTCTCGCTCGACCGGTGTCATGGACCGTTGGCTGTCTTCTTGGGCTGGGCTGCAAAGGGATGTAGGGTGGGGCGACGTGGGCCGTAGCTGGGCTGGTCGTCCCACCCTGCCCAATAGGTAGTTCCGTCCGTGACTACCTCTCTCTCTCTACGTTCTTTGCTTGCATGAACCGTGACAGAGATAAATGAGGGGACACATATGACACGTGGACCCAACTGATATTTTTTTATTTTTGTTGACAAGATTGCCACGTTGATGCCACATGTGCAATCCTATGCCAAAGCATTCGATATAGAGCTAAATGTCTAGTTTGTAGTTTGAGGGCGTAATTAGTACTATTGCAAAAGTCCAAGGGTAATTCATACATTTTCCAAAAAAAAATAACCAGCACAGATGACTCCCCATGTGTCCTGGTTCTAAGGAATATATAATACAAATATGTGCCACATATGTATCAGGTGTTTATTTAACCAACACAAATACTCCACCCATCCACTCGATTTTTGTTTGAGTCACCATCCATTAGACAACTCTTCATGTCCTCTCGATTCCAAAAACAATCCTCCGGCCCCTCTCCTATCCACACTCTCCTCTTCCTCCTCTACACGTGCTGGCCAACAAGGAGAAGTGCGCCAACCACGGTCACATGTAGACCAGAGCTTGGCAGCCATGGTTTGGTCTGCCAAGCTACAGTCACCATTCCATCCACCTCCCTAGCTGTTGTACGTGTCCTAATTCTCATTGTTTCTGTAGACGGTGCTCTTTGCATCTTGTATGTAATTTTTTGTTTTTTTACAGGCAATCCTCCCTCTTAGGAGGTGTGCGTATAAAAATAGTTTGGACCTCTTAAGAGTACTTCCACCTATCGGAGCGTGACCTCCTCGAGCGTGAGTCTGCGGGACCCCCTTCGTGAGTTTGGCCCAGGGGTGCGGGGTTGAGCCCGAAAGGCCTCGTGGTCAGGAGAGAATGCAGAAAAAGCGAGGGAAGAGAAGAGGAGTTGGGGGGTCGGGGCCCTCAGCGAACATAGGGGGAATTATACAGGTTCAGGCCACTGCGAGGTGTAATACCCTGCTCCTGTTGCTTGAGCACTATGTGAGTAAATGCGTACAAGCTTGCGAAGAAATGTTTTCCCCCTTTGTTTTTTCCCTGTGGCTCCGGTTGGTCTTCCCCCCTTAACGGTTGGGCAGAGCCTCCTTTTATACTAGTAAGGGGACACCACAATTGCCATGGTCTGACCAACTATTGATGTATAGGCTATTATTACGCTACAGCTAACAGCCCCTCATCACGCTCGGTCAACGCTGTGGCAATCCATTGGTGTCACACAGCTCCCATCCAAACATGTCTGTCAAAGGATAGGTGTGGTGGGCAGCCATGGGGTCCTTGCTCGGTCCCATCGGTCAGAAAGCTGGTGGAGGGGGCCACACCTCTCCTACTCGGTCCTATCGGCCAGCGTCTAGACCTTAGGACCAGTTGTCATTCAAACGGGGCAGCTGCCCGTGCTTCTCCGTAGCTGTCCGTCGTATTTATTGCCACAGTGACAGAGTGGGAACAATCCATCCCTGTCGTGACAGGGGTGTCGGCGCGCTGTCAGGGATGCCTGTCCCCTTTCCACCGCTTTTTCTATGCGGAGAGAACAGGGGGTGCATGCGCACCTGCGGTGCAGACACACGCCCATGCCCATCATGTAGGTGGCGCACGCTCCAGGCCCCTTCCCATCATAATAAATGCGGTATTTGGGTACTAGGACTATGTTCGCTGCACAGTGGGCCCCGTGGCGCCCGAACCATGCACCAAGGTGGTCGGGAGCACCCTGACCCCTCCGTACGGCCTACCATCCTTCCGGTCCCAACCCCAAAGGCGCGCGCTTCCTAGGGCCCAACCCCCTTCCCTCTTGGGCTTGGGGGTTCCTGGGCCCACAGCTGCTGCACGCCAACCATGTAGGGGATACCCCAAGGCCCATATCTTCGACACCAGCAAAAATAAATTTTCGTAGGGGGCGTTTGATCTAACCTATCCATTTCTCATTATTTTTATAGGTGAGTGTTAACGCCGGATTTTGGCAAATAGCCATTATGGATAAGAAAGGGCAGTCCGCTGGAAGAATAAGCCAAAGGCGGTACAGGTTCGGACGATAGAGTCTGAATCGGATAAGGATTGGTATCCGATTGGGCCCAGGAGCTTAGGGATAGATATGAAATTAATCACAGTCCATGTAAATTAGTTTTATCCAGGTCTAAGAGTTTGTTTAGGATTTTATATGTAATCAGAGTTCGTGTGTAATAGGTTAGTTGCTAATACGGATCCGTATCCGATTAGGTTAGTTAATTTTTGGGATATAAATAGGGTATCCCATGGCTTTGTAAAGACAACAATTAGTTCATCCAATACAACTTCGGTTTATCGTCAATTTTTTCGATAGAGTGAGCTCTTGGCGCGAGGTTTGTCAGCTTGCCAATGTAGTTCATCTTCGTCAACCCGTCGATTGGCTCGAACAAGACTGCCTCGATTTAGTTCGATCCCCTACCTAGCTAGTTGACGCCTTATCTGAGGCTTATTGTTGCTTTATTCCGTTCTTTGTTTGATGTAGTGATTGGTTCTCGATCAAGTCCTCGCGAGTTCTTTATTTGATCTGTCGATATGAGTTTATTCATATTGATTCTGCCTTGATTTGGTCCGATCAATCTAGTTGGCTGGATTCGTATTGTCAGATTGGATTAAACACTAGTGAGGTCTTATTGTTGGAGTTCTAGCTAGCATTATTTCGAGTAATTCATCATGTTATTTACTAAGCTTATCGATCTTCATGTTTTCTCGGGACTGTCTCAGTTTGGTTCGATCTATGTAACTTTGGTCCGATCTGACTATAGGAGCCTATCCAATCGGCTAAGATTAGTAGATAGCTTAATAGATTACGCTAGTTTGATATTTGATTACTCATATATTGCAATATTTTACTGATTTCATGCATGGTTATGTTTAGATCTGAACTCTCCTTGTTTGGTCCGATCTTCTAGGTCTAGCGTGAGCATGTATGCGTCTACTTATTACTGTTTAGTGTTGGTAATCGACAAAGCGATCTAGTTTACCCTGAGTTCCATATTTAATCTCCTATCGGCTACTGACTGCATGTGTGATAAGCACCAGATCGGTCCGATTGGCTGGTTAATTTTGAAACAATCTCGGTTGAGTCTGATCTTTTAAGATTAGTTAGTTGATTGAGCTGTTTGGCAATTATCCCACTCACAATTCAGCCGATACGGCATGTTTTCATCTATCATCATGAAATTCATGCAAAGTCGATCGTCTGGCACATCGGCTAGGGTCCTGAAATGGTATCGGTTGTTTGGACGATAGCGGTTTAGGTTTAACTGTTTTTTCATGTTATATCTTATCTGTTACAGAATCAAACTGACTGACACGCCTGGTTTCTAAGAATTTAGGTCTTGCACTGGAGCGTTCTAAGAAGTGATTCCCAGACATTCGTGTGTGACACGTTGTTAATTACTTTCAACGTCAACGGCGAGGTATTTATAGATCTGCATGGGATCTGTTGGGTGGGTCACCCGATAAAATCATATTTGTAATAGTGTATTCTCGTATAACGGTTAATATTCTAATTAATTCTACATTAGACATAATCACATAGGGCATTAATGCTAAACATGAGTAACTCATTTGCCTAACGGGGCCTCAAGAGGCTTCTTCATCTATGTACGTCACGGCTGCAGAAGCAACCGTCTCTGTCAGCTCAGATCACAGCAATGCGCACAGGGAACGGCGCCATGGTATCGTGGTAACTGAACAAGCACAGTCTATTACTCTCGGTTTTTTCTATCTAATTTGGCAGCTCCTCATTGTTTTGGATTAACGAGAATGTTAGTCCTTAAACAAGTAGAAAGTATATTTATAGACGAAGAAGCAGCGCAAAGACTTAAAGTGTGCCCTATTGCACACAGGAAGTTGAGTAAATGTTCATCCTTGCATGCTCGTGTTGCAAGTTCCTTTCTATCACAAGTCTTCCAACGAGCGATCGCTTGCAGTGCTGTGATTGCAAGGTTTTGTAGTCCCAGTGCCACTCATTCCGATTCTGTTACGCACAGCTCACAGGAAGCAACACAGGAAAATGTGTAGCAAGGAGAACATAGATTGTAAGACAATGCATCCATTTAAATGTAGCTTTGCATACAACTATCTATATAAAGAATAGAAAAATTGGTGGAAGTCAGAAATTAATCGTTACACGCCAGAAATTGGCAGGTGCAGGATTGTGCATAATTTTCGGTAGTAACATGTAACCAGGGTTTACATAAACCGCGAAGATCACCGAAGCCCCCGCCAGACAGAGCATGATTATCATGGTTTTTCTGTAATTTTGCGCCACGATAATCCCGGTTATCACGACCGTTGCGGCTTCGGAGGGGGTTTGGTGAACCATACATCTACATGTAACCATCTTCTTATTCAATATGATGGTGATTGTTTGACTTTTTCAAGCTAAACAGTCTATTTGCAAACAAAAAATAATCTGCAAATAAAACTTTTATATGTGTATTCTTAACGATATAAAAGACAATACTAGATGATAAGCTTCGGCGAAGAAAACCAAAAATCAACTCCAAATTTAAGGCTAAAAATTCAAATTTCGGCTTAGAAACATAAGCAGAAGCGAAAAGATGGACTGTATATCTCTGTAAACTCTATTGACCCATTGATTTAACACTTTTGCTATTGATCGAATCTTTGATTTTTTATTTTTCTGTCAAACACATGCGTAATGCATTGGAGAGGACGTGTATGGCCTTTTTGACTTGGGTGCATGCCTTTAAATTATCATCCAATAGTAATAACCGGAGTTGATTGATGGAATTAAAATTTTCGAATATTTGATCACTGGGTAGACCCTTGATTGAACCGTAAAAGGTGACCCAGATTGGATTTTAACTATTGGAGGGACCCAACTTTCGGTGAGCCAACTTGGTATTTGGTATACTTGGGATTTTTCATGGAAAATATTGATCTTGAAATTTCCATTGTATCCCAAACAGAAATCCTCGTAGGAATTATTATTCAAATGATGGTAGATTAAAACGAGCTGGGGGTACAGTTGATGGTCAGACAACTTGTGGCGGAACCTATGGGTTCAAGTTCTAGACTTAACATGGGTAATCATCACCCTTAGGGTTAATTAATTATTTTTTAGCTTAGTCAATATACTCATGGATTGCGAGGCAAATCCATACTGACGTGGGTTAATCTCAACAAAAAAAATGTGATTATGTGCTAAAACATATGCTAGCGTGGAACAATCTCAGATGCTTGGGCTGTGAGGCCAAGGTCAATATTACATCCAATGATGCTATGGTCTTGCTGAATTAATGTATGAAACGGTTCACAGTATCGATCTTAGCTCAGGCCATACAAATGCTGCTACCATCAACAATAGGATGTACACCACAACAGGATGTACATGCTTGTCATTCCATAGTCCCTGGGATGCCACACGTTGCCATTCATGACCACAATCCAATATCCACCATGAAAAGCTCTGGTTACAACAGCGGCACTGGAATGTTGTGATGGTGGCATGGTGACATTGGTAGCAAAGTTAGCACAATCAGTCGCGCGCCTGGCTGCTGCTTGGTGCTCATGTGTTCATGCTGCCATCACAATGAGAACGGGTGATACCAAGGGTCTGTCGTGTTATTGGACGAGACATGATCTAGTGAGGACATAAGAATGTCATACTGAATATGGTCACTGACTTGCACTGATGGATTTTGCTGAATATTGTGGATGATGTGTTCCTGATGCCACACATTCCTATCTGTGAAACTGCATAACATTAGGGAAGATATGTTTCATGTTTGTGAGAAGAAAGGAAACTAAATAAGGCTATAAGAGGTGTCATTTCTCTTTAGCTAGAGAAAGGAAGATATATATATAAGCTTGAGATGACACGTTATGTAGAAGATATATATGTAAGCTTGAGGACAAATTGGGGGAAGCAATAATAATTTGTGCTGGTCAGTAGCTGTGTCTGATGTGTATACTAATCGAAACAAGATGCCAGTGGTGCTAATTGAGTAGGTGTTTCCCTGGAACTCCTTTTTTTTTTCTTACTTAAGAGTCAACTAAAAATAGAACACATAACTACGGAGAACTAAATACTCCCCATCCGTTTGACGCCGTTGACTTTTTTATACACGTTTAACTATTCATTTTATTCAAAAAATATACATAATTGTTAATTATTTTTATACCATTTCACTTAATATTAAATATACTGTTATGCACATATATAGTTTTACATATTTGACAAAAAAATTGAATAAGACGAATAGTCAAACGTATATAAATAAGTCAACTGCATCAAATATTTAGGATGTGTTTGGTTCGTGAACTAGGGCCGCGCTCGTTAGGGAGATGGATAAGGTAACTTATCCGGCGCGGAAAACATAACAATAGATTAGTACATGATTAATTAATTATTAATTATTAAAAAAAATGAAATAGACTAATATGATTTTTTAAAGCAACTATCCTATAGAAAAGTTTTGCAAAAAATATACCGTTTAGGAGTTTGGGAAGCGTGTGTGTGGAAAACGAGAGGGATAAGATATCTTATCCGGCTACTGAACGCGGCCTAGGTGGGATGAGTTGGTTCCATCCTTATTTTGCAGGATGGGTTGTTGTTATTTTTCTGTTTGGTTGGTGAAATTAGTTGGATCCTATTTTTTGTTTGGTTGAAGGGATGAGATGGGATGAAGTAATCCTATCATTTGTTTGGTTCGAGGGATGGATGTGCGTTGAATGGATGTGATTATCTCTTCACAATGAGTTGGTGAGGTTACCTCCCATATCCAAAATAAATATTGAGTACTAGGATTAACATATGAACAAATTAAAGTAATTACATTTAATAAATAAAATAAAATTTCACAATTACTAAATAAAATGGACATTTCACCATTATCTATAGTCACAACTAATACATAGAATTACATATGTTATTTCACACGTAAATAGAGACACACAAACAACAAGCCAACATTTAAATAAAAATGAAGTTCACGTATTTTTGCAATTCAAACGATCACATAATATTCATCTCTCTGTACATTTGCTACTTTGCTACCAAAAACCATAATATAATCTCTCTCTACGAGAAGGATATAGCATCTCTCTATGCAGCACGATATACCATCCACCGGAGAGCAAAGAAAATAGGAAATGGATGGCACATGCAACGGCCAAATGCATCCAGAGCAAAAATAAATCAGCACATGCCACATGCATCGAGAGGAAAAAAAAAAGCTTTTTGATTGTCTTGTTCATCCCCAGCCAGGCGGCGGCGACGCTCATAAACCCCACCAGCGGCTTGAGCCCTCTTCACCCGACGGTGGCGGCGAGCCGGCGACGGCCCCGTCCACTCCGCGTGGCAACGGCAGCAAGCACCCCCCCCAGGTGGCCCTCATCACTTCCCCGCAGTGGCGCGGCCAGCTTTCTTATCCCTCGGCAGCGCAACCAGCTTGCGCCTCCCCCTCCGGCGACGACGGCCCTCAGCAACCCCCACCACACGGCGGCGGCGACCAGCACCGCCCCCCTCGCACACCCCCTGGACCACGACCTGCCCTCTCAAAGATAAAAACCGACGGCGACGACAGAGGTACTGCGATGCCCTCACCCCTCCCTTTGCGCGATCGCGACGCCAGTCCGTTCCGGGCCCGCACGGTCCGAGCGATCATCCCCTCAGCGTACGGAGAGAATATGTTCTACTGGGTCCAACCCAACCTACCTAAGATAAATATCTATCGGGTATTATTATCCCATACCCATACCTATACCACTAGTAAAATTTTGTACCATTAAAATACCCATATCCATCACGGGTAAGAAAATTTTCGCATACCCATTAACCCATACCCGCTTGGGTAAACCTTACCCGTCGGGTCATCCATATACCCGCAAAAGTTCAAAACAATCTAAATATCACGGTTTTCATATAGTATATTGTATAGACGCTAGATACTTAGGACATCACACATTCATATAGTGTGGTGGAAAATGTACGGATGGTTTAAATAACTATGGTTTTGGTTAATTAGGCTAGGCTAATTTGATATTAGGCCATGACATGCATTTAAACTTACGGATATTTATTATCCATGGGTAAACGGGTATGGGGATCATAAGAACGTTTTCATACCCGCGTACTCGTCGGGTGAAAGTATTTGCCCAATTACTTACCCACGGATAATATATTTAGCTCCTACCCATACCTAATAGAGTAAATATCCATCGGGTCGGGTCGCGGGTCCCCATTGCCATCTCTAGACGGAGGGAGTATTAGTTTGATTGATTGAGCAAAAATTCATATTTATCATCTAAATTAGTAAATGCCTACTCCCTCCGGTTCCATGTTTTTTTACAAGCTTTAGGTCAAAATTTTCTAACTTGGTCTATTGAATAACATTTATAACATTTACCTTATAAGTACGGAATACATATATATATATATATATATATATATATACTGATATTTCTATATATTCTAACACAAAACATGGGTAGAAGTTATGTTTTCAAGACCATGGACTCGTTGAAAACAAATATTATGGAACCGCTGAGAGTAGCGAGTACAACACCTATTTCCATGTAACTGATGCAAACTATTTTATCAGATCCTAGTTTGAAAATTGTCACACCCGGAGATTTGTTCTAAGCCTAAAATCGTAAAAAGAAACTCGCAAATAACAATTGGCTTAATTAACTCAGGAAAAATCCCTCTAAAAGAAATTAATTTAATTAAATCGAGGTTCGCAAATCAATTAACTGGATTTAAACTCAAATTACACAAGTATAAAATTTGGCCAAACAAATTAATTTAAAACTCGGCAAAAGTGGGGCTTTCCTTTTTCCCTCATTTTTCCTCTCTTTTTCTCTTCCTTCTCAAATTGGGCCGAAGTCCAATTTTCCTCCCCTTTCTTTTCTTTTTCCTTTTTCTTTTTCCTCTCCTCCTTCCCGGGCCAACCCAGCCGAGCTGGCCCATCTCCCCTCGGCCGGCCCAGCCGACCTGCCTCCTCTCCTCGCGCGCGTGCCTCCCCTCCGCCTGGGCCGCCGCCTTGGCCCAGCTCGCCCGCGCCGCGCCCGCGAAGTCCGTTGCCGCCTCCCTCCTCCCTCGCGCCACTAACAGGTGGGGCCCACCTGTCAGTGACCGCGCCCGCGTCAGCTCGCCCGCGCCGCGCCGCCGCCGCGTCGCAACCGCCGCGCTGCAACCGCCGCCGCCGAGTCCTCGCCGCGCCCGACTCGGTCTCCAACCAGCGCCCCGCCCTAGCCGGCCTCCCCGCGCTATAAATCCCAACCGCCGCCGCACCGTCGCCCACTTTTCCCTCTCCGCCCGAAGCTCCCGCAGCCGCCGCTCCTCACCGCCGCCGTTCGATCTCGCTGCCGGACGTCCTTCGCCACTGTCCAGCCGCGTCACCACCTCCGCCCCGTCGTCGCCGACTGGTTGCAGCCCCTGTCGTCGCCGGTGAGCATCCCCAGCGCCCGCGCATCCTCTCGCCGCCTGGTCGCCGCCGCGCCCAACCTCCTCGCCGCCGCCGTTCGATCTCCGCCGCCATCGCCGACCGACCGCGCCTACCCATGTCACCACCTCCGCCTCGACCTCGCCAACTCACCCGCACGGTCGACGCCGCCGGTGAGCGTCTCCTTCCTCCTCCCCTCCTTTTCAATCCCGGCCGACCGCCACCGAGCCACACGCCGTCGCCGGACGTGTGCGGAGCTCGTCGTTGCCGCCGCCCGCCGCTGTCGTCGTCGCCTTCGCGACGCCGTCATCAAGCCGCCACCACCCACGCCCTTACGCGCCCGCGCTCGTCGCCTGGTCGTCGTCGCCACGCCAGTCCGTCGCCGTCGCTTTGCCCGGCTGCGCCGCGTGCGGCGCCGTCTCGGTCGTGCGCCGCGCGCCGTCGCCGGACGCCGGTCGTCGCCGTGTCACGCGTCGTCGCCGCCGCTGGCTGCCGCCGTTGGCCGAGCCGCTCCCCTGCTCTCGCTCCCTCTGACCGACGGTTCCCACCCGTCAGCCGCCGCCGCGCCCTCCTCCCTCACTCCTCCCGTGGGACCCAGCTGTCAGCCTCTCATCCTCCCCTCTCTCCCACCGACAGGTGGCCCCCACCTGTCAGCGCCTCCTTTCTCCTCGCTGACGTCAGCAGCCCCATTAATTGTGCAATAATTGATTTAGGACTTTTCTGTTTAGTTAAAAAACCCAGAAAACTTCTAAAATTTATAAGTAATTCATCTAGTCTCCGTTTAGGTCCATTCAAATTTCATTAAATTCATAAAATTGTCAAGAATCCATTAAAAATACTTTCTTTTACTGTTTCAGTAGAGTTTGTGCCTGTTTTATTTATTTTTGTGCTTTGTCGCTTAGATTCGGACCCCGCCGAAGAGCCGGTTTACTTCGAGATCGTCGCCGAAGTTCCCTAGGGGCCAGAGCAAGGCAAGTGGCACTCATGTTTGATCATATTGAATCCATTGTCGCAAATTCCCCGCTTTCTTTATTCAAACAGGCATTGTTTTAATTAAAGTATTTACTGTATTTATTTTCTTCGGGTAAACCTTATTACTATGCCGCTGTTTATCCAACTTTATTCATTGCTAGACCAAGGGTAACTTGATTAGAGTTAGGCCTAGGTTAATGCTTAACCGTGCTTAGAACAAATAGCTCTTGGGATCACCTTTAATCATGCTTAGTTCTGAATAGCTGTAATAATGATTCATTACCCAGTTCGGGTTAATGTCAACTAAAATATTGATAATGGTGGGCTGTGGGTGCATGGTTTTGAGAGTCGCACCCATGGCACTTAAGGACCGGTTCACGGGAAACCCTTGAAGTAATTAAGTGCTAACCACATGCCGAAATAGGTAAGGTGGGATTTGAAGCATGGCTTCGAACTATTTGACGTACTAAGGCAAGGGTAGGCGTGATGGAGTATGGACGGACAATTGTGGTGTAACGAAAGCCTCTGCTGCTTCTGGATCTACCAAGGCACAAGAGAGGACTGCCCAACTTGGTGTAAAGGAGGGGGTGAAACTTGAAGTGCGGTGCGATTAAATAGGGAGGGTTATGTGACGGGTCCTATCAGGGTCTCCTTTCCGGTATACCATGGTGGTATGTCGGCGCACGTTCAAGTGTAGTGGAGTCGTGTCTTGTGGGTACAGTAGTAGACCTCTGATCAGAGTATAAATTATTCGAATAGCCGTGCCCACGGTCACGGGCGAGCTCCCAGCTTCACTGTGATTAGTGAACCTTTAAAAACATGAGTAAACTGGTTTTCACTCGGGACTACTGCAACATGGTGTAACGTTGAGTAGTGGTTGGGCCTGTTGTAACGTGGTGTAACGTTGGACAGTGTTGTGGTATTTTACAACTGTTATTTACCTATCCTTTACTGTATTCAATTATCTTAATTCATTTCAATCTCTGTTATTTGTTTAACTGCTGTTTTATTGCAACTAACCCTAGCCTGTCCTTGATGATCCCTTTGCATCATTTTATTACCCTCTTTTCCATGTTACTTGTTGAGTACAGTGGTTTGTACTCAGCCTTGCCTAACTTTTTCCCCCTTCAGAGCTAGAAGTTGAGTCCGATGGAGGTGTCTCTCAGGAGTGAGCTGGTCTACCGTCGAAGCTTTGCCTGTGGACTGGAGCCGTACCCGCTGGAGCTAGTCTACCCTTTTCTTTCCGCTGCATTTCTGCTAGAATAAGTGTTATTTTCAGTTGTTTCTAAAAACGATGGTTATGTAATCAACATTGTCTTTTTGTGTACCTTGGCTGGTCCTAGACAGGGATTTAATACACAATTAAGTTCAGAAATTCGTGTGAGAAATTTCTAGGCGTGACAAAAATTCGCACACTCTGCGCGCACTAATGATTTAGTACCTTGATCTCAATTAAATCAATCTCAGTGACCCGAAAAGCTCGTCTCAACATACCCTTGGTTCCCAACCCCCTCCACTGAAAGCCTTCGTATGCATCTAGGTCGTCTACAACAACTTCTAGATGATTCCCTGTCGTGCTCAGAAATTAAGTAGACGCATTCTTGAGGGCTTCGAAAGGATCCTCCAAGTTCTAGACCAGGACATCGTTTCATGACAAAAAAATATCTGAATATTAGAATTGCCTAAATTTAATTTTCTGAAAGTACTGTAAAGTCAAAGTAGTCATCTACTGGTAAGAGAGAACACTCAAAGATTTCAAGATGTGAAAGCTCGAGTGTGAGAGGTTTGTGAGAGAGGGAAGAGGCTGAGTGAGGGGAGATTGGAGCTCAAGATATCAAAGCACCGTAGCGGCATGACCAGTGGCAGAGCCATCAATATGGCGAGGTATAGCGGCCGCCATATCTCACCGTCAGCAGACCCCCTCACCATACTTAGTGTTGTACGCCGCGCAAAAGATGATTTATAAGTATTGTGATTCATATAATGTACCATTCGCACGATGATTTATAAGTTAATGCATTATAGCTTCATTTTATTTTACATATGCGGTTCTTATATACAAATTTGAAATTTTACATATGTAAGTTAACTTATCCGGCACGAAAAACGTAATAATATATTAGTACATGATTAATTAGTTATTAATTATTAAAAAAATATAAAATAGATTAATATGATTTTTAAAACAACTTTCATATAAAAAATTTTAACAAAAAATACAATGTTTAGTAGTTCAGTAAGCGCGCGCGCGAAAAACGAGGGACATATTAACTTATAGGGGGGCCGAACGCGACCTTAGGCCGCGTTCGTTTTGTGTGGGGGTAAGTTAACTTACCTCGGCCTGAAAAACGTAATAATAGATTAGTACATAATTAATTAATTATTAAAAAAATATAAAATAGATTAATACTTTCATATAAAATTTTTTGTAAAAAATACACTGTTTAGCAGTTTGAAAAGCGTACGCGCGGAAAACGAGAGGGTAAGTTAAGTTATGGGGGTGAACATACGTGACCTTAGAAGTATTAAGTTCTCTATAGGTAGATTTTTGTCTTGGCGATGACAGGAAGACCTCAGGTGGAGAAGTCGAGAGGAGCTGTTGACTGTAGTATACTTGCGGTGTGTACCTATGTTGTGCAACAATTGACTGATGAGTTAGGTTGGGGTTAATGGGTCGATTGGCCGGGAGTTTATTGGGCATTTTGAATTTTTCTTACTATTTTCGTAATTTTTTTTATTAACTTGGGCTAGCTTGTAGTTTTGTGGGATTTTAGAAATTTTTCGTAATTTTTTGAAAATTTCTACCCCAATACGAAATTCCGACAAAACCATACCCTTTATGAGAATTACCATTACCGGCTAAAATGGTTAGAAAAAAGCAAAAACAGGGTCAGTATGATCGGGATTTTCCATACCGTTTGCAACCTAGGTGGCTGGCTTACCTTTATATAAGTGTGCCCCTTGGCATGCTTGGCCAGTCCTTATGGTACAACAGTGTCATCTTCATCTTTTCATTTCTTTTTAAGCCTGTAAGTCCAAATTTAAGTTTTCAACGTAAAATTTAGAGTTGATTTTATGATTTTTCCACCAAAGTTTATTTTTCAACCTTGATTTTTAAATCGCTAATTATATGTACCTAAAATTTTTATTCATAAATAATTTTTCATTTGCAAATATATCATCAATCACTCAAAGGCCAATGATTGATGGCTTAGGCTTGGTGGTCCACCAGTGTGGTGAGCATGGCCAGCAAACCATGTGAGGAGGTTGGCCATGCCCCACCGACTGGCTGCCCACCAAAACCAATTTTTTTTCTTCTCTTTGTTTTAATAAGTAATCATATTTCCACTCAAATTGAAGACTAGAGAAATTTCGCGAGAAGTTAAAACACGAAAGTAATTAATTTTTGCTGAATTTAAAGACAATGCTTAGAAGTTTTGGTCTGCGAGCCAGACTATCTAGTAACTCGGTCCTACCGTCCATCGTATACCATTGTCATGAGTCTACTGTCGAGAGTGGTGGAGTTGTCTTAACCTTCCTTTGCCACTCATATCGAATTTTCACCAAGGAAGGTGAACTTTCACAAGCCTTCATTGACTTCCACCTGTGTTTCCCTTCACGTGTAGTTAGGATGCATCTTTGGCAAAAGTATCTTGCATATGAGGATTAAAATTAGTGGCCCTACCAAATACTAACTCTATCTTTACGGCGCTTCTCAATGAACTTGAGTTTTACGGAAGTATTGGTTGTGTCGTGCCATGAATTGAAAGTCTATCTTTGATCGAACCTTAAGGTGAACTTCTCAGATTCCGACATGCTGATAACTATAAAGCCGGCAGAAATGATTGGTCGGTAAACTTTTGAATGGTGGCATGGCAACATTGGCAACCAAGTTAGCACACTCTATTCTCTGGCTGGTGCTTGGTACTTATGTGTTTATGCGACCACAACAGCGAGAAAGACTGATGTCAACGGTCAGTCACGTTTTTTCGAGGAGACATGATCGAGGGAGGACATAAAAATGTTGTACGGAATATGGTTGAGGATCTGCACCCAGGGATAGTGCTGAATGGGGTAGATGATGTGTTCCTGGTGCCACGCATTCCTATATGTGAAACTGCATAACATCAGGAAGAGATGTTTCATTTTTAGCAAGAAGAAAGGGAAGGAGGTGAGGCTGTAATTAGGGATGAAAGTGGTACGGATAGTTTCCGAGTTCCGGATCTGTTTTCGAATTCGGATAGCTTCGGTTCGGATTTTTTTTGGATATTCTTGGATTCGGATTCGAATTCAGATATTTTTTATCGGATACGGATTCGGATACGGTAGCGCTTTTATCCGGTGGATAGCGGAAACGGTCGGAAACTATCCGGATTTTTTTACCGGATATCCGGTTTGTCTCGCTCCTCCTCCGGTTTCTCTCGCTCCAGGCCTCGCACGTATGGTACGGCCGCATGCAGGCGAAGCAGCAGCTGGCCAGCTAGCAGCAGGCAGCCAAGGCAGGCAGGCAGCGAGCGGCGAGGTCGGGGTCCGGAGGCCGTCTCGGCCGGAGGCAAGGGGCGCACGGTGGTTGGTGACGGGACTGACGGCTGGTTTGTCCTGCATGGCAAACATGAACTTACAATAAATTTGCGCACTTTTCTATAAATTTTTTAGTTTGGTTGACTTGTGATTATCTATTTGATGTGTGTCAATTTTCTAGGTGCGTATGATTGAGATGTGGTTATGTACTGATGTGGATGGTTTTTCATAATGTGCTTCATTGGAAGTGAATTGTATAGCTATTGTTTTAGATAAATAATGAGCTATATCTATTCATTGATTTTAGAAGCTCGGTTTGAGGGGTTTTTATACTTTGGTAATTATTCGTTACCGTATTTGCTCCGTATCTGTATTCGATAATATTCGATTCCGTTTTCATATCTGGAGTTTCCGATTCCGAAAAAATATGAAAACAAATATGACAGAGCTTGTTTCCGTCCGTATCCGATCCGTTTTCATTCCTAGCTGTAATAGGTGTCATTTCTCTTTAGCTAGAGAAAGGAAAAATGTATATTAAATTTTGAATGTCGCATTATATAGAAGTATATAGAGGACAAGGTGGCAGAAGCAATAATAATTTGTGCTGGTTGGTAGCTGCTTTCGATGTCAATACTAATCGAAACAAGACCAGCCATGCAAGTTTTGAAATATTTACTTTAGAAGTTTTAAATTATCCACTCAACTCCTAGAGTGTTTTTGGCATAGGATTGCATATGTAGTTTTTAACTTTTCAACCATGATATAGCACCCTCAACTTGGCAACCGGAATAAAATATCCCCAAAGAACTTATTAGAATGGATTTGACATAAGATTTAACATATGGCACCAACGTGGCAATCGGGTCGATAATAAAAAAAATAAAAAAGCTAGTTTCACATGTCATACCCTTCTATGCTTGCATGAGGTTCCAGAGATGAATATGCTTGCATGAGGTTACAGAGATGAATGAGGACATATGACATGTGGACCCATCTGATTTTATTATTCTTTTGTTGTTGACTAGATTGGCGTGTTGATGCCACATCTACAATGCTATGCCAAAACTCTTCCATATAGTCCTAAATGTCTGATTTGTAGTATGAGGGTATAATTCGTACCATCGCAATAGTTCAGGGGATAATCCATTCATTTTTCAAAAAATAACTAGTGTAGATGACCCCCACATGTTCTAGTTCTAAGGAATACCCAATACTAATATGTAGCCCATCGTTATTGGTTGTTTGTTTAACCAACGCAAACACTCCGCTCATTCCCACGATTTTTGTTTTAGTCGCCATCACATAGACAACTCTTCCTGTCCCCTCGACTCTGACAACCATCATCTCACTCCTCTCCTATCCATCCTCTCCTTTTTTTCCTCTATATGTGTCAGCCAACAAGGAGAAGTACGCCGACCGTGGTGAGCCATACTGTCGCTGTATGGTTTCCCATGCTCTGGTCAACATGCATGTGACTGTCACGGTATCTGTTCCATCTGCATCACCAACAAGAATTGTCAAATCGCTCAAATCAATCCATCTTCATATAACAAAGTTGTGGCTTACAACACCACCCCACCTCTCTAGGATGTATCTATCAGACACTTTACATAAAGATAAAGACACAAATTTTTGAATTGTAAATTATCTATAAATATACACTATAAACCTTTAGAATCAATGTCAATCACAACATTGATGTGACTAGCATAGTAGCATAAGCCGGTGCGAAGCACCGTTAGAACACCAGCAACGATGTCGGACAATGAAGTTTGTATTCATTGCCACATTGTTATTGCGCTCATCATTAGATTGCTCAAAACTCTAGCCCACTGTTATGGGACTCCTAGAGGTCTAAACCACTAATAGTGACATCAAATAAATCTCAAGTAAAAAGGAACTAGTATTTTCAGTTTCCTTCATATTGTATTGACACCATGTTTAAGTGAAATAAGTGAATTAGTTGATCAGTTAAATGATGCATCGCCGAAGTATATTTTTTAGTGATTGAATGAGAAATATGCACCTCTCAAGGTAAAAAATGAACGGACAGCACGATCGTGAAAACAACACAGGCAATTTTACTTTGCTCAAAGCGATGTAGTATACTTTTGAACCCAAAAGGTTCATGTGATAAATATTTGCTATATATTATATGGTTAATTAATATTTGATTTAATTTTCTTTTCATCTAATATAAGAAGATACAATAGTGTTTGTTTTTAAACTCACTAAAAATTAGGTTTTGAATTGCATGTTATTTGAGAGTTAAATAATCATTTTGGTTCATTTGATATATATAAATATCAACACATCTACATTTAATATAAGGAGATCGATGGGAAAGTTGTACAGGATGCAACTCATGTTTACATAAAGTAGCTTATTTGTACTACTAAAATAGGTCGTATCATTAGCACGTGTATAATACAGGTGGTATTTTAAGTTACAGATGTTTAGTGTAAAAACTTGGTACCTATGTATATCTAAGTATCACGTTATATCAAACATTTACGGCAAAAATTTGGTATTTCAAGTTAGTTTATCAAGGACCATCAAGTTTTCATTCTGTTTTATTAGGTCACTGTTACGATATCTTCTACTAGTATGGGTAACAGGGTAATGCAATTTATATCTAACTATATATTTTATTTAAAACTTTAGTAAGATAGATTTTCCAAGTTATCTATTTTAACATTGTATTTGACATGAATTTGTTTCAATGTTATATTTTAATATCAATTTAACTATATAAAATTTCGATTATCCGCATTACTAGGCCTACTATAAGATTGTGTTTGGTTTTAGGGTTTGAATAGGTTGGGACAGAGCTAATTCATTTCAGACTCTGTTTAGTTTGAGGATAGATCGGATGGGTTGAACCTTGAAAAAAAATATTTCCTTTAGATCAGGTCCAACCCTAAACCCATCCTAGGAAATTGACGATTTTTTTAAAAATTTTATTAGATAATTTTATTACTAAATCTCAGATTAAGATATTTTCACTGTATGAATCTTTTGGTCACATCACCAATATTGACGTGGCAAGATAACGCTGTCACACAGAGTTGCCACGCTTGCCGCGCTAATGTTGGTGGCGTGGCAATCTTCCTCCTTGGCGTGGGAGCGAAATCCTGCCAGGCCAACGAGGGAGATTGCCACACTAGCAATATTAGCGTGGTTTATACGGTGAAAATATTTTTCTCTAAAATTTAGTGATAAAAAATAAAAAAATTTCGAAATTGGCTGGACCATCCCAGCCCAACGGAGATCGAGAAGTTCTCGTCCTCCGCGCAGGCAGCCACTGCTCGTCTGCTCCTCTGCCTCTCCCGGTGGGCGGCGCAGGCGCGCATCTTGCGACGGCGCCGGCCAGATCTAGGAGGAGGCCGCCGGGGCGGCCAAGGCGGCCGGGCCGCACGGGGTTGGAGCAGCGCCGAGACGCGCGGCCATCTTTTTCTGAGCTGTGTGGGATTAGCACGCCCAAGAGCGCGAAGCTATTAGTACACCGTTAGATACATGAACAAGCTGCAGCCTGCACTGCAGACCTAGCAAGAGCAAACCGAGCATAGAAACGGTCAGGGAATCCACGGGCCTGTGGTTTGTTTTCCTGTTTCTCAATCCAATCTTTGTTCATTCGTAGGTGTGCTTGCTGAGGTTTGGTGTATCCGTGCAGAAGCGATCTGTGATGTTTTTTTCCTTTCTTTTGTGCGCAGAAGCCATGTTACTAGAAGCTTGTTTCGATCTTGAAGATTGAAGGTAGAAGAACCTGATCTAGTTTTGGTTCGTGTAGAGCTAGTTAGTACCTTAAAAGCAGGTATAATAGCAGGCTATAAGCGTATTTTAAACAGATAATAGGAGAAAAGGGAGCTGCACATAGGCTCCGAGACGAAATATGTGTATAATATGTAGAACCATGTATTAATATTTTGTATACAACTACTGAACGAATTAACTATTACATTAAATGAATTGGAGCTACTAGTTTACTATACTGTTAAACTTGCTCTAATTCCCTAGACAATTTGACGCGCGGTTGTGCCTTCACGATGGGAGAAGCTAGTAGTAGTTCACGACATTCAAGGCAGAATCCGCATGGTGCTGATGCTTTTCTCTGCTGTTTTGGATGTGCTGGTACAATTTTCATTTATTTTTCCCAGAGATGAGCTACAGCTAGGCAAAAGATATTTATCACTCATGAGCTACATCTGTTGCTGATTCCGTTTTTTTTTTCTTTTTGTTGTTGGAGTAGAGTTTAATCGTGATAGTGCATTGTGGAAAGGATATACAGAAGCAAGTAATACAACTGTAAAGTTAAATGATGGTCATGTTTACTTGTGTAATATTTGATTGTTTTGACCTATGATGCAGGCAGTAAATGATACGTGCATATGATGACCTTGTAGCTCTTGTTTTGAGCTATGAACGTCGCTGTCATCTGTGCACATATAATTAGGTATTAGGTGTAGAATGACATGCAATTTCATGTATTAGTTGTTGTTATAGTTAATGTAGGATTGTAAAGGACTTTTCTGATCTCAAAAGCTAGCCATTAAGGTGAGGGGTTTTCCTATTTGTATAATAGATCCTTTGCTCCTACACAACCAATGTGGGACTACTCAACAATTTCCCCTTCACACATTGGTGTCTCTCAGCTCTTCACCGTATCCAGGTCCCCAATGGCCCACGGTCCATCAGGTATGCGGGCCTCGCATTTCCGTAGGCACCCTACATTCCATCAGGCCTTCACACACTGTGTCCATCGGGCTAGAGATGTTAAACTAGTTAGGCTCTGATACCAATTGTAGGATCGTAAAGGACCTTTCCCACTTCAAAAGGTAACCATTGAGATGAGGGGCTCCCCCAGTTATATCCTAGGTCTTTTGCCCCTTCACAACCAATATGGGACTATTTAAAAATGTTCATTTCTTCTATTAATTATGAATTGTCCATCCTATTTATTTATTATGACTTTATATTGTATTTATTTCATATATACTTATATAAATGGACAAATATTTACTTTAGGTTAATCAGATAATAATTAGTATACCTCAAAGTTTTATTTAGGGTGGGAGGTAACCTCACCAGATCATTGTGTAAAGGTTACCACATCAAGTCATCTCACCTCCATCCCTCTATCCAAACATGTGAAGATGGTCAGTCTATGCAATCTCATCATTTAAACCAAACAAAAAAAATAGGGTCCAACCTATCTCTTTAACCGAATAGGAAAACGAGACCAACCCATCCTGTAATCCAGAGATAACTCTGGTCCATCCCACCTCATCCATAAAACAAATACATCCTAATATAATTAGAAGCAACCTAGGACTCATAGTCATCTCAAGAATATATGTGAAAAAGTTTCCTTATTATAAGGATCATCCAACATTACTCATATTTCCATGCAGTGATTGTTGGCACCGAGACAAACGAACTTCTCCACTAGAGCAATTGCCGCAGGCGATTGTTCCTCAAGCCATCCATTATGCTGATGCAGCTAGCTATCGTGGACGGGTAACTTTATCTTGTAGGTACTCTGTGTATCCTTTCATGAATGCCACTCATTCCCATTGCAAATTGTGCAAAATGATTTGACTCTTTCGTAACAGTGATCAGGGGTATGATAAAAACATTCAAAAAGAAAGTGGTGAACAAGGAGATGCATACAGCAGTGCATGCATGTGGCTTTCTAGAAAAACAATGCTAATTAGATTGGCCAGGATAGGAAATAGTACTCATACAGTCCTAGTTATATACATATAGGAAGAAGAGCATAAGTAGACAGAGGTAGCCAGGGAACCATATAATTGTTGTGCATCCATGTATAGTATAGTGTTAATTAAGATAACTAGTCACCTATCCTGTTTTGTATTATAAAGAATAAAATATTCAATCTGTAAGGGCAATGGTATAACTGGCCCTATTTTGGAGTCCAATTACGGATTTAGCCATGTTTTTTTTGTTTGTAGATTTAGCCCTATTTTTCAAAATTGAAGCTTCCGTTTAACCCTACTGTTAAACAACCATGAGCAATGTAAATAGAAAAAAGAGAAAAACACGCGAAATGATAACAATACCCCATGTCTACTCTAATCCAATCCGAACTCACTCCTCTCCCTCCCGGTTAGAAGCTAGGGTTCAGGCGGGCGGCGAGCAGGCCGGCGCGTGGGCCAGGCGAGGGCGCGCACGGCAGCGCCCGCGGCGGCACGGCGGCCAGGTCGTGAGGCGGCGGACGCGCGCGGCCAGGGGTGGCGGCGGGGCGCGCGCTCGGCTAGGCGCAGCGGCCAGGTCGCGAGGCGGCGGGCGCGCGCGGCCAGGGGACAGTGGCGGCCAGGCGCGGGGCGGCACGGCGTCTAGCAGGCAGTGGCGACCAGCAGACGGGCGGGCGAGGCGAGAAGCCAGGGTCGGGGGCGGCGGAGGTGGAGTCCGCAGGCGAGGTGGGAGGGAAGCTGGTGCACTTCGACGGGCCGATAGCGTTCACGGCGGATGACCTGCTGTGCGCAATGGCGGAGATAATGGGGAAGAGCTCGTCACCGCCAGCAACGTCCTGCTCGACGACAACACCAATCCCAGGATCGCCGACTTCGGTCTGTCTCGCCTCATGACAGAGGGCGGTGCCGGGCCGAGCGACGAAGGTGGCGCGGGGCATGTGGCTGCAGGCAATGAGTAGTAAGCAGCTGCTGGGTCCTTGAGCACAATTCCAAGAAGAAATCAAAGCTTGTCACTCGGATAGAACACTAGAGACCAGAGGAAACAGAGATACTCCTACATTTCATTCTATGAATTCTTTAATTTATTTGAAAGCTTATAGTAGCAGTATTAGTAAGTGGTAGACATTATTCGTTTACGTTGTTTTTGCAGCTTTTCTTGTGTGCTGATGTGGGTCTTGATAATCATGTACTAGCTATATTTGTGTAGCTATATTTGTGTGATTGTGGACTTATTTTGTGCTGATTGATTGTGGACTTATTTTGTGCTGATTTGTGTGGTTGTGGACTTGTGTGATGATTTGTAAGCCGTTGGACATGATTATGTACTATTTTTACATGAACATTCTTGTATATTTCCTTGAAATTTTTAGGCCATATGCTATCAAAATTTTATAAAAAAACAGATAAAACTATGTCAATTTTGTTTACCACAAACTTTTTAAATTTTATTTAAATTTTAGTCGAATGTATTTTAAATCTTAGTCAAATTTATCAAACTTCAGTCAAATAACAACCAAAACAGACTCAAATCTGTTAAATACAAGTTAAATATTACAAATATTGGTCTTAAAGTACACACATGTGTAAAAACAAGACCAAATATGCAAATAGTACTAACAAAACGGGGTCAAATACGCAAGGGTAAAGACGTCCACATTTTTCTCACTTAACACCGTTAACATGACTTAACGGAGTAGAGCCAAAAGTGAGCTTCGATTTTAAAAAGCGGGCTAAATCTGCAAACTGAAAAAACAGGACTAAATCCGCAATTGGACTCCAAAGTAGGGCCAGTTATACAATTGCCCCAATATGTAATTGCGTATTTAGGCTTTATTTGATGTTGTACTCTTTATCGAGCTATTCTACTAATTTAGTTTAGAAAATAAAAATTAATAACCACAGAGTTGCTGAAGTCTCTATAATTTTTTATTCACGGTTAGATAATTTAAAAATTAATGCAATACTCCCTCCCAATTTATTTGTATGATGTTTTGAACTAACCAATGTCATACATTCATATACGGAGGGAGTACGTGTCAAGTACTCAAGCAGTACATAGGTTTGGATTGTCCATTACAATTTTCCTATGATTTTAATTACTGACGTGCATGCATCTCCGCACTAAAACCAGCAAAACAAATTTGGTTCACAGTGTATATACACAGAAATACATCCATGGCTAATGGTTTGGAATCTATTCCAAGCACACGTAGAATATACGGACGTATTGGTGCATCCAACGACTCACGTATCACCGAATTAAATGTGTTTGATACGTCCAGGTAAAACAAAAAAAGCAAAGTCAGTGAGTTTAAGGGTTAATTCTCCTCGGAGGGTGCTTTCTGAACATATAGAATGGGCATATTAAATTCTTATCCGCTCCAGTTTTTCCGTTCCATCTGCCCTCCCTCCCGTATATATCACTTCAAACACTTGCTTACACACAACATAACAGTCACGCACTGATTTTCTTTTGGACTTAAAACTTATTAGTAAATGATTTATAGAATTAACAGTAAATTGTTGAACTAAATTAACAAGTGAATTAAAGGAGGGAAATAAACCATGACTGAAAATATTTTTGCAATATTCTCCATGCTCTAAATTAGTCAGTGGTATTTTCTTCTAATTTTCAGATCTCAAGATCAAATTTTAATAGCACAAATATCATTTAAGGAATTATTTAAATTAGGAATAAAATTAAAAAGCTTTCCTTCATGTCTGTGCGGAATAAGGCCTAAGTCCCCTTACCGCCCCTTCGGCCTGGTCTGGCCCAAGTCCCCTTTTAGTCACTTGTGTGAGCCAGATTCCCTCATTTGGCATTGCCTTCTTCCTCAGCCTGCCAACTCGGTCGGCCGCTCTCTCCTCTCCCTCTAGCCCAGCAGGCTCGCGACAATTGGCCCAGCCAGTCTGGTCCAATTCCATGCCCCTTTCCTGCTCCCTGCTCAGCATGTCGACCCATTTGGCCAACCACCCTCCCAAGTCACCAATAGCTGGGACCCAGGGCCCTTCGTGTCTCGCTCGAAATAAGCTGCCGTCGCCACCGCTGTATCCCGTCGAATATGCCGCAAACCCTAGGGTTTCTCGAATACAAAACCCGCACCTTGAGGTCCCAGTTCAAGACTAAATCCATTGATTGTGCCCCAGTCGTCGGCCCCACGGCTAGCAGCCCGCTGCTACCACCACTACCAACCGCCACTGTCGGCGGCCGCTTGTGCCCTCGCTCATGTGCCAGTCATTGGATTAGTCCTTAGGTTGATATGTGTCGCCCACTCCCCACTGCGCTGCTTTTTCTCTAGCTCCGCGTCCTCTGGGTTGTTGCACCCGTCCCGGCCTCTTGGATTACGTGACCCTTGTCGGCACCTAACCCCATTTGTTGCTTTGCCTCCCCGACCATCATCCGAGCTGCCCCATGGTAGATCCGGGTCGTCAGTCACCCTATGTCAGCTTCAGCCGCCCAACCCAGTTACGCCTGACCTCCTCTTGGTCGTAGTACAGAAAACAGACAGATAGATGACCTAGTCAACATTTAGGTTCACCAATTTGACGGTATGGCCGGTGAACTGACGGTCAAATCGTGGTTTATTAAGTTAATATACAGTTAGTTTCATGCTTTAGCACACATGCTTGTGAGCTATGATGCCTAGTAGCCAAGACTTTCAGTGCTCATCACCTTCTCTTGCTTATTTTGAAAAAATACGCAAGGTGTTGTCGGCCTTTAGGGTTAGCAGGGCCATGATATGGCCCATTTCCATCATGGCTAGGTGCTTGTGCGGTTCAACCAGATGGGTTGTTTGCTTGTTGATCCGAAAACCGGCCGATTCAAGTAGCCTGTAATGGTTTAAGTCCATGTTCAGTCTTTCAAATGAACCAGACTGTGGGAACCTCTAGTTTTGGTTCCATGTCAGTGACTTGTCTCTCTCCTCTGAGGACTGACATGGTAAGTTTTTTCTGGTGTAAAAATATCAACAATGACATCATGAATCTAATTAATTTTCTGAAATTCATTTAAATGGTCCAAAACATATAAAATTTGTAACTAATTCATATGAACTCCAAATTCTGCCATTCGAGTCTTAAAATTCTTCTAAAATTGAGCTCTACCTGTGTAACCTCACCATGGCGTGAATAGTTACGAGTGTGTTATTACATGTTACAGTTTCATGTTTCTGTGTTTCCATTTGTTCATGAATCCAATCGAATGGATTTTTCTATCGCATTCATGATCTTTTTGTTTCTGGACATAAGAGGCTGGTGTATCTTGTCACGTCTAAAAATTACGCCAATTTCTGAAGAATTACATATAATGAATCTCGGTCAAAAACTAGCCCGAGTACTCACCATGACGAATTAATACAACTTCATTGTCATATTTAAACAAATAAAATAACATAGTTTTAGCAACGCATCAAAAAAAACTCTAATACAACTACAAAAAAGCAACAGTAGTGACACAACCCACAAGTATCAGTTGGGCATAGAAACTCACCTGATCCTTAAATGGCTCCTCATCAGACACAACTTTGGCTTTTGCTTAAGAGGGGAAAAAAATGCAAAGACTGAGTACAACCATAGTACTCAACAAGTTACACCAAACAAATATAATAGAATGGATCTACAGAGAAAATAAAAAAAGGCTCATGGTTTATTTTCGCATAAAACAACATTTACGAAGCAATTGAATGACTTTTAAATTAAGCATCGAATGACTTTTATTGGTTTAATTTTTATGTTGATTTTTGTGAGATTTCAGCTATATTTCTAGTTAGTATATTTTGACACAATGGACATGACAAACGCATTTGTAGTTGTCACGCCTGGAGTTTTATCCCAAGCCTAAAATCGTAAAAAGAAATTCGTAAATAACAATTGGTTTAATTAACTCAGGAAAAATCCCTCTAAAAGGAATTAATTTAATTAAATCGAGGTTCCAAATCGACTAACTGGATTTAAATTCAAATTGCAGAAGTATAAAATTTGATCAAACAAATTAATTTAAAACTCGGCAAAAGTGGGGTTTTCCTTTTTCCCTCCTTTTTCCTCCCTTTTTCCCTTCCTTCTCAAATTGGGCCGAAGTCCAATTTTCCTCCCTCTTCCTTTTTCCTTTTTCTTTTTCTTCTTCTTTTTCCTTCCCGGGCCGGCCCAGCCGAGCCGGCCCACCTTCCCTCGGCCAGCCCAGCCGACCGGCCGCTCCCTCCTCCCCACGCGCGCCTCCGCCTGGGCCGCTGCTCCGGCCCAGCTTGCCGCGCCGCCCGCGCCCGCGAGTCCGCGCCGCCTCCCTCCTCCCTCGCGCCACTGACAGGTGGGGCCCACCTGTCAGCGGCCAAGCTTCGCTCGCTCGCCCGCGCCCGTGCCGCGCCGCGCCGGCCGAGTCCGCCTCCGCCCTGACTCCTCCGGACGCCGCGCCGCCACCGCAACCGCCGCCGCCGAGTTCGCCGCGTCGCCGACTCGGTCTCCACCGGCCGCTCCGCCCTAGCCGGCGCCGCCCCCTTTAAAATCCCCGTGCCTCTGCCCAGCCGCCACTTTCCCCCTCCGCCCGAAGCTTCCCTCCGTCGCCGTCAGCCGCCGATCTCCTCGTCGGCCGACGGACGTCGCCGCCCACCCGCGTCACCACCGCCGCCTCTACCTCGCTGACCTCCCGCCGGCCTCCGTCGCTGCCGGTGTGCACCCAAGCATCATCGCCGCCCCTTCGTCCCTCCCGCCGCCGTGCCCCGTCGTCTCGACGCCGTAGGCCGATCTCACCACCAAACGTCGCAAGCCGCCGCTCGTCCGCGTCCCTACCTCCGCCTCGCCCTCGCCGACGCGCCACCGTCTCCGTCGCCGCTGGTGAGCTCTCCTCTCCTCTCTCCCTCTTTCTTTCCCCTCTTCGCCGCCGCTGCCGACCTCCCCGTGCCATCGGTAAGTGCCGGTCGCCATCCGCCGCGCCGCCGCCGCCGGGTCGCCGCCCGACGTCGTCGCCGTCACGCCGTCGTTGCCGTGCCGTTCGCCGTCACCGCCATGCGCCACTGCTCCGGTTGCGCCGTCGTCGTGCGCCGCCGCTCCGAGCGCGTCCGCCGCTCGGCCGCCAAGCTGCGTCGCTGCTTGGCCGACGCCACTCACTCCTCCCTCGTGCTCCCGTCTAGCTCCTCTGGCCGCTCCCGCTCGCGCCGCCGCTCCACCGTCGCCCGACGCCGATCGATCTCGTCGCATCGGCCGTCGTCGCCACGCCACCCCGATGAGCCCGCTCTCCTCCCTTCCTCTGTTTCTTCGTGCCACCGCGAGTGTGCCCCGCCACTCGCCGTCGGCCGACGTCCTCCGCCGCCACCCGTTCCAGCGCGCCGTCGCTGGGTGTCGTGCGCTGCCGGCACTCGCCGTCGCATCTCCGCCCTTCGTCACCGTCGTCGCACGGTCGCCAAGCCCTCGTTGCCGGCGTCCGTCATCGTCTCTCCCTCCCGCCGCTCGTCGCCGCTCCGAGCTGCGCCACCCGTCGCTGTCTCCGCCTCCTCCACGCCGACTCGTCGTCGCCGTTCTCGTCGCCGTCCCTTCGCCGTCGCCATCTTCCCCTTCGCCTCGATCTCGCCGACTCGTCCGCACGGTCGCCGCCGCCGGTGAGCGTCTCCCTTCACCTCCCCACACTCTCTCCCTTTCCGGCCGACCGCCGCCGAGCCGCACGCCGTCGCCGGATAGGTGCGGAGCTCCTCCTCGCCGTCACCTGCTGCGGTCGTCGTCGCCCTCGCGAGGCTGTCGTCAAGCCGCCGCCATCCGCGCCCGTCCGCGTCCACTCTCACGCTCGGCCGTCGTCGTCGCGCCAGTCCGCTACCGCCGCCTTGCTCGGCTGCGCCGTGTGCGCCGCCGTCTCGGTTGTCCGCCGCGCGTCGCCGCAGGTCGCCGGTCGTCGCCGTCGCGCCATCGTCGCCGTGCCGTGCGCCGCCGTCGTGCGATGCCGCTCCCGCCGCCGCCCGCTCCCGCCGCCGGCCGCGCTCTCCCCTCCCTCTCTGTTTCCCTCTCACTGGCCAGCGGGTCCCACCCGCCAGCCCCTCCCTCTCGGTCGGGCCCGCGTGTCAGTCTCTCCCTCCCTCTCTCTCTCACCGACAGGTGGTCCCCACCTGTCAGCCGTCAGCCTCCTCTCTCCTCGCTGACGTCAGCAGCCCCATTAATTGCGCAATAAATCAATAAGGTTTTTCTGTTTAGTTTAAAAACCCAGAAAACTTCTAAAATTCATAAGTAATTCATCTAGTCTCCGTTTAGGTCCATTCAAATTTCATTAAATCCAGAAAATTGCCAAGAATCCATTAAAAATAGTTTCTTTCTCTGTTTCAGTAGTTTTTTAGCCTGCTTTTCTTGTTTTGCCTTGTTTGTCGTAGGTTTTGACCCCTGTCGCAGCGCCGTTCGTTCTCGAAGTCGTCGCCGAAGTTCCTCGTGGGTCTAAGCAAGGCAAGTGGCACCCTTCTTTGATCATATTGAACCTATGATTATAAAATCCCCCGCTTTTACATTCAAACATGCATTGCTTTATGCAAATCTATTTACTTTATTTATCTATTGGGCAATTACCTTTATACCCGTTGATCCCCATTTATTATTGTCAGCCCAGGGTTAATTTGACTAGATTTAGGGTTAGTCAATGCTTAGCCATGCTTAGTTCAACTAGCTCACCTATTCTTATTTGATTATTGATTAAACTTTGATAGACCTTTAATGGTTGTAATCATTATCCGATGTGGATTAATACAACTAAAATATTGCTTATGGTGGGCTGTGGATGCATGGTTTTGAGAGTCGCACCCATGGCAATTAAGGACCGGTTCTCAGGAAACCCTGAAGGTGTTACACGTACTAACCACAAGCCAGAATGGGCAACGGTGAGACTCGTAATCTAGCTTGTCCCAATTCGACGTACCGAGGAAAGGGTAGGCGTGATGGAGTATGGACGGGCAATCGTGGTGTAACGAAAGCCTCTGCTGCTTCCGGATCTACCAAGGCACAAGAGGGGACTGCCCGACTTGGTGTAAAGAAGGGGCGAAACCTGAAGTGTGGTGCGATTGTCTAGGGAGGGTTAGGTGAAAGGTCTTATCATGGTTTCCGTACTGAGGTATCGTGGTGATACGTTGGGGCATGGTAACATGCTTGGCAGCCATGTCTTGTGGGTAAAGTTGTACACCTCTGCAGAGTAAAACTATTCGAATAGCCGTGCCTGCGGTTATTGGGCGAACTGACAGACTCACTGGGATTAGTTGAACCCCTTTAATAATTTTATTAATCTTGGAACTCGTTTGACCCTGCGCAATGTGGTGTATAACGTTGGCAGACGTTTGGGTCTGTCGCAACGTGGTTTAACGTTGGGCAGAGGGTTGACCCTGTCGCTACGTGGTGTAACGTTCGACGGTGGTTTGGGCCTGTTGCAACGTGGGGTAACGTTGGACAGTGGATGATTATTTTAATTGTTACTTTACTTTTATTTCAGTCTATTTTATCTACTGTTTTGCTAAATTACTGCAGCTTTGTGCAATTTAACCTTAGACTATCCTTGTTACCCTATTGCATTCATTATTCTCCTCCCTTGGGTGTTACTTGTTGAGTACGGTGGTTTGTACTCAGCCTTGCTTAATTTTTCCCCCACCAGAGCAAGTGCCAGAGCCTGTGTCAGAAGAAGGTTGTTCCGAAGGTTGAAGGTTCAGTCCGCCGTCAAGAATGCCTGTGGTGTGGAGCCGTCTTCGCTAGCTGAAGCTAAAGATTAGATGGTCTAGTCTTGCTTTCCTTTTCCGCTGCATTTCGATAGATAATTGTTTTTATTTGTTTTTAAGTCGTGGAACTGTGTATTAATTTGTCATAGTGTGTACTTGGGCTGATTCCTAGACCGAGATTTAATGCATGCTATTGTTTAGAAATTTGGTGTAAATTTCTGGGCAGGACAAGTTGGTATCAGAGCCAATCTTGACCGTAGGATGAGACAAATGGAAACCCTAGGAGCCTTCTTTCATATGCATTGGGTTTTGCAAAATTTGAGTCGTTTCAAAAAAAAAGGTTTCGAGTCTTTTGTTTTGAAAATTTAGTGAGCATACTTGCTTCTCAAGCCTTGATCTCTCTATAGATGTGTATAGATGTGTGTCATCCCATTGACGAGCCCGTGCCTTCGTCGCAGCAGTCGTCAGCAACTTGAGCCGATCAAGTGTCAAGACCGAAGATTCAAGTGAGGAGTCAGGTCTGCGCTACCCCAAGCGTCGCTCTCAAGTTGAAGATGGAGTCGTTCATGAGTCAAGCGTTGCTTCTTCAGTCGTCGCAGCCGTTTCGAGCCGTAGACGTTACCCTAGCATCGTCTTTTAGTCGTTGCTTGGTAGTTTGTGTGTGTAGGTTTGTTTTGGGTTAGCGGTTCACCATGACAAGTGGGGGTGTTATGGTTGTACCACCAGGAGTTGAGTGTTCTTTTAAGTGTTTTAATCAAGATCAGAAAATTTCACTCGAATAATTCAACAAAAGCCATTTGCTTAGTTTTCTCCTCTGCCTTTGTTTTCTCCTTCTGCTCTGAAGATGGTGAACACAAGGAACGGTAACCGCAACAACATTGGAGCAACTGGAAGTCAAGAAAACCGTGAAGGTTCACGCAATGGATCACCACCGCCGCAACAAGGGGACCCGACGATTGCCCAAGTTCTAGCCAACCAGGCTCAGATGATGACCATGATGATGCAACAGATGCAACAACAACACCAACAGATGATGCAGCTTTTGATGAATCAGCAGCAGAATCAACACCAAGGACCACCGCCAGCACAGTCAAGGTTATCAAAGTTTCTTCGAGTTCGACCGCCGACGTTTGCAAGCACAACCAACCCGATGGAAGCAAATGACTGGCTACATGCAATCGAAAAGAAGCTGAATCTTTTGGAGTGCAGTGATCAAGAGAAGGTCGCTTTCGCGACTCACCAACTGATGGGACCCGCCTCCGTTTGGTGGGATAACCTTTTGGCTACTCGCACTGGCACTACAGATATCACTTGGGTCGAGTTCTGCAACAGTTTTCGGAAAGCCCATGTGCCGGATGGAATAGTGGCACAGAAGAAGCGTGAGTTTCATGATCTACAACAAGGGGACATGACAGTTACAGAGTATGTCCATGAGTTCAACCGCCTTGCACGTTATGCCTCGGAAGATGTGCGCACCGATGCTAAAAGACAAGAGAAGTTTCTTGAAGGATTGGATGATGACCTGACCAAGTAGCTGATCTCAAGGGATTTTGCGGACTTTGAGAAGTTAGTAGACAAATCAATCTGCCAGGAGGACCAGTGCAACCAGATGGATCGCAAGAGAAAAGCGGAACAAGTCAACACAGGAAAGAACCAGAAGCCACGTTTGCACTTTGGACAACAACAGGGGTCTTCGACACTGATTGTTCGTCTACACCGACCTTTCAACCCAAGCAACTACAACCCCCATGACAACGACAACAATGGAGGACAACTGCAGCCCTTATCAGCACTACCACCGCCGAGCCAGACAACACCAGCTCAGAAGCCAGGGGTTTGTTTCAACTGCAACAAACCGGGTCACTTCGCCAAGGAGTGTCCACAGCTAAGACGCAACAAACCAGGATTCATGCAAGCCCAAGTCAACAAAGTCTCAGCCAAGGAAATTCAAGCCGCACCCGAGTTTGTTCCACGTAAGTTCTGCCAACTCTAGGCTGCTTATCTGCACCTCTTTAACAGCTCCTCCGAATCTCGGGGACGAGATTCTGTTAAGGGGGGTGGATTTGTCACGCCCGGAGTTTTATCCCAAGCCTAAAATCGTAAAAAGAAATTCGTAAATAACAATTGGTTTAATTAACTCAGGAAAAATCCCTCTAAAAGGAATTAATTTAATTAAATCGAGGTTCCAAATCGACTAACTGGATTTAAATTCAAATTGCAGAAGTATAAAATTTGATCAAAAAAATTAATTTAAAACTCGACAAAAGTGGGGTTTTCCTTTTTCCCTCCTTTTTCCTCTCTTTTTCCCTTCCTTCTCAAATTGGGCCGAAGTCCAATTTTCCTCCCTCTTCCTTTTTCCTTTTTCTTTTTCTTCTTTTTTTTCCTTCCCGGGCCGGCCCACTCGAGCCGGCCCACCTTCCCTCGGCCGGCCCAGCCGACCGGCCGCTCCCTCCTCCCCGCGCGCGCCTCCGTCTGGGCCGCTGCTCCGGCCCAGCTCGCCGCGTCGCTCGCGCCCGCGAGTTTGCGCCGCCTCCCTCCTCCCTCGCGCCACTAACAGGTGGGGCCCACCTGTCAGCGGCCAAGCTTCGCCTGCTCGCCCGTGCCCGCGCCGCGCCGGCCGAGTCCGCCTCCGCCCCGACTCCTCCGGACGCTGCGCCGCCACCGCAACCGCCGCCGTCGTGTTCGCCGCGTCGCCGACTCGGTCTCCACCGGCCGCACCGCCCTAGCCGGCGCCGCCCCCTTTAAAATCCCCGTGCCTCTGCCCCGCCGCCACTTTCCCCCTCCGCCCGAAGCTTCCCTCCGTCGCCGTCAGCCGCCGATCTCCTCGTCGGCCGTCGGACGTCGCCGCCCACCCGCGTCACCAACGCCGCCTCTACCTCGCTGACCTCCCGCCGGCCTCCGTCGCTGCAGGTGTGCACCCGAGCATCGTCGCCGCCCCTTCGTCCCTCCCGCCGCCGTGCCCCGTCGTCTCGACGCCGTCGGCCGATCTCGCCACCAAACGTCGCAAGCCGCCGCTCGTCCGCATCCCCACCTCCGCCTCGCCCTCGCCGACGTGCCGCCATCTCCATCGCCGCTGGTGAGCTCTCCTCTCCTCTCTCCCTCTTTCTTTCCCCTCTTCGCCGCCGCTGCCGACCTTCCCGTGCCATCGGTAAGTGCCGGTCGCCGTTTGCCGCGCCGCCGCCGCCGGGTCGCCGCCCGACATCGTCGCCGTCGCGCCGTCGGTACCGTGCCGTTCGCCGTCACCGCCATGCGCCACTGCTCCGGTTGCGCCGTCGTCGTGCGCCGCCGTTCCGGTCGCGTCCGCCGCTCGGCCGCCAAGCTGCGTCGCTGGTTGGCCGACGCCACCTCACTCCTCCCTCGTGCTCCCGTCTAGCTCCTCTGGCCGCTCCCGCTCACGCCGCCGCTCCCGTTCGCGCCGCCGCTCCGTAGCGCCGCCGCGCCACAGTCGCCCGGCGCCGATCGATCTCGTCGCATCGGCCGTCGTCGCCGCGCCACCCCGATGAGCCCACTCTCCTCCCTTCCTCTGTTTCTTCGTACCACCGCGAGTGCGGCCCGCCGCTCGTCGTCGGCCGACGTCCTCCGCCTGCACCCGTTCCAGCGCGCCGTCGCTGGGTGTCGTGCGCTGCCGGCACTCGCCGTCGCATCTCTGCCCTTCGTCACAGTCGTCGCACGGTCGCCAAGCCCCCCTGCCGGCGTCCGTCATCGTCTCTCCCTCCCGCCGCTCCGAGCCATGCCACCCGTCGCTGTCTCCGCCTCCTCCACGCCGACTCGTCGTCGCCGTTCTCGTCGCCGTCCCTTCGCCGTCGCCATCTTCCCCTTCGCCTCGATCTCGCCGACTCGTCCGCACGGTCGCCGCCGCCGGTGAGCGTCTCCCTTCACCTCCCCTCACTCTCTCCCTTTCCGGCCGACCGCCGCCGAGCCGCACGCCGTCGCCGGATAGGTGCGGAGCTCCTCCTCGCCGTCACCTGCTGCGGTCGTCGTCGCCCTCGCGAGGCTGTCGTCAAGCCGCCGCCATCCGCGCCCGTCCGCGTCCACTCTCACGCTCGGCCGTCGTCGTCGCGCCAGTCCGCTACCGCCGCCTTGCTCGGCTGCGCCGTGTGCGCCGCCGTCTCGGTTGTCCGCCGCGCGTCGTCGCTGGTCGCCGGTCGTCGCCGTCGCGCCATCGTCACCGTGCCGTGCGCCGCCGTCGTGCGATGCCGCTCCCGCCGCCGCCCGCTCCCGCCGTCGGCCGCGCTCTCCCCTCCCTCTCTGTTTCCCTCTCACTGGCCAGCGGGTCCCACCCGCCAGCCCCTCCCTCTCGGTCGGGCCCGCGTGTCAGTCTCTCCCTCCCTCTCTCTCTCACCGACAGGTGGTCCCCACCTGTCAGCCGTCAGCCTCCTCTCTCCTCGCTGACGTCAGCAGCCCCATTAATTGCGCAATAAATCAATAAGGTTTTTCTGTTTAGTTTAAAAACCCAGAAAACTTCTAAAATTCATAAGTAATTCATCTAGTCTCCGTTTAGGTCCATTCAAATTTCATTAAATCCAGAAAATTGCCAAGAATCCATTAAAAATAGTTTCTTTCTCTGTTTCAGTAGTTTTTTAGCCTGCTTTTCTTGTTTTGCCTTGTTTGTCGTAGGTTTTGACCCCTGTCGCAGCGCCGTTCGTTCTCGAAGTCGTCGCCGAAGTTCCTCGTGGGTCTAAGCAAGGCAAGTGGCACCCTTCTTTGATCATATTGAACCTATGATTATAAAATCCCCCGCTTTTACATTCAAACATGCATTGCTTTATGCAAATCTATTTACTTTATTTATCTATTGGGCAATTACCTTTATACCCGTTGATCCCCATTTATTATTGTCAGCCCAGGGTTAATTTGACTAGATTTAGGGTTAGTCAATGCTTAGCCATGCTTAGTTCAACTAGCTCACCTATTCTAATTTGATTATTGATTAAACTTTGATAGACCTTTAATGGTTGTAATCATTATCCGATGTGGATTAATACAACTAAAATATTGCTTATGGTGGGCTGTGGATGCATGGTTTTGAGAGTCGCACCCATGGCAATTAAGGACCGGTTCTCAGGAAACCCTGAAGGTCTTACACGTACTAACCACAAGCCAGAATGGGTAACGGTGAGACTCGTAATCTAGTTTGTCCCTATTCGACGTATCGAGGCAAGGGTAGGCGTGATGGAGTATGGACGGGCAATCGTGGTGTAACGAAAGCCTCTGCTGCTTCTGGATCTACCAAGACACAAGAGGGGACTGCCCGACTTGGTGTAAAGGAGGGGGTGAAACCTGAAGTGTGGTACGATTGTCTAGGGAGGGTTAGGTGAATGGTCTTATCATGGTTTCCGTACTGAGGTATCGTGGTGATACGTTGGGGCATGGTAACATGCTTGGCAGCCATGTCTTGTGGGTAAAGTTGTACACCTCTGCAGAGTAAAACTATTCGAATAGCCGTGCCCGCGGTTATTAGGCGAACTGACAGACTCACTGGGATTAGTTGAACCCCTTTAATAATTTTATTAATCTTGGAACTGGTTTGACCCTGCGCAATGTGGTGTAACGTTGGCAGAGGTTTGGGTCTGTCGCAACGTGGTTTAACGTTGGGCAGAGGGTTGACCCTGTCGCTACGTGGTGTAACGTTCGACGGTGGTTTGGGCCTGTTGCAACGTGGGGTAACGTTGGACAGTGGATGATTATTTTAATTGTTACTTTACTTTTATTTCAGTCTATTTTATCTACTGTTTTGCTAAATTACTGCAGCTTTGTGCAATTTAACCTTAGCCCATCCTTGTTACCCTATTGCATTCATTATTCTCCTCCCACCAAGCAAGTGCCAGAGCCTGTGTCAGAAGAAGGTTGTTCCGAAGGTTGAAGTAAGGTTCAGTCCGCCGTCAAGAATGCCTGTGGTGTGGAGCCGTCTTCGCTAGCTGAAGCTGAAGTTTAGATGGTTTAGTCTTGCTTTCCTTTTCCGCTGCATTTCGATAGATAATTGTTTTTATTTGTTTTTAAGTCGTGGAACTGTGTATTAATTTGTCATAGTGTGTACTCGGGCTGATTCCTGGACCGAGATTTAATGCATGCTATTGTTCAAAAATTTGGTGTAAATTTCTGGACATGACAGTAGTGGTCTATGGGGTCAAATTAATTAAATAATTTCTTTTTCTTGATTAACTCTTGACTAAACAACATGATTTCTTTAGTTCCCTTTTGAATTTTTATTTCTTGGCTTAGAAAAAAGTCAGGATGTCACAGAGGTTGGCCATAACAAATTTGATTGGTGGTCAAAACATAAATTGGATGGGCCTCCATTGAGCTCTTGGATGGGCTCAAAAGGAAGCCCACGATATTAAATATATGTAACGTTCAGCAATTTGACTTACAATCTACTTAATTGATAGCTAGATAGAGAAGCCACCAGGTATATCTCAATACTATTTGACTTCGGCCGCGTTCGGCTGGCATGCCATGTTAACTTACCTTTCTCGTTTTTTCGCGCGCACGCTACCCGAGCTGTTAAACGATGTATTTTTTGCAAAAATTTTCTATAGAAAAGTTATTTTAAAAAATCATATTAATCTACTTTACATTTTTTAATAATTAATAATTAATTAATCATATAATAATGTATTATTATGTTTTCCGTACCAGGACATAAGTCACCAGCCCAACGCGGGCACGGGGCCTTCATGGATTGACCCTAAAAAGGCAAGGTATAGGCCTCGTACTACAAAACATGATAGCAACGCATGTTCACCTCTCACGTAGGTTTACAGCACAAGTTATTGAAGTTGAAAGAATGTGCCTGCCTTTAAATTTTAACCAAGGTTGTTAGCTCCATTTCCCCTAAAGTTAATCATCTATGATTTTTGATGGAAAGCCTTGATTCCGGATGCCGCACGTTCCTATGTAATTTTGCATTGTGGAGCTAATACTTTTGTTTAATGAAAGGAGTAGTGTTTGCATGCATACTATAGGTCACTTCAAAATACAAATGATCTTTGGTGACTCTCCCCCTCAGTATCTCTATAGGTGTCGAAGTAATATATATATATGATCAAAGGGTGATATTGTACATATATGTACATATATATATATGAAAATATATATGGTGCGCATATTATTACGTGTACATGAACATATATTCTAAAAATCTAGTGAGGGGGAAGCATATATACTACTACAAGTATATAAATATCCTCTCCACTTTTAAAGCGCAGAAACAACTGTATTTATGTTTCTGCTCTCATATAACAGACAACATAGAGATCATACACAATTGTATTATTCGTATGGAATTTAACTATATCTGTGTTTTCTGTTAGGTAAGATTAGGTAAGAAAAGAAATAAGTATGGAGGTATTTTTCCACCTTAGATATGAAGTGAGTAACTACACCTAGCTGTAGATCTAATTTTTCTATATATACACACAATAGTTAGTAATAAAACATAGTGGTGGTTGGGATAATAATTTTCTATTGAGTAGTCTCATATCGGTTATAGAAATGCAAAGGACCTAGTCTATGAATGTCCGAAACTCTCTCCTTTGTTGGTTTAAGCTTTTGGGGTGGAAAATATATTTTATGATCCTCCTTTTGAGGGTCTCTTTACGATCGTTTACTATGCACAGCGAGATATATTATTCTAACAAAAGCATGGAATGCTACTAAAATCATACAAATATAATTATATACAATCAAAAGCAATAACTCTTTGCAATATATCAAAAAAAACAGAAGTTGGAGATGACAAGGTACACTACAACAATTTTAATCGTAATATTAACCAAAGGTAAATAGGAAAGGGCATAGACATAGATCAAGTGGATATCACTGTAGTACAACTATGCATTTGTGACTAGAAATAATGGTTCGAAAATTCTAATCCCATTCGTGACGCATGTCGTCCTCATAAAAATACCTGAAACATCAAAACAATCTATTGACATGCTTATAAGGACGTTTCCTTCTCCTAAAATGAGCAAGGTGATACTAAACTTCCACACATGCCATCACAAGAGGTGGACTTTTATAATTTTTCAAAGTATTAATCTTCATATGTGTTGACGCTGAAAATAATAACGGTAACACACGTAGGCCTAGGAGTCAATCTTAGACGGCTCCAGTGCAGGACCTAAATTTTTAGAAGGTGCGCGGGCATGTCAGTCAGTTTGATCCTACAACTGACAAGATGAAGAATAAAAAACAAGCCGATCGGCTATCGAGCCAATAGGTAACTAACAAACCAGCCGCTCCGATATTGATGCTGCAACGGTTAGCCAATAGTATAAATGATCGGCTGTTAAAAACCCGGACTGACTAGAAACTCAATAGAAATAGACTGGAATTAAATATCAGACCAACGCAATCGGCCAAGTTACTTATTAATCTTTATCGATCGGACGTGCCTCTATAACCAAATCAAACCAGACATACATAGATCCTACATAACCAAGACAATATGCAGTCGAGCACGATATAATTATAGAAACATGAAGATCGATAAGGCTAAGAAATAAACCGATGAATTTTTTGAAATAAACAATGAATCATGTGTTACGATCGGCTAAACCCAACATGCATGTAATTCTCATAGGCCGATGCAACATAAATAACTGCCGATCTAAATAAATCAAGTCAATTGGTATAAAAGTAACATAGTAAGGCAATCAGCTAATCTATTGATGTAAACGACTGACAAACGACCAAGATCTATAAAATATTTAGCCTAGATTGCTAAGAATAATCATAGAAGATCGGAACCAACCGAGACAGTTCAAGATTACGCCTAGCAATGTCAAGCTATATACTAAACAGATCTAGATTGCTATCAAGCCAATGAGCCGATGACTGACAACTTATCGGCTGGTACTCCGGTAAAACAATGAATCAGATACATCAATCAAATATAAACTATCAGATAAACGCAAATTTACTAGATCGGACCAAACGAGACAATACTAGATTGAATATGTCAAACAGATCAACTCAAGATCTAAAAGTAACTCAAGCTGAAATTGATACGATAACTGGCAATCGCATAAACAAATTAGAAGATTGGACCGAACCGAGACAGTCCTAATGCGTTTACCATGCCCGACGGAATGTAGGACTTACCCTTCCGCCGGAGATCCAAGTTCCGTCTGAGTTAAAACCTCGGTGAAGAGGGTGGCGATGCGCCGAAGATAATTGATCTAATTAATGTGTAGATGATTTACAGTGACCCCGGGCATACATGTTTGTACCCTTGGGTGGAGGCTAGGCTGTGTTGGACATGACATACAACTCCTAATAGGTAAAAGAAATAACAAACTCCTATATAGATTCTATTCTATAACATACAAGTCTCGATCAGACTCTAACGCTCTTAGACATAAAAGAAAAATCGAAACTAACTCTAATTAACAGATAAGATAAAATTACACGAACTCTGATTATTCCCGAATCTATCTGCAACATTCTAGGCCCAATCGGACTCTATTTCTTATCCGATATAGACTCCATCGGCTGAATCCGAGTCGTATTTCATCTGGTTCTCTATCCGATTGTCCTATTTCCTATCCGATTCGATGTTTAATCATAGCTTAATCTATAACGGCAATTATCTAAATTCTGGCGTTAAGAATATGGGCCTAAGCTCATATATTAATTCTGCTCCAAAGTAGGCATTTGTTCATGAAAGATGGGCCTCCTTTCGTGACATTGATTCAGATAATACAAATGCATTTAACAATAAACATATAAAAACTATAGTTTTCGGTGAGGTAGTACGGATGGATGTCACGTTTCTCCTCGTAACCATGTACTGTTATACTATCCATCTACGTTTATTTTTTATACTGTTCGTGGATTAGCTCGTGCGTGAAGCCTTTCAGGCTCCGGTCATTGGTCATTGTAGAACCAACTTTTATGCCACGTGAAATGATAGGTACTACTTCACTGTAAAATCTTTTTTTGAACATGGTTCCCACAAGGAGAAAAAACATGATTTTTTTGGATAAAAATAGAACGTGGATTTTTTTTGGAGGATTAGATTTTTTTAATGTGGATTGGACAAGGAGAAAAAAACTTAAAAAACATGATTTTTTATTAAAAAAGAACATGATTTTTTGGATAAATGGATTTTTTTGGAAGGATTGAATTTTTTTTAATCTGGATCGGACAAGGAGAAAAAACTTGAAAAACGTGATTTTTTATTAAAAAAGTACGTGATCTTTTGGATAAAAAAGAACATGGATTTTTTTGGAAGGATTGGATTTTCTTTAACTAGAAAAAAATGCATGTGCGTTGTACCGGGTGAAGTTAATTTTAATTATACAAATTAAAATAATTTGAGAACAAATTGCGCGTCGGGAATAATAGTGTGGTCAAATATATAATTGTGCTATCACTTTACGGATTATAGATTTGCACCGGATAAAAAAGGCAAGAAAGAGAGTTGTGTTGACGCTGAAAATAACAACCAACGGTCACACACCTAGGCCTGGGAATCAATCTTAGACCAGTCCAGTGCATGACCTAATTCTTAGAAATACTGGGCGTGCCAGTCAGTTTGATCTTGTAACTGACAAGATATAACATGGAAAATAATTAAACCCGAAACCGCTATCGGCCGGATAACCGATATCGCTCCAGGACCCTAGCTGATAGACTAGACGATCGGCTTTACAGAAATTTTATGATAACAATTATAAAACATGCCCAATCAGCAGAATCAGAAGCAGGATAAACACTAAATAGGCCAAGCAACCGATTAATCTTAAAAGATCGGACCTAACCGAGACAATCTTAAGATTAATTGGCCGATCGGACCGCTTCGGCATTTATGGCACATGAATTCACCAGCCGATACGGAACTAAATGTGAAAATATACGTATACTTCAATGTTATACTAATAATCAACATAAAACAATAACAACCAATAACACGTATGCCTATACCAGATCTAGAAGATTGAACCTAATCGAGACAGTACAGATCTAAGCATAACCACGCATAGCATCAAGTGAATATTGTAGCATGCGAGTAACGAGATAGAAAAACAGCGTAACCCATCAACCGACCCGTTAAACCCAACCGATCGGATAGATTTCTATGGACAGATCACACCAGACATACATAGATCAGACCTAACCAAGACAGTATGTAGTCTAGCACGATATAACCATAGGAATATGAAGATCAATGAGGCTAACAAATCACTCAATAGACTTGAGAATGCCGGCTAGAACTCTCGCAGTAAGCCCTCGCAAGCCCCCAATCTAATCCCATAACCTGAACCTGGCAAACCCAATTGATCGGACCAAACCAAGACAGAATCGGGTCAGCAAGACTCATATAAGCAGATCAGACAGAAGAACTCGCGAGGACCTGATCGAGAACTACCACTACCTTAAGCTAAAACAAACCAAAGTAATAGTAGAACTCCGCCCGCCGATCACCCAGGCAGAAGATTGGTTTTAACCAAGACAATTCTATGTGAGTTGATCGACGGGTTTGACAAACTAGAACTTACATTGCGAAGCTGACAAACCCCGCGCCGAAAGCTCAAGCAAGTCGAAGATTTGTGTCGATGCGCCAAGTTGAATTGATCTAGAGATATTTTCCAAGGACCCCAAGCACCTATATTTATAGCCCCGAGAAGTAACTAACCGGATAAGAATCCATTACTACCTAACTTTACATTATTCGGACTCTAATTACATAACAGAATCCTAAACAAACTTAAAGATAAATCCTAATTAATTTACACAGACTCACAGTTAAACACCGAACATACTCCAAGTTTTGGGCTCAATCGGACACCCATCCTTGTCCGATTTTGACTATCGTCTACAATCCTTTTGCGTCCAGCTTCTTGTTTCTAGCCGATTCGGGTCTTCTTATCCAATTTGGCCTTGAACCGTGTTTCAAACAATAACGATTATTTGCTAATATCTGGCGTTAACAGATTTGAACCTAGCTCATGTAGGTCACCTTAACCATTGGGCTATAAAGCTCATCCAACAAAATGCAAAGCCTGTGCAGCATGCATGACATGGGCGATGCGGCCCGACCGGCCAGTTGGGTGAGGCGGGTGGGCAGGCGGACAAAGAACGACAGAAACGCTGTCAATTTATATAATAGTAGGGATTTTGACTATAAAACATATAGGAACAAATTAAATATTAATCGTCATGCTTTCCACCGGATTTAGTTAATTTAGTTACAAATTAAAATAAATTTTGAAATAAATTATTCGTGAGGTTGGAAATAGTAAATTATGGTCAACACACCGTTGAGGTGAGAAGCGTACACTGTTTCGAGAAGTTTATATTTGAGAGCACTGAATTCAATATCATAAACAAATTTAGGTAGGTATTATATAAATAAAATATGTATGCACAGGTTTCATAAAATTTAAACATAAATAAATATTTTCGTCCAGAAACTATATACATAAACAAAATATTTATATGCAGAAATATTTTTTGCTCGTCGACTTTGTACAACAATCAAAATAGTATACCCTAAAATCACAGTAATAATGATTTAATTTGAGAATGTATTTAGGTGACAAAACTTTGATATTAAATTTAAAATCTATTGTGTCAATATATTTGATAGTAGAAAATAATAACAAATAGCACTATATAAATTTAGGACTAAACAAATCTTTAATCGACAAAAGAGTACACCGGACGTGATGCGTTGAAAGTTAAAAAGAAAATTGTGACGCGATTCGTTCAAAGGGGAAAAAATTCTGCGACGGCGCTCCCGGCGTGATTCGTTGAAAGGAAAAAAACCGTGACGCGATCCGTTGAAAAGGAAAAGTAAATCTACAACAGCAGTCGCGGGGGATCTAACCCACAACCTTATGTCAATAGCATCGCCTGATATCCAACTTTCTTTGCCAGTGGCTTGCAAAAGGTTTTTAAAACAGCGTTCACAAGGCGGGTGACGGAACGGCTGGACTATTTACTGTTCGTCGGTTGTTGCTGACACGGGGCCCATGCCAGAGGAAAATTTGGCAGAATCCTTATAGTAGTATATTTTATAATAGTACGGATGTGGATCGGACAAAAAATACTTGAAGAACATGGTTTTTTTTAATCCGGATAGGATTAGTTTTTTTGTAATTTGGATTAGACAAGGAGTTTTTTTACGAGAGAAAAACATGATTTCTTTCGATAAAAAATGTGGATTTTTTAAATCTAGATTGGACAAGGATAAAAAAAATGATTTTTTCGATAAAAAACATGTTTATTGGATAAAAGAACATATATTTTTTTGGAATCTCGATGGGATTGAATTTTTTTGAATTTGAATCGGACAAGGAGTTTATTTAGGGAAAAACATGTTTTTTTGGATTTTTTAGAATAAAAAAATAAGATAATGGTTTTTTGATCGGACCAGGAAAGTAAAAATATCTGGGTTTTTTTATCAAGTCCTCGAAGCTATGTCAGCCTTTGGTTCAAGGATGTACTTGGTACAATCTACTATATATATAAACTAATAGATTCGCTCAAACGGGTTAGAAAATCCCACATTAATCGAGAGAAAATAAAAAAAAGAGAAGGATCAATTCCTTGCCACTATCCTGACACTGTTGCACTGTTCTTTTTTTTTTTCAGTTTAATAAGCCTGCACCTATTTTGGCCATACAGGGGAAGGAGACGCTACCTTCGTTTTATTCCGAAATCCGCTTCCCATAACTGGTCTCGAAGTCAATTGACTTCTCATTAGCCCTTAGTACCAAAACTAGTGAAAAAATTATAACTACTCAGTCCGGGGAGTTATGCTGAGACAAACTAATATCTATACAAAGAACTACAGAACAATGTATTATTTTTCAGCATTGCCTAAATTTATATGGATGCTAACAATTTAATCATATATAGAGACAATATACACTAATCAATAAATAGATCTAGATATAGCCAGAAAAATTTACAATACAAAACTAACGGAGTAATAGTAAAAAATAATGTAGGAAGGTTGGTAGTTTTTTCGCTGGGCAGAAGGTTGGTAGTTAATGTTTCTCTTTTTTTTAAGCCCCATAGTTAATGTTTCTTACCAAATGTTGCCTAAGTAATCGGTATTGTATTCGCATAAACACAAGGGCTACATATACCTTGGAATATGTAGCATATTCTAAGGTATATGTAGCAAATATGTAGCATATTCCAAGGTATATGTAGCTCTTGTGTTTATGCGAATACAATAACGATTGCTTGGGCAACATTTGGGCACATAATACATACCATATTTTTATTCCTTCAAATATCACACAGATTACTTGTATGCCCATGAAATTAAACACAATTAAAACATCCTATTAATGATTAAAAATAATTTCTAGGTAAAATTTTTATATAGATATTGTTAGCCATCTTAAATCAAATTCTGAAAAAAAAATTACTATGAAAAACTTCTAACATTAACATTAAATTTAAGTTTCAAAATTTTAATTTTAACTTATAAATATAAGAAAAACCCAAGAATTGAGAGCCGTGTGACAATTGACAAGAGATAAAAAAAATTACTATCTCCTTCTCAATATAACTATATATCTAGATTTCTATATGTAATGTTTGAGTGTTCATTTTATTTAAAAAAATTATGATTTTTTAAAATAGTCACATATAAAGTAATATTTATGTTTTATTATTTAATAACATTAAAAATACTAATCATTATTTTTAAAAAATAAGACAGATGATCAACGGTGAATATAAACAGTATGAAAATACAATTGTTACTAGAAAGACCATGCGGCTTTGCCGCGTTGCAACGTAGATGAACCAGTCCATTATATATACCATTGTAATAATTGAAATATTATATTTCTAACAAAACACTTATGCTTCTTTATCGAACTTACGTCTTAACTGATCATTCTTTATTTGTTACAATAATATATCTCCTATAGTTTTCTAAATTTTAATTATCCAACTATTAAAATTGCTCAGTAATCTATATGCGACATTTCATATGGTATTGTTCCATTTATAATTGATTGTCATTTTTTACTTTCATAATAAAATTTAATGCATCCAGCGTGAATAAAATTTAATTCTGATAGATACGGTCCATTTATAATGGATTATATTTTTAGTTTCCTAATTAAATTTAATGCATATATAACTAGATAATATTGTTTATATCAATAGTGGCAACTAAAAAACATCGACTTTCTAAAAGAGAAAAAAATTAGGGGTGTTGGCTTTCATGCAAGAACTAACTTTATACATGATTAAGAATTCATGCGTCAAATACATACGTGAGAGAAAAAGATATAAGAAAAGTAGTGTAGCCAAGTTAATGGTTAATATTATACCTGTTAGCTATAAGTAAGCTATGGCTAGGGGTTGGTTGTACTATTAGATTGCTTAAGTTGATTCCATCTTGTTTTGAAGTGAATTAATAAAGGTACCCGAACATCTGACATCTATACAAACATGCCACGAATCCATTATTAATATAATTATTGTGCTCTCTTTAGTACGTGTATTTCTTATTTATTTATATTTATATATATACACGCATACTGGATAGTCCTTGTGTTCACCTCAACTTTTTTTTAACTATTTATGGATTATTTTTTTCTATTTCTGTTTTAGCTTATTTTGTGTTGTATAATGAGTATTAATTTAAGACATAGACGTTAAACAGTTATCATGGTAAGTTGGTAATAATTTTAGAGCGAAATATGTAACTATCAAACATCGAATAAAATAAATTACTGGCATACACATGCTTTCCGACTTAATCAAAGCAGTAAGAAATAATACTTTAGGGTGCGTTTGGATATTGGTCAAGATGGGATAAGATATAACCATCTATATTCAAGGATATGTTAATTCAGTTTTACGTTAGACTTGATGGATGTGATAATCTAATCTTTTTTATTTGGTGAGATGATAAGATGAGCCTATTGAATTACTAATAAATAATAATATAAATTAATCATCATAGATATTTTCATAATTAGTACAAGTTAACAACAAAATAATCTATGATCACTAATTAGCACTAATTTAAACTTAATAATGGCTAATTAATGACAAAATATGCTAATTAAGACTAAGCAATCACTAATGTTCGTAGATTGTTAACGTGATGTTTTAAAAGTACTGTTTGTTCAAAACTTTCTGCATTACTGTTGCTTAGACCATTTATTTGAAGCTATTTGTTACATTTATAATGTAAATGGTATGTTTCTTTTACGTGAAACTCAACCATAACAAATTAATTAGCAGTAAAAAAAATTGGCAGCCGTGGGGTTTGGACTTTGGAGCCATGAAAACTGACACTGCCAAAATACTTGACATAGATGAGAAGCTGCACCTTTTTTTTTTGAGAAAATTCGATCATAGCACACAAAAGAAAGCAGTACCAAAAATACCACACAACTTTTCTGATTTCGGCCAAAAGCACAGACCACCATTTTCCCTTCATCTCATAGCACTTCCATCGCATTCATCCATCTAGTGAAGTGTTTTTTGTTAGTCAAGAGATACAAAGACCAAATTGCCCTTATTCTATTTGTATAGCACTGGTTGGGCTCAACCCACTCATTTTCTCTTGTGTTGATTTTGCTGCATGAGCCAAACAGAAAGGGGGAACGGCGACGGCGGCGGCGGCGGTGGGGGTGGCAATGACGGCGACGGCGGCGGCGACAACGACAGCGGCGGCAACGGCGCAGCGGCGACGGCAGCGGCGACGGCAGCGGCGGCGGCGACGAGCAGAGGGAAGACGACGATTGTTGGCATAAGATGGTTGCTCCAGATGATATCCCTATTTGGTAAGATTGTTGTATAGCAAATCACATTGTTCTTTGAAATATGGGCTAGGAATGTGTGCTAACTATAGGAATCAATCTTGCTGTGGCAGGGTTGATCCCTTTTCGGCATATCGGCTATGCATTTCTATGCAATCCTATACTCGAAAGGGTGATGTCGAAGTGGTTTGCGATGGGAAGGAATGGGACATAGTTGTTGATGGAGATAAATTCAATTTGATTGCGCTTATTGATGAGATTAAAGAACATAATGTATGGGGAACCAATCAGAAAGCTAGCATGTTATATCTTGATAGTACAGGACAATACGTTCAACTAACTAGTGATGATGCATTGAGAAGTCTAATAGATTCAAATTATCTATTACGCGAAATTAGTGTTTTTGTTAGGGTGGAGGATATTGTTGAGGTTGCTGATGCCGATGGCAATGTCAATGGCAATGGTGGTGATGGCCCTGGTGCTGATGGCAATGGTGCTAATGGGGATGGCAATGTAGTTGCAGGTGAGAAGGGGATGCAACAAAAAGGATGTAGTAAATGGCAAGCTATGTTTTGGGATGATACTCCTATGAGTAATCCTGAAGGTCCTGAAGATGAATCAATTGGGGTGAATGAAGAACACTTGTATGGAGTCGTAGATCTTGAATCTCAAAAGGAGGGGACTGGTGGAAAAAAGAGAGATAAAGAGGGGTCAATTGGGAATGAGATAGCTACTCAGGATGTTCCAAATAATTTTAACCCACAGCATGTCCCTGAAGAGGAAGTACCTATTGATGAGGTTGGCAATGTTGTGCCCTTATTTGTGCACAATAGGGAGAATCCTACATTTGTTGTAGGTGCAACATTTCCAAATGGAGAGGCTTTTAAACTTGCAATGAGACAATATGCAATAAAAGAAGAATTTGAGGTTGATGTTAGCCATAGTAATAGGTCTAGGTATATTGCAAAGTGTGCTAAAATAAAAGACTGCAAATGGAGAATATATGCAAGAAAAGAGACCAAATCTAGTGTTTGGAAGGTTATTTAACTCTTTTTCTTTGTTACTGCATATCAATTTTTGATCTTTTTATTATAATATTAGAATCTCATCCTACTTTTGTTATTCACTGCAGATTAGTTGCTTAAGTGGGGTTCATACTTGTGCTACTACAAGCAAGCTGAGTGGAAAGATGGCATCCTCAGGATGGATTGCAGATAGGGCTAAGGATATAATGCTCACAGAGCCTAATATTGGCCCCAAGGCACTTCAAGATAGGTTGGAGAAGAAGTATAACGTAACTCTCAGGTATGGCAGAACTTGGGAAGGCCTCCAAAAGGCAAAGGATGACATTCATGGATCATGGGAGGCTAGCTTTCAGCTTCTGTGGAGTTTTAAGGCTGAGGTAAAAAGATCAATGCCAGGTAGCATTGTTGACATTGATGTCAATGCAATGGGAGAAAAAAATTTTTTAGGAGATTATTTGTTGCTTTAAAATCCTACATCGATGGATTTCTACTAGGATGTAGACCATATCTAGGTTGTGGTTCTAGTTTTCTGACTGGAAAATATACTGGGCAAATAGCAGCAGCGGTTGGAGTTGATGGTCACAATTGGCTTTTCCCAGTTGCATATGCAATTTTTGACAAGGAAAACTATGATAATTGGGAATGGTTCATGCAAAGGTTGAAACAAGCAGTTGGTACTCCAAATGGATTGGTCATACATACTGATGCATGCAAGGGATTGCAAACAACAATTAGTGATGTTTTTGGACAAACAGTGGAATATAGGGAATGTTTTCGACATCTCATGTTGAACTTCAGTAAAAAATTCAGAGGTGAAGTATTTGATTCCAACATGTGGCCTGCCGCATGGACCTTTTCACTGTACAAATACCAAGAGTACATGGATCAGATTAAAGAAGCATGCCCTGCTGCTTATGAGTACCTAGAAGTCCACCACCACATGCATGGACAAGAAGTAAATTCTCAGAAGCATGCAAGATTGAGTATGTGTGTAATAATCTTGCAGAATCATTCAATGCATGGATAAGTGATATAAAAGGTTTACCTATTATTGACCTAGTAAATAAGCTCAAACAAATGATAATGAAGCAGATGTCAAGGAGAAAAAGAGTTGCAGAAGGCTTAACAGGTAAAATTCTTCCTAGTGTTGTTAGAGCTCTCAATGCCAGGAGTAGAGGACTGAACTATGATATTGCAAGAAGTGGTCTCACTGATGCAGAGGTGATAGTTTTTGATATGAAAACCGAAAAACACAACACTTATGGTGTTTTTTTAGAAAAGTGGGAATGCACTTGTCGACGGTGGCAAATTTCTGGCAAACCATGCACACATGCAATTGCTTTCATTTGTTCCATTAGAGGAGCTAGCTTGGAAGATTATGTTGGGGAATTCTTTTCTGTTGATAGGTTCAAGTTAGCATATGCAAGTTCCATTGTACGAGCCAATGGCCAAGAGTTGACATAGGGTTCAAAATGTTGCCACCAAAGCTTGGAAGATCAGCAGGAAGACCTCAGAAAAATCGTGTGCCAAATAGTGCTGAAAGAAAAGGAAAAGGCAAGCAGAAAAGATGCTCAAGATGTAAAGGATTTGGCCATCAAGCTAGAACTTGCAAGGAACCTGAGTGGGTAGACCCATCTGATCCTGCTTCTGCTCCAGCACCCCCAAAAGAAAGAAAAGGTCTACTTTTTCTGCTTTTGATCATGCTTCTGCTCTGCATTTTTTTTGTATTTGTAACAATTTTTTTTGTTCTCTTTCAGGAAGACCAAACCTGCAGTGGTAGTTGTCTCCAAGCCCCAAACAAGGTCTAACTCCAAGTGTGCTGCCTCATCTTCTTCCCAGCCACTGCCTACATCCACTTCACATCCTGCTGGAGTAATTTCTACATCTCAGCCACCTATAAGGACAACTCCTCCCAGGCTAGCAAAGACAAAGGCAAGGGCAACTGGTGTTTAGCCTAGATGAACCAAAATGGACATGTAATATGTATCTCTCTAGATAAATGTGTAAACTCCTTAACTTCTATGTCCTGTGTCTGAAATATTCTTCTGTGAACTCTATGAACCGCTATGTCCTTGTTTCTAAGAAAAATCTTATATATCCTTATGTGTGTGGACCTGTTATGTCCTGTTTTAGTGACAATTCAAGATATTGTGGCCAAATTCTTATAAAAATTCATACTTCTAACAAAAGTGAAGATATCATGACAAAATTCTAAGATCATTACAATAATTATCATGACATAATCTCTGTTACTTCAATTTCATAAATATACAAAAGTACTAACTTGTCACATACATCAAAGCTCACAACTAACTTCCAGTTACTTAACTACCACATACAACAGAGCTCACACAAAGCCCTTTGCCACCACAACAGCAATCATACCTAAAAGTATAGCACCAGAAAGAACAATGCCAAATGTTGCGATCTTCAAATAGATTGTTTGTCGCTTCACTTCAGACCTATCATCAGTATAACCTCTAATAGCTTCTTCTTTGAACCTAGGTCTCCATCTTCATCCTCTTCAGAACTATCTCCCTTGATTTCATCCCTACCAACATCTCCATTGAGCAATCCATGGTCAATAATGTACTTCTGGTAGCATTCTTCCCAATACCAAAAATCACATGGGGCATTTCTCTACAAATTTGACCCATTCATCACCTTATTAGGAACAATACAGATGCAAACAACAAAAAATCACACATCTTTAGCTTACCTTTGTGCGGTTTGAGCACTTGTAGTACACTCGATTTGGGTTCTTCTTGCTACGGGACACATACCGAACAATTTTCTCTCCACAATCTGAACAGTGCACTAGTGGCAATAATGAGGAGGGGGTAAAACGAATCTGACCAGCGGAAGAGAATGATGCATGACGAGGCCGGCGGAGCATGGATCCATCAACATGTGATTCACGAAGAGTTGAGCCAGCCGAAGCCGCCATGGGCAACAAGAACTAGGGTTAGGGTTTGGTGAAGAGAAAGTGAAGAGAATGAACGGGAGAGAGAGACAGGAAATGGGGAATAAGGGAGAAGAGATACAGGAAAGAGATGAAGGGTAAATGAGTCCTATGACATTTTTCTCCACTCTCATCTAATGATGTTACCTCATAATGCGACAGAAGTGCTACGGAATGAAGGGAAAATGGTGGTCTGTGCTTCTCGTCAAAATCAGAAAAGTTGTGTGCTATTTTTTGGTACTGCTTTCTTTTGTGTGCTATGGATCGAACTTTCTCTTTTTTTTTGGAGAAGGCGGTGTGATTTTTTAATTAAAGAAGTTAAAGACAGAGAGACTGGAGCCAACCCACAAGCGAATGAAGGATCTGGAAGCTGCGCCACGTGGCCGTGCTAGTTGCCCGAGAAATTGCAGTGAATTCGGTATTAGAGATGGGACGGAGGAAGGAGTCCATTCCACCGAACATATTCGTGTAGAGAGGAGCATCGAGCGGTCGAGCATTGAGACAAGTGTATAGCATGTACGTAGGTAGGGAGGTGTAGAGGAAGAGACACGAGAAGAAGGCACTGAAGTAGCATAAAAGAGCGGTCCCCACAAAACGAGGTGGACCCACTCATTCGCCCTATCGAAAGAAAAGCCTCTAAAACCCGAGGCGAGATTCAGCCGCGGCCACAGATTCGCAAACTCCTCCTCCTCCTCCTCGCCGCTGATCTCCTCTTCTCTCCTCTCCTCTGTCCCCTCCCACCACCGCGCGCGACGGCGGGAGCAGGTTCTCATGGCGGAAGCCACTCCCAACGGCATCCCCGCTGTCGGGTATCCTCCTTACCTTTCTCTCCTACTATTGTTCTGTTTCTCCGTTTTCGGATGAGATGAGGTGAGGTGAGGTGAGGTGAGATTCGTGTGCCAATGTTCCGCGGTTTGGTTTGGTTTGTTTTGGCGTATGGGGTGGAGTGGAGGCGATGGCACCGCGCGTGATCAGAATTCAGGAATGGATGGATGGATGGATGGATGGATGGATCGGACGATCGTGAGTCATAAACTCATATACATGTGTGGTGTGTGGGTTTGGACTGTGATAGCTGGTAGTGACGATGAAGAAACAAAGAATGAAAGAAAGCTTTATTTAGAACGCAATTGCGAATTATGTGTTTGGTTGCTCTTGCTCCTCGCAGGAAATTGCATCGTGGCTGCTTGAAATGTTCTGGATGCACTTTGAAAATGTTTAACATAAGAAAAGATTACAGCTTTTGCTGTTGTAGTTTGCTACCTTCTTGTCCACCCTTTTTGGTTGAACTAGCAGTCTGTCAGGCTTGGCCTGATCTGCTTGTTCTTTTTGGTACAAACACCACCAAAATTCTTTAGATGGACAAGACATTAAAGCGATGACCTCTGATTCCAATTTTTGTGGAAGCGAGGTGATGTTTGTCGAAAAAACCAAATGGCATATTTATAAACAAAAAATAATTTGAGAATAAAACTTTTATATACGTATTCTTTGCGATTTAAAAGCCAATGATGGAAATAAACTTCAGTGAAAACACCTCAAAATCAACCCCAAATTTAAGGTTGAAAATTCATTTTTTAGCTTACAAGGATAAACAGAAGCGAAAAGGTGGGTTGTGGGAAGAGTAACATTGTTCAATGAGTAGATAGATTCACTATTTAGAGGTTTAGACAATTTGTGCCTCGTGAATGATCATTAGTACTAATCCTTTCAGATCTCTGGCGTCGTCAGTTCCAATTGAGACAGTTCTATTCGACATTGATGGGACCTTGTGTGACTCAGATCCACTTCATCACGCGGCTTTCCAAGAAATGCTTCTTGAGGTACGGAATTCTTATTCTTTGTGCTTCTCATTAACTTTTCTCAAAAGCTAATTGAGAAGATACCTTTATACAGATTGGGTATAACAATGGTGTGCCAATCGATGATGAATTTTTCATATATAAACAACATTGCTGGAAGGAGCGATGTTGAAGCTGCTCAGAATTTGTTCCCAAATTGGCCCCTTGAGAAGGGGTTGCAATTCCTAGAAGACAAGGAAGCTAAATACAGAAGGTACATTACAATTCACGGTAACATCAATTGTGTCTAGTTTCAACATACTCCACTGTCCACAACGGTATTAAGGTTTTCTTTTTTGTTTGTGGTGAGAAACATTAACTATGGGGCTTAAAAAAAAGAGAAACATTAACTACCAACCTTCCACCCAGCGAAGAAACTACCAACCTTCCTACATTACTTTTTACTATTGCTCCATCAGTTTCGTATTGTAACACTATCTGATCTATTTATTGATTAGTGTATATTGTATATATATAAATTCCTTAGCATCCATATAAATTTAGGTATTGCTGAAAAACCATACATTGTTCTGAAGTACTTTGTATAGCAATTAGTCTGTATCAGCATAACTCCCCGGACTGAGTATTTATAATTTTTTTCACTTGTTTCAGTTTGGCAAAAGAGCGTTTGGAACCTGTAAAGAGCCTTGCTAAAGTGGTTCAGTGGGTCAAAGATCATGGATATAAGCGTGCAGCTGTAACCAATGCCCTCAGGATCAATTCCGAGCTCATGATCTCCCTTCTTGGCCTCACAGACTTCTTCCAGGCCGTCATTGTTGGAGGCGAATGTGAGAAGCCAAAACCTGCCCCATTCCCCTACTTGAAGGCTCTCAAGGAGCTTCAAGTGTGTGCCAAGCACACTTTTATCTTTGAAGTAAATCACTACTACTCTCTCCTTTCTTGTAAGTCTTTCTAGCATTTGCTTAGATTCATTTAGATGCTAATAAATCTAGACACATATATAAAGTACATACATTCACCCATCAATAAATTTAGGTAAAGATGGAAAGACTTACAATATAAAATGGAGGTAGTATTTCATTTGCATCTGTTGCAACATGTCATATGGTTGGATTTGGCAGGTGCCAATCAATGTGTGCTTTTGTTTCAAGATTCTGCTTTAGACACACGTGCAGGTGTTGCTGCTGGGATCCCTGTTGTTGCCGTAGCAACAAGGAACCCAGAGAAGTCGCTACTGGATGCAGGAGCCACCTTGATCATCAAGGATTATGAAGACCCCAAGCTTTGGAGCGTACTTGAAGAGATAGATGCATGAGATGGGAATGATGCATGAGATGGGAATGATGGTTCTCCTTTAGATATATGGCAGATTTAGCCTTCTTTTGCATGCGGAGAAATATTGTAGCCAAAGTGATGGCATGCAAAGGTCATCTTTGCATTTTGAACTTCTGGTTTTATTATTCTTTGCTGCTACTTAGCCTATTGAGTTGGGACCAGGGTTCCACTTTCCGTTTCTACGGTCCCATGGGTTGGATTGTCTCCCATGACCCTACACCTTAAAATTTCGGGGCCCTGACCCCAGTGCCCCGCAAGTGAGAAATTGGCTCTCACCGGGATATATTGCCAAGCCTATACACCATTTGTCCTTTTCCAAGCATGAAGTCAAGAGAATGCAGAGGGATGCTCTTGCTGTTTTGTCGGTGAAGACAAGGCAATATCTGGCGGCGACAAACATTTTTATGCATCAGGAAGTTCAATGCTTTCTCTCAGCAGAGACGGAGCTATAGGTTATGCTGGGTACACCCTGGCATAGACTACAGATTTGGGAAGTTAACAGGTATACATACATATTTCCAAAAAAAAAAAGAGAGAGAAAAAACTCACCTGAATATATAAAAACGAACAGCACCAGGCAGCATAAAATGTATTACCGAATTATACACAATAATTTTAAGGCAGACATATCCTTAGCTAAAATTCTAGATTCGCCATTATCAATCCTCGTTGAGATTGGCTGCAACATCCTTCATACACTAGATTTAGAACTGTTATGCTTAAACAGCAATTTTTTCAGTTTAACCTTTTTGTCAATTTTAAAAATAATTCATTCAGTAACTAGTTGTGAAAATAAACTCTTCGACCACAAACTAGCAGAATATATACAACATAATTTATGGTTGATGGGAAGCAACACAGCCGCAAATCTTATTTGTAGCAATAAATAACTATTATATTATATATGTAGGATTGTTCGTATGGTTCTTCTAAGAAACCGAAATTGATCTATAAAAAAAAGTGAAACTGCTCATAGTTGAAAATAATAAAGAAGAGAATAATGGCATCAGATGATCTGTGTGTTTTGCGTTGGAATATGATCAGTCTCCGCTCTCATCTTACTAGAGGGTGATTGTTTGTCTTTTTCATAAAACAAGTCAAACGATATATTTACAAACGAAAATATTATTTATTAATGAAAATTTTATATACATATTCTTAGGAATCTAAAAGTCAAAGCTAGAAAATAATTTTCAATGAAAAACCGCAAAATCAACTCTAAATTTAAGGTTGAAAATTTAAATTTTGGCTTGTAAGCATAAATATAAGTGAAAGAGAAGGTGGTGCTAAGGTCATGCGAATTCTAAAATACTAGTTGTCAACCAGTAAATTGCACAGGCAAGTATTATAAATTTTATAATTTTAATTATATGGAAATATGTTATTTATTTGTTGAATTGTTTTATTATACTAAAAAACAATCCAATTCTTTAGATATACTTCTTGAATTTGAAATTGAATATTACTGTTTCCAATTTTTCTTTAGCAGAGGTAGTCAATTGTAGAAAAGCACTAAAATAAAAAAATTGCACTATTTTTCAATTGCATGTCTTTTTAATATGAATTCACAATTTGATAGCACGGGCTATTGATGTATATAAAAAAGAATTGGATAGCATAATACTTGTATGAAAATGTACTTTTCACATGACAACATTGCCAATATATATTAGTTTTAATGGTTGTGCCAAGGATACAGCACATGGGACTGTATGTATTGCCATAAATATTAAACGATAAATGAAATTTCATTTGAAATCTAAAAATGTCATTTGATATTTTAACTGTAAACTATGTATAGAACACAACAATCTAATTCATATTTCTACTTTACAAATTTCTTAGTTTAGATAGATTCCTAGTTTTAGTTCGATCTGAACAGTTATGTACATCCATCGTAGACCAGATGAATGATGGACAGACTATTTTATTTTTCTCCGTGCAGCACTAAAGGCACATATATAACTGCAAAATAAAATAAAATAAGGAGATGGCAATATAGAGATATTGATATACCTAGAACTAGTTCTGTTGCAAAATATAAGACGAAACTATCACTAATAAAACAATAGAAAACAAAAAAGAATTATAACTACCTACTCATTTAGATTCTCTTATGCATTTATGCATATATATATATATAACATGGGCAATTTTAGAAATATATCTCTTTATACCAAAATTTACACTAAAAAATTTTGGTACCTTCAGCTACAAACTAAACTAGCTAATTAAAGAGACCAAATTTTACACTAGACCAAATTTTACACTAGAAAATATTTGTGACTTTCGATACTTTCTCAAGTATGGTAAAATATCTCATATAATATGATGGAGTGCTGTGATGGTGAAGAATTTAAAATAAAGCAAATCTCGATGAGAGATATGTGTTAGATAATGCATACATGCCTTATATTACATTATATTACTAGGACATATGAGAAAATACAATTATGCTTTATATTCTAGAAATATATAATAAAATTAAATTGAGAAGTATACAAATAAAGCATGTTACGCGTGGTACTGTACCTGTATGCATCAGGGTTGTTTGCTGGATCTCGATGGGATGCTAATGACGCTCTAGCTAGCTAACTTTTGCAGCCATAGAAAATTGCTTTGCATGCAGTAAATTTTGCTGTTTTGTGGCTCGGATCCGCGCACAGTTGCTGAACGCCAACTAGCAGATAGATGTGCATTGCGATTTATATGAGTCACTTGGCCGCTCACTGTAGCATTTTATAGCCCTAGTACTGGAAGATTATGGCAGGGGCGGATCTACAATGTGACGAGCCTCGAGTCCTATCTACCCCAGTATGATCATGGGAGCTGCCATCAAGCCCCTCTAAAATTTTATGTCTAAAGTCAATCGAAATAGAGGCTGGATCTCTATCTAGCTTCTTCAGATACCATAGTATCATCTGCTAAATCAACACTAGATTATGACATTATATGCAGAGGTTATACTACTGCCAACACAACTAAACCGGTTCGCTCAATCTAACCTTTAGGGATAAAAAGTTCCTCGGTCAATTATATTGTGTTCATCGACAGAGACAATGAATTTAGAGATGTCATTTAGAGCCGAATTTTGAACTAACTCCAATGGCTAGAGTTTTCTGTTTAATATGGGGGAGGTTCTATAAAATGCGGATTAATGTAATTATAGATTAGGACTGATCTTACATGACTTGCCCTCTTGCCCTCAGGCTTTCCAAGTCTTGATATGTCACTCCTTCAATTCTTATATTTTCTAAGTATGCAAAAATGTCAGCATTTATTTGCATGCGTGCTGTGCTGATATATATATGCACTGTCACTTTGTCAGCCTCTATGACGTACACGATGGCTCTTGACTTCTTGCGACGCTAGCTGCTTTGGAGCTTGATTTCTCAATAAAATCGTAGTGTATCACAGCTAAGCTGCCAGGTGTTTTGTGATTCAGTAATTTTGATACAAACAAATACTCTCTCCGCAGTTTCTTTTATTAGACGCCATTAAATTTTGTACATGTTTAACCTTTTTATCTTATTTAATTTTTTAAATATATAATTATAAGTCATGTATAAAGTTTCTTTAATAATTAATCAAATCATAAAAATAATAAATAACAATTTATATAGATTTTTAACGTTGACTCATTAGTCAACTGCCTCGAATAAAAAAAGGATATTGTATTTTTTTTATTTTGCTTGCAACTAATTAATTAATTAGATTGATTTCTGAGCTGATGAATTGTAAGATGAGCTGTATGATGATGCATGACACCAAAAAACAGACGGCTAGCGTCAAATCTGCTGAATTTAATGAGGGATTAAATGTTTTCTCGTATTGTTTTTTTCTCAAGGAGTCTATAAGATGGCACAATGTGTCCTCTACGTTGACCACTTGACGTAGTATTGTGTCCTACACAAACACGAAAATACAGAGAAACGAGGTATTCTTGGAGAGAGGAGGTATTGTATTGTACCATGGATGGGAGATCTGCTTGCTTCTTGGTGCTTCTCGTGTTACTTGGAACTCCTACTTCTGCAGGTGACCCCCTCCCTCTCTCTTCCAGAAAGAAATTTTCTTTGAGAAGTTGTTTCGGCGAAAGGAAATTTTCGTGGTTGTTTTCTAGAGAAGATTTTTCATGTATGCGCAAGTTATTTGGATCCAGAATATATCAAAACATTCCGCAAGAACAAACGATACCTTCCCAGCGATTTCAATTTGTTTAGTTGGATCCTCCTCCTTCCGATTTGTATATTTCATAAAAGTCGCAAATGCGTGCTCCCTTTTGTCTCGCAACGAATTAACTTGTTGGTGTCAATCTGGATACACCGTTGTCCAGATTCGTTACACGAGTAGTTTTTTCTCCGAACGTGCTTCTTATGAACTTTGAGGGGCATAATTAGATTTTTTTTATGAGAATCTCGATAGAATAAAAATTTTAGTTACTTTCTACACATATTAACTATAGCAACTGTCTAATACACGTTTGATCTGGATATGCTTGTGGCAGACGAATGCAGGGATATCAGCACAAAGGACCTGTTCTGCCTGAAATATTTGTGCAAATCTTTCTGCTTGGACGAGGTCAGGAACTGGGGAGGGACGGCAGGCTATGTTGACCACTACTGGTGCAAGGGCCCCAGGTGTCACTGCAGGCTCTGTCGATTGACTTGATGATTGGATCGACATGATTCGTCCAAACCATATATATGCATTGCTGGATACATGCATATATATGTGGTTACTATGTATGGACCGGCCAAGGGATCAGGTTAATTACAGCATATTAAGGGAATAATTAATAATGTAACAATCAGCCATATATGATATATTCTTCTTTACATTTGTGTTGTTTTTCCTAACTTGTGCAACTAATTGTTCCTGCTTGAATTTTTTTTCCAAATATACAGTATAGGAAGCAAAGCAAAAGTCAAAACAAGCCAAACGAGGTGATCTCACCCAACTAAGTGGTTAGCTAGCTAAAGACAATTTGGATGCATGAGGAAAGAACAGATGCTGCCGAAAGGGGTGATGTTTGGTTTCAAAAAGCCGAACAACATATTTGAAAATAAAAATTAATTTATGAATAAAACTTGTATACACATATTTTTAGCGATCAAGAAGCCAAGACAGAAAAATAAACTATGATAAAAACCCTAAAATCTACAGTTAAACGTTTGAATTTTCGCTTCATTTTCCATTTGTAAGTACTTCTGGTAAAATTGTTCAAAAAAGGGCAACTGAAATTTGAAGCAAAATTTCTGTACTTATACATATGAAGAGAATCATTTACCTTAGTAGCATAGGAGAAAGCTCTAGGATATTTATGAGATCTAATATTGTTATTCCAAACATCCTCCCTCAAAAAGACAAGTTTTTCCATCCCCAACAATGCAATGTGCAATTCCTCTATAAATTTCCAAAAATTGAAACACATCCTTCCATCAGAAAGAACAATTAGGCCTACAAATCTGTGGTAATTGGCAGAATAATACTTACTCCAAATCAATTTTACACATGGCAAAGGATGCCTATTAAAGAACTTATGCAAAGTCTTCATTAATAGTGCATTGTTTTGCATCCTGAGATTGATTACCCCAAAGTCATTTTTGGTTGACATACTCGATCCCGTAAAACCAAGGATTCTTATTAGAGTTAATATCAGATCCTCTCCACAAACAATGTCGTCTTGCCTTATCAATATCCTCTATCACTGAAATGGGTATAGACAGAGTACACATATAATAGGTCGACTCGACAGGATTACGAGGAGATAGTTTGAGTCTGGCTTGGTGTCGTGCATCCAATTACTGCCATTATTGCAAGTTGCAAGGCACGATTATGTTCATGCAGACTTAAAAAAACGGATTTGCTAAATGTCATGTGACAGATTTGGGACTATATTTTCAGCGACCTTCGGATATACTTTAAGATTAGTGATGGATTTTGTTTTGGCTCGCAGCCCATATATCTATCCATTGCGGGTTATGCAAGAATAATAGAATTGATCAACAAATAAATAATTCACACGATGTGTAATTACATAAATTTTATTAGAAATATACAACAATTTTATGTATGTAATTATAACTACTATAAAGTTGCATTGTAATTGCGGAATTGCTATCAATCATGTGATTGATTTTCGAGTAGGTTTTCTTTCAAATTCATAACCTTTGGATATGCTTCAAGATTTATGCTAAAAGTTATTTGGGCTCCCCCAGCCCGTGTAGTTATCCATAGTGGGTTATTATTTGGGCTTGGCACAGTTAAGAACTTTATAATAAATTATTGTAGTTTTTTTTCCTAAAAATGGGGATAAAAGGCTATTACAAACCATAATATTTTAAAGAAACCTATCCATACCACTCTTAAAAATCAGGAGAAAAAGCAAGTGAAACAACATAAATTGCATTCCAGTCTTAAACATAATGAAACTTATCCATACATGTCATATATCAGACTCATCGGACCAAATATTTTAAATTCTAATGATAGATAATTTCAGTGTAAAACAAAAGAGATGCTATACTTGTATCTGCCTAAAAAACAGCCATAATATGATTATCTTAAACTTATTACATTTAATAAAATATGTTCTAATATAGAATTTATTCTTGGAATATTAAACTATCTTGGAGATGATGATTCTTAAAAAAATCATGGTACGATCGACCTGCCTCAAACCTTTAAAATTACTGCCTCAAATCTTGGAATATTAAACTATCGGGTTTGTCTACCTCTGTGGAATAGTAATTATATCATAATAATAGGGTGCTTTAGAGTAGAATCTACTGGAATATGATTGGTATTGTTTGAGTCCTAAGAGCAATTAATTGGAATGATTCTACTATATACCTTTGTTGTTTTTCTTCTGATCAATGATATTTTACCTGCGAATCACCAAGATGAACTGTCTCTTGCAATGCTAGAATTAAATTGTTCATAATTTGGCAGCATTGATTTAATTCTAAATGCTTGATCACCTAAAGATATGTGATAGTTGAATATTCTTTGATGTCTAAATGATGTCATTCCTCAAGATTGGTCTATTTTAATTGCATCGTGGTGTCGGATACAGTTTTAGGGATGACTAAAACAATAACAAAAACACATTTTTTACAATTCTTATAATAAGTTTATTGCCATTTTACTTGGTCATTGCAAAGCATGGGCACGTTGCTTGCAAGAAAATATGTAATTTCATAAATTCAAAAAACATGATTCGATAGGTCTTACCAGAATATTGGCCCTCCTGCAATTAGATCAGGTGTAGAACTTGATCCATGCAACAGGAGTCCACCGCTTGGTCCGGAAAAGCTGTGGTTGTTTCACTAATTAGAGAAAAATGTGCTTCATCACTTGGTTAAATGTTTTAATTCACTTTACGGTTTTTTTTTCAATAATATGCAACTTTACTACATGAAACATTGAGTCCTAACAAGTGAAACATAAAAACTCATTAGATGAAATATAAAATAATCTGTGAATGCTTGATTTTGTTCAACATTTTTAACAGGCATAAAGAGTTTTAATTGTTGAAACATCACTAAGTACTTGGTGAAACATCCTGACAACATCATGTATCCGTGTGCAACATTTACAAATGAACTAGTGAAATATTAGGGAAGGAATATTTAATAAAACGCCAAATAAGCACCGTTAGTAACATTCTATTCTCACATATGAAAAACATCCAATTGTGATGGTTGACATATATATAAGAGCAATTTTACCATTCTTGAAAAGTTACCAAGAGGTACCATGGTTTTCTATGTAAAATTTGGTACCTTCTACTACTATGTACCAAATTTTACGTAGAAAAGAGTGATACCTCGTGATACTTCCTGAAGGATGGAAAAAAAGCTCTGTATATAAAAAATATACTGTGAGATCACATTGTAAAGATTTAATAATTACAATGGATACGTACAACGGTGTGATTAAATTATAGATCATATAGGTATTTTTGAAAAATCGTTCAAAGTTTACCAATGAAGTTGTTGTTCCTGGTCTCCGTACATGCAACATGCCTTCTATCCATGCCACACACTATTACATATCGAGAATTATCCTAAAAGATCATGCAAGACATGCAACATAGAAAGAAAAGAAAATGCATGCAGGTGGACTCCCGATCTTTAGGATTGGATCGAACACCCGGAACAAAGCATTCTCCGAACATACCTAGTCATTCGTAATTAACCTATTGATCCGGTAATCATGGCAACTAAATAGAGGCAACAGTTAGATCGATCATGATATGAAGTGTATGATGATCCATATCCCTATATAAATAGACCTCATGATCCATGTACTCCGAGCCATAGTAGCATATATACATCACTCTTTCTTTTCAACACAAACAATTTTAGAAGGAGCAAAAGAGAGAGTTTTTAATCAGTTGTTAGAGCGTGGTGACTGATTCTGCCATCGATGGAAGCAAGAGCCACCTTTTGTCTCTTCCTAGTGCTTGTTCTACTAGGAACTCCTGCATATGCAGGTGCGTTTCCCCGTCCATTTAATTCATTTTAATTTTGCTTTCACACACAAATAAAGATCTTGTAAATTACATGTACAAATCAACACCTATACATACATACGTTCAACTAGTACATTAATTTCATAACTAATATTATACTAAATCAGGCTAACTAACTAATGCATGGATGATTGATTAACCATATATATATATGTGTGTGTGTTTCTGGTAATTAATCCAATGCAGATGTATGCGAGCATATTAGCACCAAGGATTTGTTCTGCATCAAATACCTGTGCAGAAGCTTTTGCCACGACGAAGCGGTGAACCTCCGGGGCAAGAACGCACGGGTCACGCGCGCTTGGTGCAAAGGTCGCAGGTGCAACTGCAATGTTTGCCACTGATCACTATTAGATGTGTCATGGCAGCATGTATGCAATAAGGATGTTGAGTCGTCTGGGTGGTGTTTTAAGTTAGATCAGTTATTTACAACTTGTTAATTATCTATTCAGATTAATTCGTTAGCAATTTTTGTTTTTAGGGAATTAGTGGCGATATTCTATAAGCTTTTTGGTTGTTTGCTTTTTGGTTTGGGAGGTATAATAATTAATTAAAATAGCTAGTTTAATTTATTTCGTAGTGGTTGTTTGCTTTCATGGTTTGGGAGGTTTTCCTCTGGACCTCTCATCTCGAACAGTTATTGTGCCAGGATATTCTCTCGGTCTTACTTGCCAAGCAGCTTCGGATCTGAGTAATCTGATTTTATTATCCTCCATCGGTAGAAGTGTGGTACAAATTTTATAGAGTAAAACTGAAACAAAAATATATAGTATTGCGATAAATTTGTGTGTCATATATCATGTTAAAATAAATAAATTAGTAAATATATATTACCAAAGTTTCAAATAAAATATTTAATATACTCATTAAAAATATATATTTAGATTTAAATATACTAACATCACCCTAAAGATAATGTAAAATATAGACCTCTTTATTAAGGAAAGATCTAAAAGTGTTTCTTGATGGAATGTTTTCCATATTAGAACAGAGAAAATTACACATCCAATGAGCGATAAATCATAAAAATCAAATACCCAACCTTTTCCCAAGTAGTTATATTGCAACAACCTCTCTCTCGCGCGCTCTCTCTCTTCTCTCTTTCGGATGGAGACTTACCATATTGTCTCATGGTATATATGCATGTCTTCTCCATCTAACTATCCTTGCATTAACCCACCATTTAGCAATCTTTAAAACATTAGATAACTTATTCAATCTAAAATTATATTATACTATTGTATTCATTTTAATTCCATCTTTATAATCATATCTCGCGTGCTTAAAATCTGATAAAAATGTATATGTTTCAACCTTTAAGATTGTCTGTTTTTCATGTGAGAATTGAATGTTTCAATTGAATTCAGAGATGTTGCATAATTTGAGATATTCCTTAAGATGTTGCAGATGATGTTATTTGAATGTTTCGATAAGTATTTTATAATGTTTCTCTTATTTAATTTCAAATGTTATACATGGTATTTCTGGGATGTTTAAGTATTTTACGATGTTTCAACACTTATTTATTTTTGGTGCTACGTTACACATTACTAGTGTTTTAATAATTCAATTTTGAAAATACTAATCTACATATATTATATCAACAGATAAGGACACTAACAAGAATTTGAGGATCCCACTACCTCCTCTTGTTCCCTTGCTCAGAGCAGCAGCACAGAATGTAGCAGTAGCAGGTAGTAGCAATGAACGTTAGACAACAAAATCACAGTAGGGGAAAGGAGTAGATGGCTAGAGGAAGAAGAATCAGATCGGCAAATTAAACTAGGGAAACAAACCGGCAGGGTGAGCAGCAACCGATGTCTGTGAGCAGCTTCATCGCTGAAGCAGCGGGCCGAACGTAGGCATGTCGACTCCAACATCTCCTTCTTTTCTTTTTCTACGTTTATTTCTATTTGAAGGGGAAGAAAGATTACAGAGAAAATAAAAAAAACAAATACATCGACCCACGTTGATTTGATCACTGCACAATCATCCAAACCTTGATCATCACAAATTTAAATTTATAGTCTATTTCGACGACCTCTACGCAACCATATTTTCTGATTGTCCATTTGAACAATTATTAAAAATTTAATGTTTTTCTTACCTCTCTTCTAGTTGTTCCCCAAAATTCTACTATTGAACGGCTATTCGTATCAAAGATGCATCATTTTTTTTAATTAATCCACCTTCAATAAAGCATCGACCTTTTTTTAATTAATCCACCTTCAATAAAGCATCGACCTTCCAATAAAGCATCCCAATCCATAGTTTGAGCTTGCTACAACTGCAGCCCTATGAGCCTACATTGCCGTAATGCATAACTGTCGTGCATATGTGTGAACAATTGATGATAGTTCTATGCTTGTATGAGGACATGATTGCATCGATCTGCTTCTTCTCGATCATTAGCAGTTCAAAAACCGAGATTTTCTAAAACCGTTGCAACTATTTCTTTTGAATTAGTTCATTCGCATTTTTTGTTTCATGTATTTTCTAAAACTGTTGCAACTATTTCTTTTGAATTAGTTCATTCGCATTTTTTGTTTCATGTATTTTCTAAAACCGTTGCAACTATTTCTTTTGAATGTTACGACAATTTTCCTTGATAGTTGGAGTGTTTATCATATGTTTAATGACATTTTTTATAGTGTTCTAGTTCTTTCCATTGAATGTTGCAACTATTTTTTTTCTGCTGGAGCAACTATTCTACTTTTATGTTTCACGACATTTTCAAAAATTGTTCTAGCTTTTTTCTCTCAAATGTTGAAATTGATCTTTGTGTTTCCCATACCTGGCGTTGATGTTTGGTATCAGTAATAATATATGGGGCAGTGCAAATGACCTAAAGCCTGATGGACGACGTTGGGACCAACCAATTTGCCTAAAAACACAGAAATAGTACAATCAACTATATTATTAATAGGAAAGAATGAAATCATGTGAGAACTTATAAAGATCATCAACTGCACCCAATTAACAATTAACATAAATATATAAATTATCGAGTATATCTTATTAAAGATAATCTTGATAGATTATGATTAGTAAGAATAGATCAACACTTTAGTATATAAAATTTAACCATGAATATGTTGAGCCGATGGCCATTGGTTACGACCAAATGGCGACAAGTATAGATTTGCCAAAATAATTTATATAGCTTATTAATAATAATCTTGATAGATCAGGCATAACTGAGGTTGTATAAGACTATACTTAATAAGGATTTAATTAAACAATTAGCAAACCCACACCAGCTATCAATCTAACGAGCTTGTGGCATATATTTTTATATGATAGCAGGTAACTAGTTGACTGAAACTCTAATAAAACAATGAGCAACATAAATTAACTTTTTGATAAACGTAATATAATAGAACAAAACTAACAAGACAATACAAGATGGAGGATAATGAATAATAATTATTAAGCTGATATAAAATGAACAAAGTGATTAATCAAAACAATTCAAAGGAATAAAGTAATTTAAATTGAGATGATACGATAACTAGCAATTATAAAAACTTGATCAGAATACTGGACTGAATTAAGGAAGTATTATCTAGTCGAGACGATTAACGCGTGACGAGAATTCACTTAGGTGCCAGTGATCGAAGCCGATGCAGCCCAACCAAGAGCTTGCTCTGTGGAAAACTACTAAGGGTGGTGACTCGTCAAAAGTTGTGTTGAACTTTTTTTATAAGGCCACAAGGCAAACATATATATACCATCGAGACTTGTTAGAGTTTGATTCGATTATAGTGCAGTTACAGCAGTTATTCCTCAAAGGAAAAGAAAAATATCTAATTCATCGAAAGAAACTAAACTAGATCGATCTATTTGTAAAATGACTTGACTTGCCTTAATCGTTTGTGAAAACTTTTATGAGATCAGCTTCTATCGGCTTTCACGAGATAATCTTTCTATGATGCTATGCTTTACCTGAATCGTGTTCGTTTTATCGCATAAAAAATTTCTAATGGCAAGTCAAATCTCGTCATTAACGGGTATCAATATCCTCCTAAAAATTACCTTGGGTATTTAATATTTATTAATATCCAGAATGAAATAGATTTATGTATGAAAATATGTAAGCACTTCTACGTCTGCGACTCTGCGTTATGGGGAGCTCTAGGATAGATTTCCTTTTCTATTTTTAATATGTAATAAGAGGATTTTCCTTATAGAGATATAATTAACACAATCTAAATCGCTGCTGCTCGCCCCACCGCTGCTCACTGTTTCGGCCTCCCAGGACCATTTGGCTTTTCTAATTGGATATGCAAATGAAAAATAATTTGAAAATAAAGTTTTATGTACGTATTATCTGCTATCTAAAGCTATTATAAAAAATTAAGTATAAAATATACTAAAACTGTAAAAATTAATTCGTTAGAATTAAAAATTTAACATTTTATTATAAACCTAAGCGAAAAAATAACGCTGTTATATAACTACGCCAGGACGCCTCCATCTTTTTGCTGTTGGCCGGGCCGTCGATCGCTGCCGGCGCAGCCACATACACCAGCTGCCGCACGCGCTGTTGCTCCCCGTCCTGTAGCTGCTGACACGTGGTACCCAACTCCACCTAAATCGCAGCAAAAAAAATGAGTTAAAACTTTCCGCTTCGCTGTAAAACACGTTAACTAGTGAAACTAATTTTGTTAGAATCACAAAAGTATGCACTTCATTTCCTGACAATTAAATCTTGGTATAAATGGTATATAAAATTTATCTAGCTTTAATGTCTTAGGTTAAAAGTTTAATTTGTATACAAAGTAGGTATGAACATCTAAAATCTATAGAACATCCATTTTGGCACCATTTGATAGTAGCCAAATTCTAGTGAGTTCACTAATTTTTATCTTTAATCGAACACACAATACTAAAAATGGCTCTAATATTTTTTTTTGGATTTAAATGTCGTAATATAGAGCATAACTTGCAAAACTCATAGAAAATGTACCCTAGCCCCATATAAGATGAACTAAATTTCAGTAGATTCACAAAATTATCCAATTTAATCTTGTAAACTAAGATTATGCTGAGGGTACACGACGGACAACATCCCGTGGTGGAGAAAGGCGATAGGGTGAATACCAGCAACAACAGTCGATACTTGACATAGATAGCACAAGGCACCGGTGCCAGATGCCACGGGGCCACCATGGTGACATCCTGGCACAAGGACGGTGTAGCGGAGGAGGGGTTAGGCGCAGACGGAGAGATCCTTGGTCACTCGGCGTGAAGCCCACCGGAGGAAGAGGATTGGCGACAGAGACAGTATACCGTACAATGGCCAACAGGAAGAGAGGATGTGATCATGGGCAGACGGGCTATACAGTGACAAGAGGAGGCCACACAATTGTGGGTAAGAAATTGGGAAGTGGGAGCACGATGCGGACAGTCTTGGTCGTTGGATATACAATAGATGATTTACTTACAATGGATTTGAAGATCGAGGATCAGACGAGCGAAGACTCGATGTTTGTGAACTATAGGATGGATAGATAGATAACTATAGATAGAAACCATAGATGTCATATGTCCAAGGATGACCACAAGTTATTACTAATAAAGTGTCAATAAAAGCATATTAATGAGAAGGATTCTACTTTCCTCATGTCCATATATGCACTTTCTTGATTTACATGCATGTTTTAGTACTTTCCCTCTGGGTCTTCTCCCTACAAATCTATTTAAGATGGCAACCTGTGTCTATCGTCTTCAACGTAACATTTTTTTTTTTTGGTTCAAGTCTTCAAGACCAAAAAAAAAAAAAAAGAATCCGGTGTGGAAAGACCAAGAGTTTGAGTGTAGCAATCTGAAATGGACGGAAGATGTGTGTGTATATGTTTTCTCCTAGCCCTTCTTGTGCTAGGAAATCCAACTTGTGCTGGTAAGTACTACTGTTCCCTACCTCTCAAACTATTTTTCTCGAATACGCCGGAGAGATACAACACCACAAATAACGAGATTTGATTTTACGATCTATCATATATCATATAGGTTGATTTTAACATCTCATAGTATGTTTGTTTTTTCCTGCACACATCCGGCGTCGAGATGTAAAAATCCAGCCACGGTACTCTCTTTAATTTATGTATTTGACGTCATTGACTTTTGGGTCTATATTTAACTATTTATTTTATTTTAAAAAATTATATAATTATTAATTACTTGTTATGATTTGATTTATCACCAAGGTAACATTTAGCGCGACTTATAATTTTATATATTTATACAAAGTTTTAAATAAAACGAAGGGTGTCAACGGCGTTAAAAAACATATGAATGTTGTTAAATATGCCGCGTTTTGTAGAGCAGATGAGCTTGATCCTGGGACCTGCACCACGGAGATAGATCGGTTGGACCCCTGCAGCAAGACACTATGCAAGTGGAACTGCAAGCTGGTGGCGATGAGACGGGGTGGTCACCTCGCGTCTTACGAATGCGGAGATCGAGAATGCAGGTGTGACATTTGCGCCACTAGTGTCGGTGCCTAAACGGAAGGCGTGGTTGTAGCTCTTCATTGCCACTTGTTCTCTTTAGGATAAAAAATATCTGTCATCACGCCGTTCCAACGGAGAAGAACCGGTTGATAATAATATTGGGTGCATTTGTGGTTTAACTTAATTAGCCTTTTGTTTTCTTTGTTTGGTCTCTATGGAGGTAGCGTTCTAATTAAGCGTTGTGGTTGCCTCTGCATGGCGCAAAAGAGATTGATCTAAAATTTGGTATGAGAACCAAGATTTCTTTTGGAACATATATGCATTTTTGTGCATACTAGCTATGTATCGGTGTGTTGCATCGGAAATATGAAGACATCAACAAACTGCATATACACATCATAAAAAAATAATTGAAATAGTACCGGTACATTTTCAAGAACAGTATAATGAAGCGTTTTTAATTTGTCCAAGTTATTGATAATTTCGCAGACGAGCTAGAAACTTTTATTTTGACTACAAATTTTAGTTCGTATACACTACCAAAGTAGAAGAAGGAAATTCACTTTAAAGGGGTGCCGGAGGCAAATTGTTTAATAAACAGTACGACAGTCACTGCTACATCTTATACTGTATTATTATGTCTTATTTCCAATGCACACTGAATAGCTCAAATGACTTTACTTCAAATTATGTCAAAAAATAAAAAAAGAAATATAAACAGACCACCAGCATTTTGAATCTATCAAGCTTGTTTCTATTTCAGGTGGCTCACTATATATATAATTCAAATACAATCGGAACTAAGTTTGTGACGAAAAAAGTATGAAGAAGACCATGTTTTTGGTATACTCGTGAGTTGGAAAAATAAATGTCAATCCATATTGACCACATGGAAATGCGCTTCTGACTACCAACCCGAGTACTGATATATATGGTTGAAGTTTTGATTATGTTGCTTGTCTTCACGAGACTAGGTCGGGCAGAAAGGTTCTCACACCTGGATAGTGGTAAAAGTTCTGAGTACACCACAAGTCCTCATGAGATTGGGTCAGGCGGAAAGTTTTTCCCACCTAGATAGTGGTCGAAGATGTGAATACGTCGTAGGTCTTCATGAAACCAGTCCAGGTAGAAAGGTTTTTTCACCATACGGTGGTTAAAAATCTGAATACACCATAGGTTTTTGCAGAACCAATAGGGTCTTAGCGGTCCAACCACAAAAAAATAAAAAAACATGGTTAGGTCCCGCGCCACTAGCTTTCAAAACTAGTTTTGTCATAGCGGTCCTACCCATATTACACATTGACAGGACTATGCCATTGTTCTTGGTAATGCCAGGAGAGTTCTAGTGGTCGTATCACCTGTATGTTAGTGATGAAATTAATTATTTCTTCAGCACAAGAGGCAACTCTTCAGACAAATCAAAACTCTTTATATCACTTCCCTACTTAGACTATCAACACATTAACTATGTTTATGAGAAGACAATGGAGGCTAGGGAAATGATTTCTTAACTTATAGACTAAAAATGGTTTTAAATTTCAGTTTGTATTTTACTCCCAAAAGTTCTCTAGGCATCATTATCAAACTATTTGTTATGGATAATTGGTTTGATTTTGAGCAAGGCAAACACTACTTGGAGGATTTATATTGCTTGACATTTGTCAGGGGATCACTCCTCGAGCAAGGATGTTGGCAGACCTCTTTTTTGTGTTCGACTCAGGGAGTGCAGGGGAAGGTTGGGGACTGCGGATGTAATGTGTAGAGATGAGGGAGGATGAGGATACATGAAAGAAATCCGCAAACAAATGGATTTATACATGTTCGAGTCACGTGGAGACGCAATACCTGTGGGGGTGCACTTGAAATAAACAGGAATCCCACAAACCACAACTGCCCAGGATGCAGTTGCACACAGAAAAGGTATAAAAGCACAAGCTCGACGAATTATACTTACTTAGCAGCAAAAATATGGCACGTCGGACTAGCTTTTCAGAAAGACAACCAGGCAGCAAGCAGAAGACCCAACAACACCACAGGCAAGCTCGAGTGAAGGAAGCGACCCTAACACGAGCAATCTTAATGAAGACCTGCTTTTCTAAATCACATTTTATGCTAGGAGTAAGTACAAAAGTACCCAGCAAGCCATAACCATAACTAAACAAGTATAAAACATGCAAGGAGTACAAAGGAATAGGGTTCATCAAAGGGGTTTTGATAACAATCCTACCATTAATAGTTTTGCCCTACTTTCATAAACATTTTATTCATAAAAAGGTATAAAATGATATTTTAAAATAGTAGTAGTAATATTACATCACCACTATTCTTAACATCATCAAATCTTCATTTTAATTATAAAAAATTACTTATACCATGAGAATAGGAATCACCCAATGACGTATCTCCGTTAACCGGGAGTACGGTGTATTCGAATACTGTATGACTCTGCAGTGTCTGGCCAGCTTTACCCGTATGATATCCACAGTTTGTAAAGCTGTAAATAACATAACATAACATAATACTACCCCAAGCTCATCTAAGATCCACCTAGCGGGTTAAAGGATTTTGTGGCTGTTGGCCCCGTCCCGAACGCAGAGGGGGTGTGTTCCAACCCGCCACAACTTCCACCCACTATTGAGCGTCTCAGAGGCACATCAGCTCCTCCTAACCTCTTTTGGGTATACATAGTACCCTGGGTACACGCAGCACCCTCACTCATACAATTCTCACCAACACTCAGTGGCCAGTACACACCTAAGGCCGATATTGCCATATACACAGATAGGCTGCAGATCATCAATTCACTGGAGCAGTATACGCTAAGTTCAAATATCTCGATCATGCGGATGGGCGTAATTACATCACTTCACATGGCATGAGAAAATTATTCAAAACATCATCTTTACTCAAAATTAACCTCCATATCGCTCCAGTTTGGAGTGATTCATATCAAAACATATTTTATACGGGGTTTTGGTGGTATTACCCACTATAATATTAATCTAATGAAATATACAACCTATACCTAGGTTATCAGGGAAAAGATATGGTAGTTTATGGTATTGGCAATAATAATGAATTAAGTATAGGGCAATAACTAATGTAGCATGATTATTTGAAAATAGTAATACACCAAAATAACTTTGCAAGTAAATAATACATAAAATAACTAAGTGGTTCTTTACTTAGGTTCTCAAGTTGATCAAGGATAGATTAATGGCTTGCCTTGCAATATGTGATTTTCTGGGAGCTTCAACGTAGCCATCTAGGTCCACATCAGCTCCTGCAGTGACTTGATAAACTTTTTTCCATATTATCTAGCGCACGCACACAAGAACCAACAATAAACAAAACTGTAAAACTAAAAGCTATAAATAAACAATAAAATAACAACTCTAGTTGGAGCTAAAAAAGATAATAGCTGGATAGGAAATGGGAGGGATTCGGAAGACTTTTAAACTGATCGAGGGCTAGGAGGTATACCTAGATGGTTATGATTTGAGTTGGAATGATGTATAATATGGATTAGAAGTAAGAGAAACCACGATATTATGCTATGATTTTATGTGGCTCCGCGTAATGCGAGATTGATTTAAATACTACATGATAAAGATCGAGTATAACTTGAGGCAAGGGTTGATTCAGATGAAAGGTAATATGAATAGACAATGGCTGGTTGAAGGTTAAAACTTTCTAAGCCGTTGGATAGGAATGATAGCTTAAACTATATATGAGAAAGATAAAGATTGTGTTGTATCGTGTCAAAAAAGAAAACAATAGGTCAGATGAGGTTATTTTGTGGTAAACAACACAAACTTGGATTCATGAAAATGTCAATAACCGGGTTACTGTATGAGTCTGTGATACCATGATCATATGCCAGCTTGAAGTGATGATTTGAAGGGATATTATGGAAAATTGAAGGATGGGTAGATTTGAATAGGCTTTAGTTGTTTCGAAGAATAAGGTTAGGGTTGGAAGTTCGAACAGATATCGTTTAGGGCTTATAATAGCGATTGAGCGATTGATAATAGTGGAAGCTAGAATTATGTGGTGGGATGGTTATGTTATGTTCATATGTGGCGCGATAGAATAAGTGGGTGATTAGGTTAGAAACAATAGATCAGGTATATTTGACTCGAATCAAATGAATGGTTAAATAATGTTTGTAAGCTACTAAACTATTGAATTAAATCAATAGTTCAAATTGTGGAAGGCTTAACTTATAGGAATAAAAGAATTTAGAAATTAACTAAAGTCAAATCGAAAAAAATGATGTAGGAGATTGATGCTTCAAACATCGTCGACATGTTAGGACAAACTCCGGATTTGACTGCATAATTATTCAGTGTAACAAAGTGGCTAACCAAATAATAATACATCGAGTCAAAGGTCAAATTGATTTCGAGTGGTTTCGCCGGTATTAATGAATAGTAAACAGGAGACCAAAATTAAGGTTACGATTTCGGAGTCTCGAATGGTGATGAAAACGGTTTCATTGGACTCGAAATAATTCAAGGAGTCCTAGAATAGGTCTCGAATTTGAAATCGAAGATCAAACGGATGGTCAAATTGATTTAAAGGGAAAAGGAGAATTTTGGAATTATTTCCGAGTAGAAAAATCTTTATTTTCTCTCTCTTCTCTTTCTTCTTCCTTTCACTGTCGTTCTTTTCTTTCTCTCTCTCGTTCTTTTCTTTCTCTTCACAGGGAGCGGTGGCCATGGAGGACGCCGGCGGTGAGGATGGCCGGCTCCGGCCAGGGAGGCGAGCTCCGGCAGCGGAAGGCCGAGGGGAAATCTGGCAGCGGAGACGGCCACGGCGGTGGCGCTCCGGCGAACTTCGGCGAGGGCACGGCGGCCTGGGAGGTTTAGTGGAGGGCGGCGGCGGTATAGAGGCCATTGGCCGGGCGCGGGAAGACGCAGACCGTTGGGGCGCCGTGCAGCCCGACGGCAACGAACAGGGGAACGTCGGCAGTAGCTCCGGCGATGGTGACGGCATGATTCCGGCGACGATTTCACCGGGTAAAGGGAGGGGAAACACACAAGAAGGGACAAGGATTTCATTTTTACCTTCAACTTCCAGGATGGAGCAAAGGAAATGACGAATTTTGCAGACAAGTGCGGGTGACCAAAACTCGAGCTTCGGCAAAATTAAGTCTCGCTGCAACGACTCCGGCCATGGGAGGCAGTGCAGCTTCGGGAAGACGAAGGAGAAGATCACGGCAATCTTCTTTGCTGTTGGTGGCAGCCGCCGAGATGAACCAGATAGAGATGGATGGAGGATGGATGGCGGTGGTGAGTAAAATAAGAGCAGCGAGCCGTGATCGGCTTTGGTTTGCTTATGCTTTGTTTGTGCGATGCAGTGGCTGGATGATATGGATGACGACGATGTCGGTTGCTACTCCGATAGAGGCAAAACTCTGCTTTGCTGGCAGCAGAGGCGGTGGAGAGAGAGAGACGGAGGCAGACAGCCGGCTTGGCTTCGATCTGCTGCTGATAACGACGCTTGCGATGACAACGCGTGGGTGCTGGCGTGGCGACGGAGCAGCTGCGTGGCGGCGGCAACGGCGTACACAGACAAACAAAGAAACGGTAGATGGGACGGGTGAACTGGCTGGCTCGGACCGACTCGGTTCCGACTGGTCTGCGCCGGTTTAGGCTGAAAGGAAAAATATTAAAATCTATATTGATTTAGCTGATTCGAGAAAAACGGGTCGGTAATAAGGGGAAAAAAATAGACTGTATAGGTTTCGGGTCAAGATACAAAAGATATATAATTTTAGAAATTTATGGAAGGAATTCGGATAAGCGAATGCAACAGCGATTCGCTAGGATTCGGTAGAACCCTGGGTAACAAATTTTAATAATTGGAATAAATTTAGATTATTTGGGACAGTTTTAGATAGTAAATAAATTAATATAAGGACTTTGGAATTTGAATGGGTGAAATTTAAATAAAGATTTGATGTGGAGACTTTGGATATAAATCGAATGATACAAAATTAAATAAACAAGTCTAGTATTTTTGGATATCGGTATGACTTTAAATAAAATTTATATGAACACCGGAATTTTGTGGTATGAACTTAATAAGCAGATATTGGCTAAAGGAAATAAATTGACATTGATCTCTGGGATAAATGGTGGGAATCGGGTAATTGTTAATTACAGATGAAGATGAATTTGAATTGATGACGGAGATTTAGGTGGATTGCGACGAAAGGAAAAGATAAAAGAAATGGAATGAGTTTTAAGAGCTCCAACTTGACAAAAACAAAGAACAACAACTTAAAATATTTTCACAAAAATTTTACCCTAAAATTTCGAGGATGTTACAATACCTTAATCCTATTGTATGGATGAATGGATATGATGTTTAGTAGAATAGAGATAGGAGGGACCTCAAGCTAGAGCCCTCATCATACTCTCTCACACACACTCTCTCTTGGCATAGGCATGTTTTTTACCTGGCTCTCTGGAATCCTCGCTCTGTTTGACCTCATCTTCTTTAGAGGTATGAAGGACAATTGTAAATTTATCACTGGTTTAAAACGTTATTGCAAAATCGTCACTAGAAAATTGCAAAAATACACTTGAACTGTCATTCAAGTGGCATCAATTTAGAAAAAACCAATGGCAAATTTGCAAAAGCCCCTATTTTATAATATGGAGTAGATACCATAGTGCCACTAATAGGATAGCTACAGTACCCTAGTTAACATGAGCAGAAGGTCTTCTTGATGGAATTCATCGGACTGGACAGAGGTGTCGCCTTTACCATGGAGATATTAGAAGATGTCTCATCTTCTTCAATGCATGGTAAGGAGAAAAATATGTCAAACACCATGTATGTCTGACATAAATAATATGTGACATTAATACGGTAGGTACATTATTAATTTTGGTTGGTGGAGAATGCCGAGGGTTGTCCAGACGTCCCTACTGGTGCCTCCGCTAGGTGTCGAGTTGGCCCGATACCTCCATCCACGGAGTATATTTGAACGTGTCATTTGGCGTCAAGAGTCACTGGTGTGGAGACTCTAGTTCTCATAGCACCAACAACATCATCTAGCGACTAAATAAATCTAAGATCGACAACTTCATAACTTAACTTCAAAAACATGTACCAGTTCAAAGGTGCCCATGAGTCGAAAGCCTACTCCAATTGCTCATGCGACATGTCAACGAAAGTCTAATAATCAATAAATAAGAAAAGAATGAAAAAATGGTCTGATGAAGTAGTGGCTATGTCTGATGTTTTGTATAACACTAAACGTCAAGCTCTTCGTTGTTGTAACAATTTTTGGTAAAATATTCTGATAAGGTGGTCTGAGTACCCCCAGCTAGATGCATACATGATAATGGACAAAGAAGGATGACATACATATAAGTTTTTACATATATGCATTTAAATTGCATACCTTGCTACTTTCTACATTGACAGATGTCTTGTCTCCATATTTGCACCTTTTTACTACTCACATCTTTGGGTAGTCAGGACAAATAAAAGAGTTTCCATATTATCAAATTATATGATACGTATACCTTGTCTGACTACTATGCAAGCTTGAATTTTTTTGTTCTTCAATCGACAAAGGGCATAGTCTCTATGATGAATTAACCATGACAAAAAATCCAGTCAGAACTTGAAAAAGTAAAAAAAAAGGTTTATAAGTATGGACAAATTACATATGAGTACACAAAATTTATTAGGTATTTCATAATCGCAAATTACTTGCTTATATTGAAATACATATATTAAAGCTAACTGGCATTGATCAGGGGCTTTAACATTTGCTAATAAGTTTATTTGAGTATTTCAGGTGGAAAAAGAAATAGATAAAAAAGGGGTATATCTCTATTTGAGTAGAGCTCCAATGCTACTATCGGTGTAACAGAGATATTATAATCCAATACGAAAAGAAAGCATATACATATTTTATAGAGTACTAGCCAAATAAGTAAGAGTCCCTGGTAAGGAAACAAATACAAAGTCATACCTAATCCGTATCTCTATTCGTATCAGGGTGTAAATACAATGCCCGAAGGGGAGTGATGACAAACCAAGGTAGCCAACACAATGCTAACTACGTGTTCTATCGTATTAAGTCAAAGTTGGAGACTAGGCTATCAACCTATCTTTTCGCTTCTGCTTATACTTATAAAGCAAAATTTAAATTTTCAACCTTAAATTTGGAGTATATTTTGAGATTATTTTCATTTTAGTTTATTTTCTAACCTTGGTTTTTAGATCACGAAGAATATATATATATATATATATATTCATAAATTATTTTTTATTTGTAAAAACTTTTCCATTAAAATGCCAAACAATCACCCCTATATTTTTTTCTTCTTATATGTTCTATATAATAACAGCACTGTCTCTACTCAATAGGAATATAACTATTACATATCATCAGAAGAGCATAGATACCATCTCGTGGTTACCTTATGTCCACAGGACAAATATAAGATCACGACGGTTGCTATGACAACTAGTCCAAAACCAGATTTCCCCCTATAATCTCATATAGTGTAAATTGCTTTTTTTGAGAAATATTATTATTTTTTATGGAAAATCGTAAAATTGGAGGCCGTCCGTACAAAGTCGCCAAATTAGTAGCCTGTCGAACAGTCACTGATCGATAGGAGACAAATTGAATGCCAAACAGCGACTGGTTACCCGATCGAACGACTGCTTGGTCGATAGGTCCTGTCGAACGAAGGCAGTTCGACAGGGGTGCTGTCATCCTCCCAAAGGTTGACAGGCCATGCACAATACCCTGTCGAACTTCCTGGACTGCGGCCTGTCGAACACCATAAGTTTGATTGCCCGGTTTTTTTGTTATAGATCTATAGAATATTCATTTGTTGGATTTTTTAGTAATATGTAAAATATTATTGTAGTATTATTTATTTGTTTATATATTTGTATTATTTGAATATTTTTAAAATATTAATGTAGATTTGTAGTATTATTTATTTGTGGCATTTTTTTAATAATATGTAAAATATTATTGTAGGTATGTAGTATTATTTATTTGTTGCATTTTTTAATACTATGTGAAATATTATTGTAATATTATTTATTTGTTGGTATATTTGAATTATTTAGTTTCGTTGTTTGTATATATTTTTGGTTTTATGGCTTTATCGTAATTTATTTAGTAAGGACGTATAAGTAAGACGAAAGTCTCGAAAGCATTGTAACGGATGAAGAAATGAGCATAATAGAAGAAACAGATTATGAAATAGCACTTTAGGGACTTAGTTAATAATAATGTGTTTCATATATGTCTCAAAATTGAATAGAAATAGATAAGTCAAGGACAATTAGTGCCCTTCGCACACTTGCTAGGTCTGCCTTCTTTCTATGCCTAATCTTCTCAGTAGGATATGTCAAATTATCGGGGGTGCCTATCTCTTGCTGCGTGCTGGGGTGTCGCCTCATGTGACCGAATGACCTTTGTCTCCTGTATTAGCTGTGTGACCGAAGGTGATGCATGCCAGTCATCCAACCCTGGGTCCCCTTGAGGAGGCTCAGTGAAAAAGAAGTCTTCAATGAATGCAGTGTGAGGGGAGTAAGCAGGCATTCCGTGATGTGTCGACACCGAATCGTACTCATCCTCTGTTTGTATAAGAGGGAGAAACCAAAAAAATGCGTACTTAGTAATGATACATATAATTAGACCTAAAGTGTATTATTGTTTAAAATGACTTACATGTATATTGTGTGTGCCCTTACTCTTGCGCACACGGAGTGATATGAAGTCCCTATGTCGGTGTGTTGAGCATGTTGTCCCCTGTTGACATGTAAGGGAAGTGCCCCGACCCAGATGCTCCCTGGGTAGAGCGAACAGATGTCGGATTTTGTAGTACCTACGGGCGTGGATGTGTTGTGCTCGACGTGGGTACCCCTAATCTAGCTGACCCCTTGGTGTACTCCGATGCTGGGGTGTGCTAAATGGAAGGACGACTATGAGATGTGCGGGGCGCTTCATACCCACGACGTGATGTGGATGGACCACTGGTATCCACGCTAGAACGTCGGGTAGTGGTGGTGATCCCCTATGGGCCGACGGCTGCACCACATCTCCCGTGCTCCGATAGGAGACGCGACGTAGCAGTGCAGCAGCACGGGCACGGAAGCTGCGTAGGACGCCCACCACGTCGTCAGGCCTGACGACTGTAGGTCGCGTCTCTAGTCTTTGCAACATGACATCGGACTCCGCATGAACTTGCTCAACAAATTCAGCATGTTGCACAAGTAAGAAAGACAATTAAAATTATTGAAGTAGTTGCATATTTATTAATAATACTAGGAGTGGTGAGCTAGTTGAACATTTATTAAACACGTACCATTGAGTTATAAGCTGAGCGAGGTTGAGGGGCAAACGTGTCAGTAATCGCCGCCATCTGTGTTTAACAAACAGGTATGTTGCTCAACCCTCGAAGTTACCCATAAAGTATCATGTTGTGGCTTGTAACCATTCACTCTTCAAGGACATCGAGCCTGTGTGCACTTCACATCGTATGTCGTCCTAGTTGAAACCTTCACTCTAAACTCACGTTTCAGGTCAAATGCCCACCTCTTCACCACAGCTTGTAGGTGGCCTTTTTCATGAAATATCTGTTTAACTTGCACCTGCTTATTGTCATAACGCTAGTGGGCATCTAAACCATCATTAACCTTCATATGACTCATTGATATGGTCATCCAATCATCGGGTATGTCGGTTTGGTTGTCCCACAGTGTTGTATCTTCTCCTTCCACTACAAGCACAATGTATTCCTCGTTTTGCACTTCCATCTGATCCACTACCGCCTCATTCCACCCAGGGAGCATCTGGGTCGGCACACTTCCCTTACATGTCAACACGCATAGGCGAATCTGGTTCTTCGTCATCCGAGCCGTCGGCCTCACGATTATTATCACGAACAATGACCTCTGCTTGTGTACTACCTTCTACTGCTTCTTCCTCTCGACCGTGCTCAGCTCAGTCCATCAAACATTTTCTGCTTGTGGACCTTCCAACGGAGTTTCTTCCACCACGACATGACTTGGCTCCCCCGATCGATCAGCACATGTCGTCTTCTGCACCAATATTGCCAGGCTATACCTTTTCTCCTTTACTTTACTAACAAACTTTCTCCAACTTCCAATTGACGCAACCTGCACTACTCTCCATTGCCATCCACGTTGACCCCTCACTAGCCACACAATGTTTATCACAAATTTATCGAGCACTGGATCTACCCCAACATATTATACAACCACCCTAACAGGTCGTTGAAACCCATATGCTCCAGTGCATTCAGACTAATATCATGGAAGGCATATACAGTCAAATCCACCCCGCTATCATATAGTTGAATAGGAGCATCGCTATAATACAAATGAATGGACATATCACCTGACATCCTGATAAAACATGACAAATTGTCTAGCATTTAACTGTTTAATTCGATAATTATTACAACTTATACTACATTGCCATGTACTAACTTACATCTATCATTAACCAACAACTGGTTTCATAATCCAAATAAAATATAGTACCTTGCGATTAATAACATGTACTAACTAATAACTAATTTAACCTTGCCATTACTTAAATACATCTACTACCATTTAGCAATAACAAATGCTAACCAACCATACCAACTAACACTGAAAACTAAGAAAATTAACAAATTGTCTAACGTTTAACCATTTAATTATTTGATAATTACCCTATTACAACTTATACTACATTGTCATGTACTAACTTACAACTATTGTTAACAAACAACTGGTTTCATAATCCAAATAGAATATAATACCTTCTACCTAATTTAACACATTACTAAATAATAACATGTACTAACTAACAACTAATTTAAACTTGTGATTACTTAAATACATCTAAGCAATAACATATGCTAACCAACCATACCTACTAACACTAAAAAAATGCAAAACAATTAACAAATCATAAACCATTTTTTAATAAACTTTAGTTAGGGATTTACTTAGGGATTAGTAATGTATACCTTAACTTCACTGGTGGAGGTTGTCGCCACCTCTTTCCTCCTGGCTAACATCTCCTCGGCCTCCTCTCTGGTGTGCTAGCCCCTCCCGTCACTCCTTCTGGCGCCTACAACGACTCTCCGCGGCTGTTGGCGATGTGGTCCGTCATTCTTGGCAATGTGGTCCAGCAAATGACCAAGGGAAGCGCTGCTCGGTTTATAAACAAACCTGTCAAACAGCCGGACGCCGACAGGGGTCACAGGCGCGGTCCGTCGAATAACCACAGGTTGATAGGGTCGGGTAATGCGGGGACTTGTCGAACGTCCCCGATCCGACGGTCCGACAGGGCGCGCGGTGGCCGGTGGTGGGCCCAATCGCCCTTCCGTCGTTCGATAGGCTGCCCTGTCGAATAGCAAAACATCGACAGGTAGCTATCGACCTCCCCCGTTTGACATGTTTCTATTTTTGCGATTTCCCTGCAACGGCCTCCGATTTTACGATTTTCCATAAAAAGAATAATATTTCTCAAAAAAAATTCGTGTAAATTAATTCTGTAGTGACTTTCACAATATATGACGAGTAGCTATGTCAGTGAAGATCCGTACCTTCCCTGCTGGAAAACCTTCGGACCGAAATATAGCATCAACACGTCAGCAGGTGAGCCTCGACCATCGGATACAAATCCGAGAGCCACGATCGCTCCCAATCCCAGCCACGTTACGTTACTCACGACCGAGAAGAAAACTAACCGAGAAGACCAAACGCCGAAAAGGAAAAAAAAAAAAAACACTTCCCATTTCTTTCGTCTGCCTCCCCCACGCGACGCGAGATCTGCCGCGCGCTCTCCCCCTGACCGGATCCGATCCGATCCGCCCCGCCTCGACTCCCTCCCCCGGGCCGGACGCGGCGGCGGCGGGCCGCCGCGATGGTCGTCTGCAAATGCCGCAAGGTAAACCCACACCCCACCCCACCGCCGGTCTCCGGCTCCGGTGCCGCGTCGCTCTGGCGCGGCGGGTTCGGGATCTGGGGGGCGTGGCACAGGATCTGACCGGGGTTCGGCAAGCGCGTTGGTTTGGGGATTTTGGTCGGGGGATGGGGCGGGGGGGGGGGGGAGTGCGTGTGGGTTGTTCGTAGCTGGGGGAACGGGCATGTTCGCTGCGCGAGCGTTTCGTCGAGCACCTTGTGAGCTTGTTGCTGGCGGCATAGCGCGATGTTGCTTACCTTGTTAGTCTGATGGTGTTTGGAGATTTCCGGTTAATGGTCGATATCGTGAGTGACAGCTGACATTTCGTGCTTATGGATCTCTTTGTTTGCTTGCCTTTGCTTTGGTTTGCAGGCGACGAGGGTTTATTGCTTCGTGCACAAGGTCCCTGTCTGCGGTGAATGCATCTGCTTTCCCGAGCATCAGTTATGCGTGGTGAGCATCACTTGGAGTCAAACTAGTCTGTTGGTTACTGTTGGTTGAACAAGTTAAGCCATTAGGAGACTATTCAATTATTTGCATATTGTGTTTCATGCTTGCAGTGTTCCACAGTTTCACCTGTCCTTTAGGTAGTTTCTACTTGTTGGTTAATGAGATATTTAGCTTGCTGACACTTAATCTTAAAACAGAGCAAATTTTGCACCTACACTGCTGTAATCAAAGTTATCACGAAACCGCACCTTGCCTACTGTTGCACGAAGCTGTGAATATGGTGGCGAGTTCTATGAATTTTGATACCAATATACAGCATCATGTATGCATAAGCAGGACAGTTCTGTATGAAGATATTCCCTTACAGATATGGATAACTTAACATGTTTAATGTTTTATATGACATGGATGAAATCTGCAAGAATTAACATTGAGCTAGTGATGAGTTCTTGATATGTATAGTGCCTAAACTAGAATATTAGCACTGAGATATGCTAGTTCTCCATAAAGCATTCATTTTTCTTTTGTACTCATTTCTATTGGCGCCAGCTGTTTTTTGGGTAAACTATTTATTTTCCCCAGGAAATATTTGGAGAGGTTAGGCTATAGTTTTTTTGCAACACAAGCACAATATATGGTTTCTGTTGATATTTTCACCTGTTTTAAATGGCTATCATCTTGGGTAATGCCTATTGGTCAACTAAGGACATTAAAGCATGCCTTTTTAATTGTACTTAAGTATCGTTTAGTATGCATAAAAAAATGAACAACAGTGGTGCACTATATGATCATTTCTGTTCTTTTTACTTTCCATCAAGAGTCTAGGTTCTCCTGCAACTTCTTTATGCATGTTACATGCAACTGAGAATCTTTACAAGTTTGTTCAGAAAACAAGTTATTTTGCTTTGGTTTTAGAACTGACATCTTCCAACTCTTTATTCTTTAGGTTAAAAATTATGCTGAATGGGTTGTTAATCCTGAATACGACTGGCCACAACACTGTTCATCTTGCAATTCTGTTCTGGAAGCTGGGAATGAAGATACTACACGATTGGGTTGCTTGCGTATGTGAACATTCCAACAGCATTTTTGAGTTCACTCATTTCATGAAACCATCTTTGTAACAAGATATTTTCCTCTTCACTGTTTTCAGATGTCATGCACACAAGATGTTTGATATCGCACATACAAAGTTATTCAACCCAAACAGCTCCAGCTGGATATGTTTGTCCTTCTTGTTCTACACCTGTAAGTTTGTTTCAACATCTCACCATTCCCTCCTTTCACCCTCTAACCCAAAAGAGACTGCAGGGATGGCTGGCTGATTTGACCTATTATAGTTCTGATGATGTGACAGTTCCATGACCTTGAGCTATGATATCTCTTTGCAGATATGGCCTCCTTCAACTATTAAAGATACTGGTTCATGCCTTCACTCTAAACTAAAGGAAGCAATAGCCCAGGTTAGATCATTCAATATATTCCTTGCTTGCAAAATCCAAACCGTTGGTTTTACTTCTTTCCTGTAATGATGCCCATGGCTATGTTCTACTCATGCGAGTAAACTCATTAACTTGTTAAGTTAATTGTCACTTGTCTTTTCACCATGAGAGAATCCAATTGGCTTGTTCTTTGCAGTTCCCAGTACTTTTTGTGATGAACAATTATGCATGAGAAATATACTTGTGTGACGTGACATGAAATTTAACTTGCAGAATCTTGAATTAATTTCAAGGTATATTAGTCGTCTTGAACCTTGATTCCATATATTACTTCTGAGAATCTCAGTCACAAGATTGTTCTGCTTCCCCAATTTATTGTCATGTATATTTACTGCAAGACATAATTGTCTCATATCACAGTTTGATAAAGCCTGTACTTTTCCAATGTACTGCAGACTGGATTGGAGAAGAACATATTTGGAAATCATTTTGTGACAATGCCTAAAGCTGATACTCGCACCCCTCCTGCTTTTGCTTCAGATCCTCTTAAACGTGTATCTATTTCTGGTGATAGAGAATCAAATGGTGCGAACATAATCAATTCTGGTATGGATGCAAATTTACCATCTGCTGGAATGTATTCTGCTACTGTGGGATCTGGGACACCTAGTCATATGGAACCAGAAATAGTTGAAATAGATGGTCCTAGTCCAATAACAACTCAGTTCCCAGATCAGGAATCCAACTTCATCAGAAGTCCTAGCCCACATGGGGTGAGTCATGTAGTTTTGTATGTGGTTAATATCCACCAACTTTTGACATTCTGTTTTAGCTTAGCCATAGTGATCCTATACCTTTATTATGCAGCCAAGTGCCATGACAAGAAAAGGTGCTAACTACGTTGAGAGACAAAATTCAGAGATCTCTTATTACGCTGATGATGAGGATGCCAACCGCAAAAAGTATACCAAAAGGGGTAAGCATGCAATTTGCAGGATATTTTGTACTTACATCTACTGTTATTTGAAGTACTTTTAGCTTTATCGATATGATGATCTAAATCAAATTTTTACTAGCAGAGCTCTTACTGCTCCACATTTTAATTATCATTCTACAGTCATGATGTCGCTTTCCCAGAAATAATCATGTTCATTTTTTGTTTGCAGTTTGATGTGCTTAGTTGCTAACATTGCTGTGATACTGTCATATATCACTTGGCTTTCATTTTTTCTAAGCATGAATGCCTTTCACTAACAAACAGCTTAATTGCATTGACCAAGTCATTGTCCATAGTTCTGGCAGCCGTACAAACATATAAGAATGGTAGTCCTTTGAAATTGCAGGCAACTTTTTAAAATTTCACACGCCACCCACTTGGCAATGCATATAAAGGATGCTGCAGATGATTGCCGAGTTGCCCCCTAGTAATTGCTTCAGCTAACGCACTGATTCTTTTAAGTTTTATGTCATGTCTTAGATCTTGCAAATTGATTGCTCATTGGTTTGTCCAAGTTAACTTCTTATGGCATCCTCTCCTGATGTGCAAATTCTTTTTCCTTTTTGGCATCAGACAACAACCCAGCAACAAAGCAACATTCATCTATGTCCAAATCCCAAAATTACATCAGGAACTCGAAAATATTGTCACTTACAGGTTGCAAAGCAAAAGGATAGCAGCAAGGCTGAATGCCCCTGCTGAAAACTCCCCAATTAGTGCAGCGGTCTCCTTGCAGCTTGAATAAACTCCAACAGGATTGGAACCAGGCATAGCTTTGGCAGGTGTTTGGGAGTAGCAAAACTCAGGTGATCAGTGAGGCACAGCACACCAGCTAGCTGCAAAAATTGTTGTGAATCAGGGCAGCTGGCAGGAATAGCCTCCCGAGGAAGCTGGCAGTTGCTGTTGGTGCACTTTGGGGATTATCGTGGGAATGATTTCTTTTAGTTTACATAGGATTTATTTTGTTTTAAGATAATGTCCTAAATCCTCTACTTGAAGAAATGATTGATTCTAAATATTGGCACAATTATTGTATTAGTGTACTCAAGTTGCTGGATGGCACATTTGATGTCACTAAACCAATTTCTCTTAAAATCTCGGTAGCATTTTAGTACAGCAAATAACCAAGCATGATTTGTTAGATGAATCAGGGTAATATGGAATGAAGTTTACTTTGGATTGCAGATGCCATTGACGTTCAAATCTGTTCTGATCCTCCCAGTTTCATAATTCTCAATCATTTTTGCTTACAATTTTTCATCTAAAACTGGTTTAGGAAAGATCTGGTTGATATGTATTTCACATTGAGCTGAAAATTTACTTCAAAGAATAGTATATCATTGTTGTGCTTACATGGTTTCCAACTACAGGTACATTCCGTCACAAATTTCTAAGGATGCTGCTACCTTTCTGGTCCAGTGCACTGCCTACACTGCCAGTTACGGCACCCCCTAGAAAAGATAGTGATGCCCCAGAAGGCCGTTCACGACATCAAAAATCATCAAGAATGGATCCTACAAAGATCTTACTTGCGATGGCGATCATGTAAGCTTTCTGACATGCTTTTGCATGCTTCTGGTGTTAGTATGCTATATTAAAGTAAAGTTGCATTAATCTTTAGTGATCTAGAAATTTAACAGTTGTCTCAGATGTATCGGTGAATTAGGTCATCGAATGTTTCTTATCTTCCCAAACATTAAGTCAAGACAATAATAATCCTTGGCCCAACAATGTTGTATGTTGATCTTTATGCCACAGTTCCACCACATGAGTCTGTCTCAAATCAATAGCAGGGCTTGGAAAAACTAACAGCAGCTTGCCACAGAAATGCTCGGAGTAATTTTTTGTACACTTCAAGAATAGAAGAATACATACATAGAACCCTCATGTTACCCTCTGTTAGAACTTAGAAGAAATCTACCAGTGGTTTGTAATTGCAGGAGAATTCATTGGAACTTGGTATGATAATGGCTTTCTGATAGAAATTCTACCATAGTGTTTTCTTTTCTGTAGAGGGTTTGCACCTTTTGGGTTTACGATAACTACAAGAGGTAGTGCATATTTTCTTTTTGGAAACACAACTGTTTTACTATTGCTAATAAGTATATCTGTATATGCGTACAATACTGTGTCACATCATAACCATGCGAAGCTAATAGACTTTGGTACTTGACAGAATTACACCCTTTATGCTGATTATCATCCAAAGTTTGTAGTTGACTTTCTGTGCTATTCTTTGAAATTAATCTGACTTGCTTACATTTTTCAAATGTTTTATATTTTGTTTCTTTAACTGGTTTGCTTGCTTATGTTGAATTCATACTCAGGGTTAATAATGTACACTAATGTAGAGTTCTATGTTATTACAGGGCATGTATAGCAACGATGGGAATTCTTTATTATCGTTTGTCACAACGCAGTCTTTCTGAGAACTTCATTGAGGATGAACCTCAATAGTATCCTGATATGTCCAATCATGGAGTTCATTCCTGGTGCTATCCTTCTGATTACAAGGGTTTTTTACCCTCCATGTATTTCTTTTCTCCTCCCTTTTTGTGGAGCTTTCTTGGTGGCTGAGGTGGGGTAGTTGTTAGTTACATAAGAGTTATAGTAGACTGCTTCCATATGATGATTGATGATGTGCATGTTTATGTAACTACAATCGTATAAAATATCCTTTTTGTTGTTTACACCTGATGAGAAATCACAGAAATGCCACCATTTGTTTATTTACCTCATGATATTTTGTATATCTGCCGTATGATGGCACCTACTGTACTGTTAGATAATAGAGATGTTATTAAGATGGTGATCAAGTAGTCATTTGCCAGTGTACTTGTGAGGTAGGACAAGACGTTTGTGGACTTGGTATCAAAAACAGGGTGTAATTTCGTGGCTCATGAATTCACTCATTCTGCTGGACACTGTGGCCATTGATTTATGGATTTTAAGGCCCAACTTGTATTCATATTTCATAGCCTAGTTGCAAACGATTGTAAGCATCTTATTATTAATTAATAAAACACCGTTCTTCCAAAAATATAAACTTTTTATATTTATATAAGAATGCAGGTATTCTTGTAATTTTTTCTTCCATAGGCAGCAATGCAGATAAGATATTTTCTTTTAGTCTATGTGCAAACCTCGATCATTTATTCACTCTTTTCTTTTCGATATACCTCACAACAATAAGCTTCCATCGAGTAATCATGTTTGCAAAATCAAGCATTGAAATTATGCATGCATGTTAAAATTGAATTAAGTAGGCTTAGAGAGAAGTACTGTCAATAGACAACAAGTGAGCAATCAGACCGAGCAATCAGATCAACTAGTACAAGGTTAGTTGACGGACCAACAACCTGTAGAAGCCCCAAAAAGCCCCAAAAGGCCAAACCATCAAGTGCTGGCCTTGATTCATGGAACCAATCAACAGGTACTTCGCTGATGTTAAGTGCTCAGGCTGATCCCATGTTAAGTGCCCAGAGTTCCAAAGAGCTCATCGCAGCTGATGATAGCTTCAACGATGGCTATCAGCCACCATCATGTGAAGCCCTGATGCACTTTGCTCCCTACCATCGCTGCCTTGAGTTTCTTGCCGGCGACTTAAAAGAAGTACACGAGAAACACAAGAAAAAAATAGTTATGGACGTATTACATGAATCATATAAACACAGTGCATGAATTTTTCATGATGTTAACTAGGGCAAATGAAGATGAACATGCACACATTTTACCCGTACCCAACATGGAGAAAAGAAATGCATTGGTGAAACAGTAGAATATATAACTGGACTGGCGCATATGATTTGCTTACAAGTTGATGCAATAGCGCAGTTCTTAGTTTCTGATGCTTTCCAAGCTTAGCACATGCACATGTATGCGGCCAGGGCAGCCAATATAGCCTCTTCTAACATTTTTATCGCCCAACATGAATCTATAACTCCATATGCCCACATATATATCTTCACTTGGCTTTTGGACTGATTGATCCAAACTTTATACTCCATTCTAAGCTACACCTATGTAGCTATTAATAACAACTCCAACAATCCCAAATAATGAGGCTTCCTCACGTCAGAGGAGCATGTTCTGCTGTCATATGAGCCACTATATCAATTGGTCATGTCCCTCTGAATTTACATTAAAGTGATATCTTCCAACCGCAAGACCATTTATGAATATATCCAATGCAGCAAATACCAAATCACACATTTGTTTATAAGCATGATTATTTTTGCTAATTACAAAGGTATCGATCGTTACAAGTAATAGAGGCTAGTAACATTCAAGGGTAGATCCTAGACTCCTAGTATAGCACTACTCCCTTTCCTGTTATGTTTGCTTCATTTTAGTTACTGATTTGTATATAGCCTCTTGGAACTTTTTTATCACTACCTATACTAGTATTAATCAGTAACAAATTACACTATGACAGACCCTGCGCCATATGCCCATATCTATTTTTTTTTGTGAGTATTTTTTTTATCTTTGAGAAAGTATCAAGAGGTACTAAATTCTACATAAAAAATAGTGGTACCTCCTGGTACCTTATTAAGGATGATAAAATTGCTCTTTTTTTGTCTAGATTGTTTGCCAATGCATACAAGTAGATCGATTGAACAAAGTTTTACATATATATAAAGGAAAATGTACATCTCCAGTCCCCAACTATAAGACCATCTTCGGAATATCTTAAAGCTCATTGTATGTAGTTCAGTATTGTATTCTTTCAAAATAATGAACCTAGTGTGCACTTAGTTAACTTGTTTTGAGAAGATATAACAACCAACTGGAGCGTGGACATGGCCAGTTTGTCACATAGGCAGGCACATCTAACAACTGCTACAACCACCACAGATCTATGTCGATGTGACATGTCTTGTTCACCACTCTTCCAGTATTCCTGTCCATGCAGATATGGATTGCAAGTTGCAACGCCCGAGGGCGCGTTCTGTTTCAGTGGAAGATGGTCAAAAAGTTGACTTGTAGTCATTGTCCTATTCACTGGTGAGGCATGAAAAAACAAACTCTATGCTTTTTCTAAAATGCATAGAAAGAATAACCAAATGCATTTTAACCTGCATAGTAACACATGGAACAAAATGCGACTGTAGTAGAAAAATGACTAGATAGTGTTGTTTGTTTACTGCATGATACAGATATCTAGTTTCATTATCCAGACACTTCTCATTGAAAAAAAAGGTACATCTCTAAGAACCATGGAGAGCAATTTGTTGAAACCTAACCAAACATGTAAAAATGTACACCATGAACTTGATTACTAATTACCAAAGTAATGGTATTGATTCATACTAGTTATGTCTATATGCATGAAACCAATATCGATATATAAACTTATATACATGTGTAATGAGTTATGTTAACACTAGTACAAGGGGCTTTTCTAGACACATACTACTTTAAAAACAGTAGTACAATACATCGACTCCTTTTGAATTTGATACTACTTTGAAAATATGAAACAGAGCAAAAAAAAGCCCTAACAAGAAATATGTGTACATACACCTTGGTTGCGTTTACAATGAATCAACAATTGGAGCCACTTATAAAGAATCCCCTCTTACTGTATAGTTCACCACAAATACTGATTTTTACAAGGCCACGTTACCGTTAAATCATAGCCGTCCGGTCCCAGTCTAGATTTTCGCCACGTGTCCATCCCTAGCCGAAACGATGCCTCGCTATCTCAAAAAAATAAAGAAACACGCCGAAATGACGCCCGCTATCCTGACCATGCCGCACGCCCAGCCGATCTCCTCTCCCCGCTGCCCACCTATCTCCTTCCCCCAACCCCCGAGAATTTTCAGAATTTAACACTGAATTCGCAGCAGTTTCAGAATTTAACACTTAATTCGTATGACTTTCAAAATTTATTACTGGGAGTGCATATTTTTCTATTTGGCACCCTTTTCTCCTCTTTTTCTTATTTTAAATTTTTTCCCCTGAATTTTCCTTTTCGTATAACAGGAAGGAACAATGAAAAAAACAACTCCAGCAGCAGCAGCTTCATTTTCATGACTATATGCATACATGTGCCATGCACTCGAGCAACAACAATTTCATCTTCACAAGAACATACAGAGCAACGTTTTTTTATGGTGGTGGGCAACCGGACATAGCTCCTACAGCTCTGAGGTCGCATGGTGTAGCCCGTCGTAGAGACGCCGGCGGCGGCGAGGTTCGTACCAGTCTAACCCCAAATCTTGAGCCAACCTTGAGCGGGTGGGCAGGGTGCGACAGGTGGTGGTGGTCCGGCGCAGCGTGTCGGTTGGAGATCACCGCGGAATGACGACGGGGATGGACGGCGCGCTGCCGTGAGGAGCGAGCCAGGAGGGAAGGGGAGGGGCGGATTGAATCTCTGTATACCAAAGCAAAGGGCAAAACGGTAATAGCATGTGTGCAGTAAAGGGAAAATTAGAGAAAAAGAATTAAAATAAGAAAAAGAAGAGAAAAGGGTACCAAAAAGAAAAATATGCACTCTCAGTGATAAATTTATAAGTCATGCGAATTAAGTGTCAAATTCTAAAACTGGTGCGAATTCAGGAAAATTCTCCACCCCCACCCTGTGCCGTGGGCCCGGCGCCGTCGCAGCACCTGCCGGTGGTGAGGGAGGAACCGCCGTCGACGGCAGCCGATCTCCTTTCCCTGCCTCCCGCCGATCTCCTCCCCCCACCCCCTCGCCCTGCGCCTGCTCGAGTCGCAGCTTCGCGTCGGCCCCGCTCCGCTTCCTCTCCCCACCTCGTCACGCCATGCGTCATCAGCTTCATTCGATCGCTGCTTTTGCTACGCACCACCACTCATCCACTTGGTGGTTACCGCAGGACAACGGAAGCTCGCACGGTCATCGATCCTGGTCGTCGGAGCCGGAGTTTTGGGCTCGCCCGTGTCAATGTATCTGGCTGCTTGTGGTGTCGGTAAAAACAATTGTCGTTCATCACCCATCACTGTTAGTTTCTCTCTTTTTGGTTTGATTTAGAAATCAGTGACTACTATTTCTTTTACAACAAAAGGTGCTCATCAGGTATATCAATTATCATACCGGTTCATTTGGAAGGGAGTTCATTACTGATGAGGAACGTTGGAACAACTATTTTGACTCTGTGCTCGATGATGCCTTTTTTTTCCTTAATTAACTGGCCATGAATTGATTTGCGGCTTGGTGTACTTTGTTAGTTTGCTTAGGTATTGTTGATGGCGATCAAGTTGAAAAAAATAAGATTATCATTTAGTGTACTTCTATTAGGTGCTTCAAAACTCAATGCCGTATCATACAGTGTATACAAAAGTGTGAATCGAGTAGCAGGAACCTTTTGTGGATTTTTTGCTGAAACTCATATATGTGATATTTTAGAATTTAGAATTTACAGTCTCCTGACAAAGAGGACGGCTCATCTTCACCTGATATGCCTGTTCCCGAAGTTTTGAATGTATGGATTCTATTCCCAAATCAAGTCAAAATTGGACTGCTTTCGCAAAATTCATGTTGAATGAATTACATAATAAATGGCAGTCCATCATGCGAGTGGTGTTGTGCTGCGACCCATCCTCCTCTTCGATTTCCGCTGAAACCCCTCCTCGACGGTGAGATCGCTCATTCTTCTTCTTCTTTATTTGTGTGCCATATGTGTTCTTTTTTCTTGCTTCCTGTTCATAAACAAACTAAATATATAGTACTATGACATTTTCCTTATAAGACCCTTATACTAGTATATACTACATACTAATGTATACTACCTATGTTACACAGGGAATTTTATTCACATAGAGTGGATTTGAGCCATTAGATCACTAGTATGATCTAATAGCATAGGATAGCTGGGTGTACAATAAAGGAACTCCTTTTTAAAATTACAATTTAGAAGTGGACAAATTCTTGGCAAGTAACAATTCCTTGAGAGTGGAGCGATGTCTTGTTGATAGATCAATTACTTATAGTTCATTTGATTAATTATTCAAAGCAGGAATGCTAACCGGAAGGGTTTGTCATGCCTAGAAGTTGGCCAAGAATTCGATATCAACCCTTTACAGCTAATAACAGATCAATCACCAGCAAAAAGGCAACTCGGCACTAGCTAACAGATCAGTCAGTAGGGATGCATGTTCACCACTCCATTCCCGAGTAATAACGTTGTGAAGATCGATCAGTTGCTATCGCGTGATCTGTCAGGTTTAGAGGCCCAGCCCAACTTGAGAGGCTTCGCTGAAACATGTTGAAACCAACCTGAGAATGCAGTATGCACGACATGGCAAGATGGAGATCGACTGAGGCAGAGGCGCCTAGCATCATTTCTCTTTAATGGACCCTTCCATCGGCCATATGTTGTCAACTCTAGTAGTCCTCCTTTGGGAGCAAAGCTATGTTGGTAGCTGCTAAAAACAAGACATCATCAGTTGACGTGTATTCATGATCTCACCAATTACTAAACCAAGGCCGCGGTCGTTTCGAGCCTGCTAAGTTAATTAACTTACCCCGGCGTGGAAAGTGTAGTGATAAATTAGTACATGATTAATTATTATTAAAAAATATATTAATATGATTAAAAAACTTTCCTATAGAAAATTTTTGCAAAAAATACACCGTTTAGTAGTTCGGGAAGCTTGTGCGTAGAAAACGAGAGAGGTAAGTTTACTTACCATGCTAGCCGAACATGGCCCAACAGAAAAAAAAAAACTACTAGATTAGTTCCCAAAATGCAAGTTGTTCCGAGTTTATTTTGCAAGGATGAAGGTCAAGAAGAAATAACTACGATGCCCCTTAATAAATATGAATATATGAGGATGTAAGAGTAGGTGAGAGTAAAATAGAAAGAGTTTTGAATATGAATTGATTGATGTGATAAGTAATACAATGAATAGTATCATAGCTTCTTTTTTTTTTGCAAGATTTAAATGCTAGAAATACTTACATTTTGGAACATATAGATTATTTACTTTTTGAAATTTAGAAATTAAAGCTAAAAATCATTTTTCACCTTGCTAATAGTAGAAAAGGATTAGGAAAGTGTGGTCTTCTTACCGCACGACTAAGATCATTCGCTAGTTTAATATTCCAGATGCTTCCCAAGCATATGATACAATGTATACATGCATAACATGAGTAAGATTAAAAGGGGATTATCTTTAACAAGCAAAAAATGGCAATTTGTTGAATTCTTGCCAAACATTGCTGTATATAAATAGAGATACACCTTTAGTTTGTTTACTTGCCAAAGTAGCTAGTGGTATGGCCTCATCTCATGCAGGCTATATATACATGCATCAAACTGGCACAGATAGACTTATGTACAGATGTAATAATACTTATCGTGCCTGCAGCAATTGATTTGTCATAAAGTTGACCAATGGTATTAATTTCTGAGTTAGGAGGGGTGGCCGGGTGGGTATACTGTTTGGTGAGTTATAAAATGGAAGTGCCAGGCATTTAGGATTTTGTAGAAAATTTAGTCATGGAACCTTAGTGTTTTTTCTCCAATCAGGATGGTCTATAATATAGAAAAACATTAGTTCACAAATTCAGGTGAAGTTACTACAGAAATTTACCAAGGGTTAATGACAACCTTAAAAGCAACAACAAAAAGCCCTAACAAGAAATATGTGTACACACACCTTGATTGCATTTACAATGAATCAACAATTGGAGCCACTTATAAAGAATTTATGTAATAGTTCCATACAGATCGTGGAAGGATAAACAACCTTGTTTAAAAGTTTGAGACCCCTCAGTTTTCAGGCTAGTTTTTGGGGTGAGACTTATCATTTACTATCATAATTTTGGTATAGGAGAGCAGCCTGAAATGGATACCTAGATGTGAAGGCCTGATAAATTAGGTACCTATGGAGCCTATGAGCCTAAGGGATCATCGGTGTACGATGAAGGGAAGAGAAATGATCAGATTGATCTATGTGTTTAGAGGAGAGATTGTGAATAGTTGATGAAGAAGTGATGAATGTCTGAGAGAAACCAATGTCTGAAAGAGAATTTTTTTTAATTGACACATATTAGTTGTAGAAGAAAATGAAGTGGTCAAGCCATTTACCTCTTAGCCTATCTTTGAAAATGACAAAACCCTTAGAATCATATATAGACTTCCATTGCAATCAGATCATGATTCAAACTACAATTTGTAACCACTGTATTTGTTGTGCGAGGCTTGGATGCTAAGACAGGGATTTTTTTGGTATGCCTTGGAATATATGTAAGCCATACACCATAATAGATCCAATGGACCAGATAGGTTGCTACTGCACCTATTAAATCACGTAGCAGTGTACTAAAAAGGTAATATTGGAAATAAACTTATGGTATTGTTGTAAATAACTACTCGATAAAGAGTTTTTTAGTTGAATAATCTGCCTAGGAAATGTAAACAAATCGAGCGGCATGGCTTGGGTATCTTGAGCTACCCTACTGGGCCTACTCGAGGACCGCTACCGCCGACGACCACCCCTGCCTTCTTCCGACTCTCTAGGTCTCGCCACTAGACACACAAATGGTTCACTTGCCATATCAGGTGGCGTCTGCGAGATCATTGGACACGAAGTAAGACAGGCTGCATCGGCAAGTAGGTCACGGAGAAGATGTTGGAGAACAAATTCAGCGTGATAACCGGTACGATAGGAGTGGTTAGGTGCTACAGTGGCCTGCCACATGACCCAAGTCTTGCCTCCACATATTTGGGGGAGCCTTCATTGACCAGCATGAGGAGGCCGACGAATATGGTGCCAATGGCAGGGATGACAAAGCGAAGCTTTTTTTTTTGTTATCGCTTGAAAGCATAGATGCAAAATCTGTAGACTGATCGTGGAAGTTTTTACGATATGATTTTGTAAGTTATCATGATGCAAAGTCTGTAGTAGATTGATATTATTAGGCACTAGGAGTAAGTGGACGTACGTGTATATTGTTTTGATATTTCTCTGTGAGTTCAGATTTGTGCTGTAATGTTTCTGGTTATGCTCTTGTTTTTATTAAAGCTGATTACCTCAGTTATAAATCCTTTTCTACCCCATATCTTCCTTTCAATATAAGACATCGATTTCTCCATTGTACAAGCATGTGGTACAATCGAAAAACGGTGGTACGATGCAAACTTAGACATATAGAGAGAGAGATACGGTTAACACAATAGTGACTCCAAACATCGCTTTCTTGTCGTGCCTTCTCCAAACGAGTTAAATGCATCGGAGCTGGCTCATACTGATGCATGATTGTTCAAGTCTAGCAAGCGATGCGTCGTCGGCAGTTGGAGCCCAAGGATGAATGGGCGACACCGATGGTTGGAAGCTCGGCGGTTGCACTGCCATGCCCATGTCTTGAGTCTGTCGCAATGGGAGAGCGATGTAAGACGCAGGGAGGCAAGAACGTAGAGCAAGTATAATAGCAGGCTATAAGTCAGTTAAATGCTGATGTGAAAGAGAGAAGGGAGGAGAGAGAAGCTGGCTATAGAGCAAGTATAATAGCTGGCTATAAGCCAGCTAACTGCTGATGTGGAAGAGAGAAGGGAGGAGAGAGAGGAGAAGCTGGCTATAAGCTTATAGCCAGCTCAGGCACAAGAACCAAGACACCATGTGAAAGAGACATGTGGGTCCTTTATTAAAGATGAAGAGCTAACCATTATATGAGTGGACTATAAGAAGACTACAAGGAGTCTTATAGCCAGCTTGTTGGCTATATTATTAGCCTTGCTTTAAGCTTATAGCCAGCTCAGACACAAGAACCAAGACACCATGTGAGAGAGATATGTGGGTTCTACATTAAAGATGAAGAGTTAACCATTATATGAGTGGGTTATAAGAAGACTACAAGTTGGCTATATTATTAGCCTTGCTCTTAGTGGCGACGACCTCCTGCTACAGCCATTCATGGTGGGAACCAGTATTGGGCCTGTGGTCTGCTGAGCAGACTCAACCTATTTAATCTAAATGGCTCAATTGACCTCGACATTACTTAACCAGATGACAAAAATATCCATCAAAATCAACATTTAGAATTGTTCCTACTACACTACTACCACCTGCAGTGGGAGGTATTGTAGTGTTCCTACTACACTACTGCCACCATGACAAAATGAACATAAGAATGGTGTTTTAATCCTCTTGTAAATTGCATTGTTCATGTTAGTCTCAACCCTGAAGTATCAATCATCTCTGGATGATCAAAATGCGGGTCCAACGTTGCACATGGATAACCCAAAAAAAAAAAAGAGGAACATATGGCTGCAGCGGCAACTAGGGCGCGGACCTGTTTGACAGAGCAGCTTAACAAACGACATAAGATAAGAAAAAAATAACATATGTCAGTGGCATATTGGTAAAATAAGTAAAAAAACATGCATGCACGAATTTTGTCATGTTAACTGTACATGAACATAAAACAAACTACTAAGAAGATACTTCTTGCCCTATCACTGTGTCCAATGCTTACCAAAACTACTAAGGTATGCCACTGATTGGTCTTTGCAGTGAGAAATATTTTCTTGCTATCTAGTTTACTATGAGAATCGTAATATATAAATACTCCATGTGTTGCACATATTATTGAAGATAGCAAAATTAAGTCTCATTGAAAAATATTTTTAATTGCTCGAAACAAGATCACATTAGTTTATACCATGATTAAAAAGTAGAGGGCTGACACTTGGGGGTTGGGCGGTGCAGCCGCTCTAGGCTCCAAAATCGAGGATCCCCTCCCCAAATTTCGGAGGTAACAAGTACAATGTTAGATATTAGTGAAACATAATTTAAATATTTATGATAATAATTTATTTATATATATATATATATATGTATATATTGATTATTATTATATAATATAATAAGGGCCTCTATGTTTAGTTTTGCACCGGGGCCCTGAAAGTCAGTACCAGCCCTAAAAAAGTTTAAAAAGACTCTTTCATCTAAAATGGAAAGAAAAATACTGTGCTTAAAAAATTAAGAAGTTATGGAGCTACGCAGATACAAATAGTAAGTAGAGCATTCATATTTATTATGCTGATTAATAATCCACATGTTAGTGACCGTCGTCGACTCACCGCCAGCACAACTAATTTCTTTAAGAATTCAACAATTTGTGAAGGTGTAAGCACTACTACTTACGGCCATTCCTGTAAATATTATTAGTGTATTAATGTTTGAATCCTGTAATTTTTGAATCGGAAAATTAAAATAGTGAATAATTTAATAAATAAAATTCAAAATTCAAAAAATTCGTCTTTCTTGGCCATGTGGTTCAGCGGATGGGCCTACTATCTTGGCCCAGTTAGCAAATAAAAGAAAAAGATTAATTTATCCCTCTCTCTACTTAAGCAAATGACGAAAATACCCATTAAAATCAATGGTAGTGGATGTACCTACTACACTATTACGTCTTTAAGTAAGTGGTACCATATAAGCGCCCGCTACGATTTTAGGACAGTTTTGGTTGAATCCGGTCATTTACCTATCCTGAAGTAGATCAACTAAAACATGCCAGAGAGGCTTAATTAATTGTTTTGATTTATCTGCTACTACCTTTATTGATTTCTATAGGTCATATTTTATTTTAAAAAGTTTTGAATTCATTTATAATTAAATATATTACTAACAGCTATATATACAACCGAGATTTTGGAAGCAATTTGAAATATAAATTTGTTGTTGTAATTTCATACACTAAATTTACTTGGAGTCTAACTGACTGTTGGTCAGAATCTATAAAAGTTTGACCGTTGAATTCAAAATACGCCTTTTAATAATCAAAGAATGTAATATTCACTAATTTCAAAAGCACACTAGATTTTAGTTAACCAAGCAAGCTGTGGACACCATAGTTAACCAAAAAAAGCTTCTGCTGTCATTTTTGTGCCATTTATGGTGGAAACATCACATATCCTAGAGCCCAGGGCATCCTATTCTTCTTTCTGACCTGCGCCACCAAGTGCTTATAAATTGAGAACCACAAAAGGGTTGCCAAGCAGGCCAAAAAAAAAGAGAGAGAGAAAAGAAAGCAAAAGTTGTATAGCACAAGCAGAATGGACATGCTAATTGGATGCCTGCACATCCAAATAGCCCTTGTCATCCTGCTCCTGCTTACCCAGACCAGCTCCACGGAGACCTCGTCCTACGGCAAGAACACAGCAAGCTGTTTCGTGAGCGAGAGGTCTGCTCTTCTCGCCTTCCGTGCAGGTTTGTCGGACCCTGCAGAGCGCCTTTCGTCATGGAAGGGCGAGCGCTGCTGCCAGTGGAAGGCCGTGCAGTGCAGCAACAGAACCAGTCATGTTATAAAGCTTGACCTCCACAGCCATGCTTGGTACGTACATCTAAGTAATTGTTTTAATTTACTAGATTATCTTATCTGATACTCCCTCTTTTTTTATACGACGTCATTGATATTTATGTTCATGATTAATCATTTGTCTTATTTAAACTTTAAGTATGACTTATAATTTTGTATATTTCGATAAAAATTTTGATATAATAAGATGAATGGTCAAACGTAGATCCACAAGAATGGAGGGAGTACAATCTATGATTTATAATAACAATAATAATGTTGACGTAATAAGAATAATTTGGGAGAATTATTTACTAGTATGAATTCCCATGCACGTGTACCAGGTCGATTTATTTCAATGGAATAAGAGCGTACACAGAGCCTGAGGATGCACTGGGAGGCAGCATAAGCTCCTCGTTGCTGGGCTTACGACACCTGCGGTATCTCGACCTGAGCCGAAACATGTTTGTTGGAGCACGAATCCCGGAGTTCTTGGGCTCTCTCCCCAAGCTGAGATACCTTGACCTATCTGGTGCAAGATTCGTTGGAATGGTACCACCACAATTGGGTAATCTCTCCAATTTACGCTATTTAAATCTCGATTCAGATTATGGCGATGTGTATTCCAAAGATATCACCTGGTTGTCACGGTTGTCTTCTCTTGAGAACCTAAGGATGGCGAAGGTGAATCTCAGTACTGTCACAGGCTGGCCTTCGGTGGTGAACATGATTCCATCTCTTAGAGTCGTCGATCTGTCTGGATGCGAGCTTAGTGACAGCCCTAATCCTCCCTTGCACAATAACCTAACATCTCTTGAAACTCTCAACATAAGGAATAATGATATCTATGAGCAGATTGCGACAAACTGGCTTTGGGATCTAGCTAGCCTCAAGTATCTAGATATCTCATACAACAGTTTCTATGGCCCGCTGCCGTACAAGATAGGTAATTTGACCTCCATCGTGGAGCTTCGGTTACCAGGGAATAATCTTGTGGGCATGATACCATCTAATATGAAGAACCTGTGCAATTTAAAGGCGCTAGAGTTGACTTCAAACAACATCAATGGGAGTATAACAGAATTATTTGATCAGTTACAAGGTTGTTCATGGAAAAGCCTAGAAACACTTTTCATACCAAACTGCAATCTAACTGGAAGGCTGCCAACTACACTGGAACCCTTAAGAAACCTGAGCATTCTGGATCTCAGTGGTAACAAGCTCACAGGTCCAGTGCCACTTTGGATAGGAGAGCTTGCCAATCTAACAGAGTTGACACTCAGCTACAACAAACTGGATGGGGTTATACATGAAGGACATCTATCAGGCCTTTAAAGACTAGAGAAATTGTGTTTATCAGGCAACCCTATAGCTATCACTGTGAATTCAACTTGGGTTCCTCCTTCCAATTTAACGAACATCCAACTTCGGTCCTGCTGGGTAGGCCCTAAATTCCCAACTTGGCTTAGATGGCAAACAAGTTTATTCAATCTTGATATCTCAAACACAAGCATATCTGATGTGGTTCCTGATTGGTTTTGGAAATCAGCATCTTCAGCAACGATTATAAATATGAGACAGAATCAGATTCATGGATCCCTCCCATCCACAATGGAATTCATGGCAGTAATTGACATGGACTTGAGCTCCAACCAATTAAGTGGCCCACTACCTAAGCTTCCTACCACTCTAAGCAGCTTAGATATATCTAAGAACAATTTATCTGGGCCTCTGCCATTAGACTTAGGAGCATCAGAGCTAGCAGTACTTATTCTATTTGACAATTCCATTTCTGGTGCAATTCCATCCTCTTTGTGCAAAATACAGTCTCTACAGCTGTTGGATATCTCAGGAAACAAATTAACCGGGTCAATTCCTGATTGCATAGTCAATTCAAGCGCCAAGAACTCCACACAATTGAGGATTTCTAATTTAAGCCTAAGAAACAACAAACTATCAGGAAAATTTCCTTCATTTCTTCAGAAGTGCAAAAATCTTTTCTTTCTTGATCTTGCTCATAATCAATTTTCTGGGACACTACCGGCATGGATTGGGGAAGACTTGCCATTTTTGGTATTCTTACGGTTGCGGTCCAATTTGTTTTCTGGTCATATTCCAGTTGAGCTCACAAAACTAGTGGCTCTTCAGTATTTTGACGTTGCAGACAACAACCTATCAGGTGGCATACCAAAATCTATGGAGAGTTTTCATAGAATGAGGATCAAGCAGGATAACGAACAAAATTTTTCCATGGCTATTACTTTTGGCACAGGCCTTGAAGAGAATGAATTGAACAATTATATTGAGAATGTCACAGTAGTCACAAAAGGTCAGGAACGACTATATACGGGCGAAATTATATATATGGTGAATATTGATTTGTCCTGCAACCATCTTACTGGGGAGATTCCTGAAATGGTTAGCACTCTTGTTGCACTGACAAACCTAAACTTTTCATGGAACAGCTTGAGTGGAGAAATTCCTGAGAAAATTGGCTCATTGTCCCAATTGGAGTCCCTCGATCTGTCACACAACATGCTCTCTGGTATGATTCCCAATAGCATAACATCTCTTACCTACTTGAGCCACATGAACTTGTCCTACAACAATCTTTCTGGAAGAATACCAAAAGGAAATCAACTTGATGTTCTTGAAGACCCTGCCTCCATGTATATTGGGAACATAGGTCTTTGTGGGGATCCTCTACCAAATTGCTCTGTCAATGCTGACCCTGGAATTCGTCGAGATGATTTGGACAAGGTGTCCTTTCTGCTCGGCATGATCATTGGTTTTGTGGTTGGCCTCTTGCCAGTATTCTACTTGATGCTCTTCAGTAGTAGATGGAGAAATACTTACTTCGCCACTGTTGACGGCTTGTACGACAGAGTGTATGTTCAAGTAGCTGTAGCTTGCAGGAGGCTATGAACGGCAAGTTAGTTATGAATGGCCAGTATAAGTTAGTTATTTAATAGATCCTTGCAAAAAAAATTAGATAAGTACCCTGTCTGGCAATAAATATCTGGTGATTAGGATTGAAAATTGAACCACAGATTTTGTATAGGAATAAATTTATAAAATCTAGTAACTTTACAATATTACAATAATACTTTTGATAAATATACGCATATCATGTTTTAATTATTAAGCATTTGAGAAAAGATTGATGATGAAAGATTCAAAAGTATAAATGACTCTTAGTTTTGTGTGTAACAATATTATCCACCAGGTGCATTTTGATTTTGATAAAATACGACTAACTCTGCCCCAAAATACATGCATTCTAGGTTAAATAACAGTATGCGGTCAAAAGTGGAATGGTAGTTAAGGGTAGAATAGGAAAAAAATTTAAATTGAAGGTGATTGATGAGATAGCTAATACCCTCAGTAACAATCTTTTTTAAAAAATTATGAATTATAGTGACAAGTATTATGGGACGGATGAAGTAATGTTGGTGGCACTTGTTTATATAAACACTTAGGCCACGTTCGTTCCTCTGACCAGTAAGCCAAATTACCTTTTTTTTTCACGCTCACGTTTCCAAACTTGTTTTTTGCGAAAAAATTTTATAGGTAAATTGCTTTAAAAAATCATATTAATCTATATTTTAAAATTTTTATACCTAATAAATAATTAATCATATATGCCTAATGTGACGTTAACCCCACAGCAAACGCAATGCAAGAAGCTCGTTTTTGTGAATGCACCTAGTTTCTTTTTGACTTTAGAGCATTTCCGTTTAGGGAAATGCCACTTTTCTTCTTTTGGTTTCAAGGGCACGGGTTCTTGGGTCAAACCCCAGAGCCGACCTGCTGGGCAGTAGCAAGACAATAGACAATGTGTCATGTCGTAGCCCAAGTAGATATTTGTGTGTTTTTCCTTTTCTACAATTTGAATATTTCTACGTATATGTACAAAGCTTTTATATTTTATATATCTACATATAAAATTTATATCCCAAATGTTGTGTGCATAACGTTTATGCTTATAAATTCTCTTTTTATAAAGTTTCTACGTATTAAATTTTTGTCTACAAATTTTTAGTAGGGCAATAAGTTGCACACATGGGCTGAAAAACATGTGGGTTTGGCCCAAGCGAAATCGCGTAGGATTTGGAAAGCAGGCTGTGTCCGAGTTGGTTTATCCTGACGCAACTGGGCCTGAACTTATTTTGAGGATGCATCCACACAAACTGGGGCCGTGCGAGCTCATGTGCACTAGAAAGACCACCCATTGGCAAGGTCGTTCATGATCTGCTCTATAAAGCGTGGAAAGGAAACCAGCTCCTTGTTGCGATCTGATCTCCCACATAAGATTTTTTTTTAAAAAAATAACATTATTTTAATAAAAAATCGTAAAATTAAAAGCCATCCGTAAAAAATCGCAATTTTAGTGACCTGTCGAACTGCCGTAGTTCAATAGGCTCCCTATCGAACGGTGAGTGTGTTGGCCTTATCAAACAGGAGTTGTTCGACATGCCCTGGACAGGAGCCTATCGAACTGGTGGTGTTCGACGAGCCCTCCGCAGGCGCCTATTGAACACCGCCATCGTTCGACAGGGGTGGTGGGGGGCTTCTCGACCGTCAGCAGTTCGACAGGTCTCTCGGCACCAGGTGGTGGGCCCTAGGGTGGTTGTTTGATAGGATCCCCTGCCGAACAGCAGCAGTTCGATAGGGCCCAATCGAACACCCACCGTTCGACATGGTGCTAAAATTGTGATTTTCTACGGATGGCCTCTAATCTTGTGATTTTCTATTAAAATAATGATATTTCTCAAAAAATTCCCCACGTGATGCTGGAGTGGAGAGGAAGGGAGATTGAGAACATGTGAAGTGGAATGCGATCGCTGAGAGGTGGGCGGTCCTTGTGAGAGGAAATTTGGAGTGAGAACGAGCTTTTGTTTCTAGGTCATTCTTGTTTTTTTTTATTGAACTAGAGGATAAGTGTGTTGTGTGCTCCGCGTTCTGTGGCAACCGTCAAAAGATGGTAAAAAGACAGATGGTATTAAACATATCCATGGAGAGAAAAGAGACATTCTTGCATAGGTTGATTACTTTGGACAATAAGAACTGGAGTTTGTTTTACACGAATGCGCTGCAAACTAAGGTACGCATGGTAGATATGATATATGCGTTATTCTGCCAGGTTCCAGGGACCTGGGAGGTGAACTTGGCCCCTAGCCAAAGGCCGGGCGGCGGCCCTAGGTGGGGGAAACACGACCGAGGGGACCCTAGGCAGGAGGGCCACGGCCCGGGTGGAGGGCCCTGGCCCCAAGTGAGGGGACCCGGGCGGTGGAGTTGGCCCTACGTGGTGAACTTAGCCCCTGGGTGGGGGGACACGGGCGACGCGACCCGAGAGGGAGGCCTCGAGCGGGCAACCTAGGTGAGGGGACCTCGGGCAGGAGGAACCCAGCCCCCGCAACCCCCGGCCCCGCTCCTTCTTCTTACGCTCGCGGGCAGACCTGGGTGAAGGCTCCGCAAGGGGTGCACAGACCAGCGCGCATGTGTCTCTCCTTCTCTCTCCCGCTCGGCCTCGTCGACGACCAGTGGTGGCGGTTGGTAGTCCGTGCGCATCAGCGGCGGTGGCTGGCGGACTTTTCACGTGGCGTCGGCGACGATCAGCATTGGCAGGTAGAGGGCTTCCCACAAGTCGGCGAGTCGGTCGAGCAGCGAAGCACCGCAGGGGGTCGGCGAGCCAACGGCGCAACGCGGCAACCCGAGAGCGTGGCAGGACGGTAGGGCAGTGCAGCGACCCGACACGACGATGCGTCGGCCGACGTCCTCACCACCCCCTCGGTGATAGTGACTTAACAGTCAGTACTCCCTCCTCTCTGTTTGCACTATTTTTCGGAGTGTCAGGCCTCGTACGAGCCAAGGACCCACCGGTCATCGGGACCTGAGAAGAAATTAGCCCCGTTTTTGTTTTCGGGGCCAGAGTCGGGCCCGTCCAACTCGACCCTGACCCACCCCATGGTCAACTTTCACGCATAAAAATTTACACCAATTTTCGAACAATAGTATGTATTAAATCTCGGTCCAGGAATTAGCCCGAGTATACACAATGACAAATTAATACACAGTTCTCCGACTTAAAAACAAATAAAAACAATTGTCTATCGAATTTTTTTTCGAGTATTTGACTTCTAGATAATTTTTTATGTATGAGTACTATTGTTATGCTATTGTGAGTAAAGTTGGTTGAACTTGTACTCAAAATATGGTTTTTTTATTGTTGCATGTGTAGGTATGGCTTGAGGCCTCGGGAGAGTATTGCTAGTGATGGATCATAGTTGGCTAGGGAGTAGTTGACGTTCAGAGGTCACGAGATTATGCGGGAGGTTAGAGAATAATACATGTGGTGATGAAGTTTTTATATGGCATGCAAGGGGGATTGTCCGTCCATGTAATACGAAGTTGAATTTGGAAGGGAGTCCGGGTATGGCAAGAGTGATTGTGTTAGAAATCAAGGTATGTTGGATTCAGTTAAGAAAGGGTTTCACATGAAATTGGAAGTTCTAATTCGTGCCAGATACGTAAAATCTGCGTAGCCACGTTGAGGGTATAAATACATACCAAGGGGTATACCCCCAGTGTATTATTTTATGAGTATTAGATGAGAGAAAAAATTGGGGTTTAGCCTAGATTTCAATTTTATATTGAAATTTTTATGAGGAGTGTTGTAGGTACACTTTGTAAATACTGGTTGATCAATATAAGTCGAGACATTTCCGATCTATATCATTGAGTTTCATCAACCGGTGTTTTCCAGGATCTTGACAGTCTAGCCGGTGTCAGGTGTGTGGTCAGACCATCGGACAAGCGGTGTATAGTAAGCAGTCAGATCGGTCAAGCAACAATAGTTAGATTGGTGCAAGGGCATGGTCAGACCGGCGAGCCAGCGGGCAGTGCCAGATACGTAAGATCGGTCAAGCAACAATAGTTAGATCTCCGTCGAGTCTTCAATCTGGGGTAAATCTTTTAGCTTCACATAAGATTTAGATTTGGGATATGCCTATCATTCACTCCATTCTAGTAGGTTTATTAAACTATGTTTCAATCCTACAAGCTCAACGACATATTTACAAATAAAAAATAATTTATAAATAAAACTTTTATATAGGTGTTTTCAATGATCTAGAAACAAAGACTAAAAAAATAAAATATGACAAGAAACATTAACTTCAAAAAATTTAAATTTTGGCTTATAAGTGAATAAGAAAAGTGAAAAGATTTGGCTGATGTTTTTACCACATTAAAAATATTGTGGTAACTATCTCCATGAGACCATGATTCAAATTCTTGTGCAATGAGAACCGAGAAAGGTAAAGCAAACCGAGCAGCACTGCCCGATGGGGCTCACAGCAAGCTACGAAGCGAAGGAAAACTTTGGTACATCGGTTGATGCTGCGACTACGAGAGAGGTATAAAGGATCACCGAGAAACTTGGGTGAATACATGGGTTTCTTCATTGTTTAACCCACATTTGATCATTCATTTATTTTGAATGTATAATTACCATTTATTTTGTTGTGATTTGTATTATCATTATATGACATTAAGCATAACTTATATTGTTGTATTCTTACAAAAAATTTTAAATAAAATAAATATTCAAGCGTACGACGAAAAGTTAACGTGTCAGAAATTAAAAACCAGAGGGCGTATATATCAAAGCCAGTTTGCCCTCACAAATCACAAACATCTTCTGGTCCAAATATACCGGTAGAAATCTAACCGATATATTTGACCATATCACATGGTGCAACCGGTGGTCTAATGTTAAAATGGTCTGTGGCGCACATATGTTCATAGCAAACATTGTTTAGAAAGGCTATTGTAATTTTTCGAGTATTATTTAAAAGTTCAAGAACATTGTCTGTACAACATGCAGACCCCCTGGCCCAGAACCGAGTAATATTTTTCTCTTGCTCTCTACTCTCTAGGTTGCACTTTGGATATGGAGAGTATATATTAAAGATGGATATATATATATAGATATATATATATATATATGTAAAATTAGGTATGACTTGTGCTATATACACCCTAGCTAGCTAGCGGCATCCTCTAAAAGAATTTGTATATCTTCATCCTTTCATCTCGGCCAGTCCATCCAACTAAGACTGTGTTCTTTTATTAGATGGAGAAGAAAGATAAAAGATTATGTTATTTTTTATAGCTATTTTATAGTATAAAAAGTAGAAAAGTAGAATTAACAATAACAAAGTTGATAGTCTATTTTAGAAATTTGAGATGATCAAACTTCTATATAAAATCTTTTTTAAAATGTACCTTTAATAGTTTGAGAAGTGTGCACATAACAACGGGGAATAATCTGCCCCAAAGTATAGAAATCTAAAGTTGTGTTCTTTCTTGCTATAGATGGAAGATAGAAGAATAATTGTTGTGATAGCTATTTAATGTTATAAACAATACAATTAACTCTTACAACAGTTAAAATTTACTTTAGAAATATCTGATGATGAACTTTTATATCAAAAATATACTGTTTAGCAGTTTGGGAAGCGACGTATAAAAGCCGTGGGAAAATATGAGAAAAGAATGCATCCTAAGAGCCTCCTTGATAGAAAAAAAAATAAAGAATGAACTTTTAGCGGGTTTGGAGCATAGAGAAAAATTGTATAGCACTTTGGAACAAAACATTAATACTACGAATTCATTTGCAATCGAGTGTGAATGAGCTGCATCTGAATTAAGGGTGTAACAAGATCTTGCGGTTTTCCAGTGCGGTCATCCAGGCGATAGTTTCTTGTGTGTTCCAAAATCCTACAGAAATTTAATGAGAATGACCTTTTATTCATATGTTATTTCAAATTCGTGAGAAACCTTCAAACCTGAACAGAACCATTACATCCAACTACATGTCCACAGTCTAAGAAATAACGGGAGTATATCGCTTTGGACGCTCCACTCCACTCACAAGTCAAAGCCATGTACCTGCCACATATACCACGCGGCACTTCATTTCCACTTTTTCTCTTTCAGTAAGCATGACATGTGCAGTCAGGGGCCGCATCCGGGGGCTGGAGGGCGCCTGGCCTCCCCAAATGACAGCCCACCACGTACCCCCTCATCCAAAAACAAAAGGAGAATAATTACGTTGGTGCATTTTAATTTAATAATAAAATAATTATGTATATTGTCTATATAAGTTGGTGGCAAATATTTTAATTATGAAGTAAAACTCAACCATACGTATAATTTATCTATTTACTTTAATTTCAAATTTCAAAAATACTACTACGTCTATTCTAAAATATAACAATTTTATGTCTATGTATTTAGACAAATTGCTTAACTACATAGACAACTAAACTTTGCTATTTTTCAGACAAATGTAATAGTTAATAACTGAAAGATAGATAATTTTTTTCTTATTTTGTCTATGTCTAATTTGTGTATCTAATTATTTACCTAGACTTTAGTTTCGATAATATTATTACTGCTTATAATATGTATATTCCATATGTGGTATAGCTATTTATCTATTTCTTTTGTATTATCATGTGTTCTTTATTTACGTTACATTATGCATTACCTATAGAAAATCTTAAAATTATGGGCGTATTTGCAAGAGACTATAGCGCTAATCTCTCCGTGCGCACTTTTCTCGAACGGCTAAATAATGTGTTTTTGCTAAAAATGTTTATATGAAAATTGTTTAAAAAATCATATTAATCAATTTTTTAAGTTTACAATACCTAATACTTAATTAATTATATGCTAATGATTTATCTAGTTTTGCGTCGCTCATTAGACTCATTTGCATAGCAGCTGCGAACTAGCCCTATGTACATTTTACATCTTCTTTTAATAATTAGTCTCTCCATTTTTTTTATACGACGCTGTTGACTTTTAGGCATCCGTTTGACCATTCGTCTTAATCAAATATTTTATACAACATGCACTAAGTCATATTTAAAGTTACTAAATCGTAAATCAAATTATATCAAATTAATTAATAATTATATATTTTTTTAAATAAAACAAGTGATCAAACGTAAATATAAAATTCAACGGTATCGTATACAAAATGAGAGAGGACCAGTAAATATAACCCTCCTCGTATTAAGATCTGACTTCGCTCTTGTGTGCACAGTGCCGATTCTTGTCCAGAAGATAGCTAGAGAAAAACGATAGGCAGATCAGTGTACCAAAACGCAAAACATCGATACATGAGACAATCATTGGGGTGCTATTTTCGCTTCTGATTCGAGCAAATAATTTACAATGACATACTATAAAAACTTAAAAATATATAAAATTTTGTCTCGCTTTACATTAAAATATATAAAATTTTGTCTCGCTTTACATGTATATACAAGTTTTGAAATAATTTGAAAAATATATATGTGATGTGTCCCCATCACGCGGCACCGTTCCATGCTGCACCCCAACCTCGTGGCACCGAGCGGTGCTGCGTCCCTCACGAGGCACTGTTCCTGTGTACAGCCGTCAAATTTTTCTCATTGGTCATCAGACTCATCACGCTAGGCTATCCAATTATTTCTTAATTTGTCTATTGGTTCTTAAAAATAACTATAATACTACTATTTTAATTATAACTGTAAAGGTCGTCTGCAAAATACAGTTGTGAATTTAGTCCTAAAGGTCATCTGGTTCACATCGGTTTAGATATAGTCGTTTAGACGGTACTTATAACTCAATTAGTAATATTGTATTTTTAGATAAATTAATTAAGATAATTAAGTAGATAGACTAACGTGATAACCAATCATGCGACAGTTTAGTCCTGCGGAATGACCACGCAGGATCACGTGGTAGAGGCATAGTGCAATGGGCGGGGGCGCGGCATGACCCAGTGCCACACGACGGGACGCGGCACCACGTGGTGGGAGCATGGCATCGCACGGTGCCACGAACCTATTCCAAGGCACACACATATTTTTGAGATTTTTTACCATATATATACATGTAAAATAAGATAAAATATTATATATTTTCATATTTTTTAACATACTATAGCATTCTGCTTTTTACTCTCTCCGTTTTTATTATATAACTGTAAAATAAGATAAATATTATATATTTTCATATTTTTTACCATACAAAAGCATTCTGCCTTTCACTCTTCCTATTTTTACTATATAACTGTATTGACTATGTTTATGCATTGATCAACGTATATCGTATATGTTTTTCTATATTTTGTTAAACAAAAAATTAGATAAAACTATAAAGTCTTATATTGTAAAATAAAGAGAGTAAGATAATATCATTAATTTAAGACAAGTTTAACTATTTATCTCAATTCGAAAACTTGTGTAATTATCATTTATTGTTTTGGCTTTATTTATTATAAAGAATTTTAGCATAACATTATATTTGCACATTTTTTAAAAAAACTGATGAATGATCAACATGTAGCAAAAAATCAACTCAATCATCTCCTAAATACCCGCACAGATTGGAAGTATCATGGACCGGACGTAGGGATGGCAATGGGTAAATACCCATTGGGTATTGGTACCCCATACCCATACCCACCAGTAAAATTTTATACCATCAAAATACCCATACCCGTCACGGCTAGAAAAATTTCCCCATACCCATACCCGCTTGGGTAAACCTTACCCGTCGGGTCACCCATATATCCGTAACAGTTTAAACAATCTAAATTGCATAGTTTTCATATAGTATATTACACTAGATACGAGATACTTAAGATATTCATATAGTGTGGTGGAAAATGTATGGATGGTTTAAATACCTAGTATTTTGGTTAATTGGTCTAGGCTAATTTGATATTGGGCTATGATGTACATTTAAACTTGCAGGTATTTATTACCCATGGGTAAATAGGTATGAGGATCATAAGAACGTTTCCATACCCGTGTACCCATCGGATGAAGGTATTTTTTCGATTACATACCTACGGTAAATACATTTAGTTCATACTCGTACCCTAATAGAGTAAATACCATCGAATCTCAGGTCACGAGTCCCTATTGCCATCTCTAACCGGACGTTATGACGTTAAGCTACTGCACATGTTACCGTCCGTCCAATTTTACGATGACCGAGTAGACCTCTATACATGCTACAGTATCAAAATAGATTTTAGCCCTAGGGTTTAAATCCAACGGTTAAGAATAGACTGCATAAGTTACCGTAACACTGCCTACTATACATGATCCTAATCCATAGCGGCCGTAAGGAGATTATAGCGACCCAACCAACCCTTTTCCCAGTTCACTGCCATGCTACCCAGAAGCACAAGGTCTCCAGCAGCACGGAAGGCAGAATTCTATGCAGACAGTTTTCCAAACCCAGATCATAATACATTTACTGGTCATTATTTATTGCAATGGAACTCAGCTACATCACAAATGTGCAATTCACATTGTTGAAAAGTGTTTCGTGTGGCACCAGTTGCAAATTCGCCGATAGGTTTACTATTACATGGACCAGCAACAACACATTCATAAGCTAAAAACTCTATGGATACTTCTCAACCAAAAGCCTACAAATGTACACTTCCACAAATGGAGCTAACAGTGGTACGTATGGTGAAACTGCTCCAGATAAATTAGCAGGTGAATAACAGATTCAATGGACTTCAAGTATCAAGCCATATTCACCTCCACATTACTTCCGTATACCTGATATGCTTCTCAAACATCGCATTTCTGTTCGTGTCAATCTGTGGCCATGGGGGCCTGTCATTTGTTGGTGTGCACATCAAACTCTAATTAATGGTGTTCTTCGTCCTGTGTATGATTTGGCACCTCCCCTTGACTGTCAAGTGGCATGTACTGTGCCATGATAGCTCTGATCTCAGAGTCCATGTATGACTGAAAGAAACGGCACCAAGATTAATATTAGCATGCGTAAAGAGAGAAACATTGTGTTTGGGCAGATTTATAAAATTTCAGATAAATTGTTGGATTTTATAGCTGGTCGGTGAAAGTATAAGGTAAAATTTGATAGCTTATAGATTGGATAGAACTGGTAGAAAAATAGTTGTGGCAGCAGTTTGTACACGAAATATGAGACCAACTACAAGTCTGTGGCAACCCTTTAGTGACTACTGCAATTAGGATAACAGACTGACAGGCGAATGGAAATGAGTCAGAAGCGCACACAAATTGCCTCCATTTTACAGCATATGGTATAGTAATAAAATTATACAAAACCAAGATATATAGTTATTTGAGAAGGATAAAAGGTACCCCAATAAACCAAGCTGACAGATGATGAAAGCAACCACACACAACTGAGTAGCTATCATGAAACAAATGAGGAACTAATAATCAGGTAAGCATATGGTATGTAGAGTAATAATGGCTATCATCTTTTTTCCCCTCTCTTCACAAAAGACAAGTTTATTGGCTGACAGAACTCGACCAGTTTCAATCTATATATTCGAAATTCGAAAAGGTAAAAGAGATAATACCAATGCATGAAAACAGAAATGTATCACTAATGTACCACTAGGCTTTTCATCTAACCATGATCCAGGGAGTTTCTTATGACCCATGTGCAACCAAGGGATAATAAAATGCAACGGAGGAAAGGTGTTAGAATAGTTCACTTTAAAGTGGTTGAGAACACAAGTAATCAAAACATGATATAGTCACAACTACAAAAGTAACAAAAGAAATATATCTTTTCACTAACAATTCAGTTTTAGATCCATTATTACCAATGCTGATTAACAATGCAATAGCACATGTTTGGAAGCAAACTGATTAAAAATGTAACAATGTTTGCATCTGAATGAAATCCTAGTTTCATGTGTTACCACATAAACACAAAACTAAAGAGCTAGTATGATAAGGATAATACAGCACCATGGAAATCAAGGAACTTGAAAACAGCTAGTAAGAAATATATTACTTTCAGAATATCTAGTTAGTTCTAATCAATGAACCAACCATTAGACAGCAGAACAATTCATCACTTAACAATGAAAACTATGAGAATGGATATGATATTATTGGCCAGTTAGCTTACCCTTAGCCTGTATTTGTATACAACATAACTTCCTGCAGCCACGACTACCAAGACTATCAAGATTCCCCAGACTGCAGCCCACGCAGCTTTAGCCTGAACTGCTGTCTTACCTACAGAACAATCATCCAATTAAATATATTAAGTTAAATGAAATAGAAAAGATAGATGCAGAAAATATCACCAAAGATTTAGAAATTACTTATGCAAGTATCATGCTCTTTGATGTATAACAGGTCTCCACTGCAAGTACATTCATAGTCACCCCATGTATTTCTGCAGCTGCATTCTGGACACTGACAAGCTTTTCTCTGCTTGCACTCATCAATGTCTGGAAAAGCAAATGAAAATTAGTATTCACCACCAGAGCTACTGGTACAGTTTGCATTGCACAAAATTTATTCACATCGCTAACACAATAACAATGATTTATCGTAACATCTCTAAACAGTAAACACAATAAGCTTAATATATTGTATTATTCTTAAGATACCCTTGTCCTAGTTTTATGCATCAAAGTTGCAAAGGCAGTGCATTCTGCATTGCAACAGAGAATTCTTTTTCGATCAAAAAAATGTGCATTTGACCACACCACCACTTTTAGTGTGGTCGTTAATTGCTACAACATGGGTGTAGACATGGCAGCACTTGTATGGTAAGCAGCGGATTATCCCGGTGCTGAAACATTTTCCTGCAGTTAGCACTATAGTGGCATGGCTAAGATGTGGAAATAAGGTGTGACCGTGTGAGGTGGTTTATTTTTTTATATAAAAATGTTGGAAAAAATTCACAGGTAACAACGTAAAGGAGGAAACATATAGTTTTCATCAATCTGTAAGAGCACTGGTAAAACATCACTTGTTCAAAAACAGGTGTTGCAGAGTGCTTCTAGATTGTTTATCTTATAATGTTACTCGTGCCATCGAGGTAAGAACTTCCAACACCACAGATGTGTTTTCCTATTAGAATTCTAATAAGGGGGGAGCACTACTCATTGAGTACCTTCACATTTTTTAACACCATCCCCATGGAAACCAGCTGGACACTGGCATTTCCCATTTCCTGATTCCTGAAAAACAAATATTTAAGTAGGACGACTGATCAGTATTCAGGACAAGTTATAACATACACTGCTTAACAGGCCTAAGATACCTGGCAAGCAGAAAATGTTTTGCCATTGCGAGTTTCATGCCAACAACCACCATGATTTATCAAGCACTTTCCTGGTCCAGCAGCTGCAAACAAAATCATCTATGTAAGTTATCACCTACAGCAAACTTTTGAATTACATATTATGTTCAAAAAGTGATGCACAGCAGAAACAAATACATAGGACTATTAGTATCACAAGGAGAGCAAATTTATATTCATTTCAGATAAGTTCAAACCCAGAATCAACATTATAAATTGCAAGTTGCAATAATTTAGTTTTCAGTGCTTACTGGCTTCATTAAGCATCAGATAATAATAAGTACAAAATGATATTGACACTGCTGTATGTCTAGGCTTCTTCATACCAACTCCTAATAATGGACATCGTTATACAAATTTATTTGAACTGTCTGGATAAACTGAAGAAAATAAAACCAGCAAGTGTACTGAATAGTCAATACTCCTAACTGCAACCAGATGCAAGGGAAGCTAATTATTTCAATGCAATTTCTTGTGCATGTTGAAATTTGTAGATATAGCTGAGACAGGACTAATATTTCTGGGCCTATGGAAGGATACAAGCATGGGTACAGAAAGAATATTACGTTCACAGTTGCTGTAGCCATCGCCTTTAAACTGTACACCATTGAAAGTAGGGCATTCACACACTCTGCCACGGAACGTGTCCTGAACAATGTTAACAACATTGTGAGGAAATGAAGAAATTCTAAGACAGCAAATTTAAGTGAAACCATATCTCAACGTACCCTGCAAGCTGTTACATTAGCAGCTTTGTCTTGCCAGCAACCCCCGTTGTCATTCAGGCACTCATTAGTTTCTATTTCTGTGTTGAAACAACTCAAGTCTTAGTAGTCTGTATCTAACTAAATACAGCATATGGGAAAATGTAATTTATTGTATTACCATCACTAAGACAAACATTTGGCTCAGTAGTTTCCTCAAATCCAGCACAGATAGCTTTGAGGACAGCTTTCCTTTCAAGCTTACCTGTTAGTTTTCCGGGTTAAAATTAGCAAGAGCAAATGCATGTAGGTCGAAGCCTTAAAAGAAATCTTGTTGAACATCTACCTCGGTATTGACGGTTGTTCACAACAAGAGTAGGCAATATAGTAACATCTCCTCTCGAACCTTTCCCAATCTAAGCAACATTGTAGCTCATATTAGACACAAAAATATCAAAGCAGTATAAAGGGTGATATACATTCATTTATACTAGTTTTCAGTGCCTTGATTTACTGACAAACATCAACATCACAATAACCAACACATCACGAGGTTGATTCACCTGTGCATCCTGCTCCATTTTAAGCAAGGGGTGATCAGAATCAGCGTTTGGATCTCCCATGCATTTGTCTACCTTCTTTACATCAATACCTGTTTCAAGTGTAAAACAGTGTCAGCGCCACAGGTATATTGAATTAGTGTCGCCATTTTATAGAGATATCATGTGCCAGATGCCACACCATGCAATGGACTGTCAAAATAACCTACAGTAACTCAATGGTAACAAACAGGGACCAGCAAGCAGATGACCAGCACATTTCAAACATCCAATTTAAGTACATACAAGTAATCAACTAATCGGGCTTATCATTATCCAAAGAAAAGAACAAACCTAGTGATTTGATGACTGTTTCTGCACATTTCTTGTTATACTTTTTGTCCTTCATTGGGCATCTTATGTGAAAATCAGTCACATAATCCCACCAGATCCATGGTTTTTTGCTCTCATTTGCAACTTTAAATACACAAAGCTGTCTCAAATTCTCTACCACAACATCTTTTCCTTCGTAACCAGTGCTGAAATCCTGTTCTGGATCAGGTGCACAGTACCTTCCATGGTTTATACACTGGGACTTGCATTGCTTACTGACAACAAATGCTTGAGGACAGTACCAGGTGATATAATGAGGTGTGAACTGACTATAACCACCTTTCTCAAGTAGTTGAGCTGCTCCTTTAAATTCCTTGAGGAAATTCATCAACATATCACATTTAGGTCCGCATTCATCATTGCTGTTTGTCCACAACTCATATTCAACACGATCATCAGGGTGTGGAACAGCCTCCCTCCAGTCCAGATTCACATTTACCATTTCACCATCTTTAATAGACTTTTTCAATTGTTCACCGAATTTTTTATCAATTAGAGCAGAAGGAATGGTTATATTCTGTATATACTTTGCAGCCTCATCATCTTCCCGAGGTAAGTCCATAGTAATCAGTGGCTCATCCTTATCATCGACCACAAGGACCGCTGATGCACCAGCATTTTGTGCATTCCAAACCTTCTTAGCAAATAGGCAATCTGGCAAAGATAATGGGAAAACATTAGCATTTATGTCCCAGCTACGTGAGAAGCTACAACATACATGAAGGTTGCAATAAACCCGCATGGTGTCCAGTTTGGTTGTTACAATATAGAAAAGGAAGAGAAAAAACACAAGGGCCAACATCACTTGATCTCAAAAATGAACTGCAAGAGAAGAGGCATACAAATAGCAGGTAACAGAGCCTACCTCACCAATATTCTACAGAAAACTTGAAAATAAACTAATAGAGTGTGTTTTAAATAGAGAAAAGGATATGATCCATACAAAAGGAGAAAGCAGCAGTCAAATATGACAGGATTGGAGATAACAGCCAACTGAGCCAAGTACAACCTTTTGACCAATGAAGTAGGGCTGAAATGGAGCAGATAGTTTCCGTCCACTCCAGAAAAAAACGGATACGGAGGTAGCTCGGAGCGGATATTTCCCGGATAATTCGAATACGGATACGAATACGGATAATTTTCTTCAGATACAAATACAAATACGGTATGGCAGTTTCTGACGGATACGGATATTCCGACGGATATCCGAAGATTATAATGAGCGGATATCCGCGAACACCTGAAATCAGTTCAGCCCACTTGATTTCAGATCTAGCCCATCAACCTATTTACTACAAATTGCTTTTGTGTTATTAGGCTATCAATATTTGTTGAATTCATTATGTGCTATGTGGTAGACTTATGTCACTTATCTGTTACCCGTGAAATTAAATGTAACATGTTTAATCTATGATAAGGCCTAAAATGACATCTATCTCGATTAAGTTAGCTATATATATGTGGTGCTATTTGTCTTTATGAACGGTTTGAGTGGTTTGTATGTTCCGAGAAATATATATTTTCATATTCGTGTTCGACTACATCCGATCCTTATTCGTATCCGAGATAATTCATATTTGTTTCCATATCCGAGATATTCGTATATGTTTCCGTATCCGCCTAAAAATATGGAAACAAATACGGTGCGTGTGTTATCCGTCCGTATTCGCTCCGTTTTCAGCCCTACAATAAAGTGACCAAACAAAAAACAAGATATTAAAATACAAGGAATCGCCATGATCAGTTGCAACATCTGAAAATGGATGATGCCATCAGCCCATTGCCCATTTGATAACCATCAACAATGATCACAGATAACTACCAACCTATTCGTTTACCAAACAAATTAAAAGTAACACAATTCTAGCCAAGTGAATTCACACAAGCTTCTACGAGACAGAAATTCCAAATAATTCTCCGATAAAACCAGAAAGCATTTGTTGGTTCACATCTGCAGTGACTCTTACTACAGCTGTTCAGCAGTCAGTACATCCACCAATTTTATCGATAATAGAAAAAAAAAAGCACAAAAAAGAAACTGTTCAGAGCATTGCTTTACTTTTAAATGTGTGTATAGTATTCCAAAAAGAATATTCCTTCTTCACCAATTTACTAAAAATAGATAATCCCACATAATCCAAACAAATTAAACAAGCTACAATATAATAGAATGCTTCCAACAATTTCCCCAAACTGCTGACCTCCATAGCAGTGATAATTATTTTTATCACATCTGTGGCAGCGATTACCCCAAAGCCAATCACGCTTGGCAGTGTAGCCATGCTAAAAGAAACTGAATGTACTACTGATTATAGCACATGAGCCATCTCTATTCATTCCTTCACCCTGCCAACTAGGTGACTACTAGAATAAGTTAATACGCCACCTCTGCTTCACCACAAAAGTGTTGACTAAAACATAAACAAGGCAGCTCAAATCACCATTTCCCAACTTACAACCGCGCCAAATGCAAGAATAACCTACCAGCGCCAAATTCATCCATGAAACAGCGTAAACTCACGTTACACACGAAGCAGGAAAGGTATCAGGATCAGGAGGCAGACGCACTTCCGCAGTCAATGACTAGCAAGTTGGTGGCTGCAGTGGCACTTACCCGGTTTACCCCAGCAAGCAATTGTGAAATCCATTAATTTGATCAACAACCAAACACAAAAAAGTAACTGTTCACATAGTATTATTTAGGTTTAAATGTATCCGCAATATTTCAAAAGGGGACAAAACAATGCACTCCTTGTTCGCCAAACTACCTAAAAATAGATAATCCTATATTTACCAAACAAATTAAACAAGTAACGCTATAATAAAATGCTTCCACCAATTTCCCTCAAACAGCTGAAACCTCCAAAGTAGTGATAAGTTGTTTATCATATCTGTGCCAGCGCTTACCCTATAGCTAACTCGCTTGACGACAAAACCGTTCCAAAAGAAACTGAATCTACTACTGATTTATAGCACACAAAGACATATCCCCTTAGCCCTGACGACTAGACAACTGCTAGAATCAGCTAATATGCCACCTCTGCTTCACCACCGGCAAAACTGTTGAATAAACCCTACACAAGGCAGCTCGAATCGACATTTCCCATCTTACGAACGCGCCAAATGCTAGAACAACCTACCAACGCCAAATCCATCCACGAAATAGCGCGGATTCGCGGAGCGGGAAAGGGATCGGGATCGGGATCGAGATCGGGAGACGGCGGCACTCACTCCCGCGGTCGATGAGGAGGAAGTTGGGCAGCGCGCCGGGCTTGGCGCGGAAGTGGCGGTCCCCGTCGAAGGCGTCGCAGGCGTCGGCGTTTTCCTTGGGGTACACGACGGTGCCGGCCATGCTCCCGCCGTACTGCGGGACGCCGAAGTTGCCGATGGCGCTGTCGTGCCTCCCGCGCAGCGACGTCGGCGACGTCACCATCAGGCTGTTCTTCTCCACCACGAACCGCGCCTCCACCACCGCGGCGATGAGCGCCACAGCTGCCAGCAGCGGCAGCAGTACCCCCGCCCCCCGCATCGCGCCCAGCGAAGCGGCAGTGCTCGCTCGCTGCTCCGGCGGCGGCGCGGCGAGGGTTTAGATCGGAAGCGAAGCGAAGCAGAAGTGGAGAGATGGGAGCGGTTTATTTCTCTCTCCTCCCCCTCTCCCTAGCTCGAGTGGTGTTCGCGTGGAGCGCGAGCTACCTGGACCGGGTGTTGGAGACCTACCACACTGACAGGGTGGGGTCGTAGCGGTTTACGAGTGCAAGCGTGGTGAACCAGGTGTATGGAGAGATCGGACGAAGGGAGGAGAGAGTATCCGGATGAGAGAGGGAGGATGACACGTGGGTCCGCAGACCGTGGACCCACCTGTCAGTGTGGCTAGCCTAGCGTCCCGCGCCTCGTGGTCGCGTGTTCCGCGTGAGGAATTCGCGAGCCGTAGCCCGGTGGACTGCAGTGCCGGCTCGTTCCACTCGCGTGTGGACCGGGTGCAGGGAAGGCGGTGGCCGGTGGGCAGGCGTATCGTGGGGAGATCGTCGCTTGGGCCCACCGTCAGTGTGACGTACGGGTGATTCCGTGACGTGTACCGACCAATCGGACAACTTCTCGCGTGGCCGCTTGGTTTTGTTTGCAAAGCCGCATGGGGGATTTCACTTTTATATATACGCGTTACATTTGCAGGTGTTTCACAACAAAATTATATTTAACATTGAAATATGAAGGTTAAATCATAACTTTTATTTCCAGCATACCAACAAAAATAAGGTTTAAAATCACAGCATGGTAATTGCATTTTTTTTATTTTCTTTACCTTGGGCAGTTGTATAGCAGGCCAAACGGGCGACCCGGCCCAGCACAGCACGCCGACGGCACAGCCCACTAGAGCATGGCCCGTTAGGCACGGCTCCTCTAGCGAGTCGTGTCGTGCCGGCCCAGCCTAAGCACGGCCCAAGGAGGTGCTGGACCGTGACGGGCTAGCACGGCTACTGTAGCGGCACGTGGGCCAGTAGTCGGCCCAGTAGTACATCTGGCCCAAAAAATTAAAATTTGAGGTAAAAAGGAAAAAAAGGCAGAAAAAACAAAATATAAAGGAAAAAACGATAAATATAGGATAAATGTAAGGAAAATTTAGGAAATATATCATAAAATATATGGTACAAATAGGATAAACTGTGAAAAAAAATAAAAAAATGTGAGAAATATATGGGACAAATTAGAAAATCATACGAAAAATAAATGGGCTGGTGGGCCGTACCATGCCTAGGCCACGTCGTGACGGCATGCTACAGTAAATATGTCGTGTCGTGCCGGCCCATGGGCTGAGGTGTCGGCCCAAGCACGACACAGGATAACGAGCCGTGTCGGCACGGCCCACATGCTAGCGTGCCGTGCCGGGCATGGGCCAGCTATAGTATTGCCGTGCTCAGGCCGGCCTGGCCCATTTGGCCAGGTATAGGCAATTGTTGCGTTGGTATCTTTCTTGGGGATTTTTTTTTTGTTTTTCCTTTTCCATTGTGCACGTGCGTGCGTAGAAATAGCAATTGGATCTGTGGTCTGTGCCCCAATGGGTTTTGTACCTAGTGGGTGTGGGTATGAGTAGGTAGTTGCATCCATGTGTTTGCAAGTATGGAGCTCCGTGAAATTATAGATTGGATATAGGCTTTAGATTTAACCCGAGTATGCTCATTGGGCCTTGTCCTTTGGTTAACCGATCAGATCAGGCTAAGGTTGAACTGATTGGTATTCAATGATGTGGCTAACAAACCCCTTTAAAATGCATGGTATGTGACCGGTTTTGAATTTGGGGTGGATAGATCACCATCTGCGAAGAAAAAATTGTACTACTAGTGTCCAAACTCTTTACTTTAGGATTTTACAAAGTATAAGTTTTATGGTGCAGAGGAAGTGATCGGCAAGGAGGGAGATTGCTGCAATTAGCAGGTGTGTAACCAATTCCTGCAACAAGAGCCAAGATTTGAAAAGAACATAAAACTTTGGTTGCACGGTATTCAGGGGAGGTACTAGGCCTAGGCCTAGAGCAAGAGCTCGAGCCATAGGCCTATGTCCATAATATTTTTAAAATTATAAGAAATCACCTATATAATTTAAAAAATAGTTTAAGACTGTATTAACTTAGGCCTACTTTTGAATTTTTTTTCTGGATTTGTCCCTAACAGTATTTAAAATTGAATATCAAGAAGGTAATAACTATCCGTTGGACCTTCTGTTTGTTAGTTGACACTAAACTAACACTAGGATTATGATCGTACGATGATGATAATGTCCGATGATTTCCAGAACGGTGCCAACGATTGCTACATCGATAGTATAGTCAAGTTTTCATATGCTGAAATCAAAAGGTTACCTATAATTTAAACTATGCCGTAGAATTTCAGAGCTATGATGCTAATTGCTAACATTACATAGTGTGCAGGGGCAGATTATTCTTAATTGTGCTACCTTCTGACATTTACCTTTTAGTTTCAATATGATGTTAGCTTAGTATAAGTAGAGTTGATATTTTAGTTGGTAACTTTTCAGAGTGTGCAATAAGATGTATCATGCTAGCTACTAACTGATCGAGTCATTTCAGTTTCCATTATACAACATTTACTTTTTGTCCCTTTTCCCATCCACTTGCAGCTTATCTTAACCAGATTTTCCAATTTTACTACATGTTTTTCTTTGACACCACTAGAAAGGTCGTACGGATTTACCGTACATAATTATAGATTGGCAAGCTTAGTTTTTTTAGTGACTGTAATTATAAATGCATAATTCCAACTATTAGGTAGAATAATAGATATTAGCAAATTTATATTTTTTTTATAATTTCAGTAGGGTGAGAAAGTAAATGTAATGAAAATGTGTTTCATTTATTTAGCTATTTATATAAATGTGGAAAATGAGACACTAAAATTGAAATAGTAGTTTCCAAAGATTATTTCATGATTGGGTAGAAATATAGAAACGGTTTTGCAAAATAACCACGAGAAATTTTCTCTCTTGTTTTTTTAACTCCATTCACTGTCCCTTCTCTCTCTTTATCTCTTCCCTCTCTTGATATCTCTCTCTCCGGGCTGTCCAGCGGCCCATCACGGCAGCGGCGCTTCCCCTAAGCGACGGTCGCGCCCTCACGGCTGAGATCGGAGGTGGTCCGTCACCACGGCAGAGCCGGCGGAGGAGCTCAGGTGTAGTAGCTCGTCGCAGGTGGCAGAGCTCAGTGGTCACCTCGTCCCCGCGTCCCCGCGAAGATCTTGGGGCAGCGCTTTGGGGGCGGCGGACCTTGGCGGCGATGTGGGTAACCTTGGTGGCAGCGGGAGGGCCACGGTGGCAACGGTCGGGGGCGGCGACGACCGCATCCCCGCGGAGATCTCGGGGGGCGACACATCGGGGGCGCGGGCTGGGAAGGGGCGGCAGCGGCAGATCGAGGCTTGGGTAGTCCTCTCCTTGGGCCGGCTCCCGCCTTGCCTACCCCTTGATGAAGGGGGCGTGAGGTGGCTTCGTGGTTGAGCGTTGGAGTTGAGCTTGCCTCAATGGGGATTAGGAAACCGGCGAGTTTCGGAACCTCGGTGAAAAATTCCTTGTCTCTTTGTCTTCTTTACTTGTTGCATTTACATTTGTGCAATTTACATTTCTAGAGACATACTTGTGATCATTTCACCTTAGGCTTGCTAAACTAGAATTAAGAAGTATAATTTACTTTTCTAGTGATAATTGAGCCACTATCACCCTAGGGTTGCAAAACTTAACTTAGTTGCTTAGTTAGTTTTATCTTTCACCAAGCCTAGCAACTTAGGTTAGTTTTGATTAGGGGTAATTTAATTTCAAATCGCCTATTCACCCCCTCTAGTCGACATCTTAATCCTACATTATGGCAGGTGAAGAACCTAGAAAATGATGGTGATAGGAAGAGTTTTATACATGTTGAGGTCCTTGGCATAAGATAATATCCTACTATTATTTATAGATGAAATTATATCGTATATAGGATTATAAGTTCATCTCTTATAACCTAACAGTCCTTGGATAGGAGTTAGACTTCAATTTATATAGAGCATGGAAACCGAATCTCGTGATACTCAACTTAACATACTTAATGGGGTACTTGCTAAACAATCTTCCGAAGATATCAAGGATAGAAGTTTAGAGCATATCCAAGAGAATGCTAATACTTCACTCTCTAAAATTTTGTATTAGGTCTATTAAAAATAATGGATATAAAAATTACACCATTATCCAAAATAAACCAAAACTGAATAACTTGTATTTGGAACATATGTTTGCCCTAAATCTAGGATATGAGAAATTTGATTTTAGAAATGGATAAATATTGGGAATAGGCTTGTAACCTGTTGAAGATATATTTTCTAGCTTAATTCCCAAAATTTAGGTTTATGGATCAACTTTAAACACCTATTGGAGATGCTCTTACTTCCTTATCTCCAATCTCTTTCTTTATTGGATACATGAACATACCATCCCATTACAATACCAACCCATTCTTAATCTTAAATTTGGAGTTAACTTCAAGGTATTTTAATCATAGTTTATTTTTATTTTTGCTTTTAGATCGCTAAAATCATGTATATAATTTTTTTATTCACCAATTATTTTTTGTTTGCAAATATGTCAATTAGCCTTTTTTCAAGAAAAAACAAACGATGACCTACGATGGTCTAGGGTTAGGGGTTATGTGGATTTAATAGAATTAAAATTGCTACGTTTTCTAGTGAGTCAAATTAAAAATAGGTTTATAGAGAAATGTAGCACCAGTTTTAACCCAAAGCAAATATACTATGAAAATATTAAGAAAAGGGAGAATCTCTTGTATGTCTTTCGTGAAAAGTGAAGTATTTGTGCCCAAGATCTATATATTTCCTTCAGTAGGTGCACACATCTTGTATGGTAAATATACCATTGGACCAATGATGTCTTATAAGGTAAGATTGATTGGCGGAGTCAAGAGATGGAGATCTTGATTTAGCAGCGACTGCATGTCCTTTTTTTCGTGAAAGGTATGATCTCTTCACGAATCCCAGCATACCCCAGGTTAGGATGGGTAGGCTCACAACTTTACTTTTTCACTTTCACTTAGGCCCGAGCCAAGTCAGTGGGGGCACCCTATCAAGCTCCCCCTAAGAAAAATAACACATTGGGTTTATAGACCAGTTAGCAGACCCTGAGAAAAAAAAAGTTTAGTATGGGAACAAATTCTATAAGGGCTTGTTTAGTTTGTAAATTTTTTTAAAAAAACATCACATCAAATTTTTAAACACACATTTGAAGTATTAAACGTAGTCTAATTATACAACAAATTTCAGATTCCGCCTGGAGACCGCGAGTCGAATCTTTTGAGTCTAGTTAATCCGTTATTAACACATGTTAGTTACTGTAGCACTTATGGCTAATCACGTCCTAGTTAGGCTCAAAAGATTCGTCTCATGATTTTCCTCGTAACTGTGTAATTAGTTTTAATGCTCATGTATGTTTAATGTTTCATTTAGGTGTCTAAAGATTCGATGTGATGTTTTTAAAAAAAAATTTAGGAACTAAAATGACCTAAGAATTGGGATAAACTGCTAGTGCAGTACAACCAGTGCTACACTATACTAGGTCTTGCCAGTCAGAAGCGTGAAATGGTCAACTCCTTTTAAGTAGATTGGAAGAAAAGAAAACTTGGGTAGGAGCAAAACCTATACATCTATGCGGTGATGAGCACCATGAAAATGTAGGTGGTGTTTAGATTGAGAAAATTTTTTTAGAAGTATCACGTCAAATGTTTAACCGGATGTCGGAAGGGGTTTTTGAATACGAATGAAAAAACGAATTTCACGGCTAGCCTAGAAACCGCGAGACGAATCTTTTGAGCCTAATTAATCCGTTATTAGTACATGTTGGTTACTGTAGCACTTATGGCTAATCATGGACTACTTAGCCTCAAAAGATTCGTCTCGAGATTTCTTCCATAACTGTGCAATTAGTTTTTTTGGTTAATCTATATTTAATCCTTTATTTAGGTGTTTAAAATTTCGATGTGATGTTTTTGGAAAAAGAATTTGAGAACTAACAAGGCCGTAGATCCCACAGCCTATAAAGAGCCTATAAGCCTCTAATCCAACACCGCATTCTCCGATTTCAAAAAAAAAAAACACCGCTTTCTCCAAAAAGATTGAGGAACGAGAGGGAGTCAATTAAAATAAATCTTTCTAAGAGAGAAAATCTAAACAGTAACGTCAAATCACAAACTACAAGGATAAAGGTAGATGAATAGAAATTTGATCCCATTAAATTCTGCATGCTAAGGCCTTATTTAGTTCCAAAATTTTTTCCAAAAACATCACATTTGGATACCTAAATTAAACATTAAATATAAATGAACATTAAAACTAATACACAGTTACGGGAGAAATCGTGAGACGAATCTTTTGAGCCTAATTAGAACATGATTAACCATAAATGCTACAGTAACCAACATGTACTAATGACGGATTAATTAGACTTAAAAGATTCATCTCGCGGTTTCTAGGCGGAATCTGAAATTTGTTTTTCCATTATGTCCAAAAACCCCTTCGATATCCGGTCAAACGTTCGATGTGACCCCTTTAGTAAAAATTTTTGCCAACTAAACAAGCTAAAGTGGGTTGGAAAGCTTATATGCCTAATGTATGCGCAGGGTAGGTGGTTTATTCAACAGTACATGATGTCCCCTTATAACTTTTTGAAGTATTATTTCTCATACAATGGGGACTTTTTTCTTTTAGCAATCCTAACATTAGAAATAAAGTGTTTCGTGATTATACGCAGATTACAAATAGCTCAAAAAACCTTATTGCTATCAGGGGCATTAGATAACCATTTTTTATTTTTTAAATTTTTAATAAATAATTTTATTACTAAACTTCAGAGGAAAATATTTTCACCATATAAACCTTTTGGTCACAGCACCAACTTTGACGTGACAAGGTAACACTATCACACAAGTTTATTGTATATTTGTATGGCAGGCTTGCCACGCCATTATCGATGACGTGACAACATTGTCTTGCCACAGAAATAACACTGGTGTGGCAAGACTGACACGCCAACCAGTCTGCGTGGCAGCATTATCTTGTCACGCACCAACATTTTGTATATTTGTATGGCAGGCTTGCCACGCCATTGTCGATGATGTGGCAGCTGTGTCTTGCCACAGCACTAACACTGGTGTGGCAAGACTGACACGCCAACCAATCTGCGTGGCAGCATTATCTTGTCACGCACCAATATTGACGTGGCCAAAAGGTTCGCAGGGTAAAAATATTTATTAAAAATATTTAAAAAATAAAAAATCATAGATAACCCAAATGGTATAATAAGGAACTCGGAGTGGCCAAAATATATGTGAAATGCTATTTTTAGTGGCTGCTTGGATCCAGGGATTTTTTCCCTTATTACATCAGATGTTTGGATGTTAATTAGAAGTATTAAAGATAGACTGGTAACAAAACTAATTGCATAAATAAAGACTATTTCATTAGACAAATTTTTTAAGTCTAATTAGACCACGATTAGCAAATATTTACTGTAGCATCATGTTCACTAATCATGGACTAATTAGACTCAGTCATTCGTCTCGTAAAATAGTCCAGAGTATGAGGTGTGTTTTATTAATAGACTATATTTAATGTTTCTAATTATTGTCAAAATATTCAATATAACAGGAAATTAAAAAAAGTCAGGGAAAAACAATCAGGCCCTCAGCCTGTCCTCTAGTTTCATGCGAATCTGGTGATATCGGTCGTCAATTTTTGAAAAGACTGTAGCACCATATAACTCATTGAGTAGATCCTCAATTACAGGTACGAGGAATTTACGATGACTTGACTTTGCTTTCATTTCTTTTTGTTGGCTACTCCACTGATGTGCCTTAATGAAATCATAATCCTCATCTTCAGATAAGAGTGTAGAAGTGAGGAAGCCTTACTGAAATCCTAAACCTCATTTTCAGATAAGAGTGTAGAAGTGGGGGAAAGGCCTGCCCTCGATCACGGCTCAACAGATTTAATGAAACTAATTTAATGTTATCAAAATTGATATGCTGTTCTTCTATAAACTTATCAAAATAGGAGAATTTTAACTCAAAACAAACCTAAAAACATCATATAATACGATGGAACAGAGTGAGAACAGTCAGAATGGCCCAGCAAGCATGGTTAGCCATACCGCCTTGCATGCCTATACCATCGTCTTTTCGCTTATGCATATAAATCAAAATTTAAATTTTTAATCTTAAATTTAAAATTGATTTCAGGGTTTTTATCAAAATTTATATTTTAGGCTTTTAGATCACAAAAAATACGTATGTAAAAGTTTTATTCACATTGCAAATATACCATTTTGTTTTAAAATTAAAAAGCCAAACAATCAAACACCCCTAAGCCACGTTCGGCAAGAGACATAAGTTAACTTAATTCTCTCGTTTTTCGCACGTACACTTCCCGAACTACTAAATGGTGTATTTTTTTAAAAAATTTCTATACAAAAGTTGTTTTAAAACATCATATTAATCTATTTTATATTTTTTTTAATAATTAATAATTAATTAATCATATACTAATATATTACTATGTTTTCTGTACAGTCCTAGGTAAGTTAGCTTACCCACCCCATAAACAAACGCGGCCCTACTCTCCGACAACCGAGGAGACGTTTACACGAACTCGATCAAAGCATCCAACCAATGGATAATTCTCTCTTAGTGCAGTCTTCAAATCCAACCCAACACATGTTTGATTCAAATATTTTCTTTTTAAAACAAAGAAAACCTCAAAATAAACTGGACATAACATAAGCATGCAAGTTTCAAACGAAGTCTCCTTTTCTTCCATTACAGAATCATCCTGGCCGACAGCAAGATGCTGAGGACCCCAACCCCAGGACCTCAATGAACCATGCAGAGAAATTCTGCAACACTCAGTTAATCTGATTTGATCACTAACATATAGCGATCCTACAGCAACGCAGAGTCCTAACAGAGGACCTGGATGGGCAAAAAAGTGAGGCCTGATGCCATTGCAGGGTCATCAGGTGAGATCCAGATCTTCGGTTCACACAAGAACCTGCAAAACAGATTAGCATTTGTGAGATCAGTGCATACTATGACAAAGGGTCAGCAAAACAATGTCAAACTGGAGGATTGCAAATAAGCCAGCAAAGGCATGGAGCTCTTCCCCGTGAGAAAGGGGCAGTCTAACATTGGTTATTGCTTAAATGTTTAATTAAAGTGAGGATAGCAGGAGCAAGCACAAGTAGCTTCTGTAATGATCCCTACTCCCTAGTCCAAACTATCCATTCTAGTCATATAATAATTTGGTAATAACTAGAAACAATGCGCGGGCCGCGCTTACGTGCATATACATTTTGGCTCAAAAATATTGATTACACTGATTCCTTTGATATCTTATTACTTAAAGAGAACTTAATGTACTTTTTAATATCCATGTTTGTAATATATTCTCTCTGGTCAAAAATATTTGTCGTTTTAGAACAAAATTAGGTCAAAATTGTAAAATTCCGATAAGCAATTTTATATTAAAATAAATTTATAAAACCTAATGAAAGCATTTAAGGAATAATTGATGGTGGGAATTCTAGAAGTCATCAAATCTGGTCCTGAATGATAATTAATTTTGACCAGAGGGAGTATCTCCTCACCCCTATAAATAAATAAAATTAAATCCATATCTCCTAACAAAATAAAAATAATACAATATTTACAAAGCTTTTCAAATATATTTATTGAAATAATCCATTTAAAAACTTACAACAACCATACATATGTCTATGGAATATTAATTCTAATACTTAAAAAATCCATGCCTATGTCAATGGCAGAGTAAAATTTTCTACATTTTGTATACCTATGTCAATTAAATATTTTAAGGAAATATAGGAGAACTTTGCTGATTCCACAAAAAAATCCACATATTAAATAGTTACCTTATATATTGATAAGATTGCAAAATGCATTTCGAAGAGTTACAAAGTCATTTACACGTACTCTTTGCAAGCTCTAAAATCTTATATTTTGATCCTTGAACATGTAAATCTTACATTTAGATCCTCTGGTCTCTTCCACTCTTTAACCACATAAAATTATTTATTTATTACATATATATTAAAATAGAAAATTTTAATCAAAGATGAATTTTGGAAACCGTGTCATTGTTGAAAAGGATAAGTATTATAAGACTATAATACCTCACAAATGATTGTGTGATGGTGTCCGGAAGCTAGGTTGTGTACAAGTTAAATGAGTTGTGGTTGGTAAGAAACTAAATACTGTAGAAAAGATTTATATCTATATATGGATAAGTTTTGAGTATTAAAAAGCATTATGTTATAATGGTATATTTGGATTTTTGTTGGACGTTTTTAAAATTTGTAAGTGACCTATTTAGGTAAAAAGCATTCATATAAAATGGCATCTAAACTTCTTTAGTTTTTTTTTACTTTGAACATATATATATATATATATTATATATATATATATAAGTTTTATTCGTAAATTATTTTCTGTTTTGAAAATATATTGTTTGGTTTAATTTTCTTAAAGACCCCAAAGATCTATTACAAATATGTCACGGCGGCGGCAACGTCAGAGGGGTGACGACGGCGGGGCTCGGGCCGGGGCGACGTAGATCGGGGCACCACACGGCTTTGACACATGTAATTATAGATTGGCAAATTTAGTTTTTTTAGTGACTATAATTATGAAATGTACAATTCGCAGAATAATAATAACAACAAATTTATATATTTTTAAATTTCAGTGAGGTGAGAAAGTAAGAAAATGTGTTTTGTTTATTTAACTATTTATTGAAATGTGGAAAATGAGACATTAATAATAGTCTCCAAAGACTTTTTTTTGGGTAGAAATATAGAAATTGTTTTGCAAAATAATCTCTCTCATCGTCTCTCTGACCCCGAGCATCTCACGGTCCAAGTGTCCTCGAGTTATCAGAGCCGTTGGATACAGCTCATCTCACCAGCTGTAGTACTTCCCTCTCGATTCACAAAAATTCTGATGATGCCACGTGAAACAGAGCTTCAAGCGGTGCCGTGCCCTGTGAGCTCATCGGAGCCCTGCCGCCTCCATTGTGAGCTCCTCGCCTCCTCCACATTCCGCTGCCTCCCTGTGCCACCTCCGTCTGCTCCCACCAAGCAACGCCTAGCCCGGCCGAGGCGGGTAGCCCAACCTGTCTCTCTCACCCCGGCAACAGTGACCTTCTCTCTACCATCCCTTCTACCGGAGGCGGCGCTCCTTCCCATCCTCCTCAGGGAGCCAGCGGCCGATGGCGGCAACTGGCAGCGTTCTTTTCCCTCTCTGTCCCTCTCTCTTCCGGCTATCGGGCGGCAGTGGCGGGCGAGCCTCGGTGGCCGCCACGTCCCCGCGGAGATCTTGGCGGCGACGCGTCCCTCTCTCTTTCTCTTCCGGCTGTCGGGCGGCAGCGGCAGGCGGGCCTTGGCGGCGACAGGTCGAGAGCAGCAGCGGCCGCCGCGTCTCCGCGGAGATCTCGGCGTTTGCGCGTCAAGGGCGCTCACCGGGGCAGCGGTGGTGGATTGATCGACGGGGGCAGAGCTCCGGCCGAGACAAGCGGCAGAGATCGGGCGGCCGGGCCTCGGCGGGCGCCAGGTGACCTCGGTGGCGACGGGTCGGGGGCCGGCCACGGCAGATCTCAAGGGAAGCGGGCGAGCTTGGCGACGGCAGGCGCCAGGCGACTTCGGCGGTGATGGGTCGGGGGCTGCAGCGAGGTGGGCAGCGGCCGTGACGCGGAGGGCGGCGGAGCCGACAGCATGAAGACTCGGTGGCAGCAGCGGTGCAAAGGGGCGGCAGGCGACGACGGGGCGACCCGGCAGCGGCGGCCGGCGTCCTCGCGAGCACGACAAAGGAAAGAAGAGAGGCCAGCGCTCCATTTCCTGATCGCCCGGCCGTGCCATGTGGCACAATCATGGCCAATCAATCTTTGTACTAGATGTCACGAAACAAATGGGTCAAGTTGGATGAAAATGGGTGTTGCATACTAAGAGCATGGCTAATAATATAGCCAATAAGCTAGCTATAAGACTTCTTGTAGTCTTCTTATAGCCCACTCATATAATAGTTAGCTCTTTATCTTTAATGCAAGACCCACATGTCTGTCGAACATGCGGCTTCTCCTCTCTCTCCTCTCTTCTCTCTTCCACATTAGCATTTAGCTAGCTTATAGTGTCACACCCGGAGTTTCGTCCTAAGCCTAAGTCGTAAAAAGAAATCCGTAAATAACAATTGGCTTAATTAACTCAGGAAAAATCCCTCTAAAAGGATTAATTCACTTAAATCGAGGCTCGCAAATCGACTAACAGGATTTAAATTCAAATTGCAGAAGTATAAAATTTGGCCAAACAAATTAATTTAAAACTCGGCAAAAGTGGGGTTTTCCTTTTTCCCTCCTTTTTCCTTTCTTTTTCCCTTCCTTCTCAAATTGGGCGGAAGTCCAATTTTCCTCCCTCTCTCTTTTTCCTTTTTCTTTCTCTTTTTCTTTTCCTTCCCGGGCCGGCCCAGCCGAGCCGGCCCATCCTCCTCCTCGGCCGGCCCAGCCGACCGGCCTCCCTCCGCCCGCCACCGCGCGCTCCGCCTGGGCCGCCGCTCGGCCCAGCTAGCCGCTCGCCCGCGCCGCGAGTCCGCGTCGCCTCCCTCCTCTCTCCCGCGCCACTGACAGGTGGGGCCCACCCGTCAGTGACTGTTCCGCGCCCGCGCCCGCGACGCGCCGCGTCCGAGCCGAACTCCGCCGCCGCGCCGCAACCACCGCCGCCGCATCTGCCGCCGCCGGGACCGCGTCGTCGCCGACTCGGTCTCCAACCTCCGCCCGCCCTAGCCGGTCGCCGCCACCCTATAAATCCCGAGTCGCCGCGCGCCGTCGCTCGCTTTCCATCGTCGCTCGAGTCGCCGCCGCGCTGCCGCCGTTCGTCGCCACCGCGCAATCTCGTCGCCCGTCGCCGGTCGTCGCCGCTCTGTTGCGTCACCACCTCCGTCCCTCTGTCGTCGACTTGTTGCCGCTCTCGCCGTCACCAGGGAGCCTCCTCGGCGCCGCGCGTTCCCTTGTCGCCCGGCCGCCGCCGCGTCTCGCCCGTCGCTGCCGCCGATCGATCTCCACCGCCACCACCGATCTCCCGCACCCGCCCGCGTCGCCACCTTCGCCTCGGTCTCGCCGACCCGTCCGCGCCCTCGCCGTCGCCGGTGAGCCACCGCACCCTCCTCCCCTCTTTCTCCCCCTTTCCGGCCGACCGCCGCCGAGTCGCGTGCCGTCGCCGGACGAGGCCGAAGCCCGCCGCTCCCGTCGGCCACCGTGGTCGTCGTCGCCTCCGCGTCGCCGACGTCTGGCCGCCGTCTCTTGCGCCCGCGCGTGCCGCGCTGCCGCCGCTCGCCAGCCGCCGTCTCTTGCGCCCGTGCGTCGCCGCCCCGGCCGTCGTTGCCGTCGCGCCGTCACCGCTCGCCGGTCGTCGCCGTCGCCGTCGCCGTGCGCCGCCGCCGCCGCGTCGCCCGCCGCTCCCGCCGGTCGCCGCCGTCCGCCGAGCCGCGCGTTCGGTCCCCAGCTCTCTGTTCCCTCTCGCTGACGAGTGGGTCCCACTCGTCAGTCACTCCCCGCGCCCGCTCTCTCTCTCTCCTCCCGGGTCCCGCATGTCAGTCTCTCCCTTCCCCCTCTCTCTCACCGACAGGTGGTCCCCACCTGTCAGCCGTCAGCTTCCTCTCTCCTCGCTGACGTCAGCAGCCCCATTAATTGCGCAATAATTGATTTAGGACTTTTCTGTTTAGTTAAAAAACCGAGAAAACTTCTAAAATTCATAAGTAATTCATCTAGTCTCCGTTTAGGTCCATTCAAATTTCATTAAATTCATAAAATTATCAAGAATCCATTAAAAATAGTTTCTTTTGCTGTTTCAGTAGAGTTTGTGCCTGTTTTATTTATTTTTGTGCTTTGTCGCTTAGATTCGGACCCCGCCGAAGAGCCGGTTTACTTCGAGATCGTCGCCGAAGTTGCCCAAGGGCCAGAGCAAGGCAAGTGACACTCATCCTTGAACATATTGAACCCATTATTGCAAATTCCCCGCTTTATTATTTCAAATATGCATTGTTTTAATTAAAGTACTTACTTTATGCTATTTTCGGGTAAACCTTATTATTATGCCGTTGTTTATCCAACTTTGTTCATTGCTGGACCAGGGGTAACTTGATTAGAGTCAGGCCTAGGTTAATGCTTAGCCATGCTTAGAACAAGTAGCTCATGGGATCACATTTAATTGTGCTTAGTTCTGAATAGCCGAGATAATGATTCACTACCCGGTTCGGGTTAATGTCAACTAAAATATTGATAATGGTGGGCTGTGGGTGCATGGTTTTGAGAGTCGCACCCATGGCGATTAAGGACCGGTTCACGGGAAACCCTGGAAGTCGATAAGTGCTAACCACATGCCGAAATGGGTAAGGTGGGATTTGGAGCATGACTTCGAACTATTTGACGTACCCAGGCAAGGGTAGGCGTGATGGAGTATGGACGGGCAATCGTGGTGTAACGAAAGCTTCTCCTGCTTCCGGATCTACCGAGGCGCAAGAGGGGACTGCCCGACTTGGTGTAAAGGAGGGGGTGAAACCTGAAGTGTGGTACGATTAAATAGGGAGGGTTGTGTAACGGGTCCTATCACGGTCTCCTTTCCGGTATGCCGTGGTGGTATGTCGGCGCACGTTCAAGTGTAGTGGAGTCGTGTCTTGTGGGTACAGTAGTACACCTCTGATCAGAGTATAAACTATTCGAATAGCCGTGCCCACGGTTACGGGCGAACTCCCAGCTTCACTGTGATTAGTGAACCCTAATAACTTGAGTAAAATCTGTTGTCACTTGGGACTACTGCAGCGTGGGGTAACGTTGAGTAGTGGTTGGGCCTGTTGCAACGTGGTGTAACGTTGGACAGTGTTGTGGTATTTTACAACTGCTTATTTTATTTATGCTTTACTGTATTTAAATTACCTTTATTTCTTTCAGTCTCTGTTATTTATTTAAATTGCTGCTTTGTCGCAACTAACCCGAGCCTGTCCTTGTTAATCCCATTGCATCATTTGTTTCCCCCTTGTCCGTGTTACTTGTTGAGTACGGTGGTTTGTACTCAGCCTTGCTTACCTTTCCCAACCCAGAGCTAGAAGCAGAGTCCGATGGAGGTGCCTCTCAGGAGTGAGCTGTTCCGCCGTCGAAGTGTTGCCTGTGGACTGGAGCCGTACCCGCTGGAGCTAGTCTGCCCCTTTGTTTTTCTTTCCGCTGCATTTCCGCTAGAATAAGTGTAATTTTTGCAGTTGTTTATAAGAACGATGGTTATGTAATCAACATTGTCTTTTTGTGTACCCTGGCTGGTCCTGGACAGGGATTCAATACACAATTAAGTTCAGAAATTCGTGTGAGTAATTTCTGGGCGTGACAAGTTGGTATCAGAGCCTCCTTTGACCGTAGGATCAGCCCAATGGAAACCCTAAGAGCCCTCTGCTTTTCATGTTTGTGCATAGTTTGCGAAAGTGGGAGTGTTTTTCAAAAGCGTGAGTGATTTAAAAAGACAAAACCCCTTTTGTTGAAAAGCGTGAGTAAATCGATTTACGGGTAAAACTTTATTTACTTTTTTTTTCTTTTATGATTTATTTATCTTGAAATAAAATTTTGCATCTATTGATTCCAAATCCCTGTGCTCTTTAGATGGCTGACCACCCCTTGTACCATCGTGGAAACGGAATGGCTGGATTCGTGGCAGAGTTGGCAAGAGTCTCATTCACCGCAGGATACCCCTATGAGCCGGAGTACACCACGATCCATCCTCTTGAAGGCGAGTTTCCCCACCGAGTAAGATTGGAGCTACATGGAATCCCCGGTTTCCTCCCTAACTTGGAAGCAGAAGGAGCTGGAGGTTCGCATGAGCATGCCTGCCAGGAAGCTGCCTACAGTCTGATGACAACGCTCAGGGCCAGGCATGACCTGACGTTTCGGCATTCGGCTTATCGGTATCACCCTGGTCGTGGATCCAATTCCATGGTCAGTAGGTTTCGGTCTGCCCGAAGTGAGCAAGACCCTACCTTCGGTAGGATGTGCACGGTGCTGCAGGGCCTCGACCAGATGCATCACGACCTCCACGAAGCGTCCAAGGCTCTAAACGACGCCAAGCTCACTCAGATCGCTCGTCTGCAAGATGAGGTCGACCGCTTGAAGAAGGAGAATGCCAGGCTCAAAGGACTCCCAGAGCCCGAAGGTGCAAGGTGTCGCACGACGGCAAGGAAGCGAACCCGTGGACCGCCCAGAGTTCAGTCCTACCCCGGTGCCCCGGATGGATCAGGACCCCTGATGCAGATAGTGCCAACCTCTCCGACCCCAGTGCCCGAGGAAGGTGTCTCCCCGTTCAACGCAACAAGGAACCGCAACAGGGTCGTCACGGTCTCGAGCAGCAGCGAGTCCGCTTCTGGTGAAGATGAAGATGGCCTCCCCAGCAACTCAAGAAGCCGCTCTGAAGACGAGGAAGAAGATCCGTCCCCTGTCGTCGATCGTCGCTCTCCTTCCGTGCCCTAGACGCCGCCCTTAGCTTCGTTTTAGTCGTTGTGTGCTAGTTTTGGTGTGTTAGGTTTGCTTCGCTTGGGGCTAGTGGTGAACCATAGCAGTAGTGGGGTTATGGTTGTGCCGCCAGGAGTTGTGTGGTTTTTAAGTGTGTTTCTTAAGCAAGACAATTACAGTTCACTAATTAAATAAAGCCCCTGTTTGCTTAGTCGTTTCTTTTTCTTCTTTCTCTTTCTGTCCTCCCGCCCCGCAGATGGTGAACACCCGCCACGGCAACCGCGACACCGACCAGTCCAGCACCGGAGGACCGCCCCCGCCGCCCCCGCCGCCCCCACCAGAGAACCCGTCGCTTGCCCAGGTTCTTGCTAACCAGACGCAGATGCTCTCTTGGATGATGCAGCAGATGCAACAGCAACAGCAGCAACACCAACAACTGCTACAACAGCTTCTAAATCAAAGTCAGAATAACCAGCAACAGCAGGGACCACCCCCAGTGCAGTCCAAGTTGCCGGAGTTCCTCCGCGTCCGTCCCCCAACTTTCTCAAGCACCACCAACCCCATGGAGGCAAGTGATTGGCTCCATGCTATCGAGAAGAAGCTCAACTTATTGCAGTGCACTGACCAAGAGAAGGTTTCCTTCGCCGCACATCAACTGATGGGTCCCGCCTCCGCTTGGTGGGATAATTTCCTGGCTACCCGCACTGCTACCACAGAAGTGACTTGGGCGGAGTTCTGTCTTAACTTCCGCAAGGCCCATATCCCTGACGGGATAGTCACCCAGAAGAAGCGTGAGTTCCGCGCTCTGCAGCAAGGTACCAAGACAGTGACAGAGTACCTTCATGAGTTCAATCGCCTAGCGCGATACGCTCCCGAGGATGTCCGCACCGACGCCGAAAGGCAAGAAAAGTTCCTCGGAGGCTTGGATGATGAACTGAAGAAGCAGTTGCTTTCGGGCGACTATGCTGATTTTGAGAAACTAGTGGACAAGGCCATCCGTCAAGAGGACCAGCACCTCCAGATGGACAAGAAGAGGAAGGCTTCGCAGTTCAGGTCTAACCAGCCGCCTCCTCAGAAGCCCCGATTCCACACCGGTCCCTATCCTCAGAATCAACAACACGGGCAATCAACCTTCATTGTCCGCCAACATCGTCCTTACAACCCCAACAACTTCTCCAGTGCTTCGTCCCAGCGTGCTCCACCTCAACGCGCTCTTCCTGCCCTAGCTCCCCGGCAACAGAATGCTCCTCCACCGACAGCTCAACCTCCTCCAGCCAGGAAGGATGCGGGTGCAAAGCCTGGGGTGTGCTACAACTGTGGCGACCCAGGTCACTTTGCTGACAAGTGCCCGAAGCCGAAGCGCAGTGGGCAAAGGTTTGTGCAAGCTCGCGTGAATCACGTCACCGCCGAAGAAGCACAGGCTGCGCCAGAAGTAATACTGGGTACGTTTCCTGTCAACTCCGTACCTGCTACAATACTTTTTGATTCTGGTGCTACACACTCTTTTATTTCAAGGAAGTTTGTGGGAATGCTTGGGTTAAAAAGGGAAAAGTTAAGAGATCCGATGCGGGTTAACACTCCAGGGCATAGTATGTTTTCGGACCTTTATAGCCCTGTTGTGCCCATAGAAATCCAAGGGACACCCTTTCTAGCCAATCTCATCCTTCTCGAATCTAAAGACCTAGATGTCATTTTGGGAATGGACTGGCTTACCAAGCATCAAGGAGTGATTGATTGTGCCAAGCGTACAGTCACCTTGACCAGTGAAGAAGGTAAAGTGGTGACTTATCAGTCGCTGGAGTCAGTGTCAACCAGGACTTGTTTGAATCAGATGGAAGCCGAAGAGCAGCCCTCGGAAAAAGACAAAGACCCAAAGAAGTTGGAAGACATACCAGTGGTTTGTGAGTATCCGGAGGTGTTTCCAGATGATCTCACAACGATGCCGCCAGAAAGAGAGATCGAGTTCCGTATCGACTTGGTACCCGGAACCGCACCGATCTATAAGAGACCCTACAGGATGGCCGCCAATGAGATGGCAGAAGTGAAGAAGCAAGTGGATGAACAGCTTCAGAAAGGTTACATCCGCCCGAGTACCTCGCCTTGGGGTGCCCCGGTTATTTTTGTTGAGAAGAAGGACAAAACTAAGAGAATGTGTGTGGACTATCGTGCTTTGAACGATGTCACTATCAAGAATAAGTATCCTCTGCCAAGGATTGATGACCTATTTGATCAGTTGAAGGGAGCCAGAGTTTTCTCCAAGATCGATTTGAGATCAGGGTATCACCAGTTGAGAATTCGGGAAGAAGATATCCCTAAGACGGCATTCATTACTCGCTATGGCTTGTATGAGTGTACGGTAATGTCGTTTGGACTTACCAATGCCCCGGCATTCTTCATGAATCTCATGAATAAGGTGTTCATGGAATACCTGGATAAGTTTGTGGTTGTCTTCATCGACGACATTCTTGTCTACTCCAAGTCAGAAGAAGAGCACGAGCAACATTTGCGGATTGTGCTAGAAAAGCTAAGGGAACACCAGTTGTACGCCAAGTTCAGCAAGTGTGATTTTTGGCTGCATGAAGTGAAGTTCCTTGGCCATGTGATCAATGCCCAAGGTGTAGCCGTAGACCCCAGTAATGTGGAGTCAGTGATCAAGTGGACCCCGCCTAAGACGGTTTCCCAAATCAGGAGTTTCTTAGGACTTGCGGGCTATTACCGCCGGTTCATTGAGAATTTCTCAAAGATAGCCAAGCCAATGACACAGTTGTTGAAAAAGGAAGAGAAGTTCAAGTGGTCAAGAGAGTGCGATAGGAGTTTTGAAGAGCTCAAGCAAAGGTTGGTTTCGGCACCCGTGTTGGTTTTGCCGGATCAAACGAAGGACTTCCAGGTTTACTGTGACGCATCCAGATCAGGACTGGGATGTGTGCTAATGCAAGAAGGAAAGGTGGTTGCTTACGCCTCTCGTCAGTTGAGACCACATGAGGGTAACTACCCGACTCACGACTTGGAATTAGCAGCTGTGGTGCATGCCCTAAAGATTTGGCGACACTACTTGATCGGTAACAAGTGTGAAGTGTATACGGATCATAAGAGTTTAAAGTATATCTTTACACAACCGGATTTGAATCTCCGTCAGCGAAGATGGTTGGAATTGATCAAGGATTATGATCTAAGTATCCACTACCATCCAGGCAAAGCGAATGTAGTTGCAGATGCCTTGAGCCGGAAGAATTACCGCAACGCTGCGATGTCAACAGAAGTTTGTGAGCAGTTGCAACAGGAGTTTGAACGACTAAATTTGGGTTTAGTCGACGAAGGTTTTGTGGCAGCCCTAGAAGCGCAGCCCACTTTGGTGGATCAAGTACGCCAATCCCAAGCAAATGATCCGGAGATAGCCGAACTAAAGAAAAATATGCGAGTTGGTAAGGCTCGAGATTTTTCAGAAGATGAACATGGAACAATCTGGATGGGAAACAGGTTGTGCGTACCAGATAACAAGGAGTTGAAGGAGTTGATACTCCAAGAAGCTCATCAAACCCAGTACTCTATTCACCCCGGGAGTACTAAGATGTATCAGGACCTCAAAGAAAAGTTTTGGTGGGTTAGTATGAAGAGAGAGATTGCAGAATACGTCGCCTTGTGCGATGTTTGTCAACGAGTCAAAGCAGAACACCAAAGGCCAGCAGGACTATTGCAACCTCTCCAGATTCCAGAATGGAAATGGGAAGAAATCGGGATGGATTTCATCACTGGTTTACCAAGGACTGCTGCTGGTCATGACTCGATTTGGGTAATTGTTGATCGATTGACAAAGGTCGCTCATTTCATACCAGTTCACACTACCTACTCAGGGAAAAGATTAGCCGAGATTTACTTGGCTAGGATCATGTGTCTACATGGAGTACCGAAGAAGATCGTTTCTGACCGTGGGAGTCAGTTTACTTCAAAGTTTTGGCAGAAGCTACAGGAAGAATTGGGAACCCGACTGAACTTCAGTACGGCTTATCATCCCCAGACAGATGGTCAGACAGAGAGGGTAAATCAGATTCTTGAAGATATGCTCAGAGCTTGCGCTCTCGACTTTGGTGGAACTTGGGATAAGAATCTACCGTATGCAGAGTTCTCATACAACAACAGTTATCAAGCCAGTCTGCAGATGGCACCTTTTGAAGCATTGTATGGGCGAAAGTGTCGTACACCCCTCTTCTGGGATCAAACAGGAGAACGTCAAGTTTTTGGGACTGAAGTTTTAAGCCAAGCGGAAGAAAAGGTCAGAATAATCCGTGAAAGGTTGAAAACGGCCCAAACCAGACAGAAGAGTTATGCGGATAATCGTCGAAGGGACTTAGCCTTCGAAGCAGGAGACTATGTGTACCTCCGCGTCACACCTTTGCGAGGAGCGCACCGGTTTCAGACCAAAGGAAAATTGGCACCACGTTTCGTGGGACCATACCGGATAGTGGAACGCAGGGGAGAGGTTGCGTATCAGTTGGAACTCCCCGCTAACATGGCCGGAATCCATGACGTGTTCCATGTGTCGCAGCTCAAGAAGTGTCTCCGTGTGCCTGAGGAACAGGCCAACTCCGAGCACATCGATCTGCAGGAAGATCTAACTTATGTGGAGAAGCCAGCACGGATTCTAGAAACCAGTGAAAGGAAAACTCGGAACCGTGTGATCAGATTCTGCAGGGTTCAGTGGAGTCACCACTCAGAAGAAGAAGCAACATGGGAAAGAGAAGATGAGCTCAAGGCCGCCCATCCGCACCTCTTCGCCAGTGCCTCCGAATCTCGGGGTCGAGATTCCGTTTAAGGGGGGTAGGTTTGTCACACCCGGAGTTTCGTCCTAAGCCTAAGTCGTAAAAAGAAATCCGTAAATAACAATTGGCTTAATTAACTCAGGAAAAATCCCTCTAAAAGGATTAATTCACTTAAATCGAGGCTCGCAAATCGACTAACAGGATTTAAATTCAAATTGCAGAAGTATAAAATTTGGCCAAACAAATTAATTTAAAACTCGGCAAAAGTGGGGTTTTCCTTTTTCCCTCCTTTTTCCTTTCTTTTTCCCTTCCTTCTCAAATTGGGCGGAAGTCCAATTTTCCTCCCTCTCTCTTTTTCCTTTTTCTTTCTCTTTTTCTTTTCCTTCCCGGGCCGGCCCAGCCGAGCCGGCCCATCCTCCTCCTCGGCCGGCCCAGCCGACCGGCCTCCCTCCGCCCGCCACCGCGCGCTCCGCCTGGGCCGCCGCTCGGCCCAGCTAGCCGCTCGCCCGCGCCGCGAGTCCGCGTCGCCTCCCTCCTCTCTCCCGCGCCACTGACAGGTGGGGCCCACCCGTCAGTGACTGTTCCGCGCCCGCGCCCGCGACGCGCCGCGTCCGAGCCGAACTCCGCCGCCGCGCCGCAACCACCGCCGCCGCATCTGCCGCCGCCGGGACCGCGTCGTCGCCGACTCGGTCTCCAACCTCCGCCCGCCCTAGCCGGTCGCCGCCACCCTATAAATCCCGAGTCGCCGCGCGCCGTCGCTCGCTTTCCATCGTCGCTCGAGTCGCCGCCGCGCTGCCGCCGTTCGTCGCCACCGCGCAATCTCGTCGCCCGTCGCCGGTCGTCGCCGCTCTGTTGCGTCACCACCTCCGTCCCTCTGTCGTCGACTTGTTGCCGCTCTCGCCGTCACCAGGGAGCCTCCTCGGCGCCGCGCGTTCCCTCGTCGCCCGGCCGCCGCCGCGTCTCGCCCGTCGCTGCCGCCGATCGATCTCCACCGCCACCACCGATCTCCCGCACCCGCCCGCGTCGCCACCTTCGCCTCGGTCTCGCCGACCCGTCCGCGCCCTCGCCGTCGCCGGTGAGCCACCGCACCCTCCTCCCCTCTTTCTCCCCCTTTCCGGCCGACCGCCGCCGAGTCGCGTGCCGTCGCCGGACGAGGCCGAAGCCCGCCGCTCCCGTCGGCCACCGTGGTCGTCGTCGCCTCCGCGTCGCCGACGTCTGGCCGCCGTCTCTTGCGCCCGCGCGTGCCGCGCTGCCGCCGCTCGCCAGCCGCCGTCTCTTGCGCCCGTGCGTCGCCGCCCCGGCCGTCGTTGCCGTCGCGCCGTCACCGCTCGCCGGTCGTCGCCGTCGCCGTCGCCGTGCGCCGCCGCCGCCGCGTCGCCCGCCGCTCCCGCCGGTCGCCGCCGTCCGCCGAGCCGCGCGTTCGGTCCCCAGCTCTCTGTTCCCTCTCGCTGACGAGTGGGTCCCACTCGTCAGTCACTCCCCGCGCCCGCTCTCTCTCTCTCCTCCCGGGTCCCGCATGTCAGTCTCTCCCTTCCCCCTCTCTCTCACCGACAGGTGGTCCCCACCTGTCAGCCGTCAGCTTCCTCTCTCCTCGCTGACGTCAGCAGCCCCATTAATTGCGCAATAATTGATTTAGGACTTTTCTGTTTAGTTAAAAAACCGAGAAAACTTCTAAAATTCATAAGTAATTCATCTAGTCTCCGTTTAGGTCCATTCAAATTTCATTAAATTCATAAAATTATCAAGAATCCATTAAAAATAGTTTCTTTTGCTGTTTCAGTAGAGTTTGTGCCTGTTTTATTTATTTTTGTGCTTTGTCGCTTAGATTCGGACCCCGCCGAAGAGCCGGTTTACTTCGAGATCGTCGCCGAAGTTGCCCAAGGGCCAGAGCAAGGCAAGTGACACTCATCCTTGAACATATTGAACCCATTATTGCAAATTCCCCGCTTTATTATTTCAAATATGCATTGTTTTAATTAAAGTACTTACTTTATGCTATTTTCGGGTAAACCTTATTATTATGCCGTTGTTTATCCAACTTTGTTCATTGCTGGACCAGGGGTAACTTGATTAGAGTCAGGCCTAGGTTAATGCTTAGCCATGCTTAGAACAAGTAGCTCATGGGATCACATTTAATTGTGCTTAGTTCTGAATAGCCGAGATAATGATTCACTACCCGGTTCGGGTTAATGTCAACTAAAATATTGATAATGGTGGGCTGTGGGTGCATGGTTTTGAGAGTCGCACCCATGGCGATTAAGGACCGGTTCACGGGAAACCCTGGAAGTCGATAAGTGCTAACCACATGCCGAAATGGGTAAGGTGGGATTTGGAGCATGACTTCGAACTATTTGACGTACCCAGGCAAGGGTAGGCGTGATGGAGTATGGACGGGCAATCGTGGTGTAACGAAAGCTTCTCCTGCTTCCGGATCTACCGAGGCGCAAGAGGGGACTGCCCGACTTGGTGTAAAGGAGGGGGTGAAACCTGAAGTGTGGTACGATTAAATAGGGAGGGTTGTGTAACGGGTCCTATCACGGTCTCCTTTCCGGTATGCCGTGGTGGTATGTCGGCGCACGTTCAAGTGTAGTGGAGTCGTGTCTTGTGGGTACAGTAGTACACCTCTGATCAGAGTATAAACTATTCGAATAGCCGTGCCCACGGTTACGGGCGAACTCCCAGCTTCACTGTGATTAGTGAACCCTAATAACTTGAGTAAAATCTGTTGTCACTTGGGACTACTGCAGCGTGGGGTAACGTTGAGTAGTGGTTGGGCCTGTTGCAACGTGGTGTAACGTTGGACAGTGTTGTGGTATTTTACAACTGCTTATTTTATTTATGCTTTACTGTATTTAAATTACCTTTATTTCTTTCAGTCTCTGTTATTTATTTAAATTGCTGCTTTGTCGCAACTAACCCGAGCCTGTCCTTGTTAATCCCATTGCATCATTTGTTTCCCCCTTGTCCGTGTTACTTGTTGAGTACGGTGGTTTGTACTCAGCCTTGCTTACCTTTCCCAACCCAGAGCTAGAAGCAGAGTCCGATGGAGGTGCCTCTCAGGAGTGAGCTGTTCCGCCGTCGAAGTGTTGCCTGTGGACTGGAGCCGTACCCGCTGGAGCTAGTCTGCCCCTTTGTTTTTCTTTCCGCTGCATTTCCGCTAGAATAAGTGTAATTTTTTCAGTTGTTTATAAGAACGATGGTTATGTAATCAACATTGTCTTTTTGTGTACCCTGGCTGGTCCTGGACAGGGATTCAATACACAATTAAGTTCAGAAATTCGTGTGAGTAATTTCTGGGCGTGACAAGTTGGTATCAGAGCCTCCTTTGACCGTAGGATCAGCCCAATGGAAACCCTAAGAGCCCTCTGCTTTTCATGTTTGTGCATAGTTTGCGAAAGTGGGAGTGTTTTTCAAAAGCGTGAGTGATTTAAAAAGACAAAACCCCTTTTGTTGAAAAGCGTGAGTAAATCGATTTACGGGTAAAACTTTATTTACTTTTTTTTTCTTTTATGATTTATTTATCTTGAAATAAAATTTTGCATCTATTGATTCCAAATCCCTGTGCTCTTTAGATGGCTGACCACCCCTTGTACCATCGTGGAAACGGAATGGCTGGATTCGTGGCAGAGTTGGCAAGAGTCTCATTCACCGCAGGATACCCCTATGAGCCGGAGTACACCACGATCCATCCTCTTGAAGGCGAGTTTCCCCACCGAGTAAGATTGGAGCTACATGGAATCCCCGGTTTCCTCCCTAACTTGGAAGCAGAAGGAGCTGGAGGTTCGCATGAGCATGCCTGCCAGGAAGCTGCCTACAGTCTGATGACAACGCTCAGGGCCAGGCATGACCTGACGTTTCGGCATTCGGCTTATCGGTATCACCCTGGTCGTGGATCCAATTCCATGGTCAGTAGGTTTCGGTCTGCCCGAAGTGAGCAAGACCCTACCTTCGGTAGGATGTGCACGGTGCTGCAGGGCCTCGACCAGATGCATCACGACCTCCACGAAGCGTCCAAGGCTCTAAACGACGCCAAGCTCACTCAGATCGCTCGTCTGCAAGATGAGGTCGACCGCTTGAAGAAGGAGAATGCCAGGCTCAAAGGACTCCCAGAGCCCGAAGGTGCAAGGTGTCGCACGACGGCAAGGAAGCGAACCCGTGGACCGCCCAGAGTTCAGTCCTACCCCGGTGCCCCGGATGGATCAGGACCCCTGATGCAGATAGTGCCAACCTCTCCGACCCCAGTGCCCGAGGAAGGTGTCTCCCCGTTCAACGCAACAAGGAACCGCAACAGGGTCGTCACGGTCTCGAGCAGCAGCGAGTCCGCTTCTGGTGAAGATGAAGATGGCCTCCCCAGCAACTCAAGAAGCCGCTCTGAAGACGAGGAAGAAGATCCGTCCCCTGTCGTCGATCGTCGCTCTCCTTCCGTGCCCTAGACGCCGCCCTTAGCTTCGTTTTAGTCGTTGTGTGCTAGTTTTGGTGTGTTAGGTTTGCTTCGCTTGGGGCTAGTGGTGAACCATAGCAGTAGTGGGGTTATGGTTGTGCCGCCAGGAGTTGTGTGGTTTTTAAGTGTGTTTCTTAAGCAAGACAATTACAGTTCACTAATTAAATAAAGCCCCTGTTTGCTTAGTCGTTTCTTTTTCTTCTTTCTCTTTCTGTCCTCCCGCCCCGCAGATGGTGAACACCCGCCACGGCAACCGCGACACCGACCAGTCCAGCACCGGAGGACCGCCCCCGCCGCCCCCGCCGCCCCCACCAGAGAACCCGTCGCTTGCCCAGGTTCTTGCTAACCAGACGCAGATGCTCTCTTGGATGATGCAGCAGATGCAACAGCAACAGCAGCAACACCAACAACTGCTACAACAGCTTCTAAATCAAAGTCAGAATAACCAGCAACAGCAGGGACCACCCCCAGTGCAGTCCAAGTTGCCGGAGTTCCTCCGCGTCCGTCCCCCAACTTTCTCAAGCACCACCAACCCCATGGAGGCAAGTGATTGGCTCCATGCTATCGAGAAGAAGCTCAACTTATTGCAGTGCACTGACCAAGAGAAGGTTTCCTTCGCCGCACATCAACTGATGGGTCCCGCCTCCGCTTGGTGGGATAATTTCCTGGCTACCCGCACTGCTACCACAGAAGTGACTTGGGCGGAGTTCTGTCTTAACTTCCGCAAGGCCCATATCCCTGACGGGATAGTCACCCAGAAGAAGCGTGAGTTCCGCGCTCTGCAGCAAGGTACCAAGACAGTGACAGAGTACCTTCATGAGTTCAATCGCCTAGCGCGATACGCTCCCGAGGATGTCCGCACCGACGCCGAAAGGCAAGAAAAGTTCCTCGGAGGCTTGGATGATGAACTGAAGAAGCAGTTGCTTTCGGGCGACTATGCTGATTTTGAGAAACTAGTGGACAAGGCCATCCGTCAAGAGGACCAGCACCTCCAGATGGACAAGAAGAGGAAGGCTTCGCAGTTCAGGTCTAACCAGCCGCCTCCTCAGAAGCCCCGATTCCACACCGGTCCCTATCCTCAGAATCAACAACACGGGCAATCAACCTTCATTGTCCGCCAACATCGTCCTTACAACCCCAACAACTTCTCCAGTGCTTCGTCCCAGCGTGCTCCACCTCAACGCGCTCTTCCTGCCCTAGCTCCCCGGCAACAGAATGCTCCTCCACCGACAGCTCAACCTCCTCCAGCCAGGAAGGATGCGGGTGCAAAGCCTGGGGTGTGCTACAACTGTGGCGACCCAGGTCACTTTGCTGACAAGTGCCCGAAGCCGAAGCGCAGTGGGCAAAGGTTTGTGCAAGCTCGCGTGAATCACGTCACCGCCGAAGAAGCACAGGCTGCGCCAGAAGTAATACTGGGTACGTTTCCTGTCAACTCCGTACCTGCTACAATACTTTTTGATTCTGGTGCTACACACTCTTTTATTTCAAGGAAGTTTGTGGGAATGCTTGGGTTAAAAAGGGAAAAGTTAAGAGATCCGATGCGGGTTAACACTCCAGGGCATAGTATGTTTTCGGACCTTTATAGCCCTGTTGTGCCCATAGAAATCCAAGGGACACCCTTTCTAGCCAATCTCATCCTTCTCGAATCTAAAGACCTAGATGTCATTTTGGGAATGGACTGGCTTACCAAGCATCAAGGAGTGATTGATTGTGCCAAGCGTACAGTCACCTTGACCAGTGAAGAAGGTAAAGTGGTGACTTATCAGTCGCTGGAGTCAGTGTCAACCAGGACTTGTTTGAATCAGATGGAAGCCGAAGAGCAGCCCTCGGAAAAAGACAAAGACCCAAAGAAGTTGGAAGACATACCAGTGGTTTGTGAGTATCCGGAGGTGTTTCCAGATGATCTCACAACGATGCCGCCAGAAAGAGAGATCGAGTTCCGTATCGACTTGGTACCCGGAACCGCACCGATCTATAAGAGACCCTACAGGATGGCCGCCAATGAGATGGCAGAAGTGAAGAAGCAAGTGGATGAACAGCTTCAGAAAGGTTACATCCGCCCGAGTACCTCGCCTTGGGGTGCCCCGGTTATTTTTGTTGAGAAGAAGGACAAAACTAAGAGAATGTGTGTGGACTATCGTGCTTTGAACGATGTCACTATCAAGAATAAGTATCCTCTGCCAAGGATTGATGACCTATTTGATCAGTTGAAGGGAGCCAGAGTTTTCTCCAAGATCGATTTGAGATCAGGGTATCACCAGTTGAGAATTCGGGAAGAAGATATCCCTAAGACGGCATTCATTACTCGCTATGGCTTGTATGAGTGTACGGTAATGTCGTTTGGACTTACCAATGCCCCGGCATTCTTCATGAATCTCATGAATAAGGTGTTCATGGAATACCTGGATAAGTTTGTGGTTGTCTTCATCGACGACATTCTTGTCTACTCCAAGTCAGAAGAAGAGCACGAGCAACATTTGCGGATTGTGCTAGAAAAGCTAAGGGAACACCAGTTGTACGCCAAGTTCAGCAAGTGTGATTTTTGGCTGCATGAAGTGAAGTTCCTTGGCCATGTGATCAATGCCCAAGGTGTAGCCGTAGACCCCAGTAATGTGGAGTCAGTGATCAAGTGGACCCCGCCTAAGACGGTTTCCCAAATCAGGAGTTTCTTAGGACTTGCGGGCTATTACCGCCGGTTCATTGAGAATTTCTCAAAGATAGCCAAGCCAATGACACAGTTGTTGAAAAAGGAAGAGAAGTTCAAGTGGTCAAGAGAGTGCGATAGGAGTTTTGAAGAGCTCAAGCAAAGGTTGGTTTCGGCACCCGTGTTGGTTTTGCCGGATCAAACGAAGGACTTCCAGGTTTACTGTGACGCATCCAGATCAGGACTGGGATGTGTGCTAATGCAAGAAGGAAAGGTGGTTGCTTACGCCTCTCGTCAGTTGAGACCACATGAGGGTAACTACCCGACTCACGACTTGGAATTAGCAGCTGTGGTGCATGCCCTAAAGATTTGGCGACACTACTTGATCGGTAACAAGTGTGAAGTGTATACGGATCATAAGAGTTTAAAGTATATCTTTACACAACCGGATTTGAATCTCCGTCAGCGAAGATGGTTGGAATTGATCAAGGATTATGATCTAAGTATCCACTACCATCCAGGCAAAGCGAATGTAGTTGCAGATGCCTTGAGCCGGAAGAATTACCGCAACGCTGCGATGTCAACAGAAGTTTGTGAGCAGTTGCAACAGGAGTTTGAACGACTAAATTTGGGTTTAGTCGACGAAGGTTTTGTGGCAGCCCTAGAAGCGCAGCCCACTTTGGTGGATCAAGTACGCCAATCCCAAGCAAATGATCCGGAGATAGCCGAACTAAAGAAAAATATGCGAGTTGGTAAGGCTCGAGATTTTTCAGAAGATGAACATGGAACAATCTGGATGGGAAACAGGTTGTGCGTACCAGATAACAAGGAGTTGAAGGAGTTGATACTCCAAGAAGCTCATCAAACCCAGTACTCTATTCACCCCGGGAGTACTAAGATGTATCAGGACCTCAAAGAAAAGTTTTGGTGGGTTAGTATGAAGAGAGAGATTGCAGAATACGTCGCCTTGTGCGATGTTTGTCAACGAGTCAAAGCAGAACACCAAAGGCCAGCAGGACTATTGCAACCTCTCCAGATTCCAGAATGGAAATGGGAAGAAATCGGGATGGATTTCATCACTGGTTTACCAAGGACTGCTGCTGGTCATGACTCGATTTGGGTAATTGTTGATCGATTGACAAAGGTCGCTCATTTCATACCAGTTCACACTACCTACTCAGGGAAAAGATTAGCCGAGATTTACTTGGCTAGGATCATGTGTCTACATGGAGTACCGAAGAAGATCGTTTCTGACCGTGGGAGTCAGTTTACTTCAAAGTTTTGGCAGAAGCTACAGGAAGAATTGGGAACCCGACTGAACTTCAGTACGGCTTATCATCCCCAGACAGATGGTCAGACAGAGAGGGTAAATCAGATTCTTGAAGATATGCTCAGAGCTTGCGCTCTCGACTTTGGTGGAACTTGGGATAAGAATCTACCGTATGCAGAGTTCTCATACAACAACAGTTATCAAGCCAGTCTGCAGATGGCACCTTTTGAAGCATTGTATGGGCGAAAGTGTCGTACACCCCTCTTCTGGGATCAAACAGGAGAACGTCAAGTTTTTGGGACTGAAGTTTTAAGCCAAGCGGAAGAAAAGGTCAGAATAATCCGTGAAAGGTTGAAAACGGCCCAAACCAGACAGAAGAGTTATGCGGATAATCGTCGAAGGGACTTAGCCTTCGAAGCAGGAGACTATGTGTACCTCCGCGTCACACCTTTGCGAGGAGCGCACCGGTTTCAGACCAAAGGAAAATTGGCACCACGTTTCGTGGGACCATACCGGATAGTGGAACGCAGGGGAGAGGTTGCGTATCAGTTGGAACTCCCCGCTAACATGGCCGGAATCCATGACGTGTTCCATGTGTCGCAGCTCAAGAAGTGTCTCCGTGTGCCTGAGGAACAGGCCAACTCCGAGCACATCGATCTGCAGGAAGATCTAACTTATGTGGAGAAGCCAGCACGGATTCTAGAAACCAGTGAAAGGAAAACTCGGAACCGTGTGATCAGATTCTGCAGGGTTCAGTGGAGTCACCACTCAGAAGAAGAAGCAACATGGGAAAGAGAAGATGAGCTCAAGGCCGCCCATCCGCACCTCTTCGCCAGTTCCTCCGAATCTCGGGGTCGAGATTCCGTTTAAGGGGGGTAGGTTTGTCACACCCGGAGTTTCGTCCTAAGCCTAAGTCGTAAAAAGAAATCCGTAAATAACAATTGGCTTAATTAACTCAGGAAAAATCCCTCTAAAAGGATTAATTCACTTAAATCGAGGCTCGCAAATCGACTAACAGGATTTAAATTCAAATTGCAGAAGTATAAAATTTGGCCAAACAAATTAATTTAAAACTCGGCAAAAGTGGGGTTTTCCTTTTTCCCTCCTTTTTCCTTTCTTTTTCCCTTCCTTCTCAAATTGGGCGGAAGTCCAATTTTCCTCCCTCTCTCTTTTTCCTTTTTCTTTCTCTTTTTCTTTTCCTTCCCGGGCCGGCCCAGCCGAGCCGGCCCATCCTCCTCCTCGGCCGGCCCAGCCGACCGGCCTCCCTCCGCCCGCCACCGCGCGCTCCGCCTGGGCCGCCGCTCGGCCCAGCTAGCCGCTCGCCCGCGCCGCGAGTCCGCGTCGCCTCCCTCCTCTCTCCCGCGCCACTGACAGGTGGGGCCCACCCGTCAGTGACTGTTCCGCGCCCGCGCCCGCGACGCGCCGCGTCCGAGCCGAACTCCGCCGCCGCGCCGCAACCACCGCCGCCGCATCTGCCGCCGCCGGGACCGCGTCGTCGCCGACTCGGTCTCCAACCTCCGCCCGCCCTAGCCGGTCGCCGCCACCCTATAAATCCCGAGTCGCCGCGCGCCGTCGCTCGCTTTCCATCGTCGCTCGAGTCGCCGCCGCGCTGCCGCCGTTCGTCGCCACCGCGCAATCTCGTCGCCCGTCGCCGGTCGTCGCCGCTCTGTTGCGTCACCACCTCCGTCCCTCTGTCGTCGACTTGTTGCCGCTCTCGCCGTCACCAGGGAGCCTCCTCGGCGCCGCGCGTTCCCTCGTCGCCCGGCCGCCGCCGCGTCTCGCCCGTCGCTGCCGCCGATCGATCTCCACCGCCACCACCGATCTCCCGCACCCGCCCGCGTCGCCACCTTCGCCTCGGTCTCGCCGACCCGTCCGCGCCCTCGCCGTCGCCGGTGAGCCACCGCACCCTCCTCCCCTCTTTCTCCCCCTTTCCGGCCGACCGCCGCCGAGTCGCGTGCCGTCGCCGGACGAGGCCGAAGCCCGCCGCTCCCGTCGGCCACCGTGGTCGTCGTCGCCTCCGCGTCGCCGACGTCTGGCCGCCGTCTCTTGCGCCCGCGCGTGCCGCGCTGCCGCCGCTCGCCAGCCGCCGTCTCTTGCGCCCGTGCGTCGCCGCCCCGGCCGTCGTTGCCGTCGCGCCGTCACCGCTCGCCGGTCGTCGCCGTCGCCGTCGCCGTGCGCCGCCGCCGCCGCGTCGCCCGCCGCTCCCGCCGGTCGCCGCCGTCCGCCGAGCCGCGCGTTCGGTCCCCAGCTCTCTGTTCCCTCTCGCTGACGAGTGGGTCCCACTCGTCAGTCACTCCCCGCGCCCGCTCTCTCTCTCTCCTCCCGGGTCCCGCATGTCAGTCTCTCCCTTCCCCCTCTCTCTCACCGACAGGTGGTCCCCACCTGTCAGCCGTCAGCTTCCTCTCTCCTCGCTGACGTCAGCAGCCCCATTAATTGCGCAATAATTGATTTAGGACTTTTCTGTTTAGTTAAAAAACCGAGAAAACTTCTAAAATTCATAAGTAATTCATCTAGTCTCCGTTTAGGTCCATTCAAATTTCATTAAATTCATAAAATTATCAAGAATCCATTAAAAATAGTTTCTTTTGCTGTTTCAGTAGAGTTTGTGCCTGTTTTATTTATTTTTGTGCTTTGTCGCTTAGATTCGGACCCCGCCGAAGAGCCGGTTTACTTCGAGATCGTCGCCGAAGTTGCCCAAGGGCCAGAGCAAGGCAAGTGACACTCATCCTTGAACATATTGAACCCATTATTGCAAATTCCCCGCTTTATTATTTCAAATATGCATTGTTTTAATTAAAGTACTTACTTTATGCTATTTTCGGGTAAACCTTATTATTATGCCGTTGTTTATCCAACTTTGTTCATTGCTGGACCAGGGGTAACTTGATTAGAGTCAGGCCTAGGTTAATGCTTAGCCATGCTTAGAACAAGTAGCTCATGGGATCACATTTAATTGTGCTTAGTTCTGAATAGCCGAGATAATGATTCACTACCCGGTTCGGGTTAATGTCAACTAAAATATTGATAATGGTGGGCTGTGGGTGCATGGTTTTGAGAGTCGCACCCATGGCGATTAAGGACCGGTTCACGGGAAACCCTGGAAGTCGATAAGTGCTAACCACATGCCGAAATGGGTAAGGTGGGATTTGGAGCATGACTTCGAACTATTTGACGTACCCAGGCAAGGGTAGGCGTGATGGAGTATGGACGGGCAATCGTGGTGTAACGAAAGCTTCTCCTGCTTCCGGATCTACCGAGGCGCAAGAGGGGACTGCCCGACTTGGTGTAAAGGAGGGGGTGAAACCTGAAGTGTGGTACGATTAAATAGGGAGGGTTGTGTAACGGGTCCTATCACGGTCTCCTTTCCGGTATGCCGTGGTGGTATGTCGGCGCACGTTCAAGTGTAGTGGAGTCGTGTCTTGTGGGTACAGTAGTACACCTCTGATCAGAGTATAAACTATTCGAATAGCCGTGCCCACGGTTACGGGCGAACTCCCAGCTTCACTGTGATTAGTGAACCCTAATAACTTGAGTAAAATCTGTTGTCACTTGGGACTACTGCAGCGTGGGGTAACGTTGAGTAGTGGTTGGGCCTGTTGCAACGTGGTGTAACGTTGGACAGTGTTGTGGTATTTTACAACTGCTTATTTTATTTATGCTTTACTGTATTTAAATTACCTTTATTTCTTTCAGTCTCTGTTATTTATTTAAATTGCTGCTTTGTCGCAACTAACCCGAGCCTGTCCTTGTTAATCCCATTGCATCATTTGTTTCCCCCTTGTCCGTGTTACTTGTTGAGTACGGTGGTTTGTACTCAGCCTTGCTTACCTTTCCCAACCCAGAGCTAGAAGCAGAGTCCGATGGAGGTGCCTCTCAGGAGTGAGCTGTTCCGCCGTCGAAGTGTTGCCTGTGGACTGGAGCCGTACCCGCTGGAGCTAGTCTGCCCCTTTGTTTTTCTTTCCGCTGCATTTCCGCTAGAATAAGTGTAATTTTTTCAGTTGTTTATAAGAACGATGGTTATGTAATCAACATTGTCTTTTTGTGTACCCTGGCTGGTCCTGGACAGGGATTCAATACACAATTAAGTTCAGAAATTCGTGTGAGTAATTTCTGGGCGTGACATATAGTCTGCTATTATACTTGCTCTAAGATGATGTTTAGTTTGCAAAAAAGATTTGCAAAAACATCACATCAAGTTTTCGAATAAATATTTGAAGTATTATACGTAGTCTAATTACAAAACAAATTTCAGATTCCGGCTGGAAACCGCGAGACGAATTTTTTGAGCCTAATTAATCCGTCATTAGCACATATTGGTTACTGTAGCACTTATGGCTAATCACTTTTCTAATTAGGCTCAAAAGATTCGTCTTAAGATTTCTTTCGTAACTGTGCAATTAGTTTTTTGGTTTATCTATGTTTAATACTTTATTTAGGTGTCTAAAGATTTGATGTGATGTTTTTGTAAAAAAATTTGGGAACTAAACAAGGCCTAAAAAGAGAATTTCGCACCAAGATATTTGGATTTGATTTCATCATTCATGGTGATCAGATTATTTTCCTTATCTCACATTTTTACAGAAGTAACCAGATTAGGAACATTATTTGATCAGAAGGTTTGTGTGCAATTGATATGGTAGATGGTGCAGGTAAGAAATGAAAAAGAAACCATCAAAGGGCGGTGTAGAACAACAGAAAGATTAAATGCCAGTACTCAGATACATATGGCGAGCCGAGCCAATTGTGTTATAACAACAAAATTACATAGTAATTTGATAATGGAAGCTGGTAACCAGCACAACATAAATTTTGTAAAAAAAAATTAAGCCCTTAACCGTGCTGGCTATCAAGCATCCAAAGATAAGTAAAATATTTTAAGGAACTGAAGATAGCGTAACAGATTGTTCTTGAGTTATTCAGTTCCAGAGCTACATACTATTGGATGGATTCGGCCCCTCCCCAAGTGAGCCGTAGTGAAATACTACTAAACACCAAGTACTATTTACTCAAAGTTGCATTATAAGAGAAAATGTTCAATCAGAGTATTAAGACCACTTCATTAGAATAATACTGACCACAACAGAAGATCCAATTTCAGCCTTTTTCAACTCAACATGAAGCGACATTGCAGATAACCTGCACATACAAAAGATCACGTTAGAGGTATGTGCTTTAATGATGAAACTCCTGAAATGAAAAACAGTGTAATTTAGTGATGAAACTGAGCACAGATCAAAGTGCTCTACCAACAGAGTCAATATGTGCTAAACAACATATGTGTAAAAGAAGACAGGTTACTAATGCTACTGCATATTTATTATGTACTCCCTAGACAAAACTTGACCCTGAATTAGAACTTCCACAACGCAAAATGTCGCAAAATAATGTACCGCTAATCTTATCATGCTTCAAGCAGGCTATTCAGTTGGATAGTAAAAATCAGCAACACAGCCAGATTAACCACATTGAGCTATCAGACAATATGCACAGTCAATAAAAAAAAAACACCACAAGTCATCACCCTGCAGAAGAACTGAATACAAAATGTAAACATAGCCAGTTAACCAATGAACATTCATCCCAAAACACAGCTTAATGAAGCCATACTTGGGTCAGAATTGATGAGCACAGCAGCACCACCGAAGCCGCAGCTCCCACCAATTCGCTTCATCTTCTGCCAATAGCTGTTGAACGCATACGACGCATGCGCCGCAATGGTGTCCGGGTAGAAGCAGCTTCCCCCGGCCGAGACCTCCTGGCAGTCCACTCCGTCCTGGCTGCACGCGTAGTCCATCGCCTCCTGCAACCTGTCCAAGGGCACGGTCGGCTTCGCCACGCACCACAGCCCGCCACCGCCATTGCCTCCCTCGCCGGACAACGGTGGCGGCGACATTGCCGCCACCGCCGGTGGAGCCGCCAAGCACGGTGCCGGCATTACAGACGGCGCCATGCCGCCAGCCGCGTCGGGCGGGGTCGCCGGCATCGCCATGGGTGGTGGGCTTGCTGGCGCAGGCGCAACCACCGGCGTGCTCGGCGGCGCAGCGCCTGCGGGTGGAACCGATGGGACAACTTCCGGAGGCGAGTTGGGCGCGAAGGACAACGGCACGCCGGGCGGCGGCGGACTCGTCACCGACGGCGGCGGCAGGTGGTGCATGCCGTACAGCCTCCTCTTCAGCGCCCCTCCCTCCTCCACGCACGAGGCAGAGGAAGCGTCGATCTTGATGTCCCCGACGAGGCCCCAGCGCACGAGGGCGTGGTGCAGGTTCTTGGCGGCGCGCGCGACGCGGAGCTGCTCTTGGCCATAGCCGCCGCAGGAGACGCCACGGCCGACGGCGATGGCGGTGATGTGGTTGGAGGGGTAGCGCGCCAGGACATGCGCCCTGAGCCACGACTCCGCCCCAAGAACCGAGGAGGCCACCATGGCGAGCTCCGCTTGAGCGACCGATACACGCGCACCTGCCGGAGATGGCCGCTCATGGAGGCGAGCCACCCCATGTGCTTCTTGACCTGAAACTGTGCAAGAATCATAGAGAAATGGATCAGTTCATCCGCGAAGAAAAAATCTGGAAGAGAAACGCAATGGAAGATGTGGCGCAAGCAAGGCCAAAATAATTGGAGAAATTTGCTGAAACGAAGTGAGCAAAATCTGAAAGTTTCGAACTTTTCGGTGCTAAAGAAACAGAAAAGAGCTGCTGTAACCACGAAAAAATATGAGACAAGAAAAGAAAACAGTACAACACCAGTTACATAATCAAAGTATTATCTCCAGGCAATATTGTGTAAAAAAAAACCAAATAATGGTCCCAACCACTGGCATTAGTACAACATTGTTCGTAGAGGAAACAACCAACCAATCATGAGAAAATCAACAGAACTGGCTCTCAACTAGACCAACATTACGTACATCAACAAAAGATGAAAGAAAAAAAGCAAGAACTTCATGGTATTTCTGGATGGAAACAAGAAGCCTATTCCACGAGCAAACCAACGGGATCACCAAGAAACGTTCTTGGCAGAAACCATTACCAGCAAGACCCAAGGAAGGGAGCAAGAGAGAGTTGGAGACGAGGAGGAGCAGCGCCAAGAACTCCATCGCCCGGTCGCCCCTCACTCTCACTCTCCCTCTCCCTCTCCCTCTCTCTCTCTCTTCTCAAGTCACCACGCTGCAAATGCAACAAGTAAAAAGCTCAGCTCAGCGACAGCTGCAGCAGCAGAGGCAGAGGCAGAGGCAGAGCAGCGGCTTCAAGTTCGTGGATGAGGTGACCAGACACTGGACGGCCACAACAGCTCACACGCGAGAGAGGGTTGGTTTCTGGGTTCTTTTGCAGGGTCAAAGCAAAAAGAAGAAGGCTGGGAATGCCATTAATGGCGGTAGGATTCTTTTGAGATGCCTCCTCTCCTATGCGGTTGTGCTTCGGTGTAGTAGGACTGCTCTCGGGAGTTGTGTGTGTGAGCATGGCAGGAGACAGGTATGGGTGTAGCGCGTGTACTCTACTGCGGTACGGGTAGAGTATTTGTGCAAAACTGAAAAGTTTTGTTTCTTTTCAGACGCTGATTTGAATTTTGGTGTGGTCGTGCACAGTTCACCTTGCACAGCACCACGCAAAAATTCGGTACAGTATTTGCGCCTTGATCATCGTCAATGTAAATTTTATCGGCACAATAACACATGTTATTAAAAAAGTTTTAAACTAAGATAAAACATTTATCCTAGGTTACGTGTAAGATATAAACTGTCTAGGTAACAGTATATACAAGGTTTCATCTTCATAAAACTTATTTTATTTCTCTTCATTAATATTTTGTCATATCATCAAAGCCTACGCAACTCCCATTGAGATTGTCGTAACACCATGTTTATTTCTCATAAACTTTTTCTAAAAACATTTTGTACACCTAAATAAAGCATTAAATATACATGAACAATAAAACTAATTAACAGTTATAGTAACCAATATGTACTAGTGATAGATTAATTAGACTCAAAAAATCCGTCTCGCTGTTTTCAGGCGGAATTTGAAATTTATTTTGTAATTAAACTACGTTTGATACTTTACATCTATGACCGTACGTATTGATGGGACATCTCTTCTAAAAATTTTTTCCAACTCAACGTTGGCTTAGTTTAGTTGGCAAAAAGGTCACGTCGAACATTTAACCGGATGTCGAAAAGGGTTTTCGAACATGAATGAAAAAACGAATTTCAGATTTCACCTGAAAACCGCGAGACGAATCTTTTGAGTCTAATTAATCCGGCATTAACACATATTGGTTACTGTATCACTTATGGCTAATCACGTACTAATTAGGCTCCAAAGATTCGTCTCACGATTTACCCGTAATTGTGTAATTAGTTTTAATGTTCATACATATTTAATGCTTATTTAAGTGTCCAAAAATTTGATGTGATGTTTTCGAGAAAAATTTTTGGAACTAAACAGGGCCTTAGTTCAAAGATTTAAATTTTTAACCTTAAATTTAAAGGTTAATTAGATTCATGTCATTATAAATTTGTCACTTTTGAAATATGTTATTACTATTTAACTAATTATGAGGATGTCATTATAATTTTAGAACTATTTCAGATATGTCATTTTTGAACCAAATTACCCTTTGCACATAACAAGGATGCAGTGAACAGCAGGGGGTAATATGGTCCATTTTTTTAAAAAAATACATCGAAAGTATATGGAGTGGTATCTTTTGAATAATTCTAAAATTATAATGACATCCTAACAATTAGTCGAATAGTAATGACATATTTTAAAACTAGCAAATTTATAATGGCATGATCTAATTAACCCTAAATTTAGGGCCTATTCGTTTTGAAGGAAAAACAATGGATCCAATTTCTAAGTATTGAATTCCTTTGAAAACCATTCGTTTGTAGGAAGGAACCATAGGAAAATAAAAGGAAATTTTCCTTCCTATAAGATATTAAGAGAAAACATAGAAAAATTTTCATCCACTCAAACCTCTTGAAAAAATTTCTGTGGATTGTTGTTGCCATACATCTCTATTCCTTCGCTTCTCCTATTCCTTTGGATTAAAATTCCTCCGAACCGAATAAGCCCTTAATGTAGATTTGTAAATTATTTTTTATCATAGTTTATTTCTAAGAGTTGATTTTTAGATCGGTAATAATACATATATAAATTTTTATTATAAATATATCATTTGGTTTTTTCTAAATAAGTCAAGGGATAATTCCTTGTATACCCCTGAAACTTTTGCTAATATCTTCAATACCCTTGAATTTTGCTTACTTCTTGTATACTCCCAAAATTTGATTTTAATCCCTTCCATGTCCCTCCCGTCAGTTGACCTTTAGTTAGTTTCTATAAAATTAACCATTTTACCCATTGGATGAACATAGAGATTTATGAATCACATCATTAAAAATGTAAAAATTTATCGCAGGAGACTATTAATAGTGAAGAGTTTGTTAAGCGATACATTATTTATGACAAATTTATTTTTAGATAACATAATAAAAACTATTTATTTATTTTATTTTTTAGAAGTCATGAAAATGAGGAGCATTCATATAAATATAGGACTACCAATGCCCACGATATTTTTTTAAGAGTGCTCACAATAAAAAAATCTATTATCCTATTAACTTATTGTATTGTTTTATTTTTAAAATTTTCGTCAAAATTTTACACTAATTATTTAGTCCGATTAGTTATATAAAATAAACATACTATGCACTTGTTGACGTCAAAATGTGAACGTTGAAGTATCACACACGAAGGCCTGTGAGTCGATCTTAGACAGTTTCAGTGCAGAACCTAAATTCTTAGAAGGTGCGCGGGCGTGCCAGTCGGTTTGATCCTGCAACTAACAAGATAAACAGTAAAACAAGCCGATCGGCTATCGAGCCAGTAGGTAACAACAAATCCTGCCGATCGGATATTGATGTAGCACCACTTAGCCGATAGACCGAGCAATCGGCTGTAAAAAGCTTGGACCGGCTAGAAACTTGATAGAAATAGACTAGAATCAAATATTAGACCAACGTAATCCACCAAGTTACTTATTAATCTTAGTCGATCGGACGAGCTCCTATAATGAAATCGAACCAAACATACATAAATCAGAATTAACCAAAACAACATGATATAATTACAGGAAACATGAACATCGGTAAGGCTAATAAATGAACCTACGAATTACTTGGAATAAACAATGAATCATGTGCTGCGATCGGCTAAACCCAACTTGCATGTAATTCTCATAAGCCGATGCAACATAAATAACTACCGATCTAACTAAATCAAGTTGATTGGTATAAAAATAACATAGTAAAACAATCGACTACTCTATTGATGTAAACATATGAATATGTAGATCAGCAAATATCATCGGCTATAAACGACTGACAAACGATCAAGATTTATGAAATATCTAACCTAGATTACTAAGAATAATCATAGAAGATCGGACCCAACTGAGACAGTTCAAGATTACGTCTAGCAATGTCAAGATAGATACTAAACAGATCTAGATCGCTATCAAGCCGATGACTGATAACTTATCGGCTGGTACTCCGATAAAACTATGAGCAAGATATATCAATCTGATATAAACCATCTGACAAACGCAATCTACTAGATCAGACCTAACCGAGACAGTACAAGATTGAATATGTCAAACAACCAATATCAAATCGACATACATTACCCAAAGCAGTCGACCAAATCAACTCAAGATACAGAAGTAACTCAAGCTGAAACTGATACGATAGCTAGCAATCGCACAACTAGATTAGAAGATCAGACTGAACCGAGACAGTCCTAATCTAGTCGATGCGATTATTGTGGCTCGGTGGAACGTAAGACTTACCCCTCCACCAGAGATTGAAGCGATGCAGCCCCGCATCAGGTGCCAAGTTCCGCCAAAGTTGAAACCTCGGTTAGGAGGGTGGCGATGCGCCAAAAGTAGTTGATCTAATTGATGTGTAGATAGATAACAATGACCCCGGACGTACATATTTATACTCTCGGGTAGAGGCTAGTCCGTGTTGGACACGACATACAACTCCTAATAGATAAAAAGAAATAACAAACTCCTATTTAGATTCTATCCCTAACACACAAGTCCCGATCGGACTCTAATAACCTTAGAGATAAAATAAAATACTAACTAACTCTAATTAATAGATAAATTTACGCCGCCAACCCTTGGTCCTCACGATTCCTTCTCGAATCCGGTCTCTTCTTGATAAGATTTTCATCTGCTAGTCGCGTCTTTCCTTAACCGAATCCACTAAGGAAATTACCAAATTTTGGTGTTAACAGCACTCAAACAAAATTTTCAATCGTTTTGTCAAACTTTATATTCAAACCTAAATCATCAAGGGCATTAAATATATTTGTCATAAACTTAACAATGAAATGATGAAAAATATAACGGCAGGGGCATGGAAGGGATCAAGTTAAAATTTTAGGGGTACAGAAGGGATTGGGAAAATTTTAATGGTATAAAAGAGATGGGGTAGGTTTTCAGGGTACACAGAAAATTTACCGATAAGTCAAACAATTATCCTTACATCTCTCTTTATTAATAACATTTGATATTTCTTCGATATTTCGTAGGTGTCTAGGTGCAAACTACTCCCCACATATCATGGACTCGATGAACATGTATCAAGGTTCACTTGGATTGGTTTGAACTTATAGGGGCTGTTTGGATATTATACTGAGAATTGCTACTATTTGTTATATTACTTATCTAGGTTATGACCAACAAAAAATAAGTCACGCTTTACCTAGCAAAACAAGAATATTGTACCACCTTTTTTTTAGTTGAAGGCGTGGAGTCATAAAAATTGAGAGAGATCATTGCCATAAAGCCATTTATATGGTGAGTGCTCTCAACTCACCACGTAATCAGACTGCTCACATAGAGGAGAAATGAGGTGAGGACCAATGGCTTCACCCGACCATGCTCACCTCCTCAAGCCATAGTGGCTTCGTTAGAAAAATCGTGAAGCTCTGCACACTTCATGCTAGATCTATAAAGAGAGGTAGGGACAATGACAGCACCAAGTCACCGACAAGGACCACCACCGGCAGGAGGACCATGGTCAGCGGAGACAACCACGGTCAACCATCACCTCAATAGGGGGCTCCCTGCCATTGAGCCCCACAAGCTCCTCCATGTCGCACCCTGAGCTCCACATCTCTCAATTTACTCGAGGTTGGGAGGGGTGGTGAGCTCATGACTAGATTCGGCGTTGTCGCCAAGATTTAGTGTCGATCTACATTGTCAAGGAGCTCCACCTATCGCATCATGCCTAGGGATGGCAATCGGGCACAGCGGGTACGGGTACTGCCTACCCATACCCGTACCTGTGAGAGAAATCATGCCCGCGGGTATACCCGTTATTACATCACAAGCAACAACCTCTACCCATACTCAATACCCGCAGGTGCCGTATACCCGCGAAAATACCTATTTACCCGCCAATCACAAGGCAATGTAGCAGCCACAAACCTGGACAGAGAAGATGGAGGCTGAAGTCCCAGAGAGACAACCTAGAGAGGGGGTAAATAGGTGTCCTGAAAATTCTTCCAAATCGCAGCGGTTAGTACAGGGGCCGGATTGTTCGGGCCTATGGCCGGACCGTCCGGGCCTATGGCTAGACAGTCCGATCGGCACTCTCGGGTTGCGCCGAGAGCTCTGGCCGGACCTTCCTGGTTAGAACACCGGACCGTCCGGTCAGTGAAAAATACAAACTCTACAACCTCCTTTTTCGGTGATGTTCCTGAGAACGTGATGTGATCGTGTGTGGAATATAAAAGCAGAAAGATCGCAGGAACAAACAGAACACAGAAATCACAAGAACAATGACACGAGAGATTTATCACGAAGTTCGGATCTTTCGATCCTACTCTCCGTTGAAGCGCTCCTGCGAGTGGGATCTCTCTCGATCCTTTCCATCTCTTAGCTTCCTCCCACAAGGCCAACACGGGTCTTCGGATTCACACCTAAGGACTAGCAACCTCTTCGATCAACCACCAAGGTCAAGATCAAGGTGGCTTGCTTAGCCCTAGGTTGTAATCCGCTCTACCCTGCAGCCTTCTACGAAGAAGCACAAGAATCGACGATCAAACTTACCTAATTCCTTGCGGGGGTTAGGCAACAACCTTCACAAAATTGCTCCCGGGTGATCCACACGAATCGGAGGCTCGCGGGCGACGCCTATCTATCTAGGAGATCAATCTCCAAGAGTAATAGGCCACCTTGACTCCGCATGCATCCATCAACGCCCAAGAACGAACACTCTATTACTCACTAACCTAAATACTCTCCCTAAGACATGATCCAGCGATTAATCTCTCTAAAAAGTGTTTTTGTTAGTGGGGAGGCTTGAGAGGTGCTAAACTTGCCCTAGCAACCAAAGAATTCGAACAGAAAGCCTCACCAACGGCTAGATCTCAAGGGGGCCTTATATAGGCTGGCAGACGTCACTTAACCGTTGGAAAAGAAACCTAACCGGACTGTCCGGCTAGGGGGCCGGACCATCCGGCCGACACTTAACTCACTCACTCCGAGCAGGGGCCGGACCAAGGTCCGGACCGTCCTGCCACCGGACTGTCTGGCCAGGAGCCCGGACCGTCCGGTCCCTGCTGCTTGTGAAAACCGCAGCGAGCCTTCGCTCGACTTAGACTCAACCCTAACTACTCTTGGGTGCATGCTGAGCTTTTAGTGATCCCTCTTAATAGTACGGAGTTCGTATAACTCAAAACAAAAAATAAAATCTTCTTCGAGTCCCTTCGTCTTCATAGTACCGTCGCTCCGGGTCGCCCAAGCATCAAGTAAGTCGCGTAATCCTTCAATCGAATTGATCCCTTAAACTTCTCTGCAATCACAACTCCTTAGCGCATAGATGCTTGGCTAGCATTGTCATTAATCATCCAAAACTTCGTTTAGGGGCTAGATGCACTTTCAGAGGCGACAAGCCAACAACGGATGAGGCACCGGACTAAGGCGGTGGCGGCATCGTAGGATGCGTGCGCCAGACCGGGATGGGGGCGATGGCGATGGCGGGGACGAGGGTGGTGTTCTTGGTCGGCGTCGAATCCTCGGTAGCGTCGGCATCGTCGTCGTCGGATGCGGGCGCCAGACCGGGATGGGGGCGGCTGCCTCAGGCGCCAGCGCTGGCGTCGGCAAGGAAAGGGATGGGGGGCTGTCGGGCACCGGCGGCGGCAGGGACAGGGGTGACAGCCTTGGCTGGCGTCGGATCCTTGACAGCGGTGTTGTCATCGTCGAGTGGATGGGGGCACCGGTGGCCCGGCGCTGGCGGCGAGAGGGCGAGGGAGGGTATCGGCGAGGGGGAGGATGAGAGCGGTGGCGGCCGGGTGGGAGATTGGGAGGATTTGGCTAGGGATGGAAACCTAAAATTCCCTATATATATATATGGATAGTTGGGCCCATTTGTCAGTCTCCTATAAACGGGTAAACGGGCAAGACGAGTATGGGTAGGGCACTACCCATACCCATTTACCCGTTGCGTACTAATCTTGACCCAATAAAATTCCCGTGGGTATTAAATAGAGAACAAACCCAATCCTATTAGGGTTTTTACCCATGGGTAAACGGGCGTAATATCCATCCCTAGTCATGCCAAGGATAAGGAAGTAGGTCTGAGAAGGAGCTCGTTGGGCCATGTTGCCTTGATTGGCGGGAGTTGTTGCCTTGCTTGGTTAGTGGAATATTGAAAGAGGCAACCCGATGGTTCATCTGATCGGCAACTGGCACTTGGTAGTAGGAAGGGGGGAGGGGAGAGCCAATGGTGGTGAAGCCTAGAAGGGGAGAGCGGGAGCTGGCGACAGTGGAGGCCAGATTGGGAGAGTTGTAATCGGCAGCAGCGGGCTGTATTGGTGATTGGCAAAGAAAGTGAGAAGGACTAGATCTTATAATGTTTTCTTGGTTTAGGGTGCTAACCAAATTTAGATAGTACGAGGACTAAAATAGAAAATGATTGGGACTAATATAAAAATGAAAGCCACTACTCGAAGCTACTTTGTATCATGGGAGACGAGGTGTGGTCCCAGCCTATATGGATGCCACTCATATCTCTAAGACAACATACGAGGATCTTGCATTGTAAGAACGTCTCCAACCCAAGGAGCTTTCGAGCTTTAACTAGTAGTATCAGCCCTTGAGACCACTAGTAGGACATACACATTCTAACTCAGTATTTCCTAACAAGGTCATATGATCGTTATATCTCATATAAAGTATGGTCCCCATTTAAGGGGCGCTTGAAATACTAGTTTCATAGAGCTCTGCGGAGCCTCACAAGACCATGGCTGCGTTTGAAACATGAAGTCACAAAAGCTAATTAACTGCATAGAAAACGATAAGCGTAATTAGCACATGATTAATTAAGTATTACTTACTAAAAATTTGAAAAAATAGAGTTATTTGATCTTTTAGAACAATTTCTATATAGAAAATTTTTGCACAAAATACATCATTTAGTAGTTTGAAAAACGTGCTAACGGAAAACGAGGAGAATTTTAGCCTAACGGGCTGAATCGAATGCAGCCCATGTTCCCCGTAACCACGACAACCCTTGACAAGCTATGGCCACTAGTCATGTCATTGCACCGGACATGGCCTGGCCTAAGGTGTTGTTTAGATGGGGCTAAACTTTTTAGCCCCATGTAACATCAGATATTTAGACACTAATTTGTATTAAACATAGACTAATTAAAAAACTAATTTCATAAATGAGAGCTAATCTACGAGACAAAATTTTTAAGCCTAATTAATCCATAATTAGAGCATGTTTACTGTAGCATCACGTAGGCTAATCATGGATTAATTAGACTCAATAGATTCGTCTCGCAAATTAGTCCAAGATTATAGGTGGGTTTTATTAATAGTCTACGTTTACTATGTACAATAAAATGTATAATAAGTGTCCAAACATTCGATGGGACAACGGGTTAAAGTTTAGCCCCATGTCCCAAACACCCCCTAAGTGTGGCTACGAAGCAAAATGATACTAAAGGGTTGTTTAGATGGGGCTAAACTTTTTAGCCCCATGTCATATCGGATGTATGGACACTAATTTGAAGTATTAAATATAGACTAATAAAAAAACTAATTTCATAAATGAGTGGTACTCCGCGAGACGAATTTTTTAAGCTTAATTAATCCATAATTAGAGCATGTTTACTGTATCATCACATAGGCTAATTATGGATTAATTAGGCTTAATAGATTCGTCTCGCAAATTAGTCCAAGATTATGGATGAGTTTTATTAATAGTCTACGTTTACAATTTATAATAATCGTCTAAACATTCGATGGGATATGAGACTAAAAATAAGTCCCTTGTCCTAGATACCACCTAACTCTTGACTAACATAAGATTTGATAATCATAGGAAATGTCAATCAATGTTTGAACCAAAGAACACCACAGTCTTAGTGAGTCTACCCGAGGAGAGCTTTTAGCTTGTGAGACATGTGCTTAACAAGCCAGCTCACGAGTTAGCCAAAATTTCAATTAGAAAACTTAAATTTGAATTGATCTGAGGGGTTTTTTTCATTGTCACTTATTTTTCACCCAATACTTTTAGATAGCTAAAAACACATGTATAAAAATTTTAATCACAAATTAGTTTTAATCATTAATAAGCAATTTCACTTATGCTTATAACTGATGATGATGTAGCTTATTAGCATAAAAGATCACTTATCTTTATATACATATAGTTTCTTAACTAGTACTTAGTCTTATAATTATATCCAAATTATTCGTATTTAGTGAGTTTTTATTTAGTTAGTCTCTGCCATTAAGAGATATAGCTTGTTACCGAGACTAATTAATGAGCTAGCTCGTGAGCCAAACGGATGTAGGGTTTTAGCTAATTAAGGTTAATGCGCTCAATCGATCTTGCTCATCAAGATACTTAGCCAAAACAATGTGAGGATTAATGAGCTGGGTTGGCTTATTATCCATCCTTAGACGTGTTCGTTTCTGCCCATTACTTACAAGAGATTCCAAAATATTTTTACTAAAATTTTCTATATAGAAATAATATTTCAAAAAATTATATTAATTATTTTTTTTAATTTATTATAGCTAGTAATTAATTAATAATATATCAATCCACTACTATATTTTTCCGCGTCGGTTACTAATTCCAACAAAGAACCGGGCCAGTCATAAGTATTGGACATCTCGCTACCTCGAGAGAAATCAAATGTTAAATATTTTTGATCTAATGTATATTCTCATCAACTCATATGTACGGACTATTCCTATCGATATTATACATATTAGATATGAAAAACAAACTAGATTTGCTTTAAATAAAGTGCTTAATACGTTAAGAATCAATGCTTGGTTATTACTGGCTCGTTTCCCAAATGTACATATTTATAGTAGGTTGGTTAGCAAATATTAAAGTTTTGTAAAAAAAAACTCTTTTGGGCTGCATTAATTTTAGCTATTCGGTTGAGTTTTTCTAATTTTTCTGTGGACATGTTTTCGGAACAAATAAACGAGAATTTTTAATGCAAAAGTTTTATGAATAGAAGTTTCTTTAAGAAATCAAATAACTACAATTTTTGAAGCTTGTAATGATTAATATTTATTTAACAATTATCTCATTTTTCGTGTCTCCCTACCATGTTAACCAATCCTTCCTTACATAACACTAGTAATTTTAGTGATCAAATTTTAAATGGTTAAGATTTCATTTTTGAGCATCTCATTATCTCTTCATTCATTGAAATGGCCGTAACCACATAGTAAAAAAATGTACCTAAATACTTAGGCTACGTTCGGTAGCATGTATCTAACTCCTACCATTTTCCATACGCACACTTTTCGAATATTTTACAAAATTTTCTATAGGAAAGTTATTTTAAAAAATCATATTAGTCTATTTTATATTTTTTAATAATTAATAATTAATAAATTATGTATTAACCTTTTCCGCGCCAGATAACTAATCCAGTGTCTCCCCCAGCCGAACGCGGCCTTACTCTATATGATATTATAAATTGATTATATTTCGAAATGGGTGAGTATTGCATGCCGGTATACCTCCACCACAAAAGAGTATTTCCAGCCTCTTTTGTTTCTTCTATAGAAGACTTTATTTTTTATAATTATTTATTAAAGTTTGAAAAAAATGAAAGATAAATATATTAAGATTTTAAAATAATAAATAAATAAATTTAAGATTTGAAAAAGTGAAGAACATCCTATCTATTTTTTTTGGGATGGATGGAGACAGTACGCTGTGGCCTGGCTCCCGGTCGCTGCTGATGATATACGGACGCAGGCAGGGGCTGACTCGTCGTCTACTTACTATTTTCGGTTTTGTTTGGTTTGGTTGGCTTTGGAGCGGGAGGCCCAAGGAGGAGGAGAGCGTGGCACGCACCGGCGCTGCGCACATCTTGGGGCGCGCCGCGCCCCATCGCCAAAACTCACGGGGCGCCCCCACCGAACGAGACGCGCGGCGGCCGGCGAACAGACGCGCGTTTCGGTGTGTTTTTGGAACTGCAAGCCACGGTGGGGTGGGGGCGCACCTGGCGACAGCCGGCCACTGGAGTAGGCGATCAGACCAGCGAATGGCATGCGCGCATGCCACCGGTAGTAGTCCAGTCCGTGATGGATGAGACTCTTGCAACAGCAGCTGCTGCCCTGCTGTGGTGGGTCTCCCTACAACCAGCGGTGGCTTGTGTAGGTCAGATCATTTTCAACTGCTCATTTATTCCATTCTTTATCCGGAAAATACTATAAATTAAGCTCCAGTAGAACGGCTATCATATTATTTATTTTTAGATGTCATCCATATTAGTAGAGAGAACATTCATATTTAGATAAACTCTCTCCATTCTCCAAAGAGATACAGAAAATGTTATATATGAATGATCTAGTGGGGTACAAAGAGATATGAAGGATGAAACTAGTTTAGATGATCATCCAAATAAAGATATGGATGACCAAATTTATATGAGTTGTTGGGGATTGTCGACGATTTGGATGTCGGCAATATATATGGGGTGGCTAGCGAGGCGTAAAGATCAATGGTTAGGATGAAGACACTGGATTACCTAGATTCAGGCTCTCAACTAGCGAGATAATACCCTACTCCTGCTTGATGATTATATTGGATTGTGGGCAGATCAACTAGAAGATAGTCGATCTGAATATGCCATTTGTCTGGCCCCCTCATGAGGGGTGCCCCTATCCCCCTTATATAGTGGGGGATAGGGCTTACAGATAGAGTCCTAATCTGATGAGACTAAGATCTATCTTAATTCGGTTATAACTCGGATCCGGTATATGCGGCATGCAATCCAGCCGCAACCAAACTCCGGTTGATACCATACAGATATAATCTCCTTTCTATTCGGTACCCCTACGACCGTATGTATACATGTAGTCTACGGATACCCCTAGTACAGGTATTCCACAGGGATGGTCTCACCGTTTGCTCGGGGTGAGGCTTCCGGTGTTTTCAGGTTTGAACGTGATGCATTCTCTTACTGTTACTAAGGGCATTTTTCTAAAAAAGTTTTAAGGCTAGATATGTTATTAGGTGTTAGTTCGATTAAATATGTTTTAATATTTAGATTTACATAGCTTGGACTAAGGTAAGACTCACTTGAATAAAAAGATCATCTCTTTCTCACATTTACTCATCCTACCATATTAAATATTTTAGCTAAAATGTTTTCTAATCTAAGTACCATTTGCCTAATTAAGGCATAAGCGCTTAAAAATTCTAGCTTACACCATCTTAAATAGAATAACTGAAATTTGACTCTCCAAATCTTACTTTAGTCATTCATATTAAAATATTACATCTCCAACATACTATTCATATCCACTCTTCAAATCCTAACGGCCGAGAGAATAACTTGTGGGCCCAACCGATTTGGTTATTAAGAAGACATGCTTAGCCACTAAAATGACATGACAAATCAAATATGTAGTTTTTTAGAGAATATTTTTTAGCATAATTGCCAAAATTCGGTATGACAGTCAAATGGATAGTCTCTTGGGATGTGTTTGGTTCGAGGGATGAGATGAGTTGGAATAGAGCCAACCTATTTCTAACTCTGTTTGGTTTGTGGATGGGTGGATGAGTTGGAGCCGGATCAGAGAGGAATATTTCTCTGGGATCCGGGTCCAACCCATCCCTCCAAATCGGAGGGATCAACTTATCCCAGGGCTGCGCTGGAGGAGCACGTGCTACTAGGTAATATAATTTTTTATTGGGAATACGTAAAAGATTTACGCGTCTATATTTAATGGTGAATTGGCTATTCTATTTATTAATTGTGAAATATCCATTCCATTTATTAAATTTGTTTTAAATATATTACTGGTATAAATTGACATAAAAAGTATATTACTTGTATAAATATACATAAACATTACTTGTATAAATATACCACGTAATTTTATTTGAGAGATGTGAGGTAACCTCATCAAGTCATTGTAGAAAGATAATCACATCTAGCAATCTCACAACCAAACATGCGACAGGTTCGCTCCATCTCATCTCATCCCTCCAACCAAACAGAAAACATGGTCCAACTCATCTCTCTATCCAAACAGAAAAATAGGATCAACCCATCCCATAATCCAAAGATGGATCAAACTCATCCCATCTCGTTTATGAACCAAACACATCTTTAAAGATGCTCTTAGCACGTTACTCCAATTTATTAAATCTATCCCAAATGTTTGTCTCTTCCACATGTACCTCCTTGGAATACACATTAAAGCTGCCTTTAGGGTTAGGGACAATTGTTTCCTTAATCCATTGGTTCTAGAAAAATATTAGTTTAGAGCTAGACATAAGGACTAAAAAAAAAGGTGATAATGATTGGAAAAATTATGAGCCATTAAGAATAAGAGTTAATTTGATCCATACCACTGTAAATTTGTTATTACTAAAAAAATAATATTACTATTTATGATATCGGTTATGTGCCACTGAACTTTTATAAAATTGAATCCATATCATTGCTGTCTAAGTTTTTGGTCACCCGGCATGGTCGGCGGTAAGGAGAACGGTCACGCAGCGTGGTTGGTTGTGCAAAAATGCGGTTTCTTGGATGGGGAGCGGCGAGGCACGGGGAACTCGGAGTAGCGGAATTAGGGCATTCCCAACCCATAACACTAGATGTAGTTTCCATAAACTCTACATCATCAAGAAACTAGTACTAGACACTATTCTTCCAATGCAAACACTACTATTCCATACTTCAATTTAATGCTACTTATCTCACATGATATCTTGATTATGTGCCACTGAACTTTTATAAAATTGAATCCATGTCATTGCTGTCAAGTTTTCGGTCACCCGGCATGGTCGGCGGTAAGGAGAATGTTCACGCAGCGTGGTCGGTTGTGCAAAAATGCGGTTTCTTGGTTGGGGAGCGGCGAGGCACGGGGAACTCGGGGTAGCGGAATTAGGGCATTCCCAACCCATAACACTAGATGTAGTTTGCATAAACTCCACATCATCAAGAAACTAGTACTAAACACTACTCTTTCAATGTAAATATTACTATTCCATACTTCAATTTAATGCTACTTATCTCACATAATATCTTAAATGTTGTGTAGAAACCATGTCTCATGCAAGACATGATTTTATTCTCTTTCCTTATTTATTCACTTGCCATGTCATTTTTTATTCTAGATGGTAACTTATTTAATATTATGGATACTATCTTAGTCATTTGATTGAGAATGGCCCAAGCGACGCATCGAAGGGACCGAAGGAGATGCCTGATGGACCGACGACAACGGAGCGGCCCTCCGCAGCGTCTCGGGTCGGCAATGAGGAGCGCGGCATGGTCGGCGGCGCGAAGGGTAGCAACGCGGGCTCCCGGATGGCAAGCGGCGGGGCGCGGGGAGACTCGGTCGGCGGAGAGGATCGCCTCCCTTCCCCCGAGGCCACCACGAAAGCCTTCTGGTAGGCGATGCGGAGGTTGCTGGGGAGGCGACGGTGAGACGGGAGAGTCCCCGGCGTGGTCGACGACGTGCTGCTCGACGGCGCCACCGTTGCCGTGGACGCGGCGACTGGCGGTGGCTCATGCGCTCGAGAACCTTCACAACGTGCTGCTCGACGACGCCATGTGCACCAGGCTGAACGACTTCAACTCGGCGCGCACAGGGATCTTGACAGTCATTCACTGCCCACGCCGGTGCCCATCCGTGCTAGCTGTGCTCGGCTCCCCTGGTTACGTTGACCCATAGCTCCAGCGTGGTCACCATTCACCAAGAAGAGCAGCGTCTACGTGCTGCTACTCGAGCTCCTCACCGGCACACAAGAAGAAGACATAACTAACTTGTGGGTCCCATGTTTAAGATGGAAAATGTGACGGCAATGATATTGATTTAACTTTTACAGATTTGCAGTGACATGTAACCGATATCGCAAATAGTAGTGGTATTTTTTTAAAATGGCAAATTTGCAGTGACATAGATCAAATTAACTCTAAGAAAAAATGCATGTAAGACAATTAAATGAGGAATGATTATGATTGGTTAAAATGATGAGCACCACCATCTTTTCGTTTATAAGCTAATATTTGAAGTTTCAACCATAAGTGGAGTTGATTTTGGGGTTTTTCTCACCGAAGTTTATTTTCTAACCTTGGCTTTTAGATTGCTAAAAATATGTATATGAAAGTTTTATTTAAAAATATTTTTCATTTGTAAATATATCGTTGGCTTTTTCCAAACAATCACCCTTGAGTGGGTGGAGAAATAACTTCATTTTGAGATAAATTGTGGGTAGTAGAAATATTTTTATTATTAGATGTAGGGAGTATGGCTGCGTTCAGCCTCCCTGCTAAGTTAACTAATCTCCCTCGTTTTCCACGCACATGCTTCCCGAACTGGTAAATGGTGTATATTGTGCAAAATAATTTTTATAGGAAAGTTGTTTTAAAAATCATATTAACCTCTTTAATTTTTTTAATAATTAATTAATCATGTACTAAGCTATTACTACGTTTTTCGTGCTGGGTAAGTTAACTTACCACCCCTCAAAAGAACGCGGCCTAAGTAGCTTAACTACTCGATATTCGTTACTACATCTTCGAAGCCGCTAAACCGTATATTTTGTATGAAAATTTTCTTTATAGGAGTTGCTTTAAAAAAGTTGAAATAAACTCAATTTTAAATTTTATTAATTAATACTTAATTAACCATATACTAATCATGTTTCTCATTTTGCATTTACCTAATCAACCAAAATCATCCCCTAAAAGAACACGATGTTAGGGCAAAGACTATTAGAGTAAGTATAAATAATAGTTATAAGCCAACTATATACACATGTGGAGGAGAACAACTAAAAAATAGGTAATGTTGGTTCTCATGTAAGTATTAGATCAACACATGGTTCGAGCTATATGTATTACATGCACAAGTGAGAGAAAGATATAGTAGAGAAATAATGTTGATAACCTTTTACCTAATAGATTACACATGTTAGTTCTAAGCAGGGTTTACAAAACCGCTGAGACCTCTGAAGCCGCCGCCTGGTGGAGCGCGATTATTTCGTGGTTTTTTTGCGGTTTTACACTGTGATAATTGTGATAACCATGACTTCTTCGCCTGGTTGCTGAACCCTGGTTCTAAGATGAGATTAGAGCTAGTAGTTTGCTCTACTATTAAACTTGCTCTAAACTTCCAAACACTCACTCAAGAGATACCATGTGAGTTTAAATGATGAGTGGAGAAGGGATGCGAGAGGATGAGCCACCCCTCGTGCAAGTGACAACCTTTATATAAACTCCAAAGAGATGACATTATTACGGTGTATTTGGGAATGTATACATTCTAAAGACAATGTATTGTATATGTTACCTCCTAATCAATGACTATATAATGTAGATAAAATTGAAGGTGGCTACTAGTCCTTTAATAAAACTTGCTCTTAGGAGTGGTGTTTGTTTGAGCCTTTTAATTTGCCCACCGGTCCACGAGCCGGTAGACCAAAACAGGGGAGGGGTGGCAGCTCGGTTCGGCCGGCGGATGCGGCGAGGCAGCGACTGACGGCAGTGTGCAGCTGTGCGGCACGGCCAGGCATGGCGTGGCGAAAAGCGGCGGCTGCGCGGCACGGCCGGGCACGGCGCAACGAACAACAGCGGCATGCGATTACGCAGCACGGCCGGGCGCGGCGCAACAAACAGCGGCGTGAGCGGCCATGGCGAGGCGGCGGCAGATAACGGCATCGAGCACGCACGTGTGTACTCGCATACACGTGGCGGCAGTGACACGATGCAACGGGCGACGGTGAAGTGACCCGATGAGCGGCAGTGATGGTGTGCAACAACGTGTGTGCACGCAACACGGATGCTACGATGGCGCGGTAGCGACCGGCGCGAGGCCGCGGCTAGGCGTGGGCGAGCCGAGGGAGAAGGCTCGCCGGCAGCAATGGCACATGGCGGAGCGACGAGCAGCGAGAGCGGGAGCGAAAGGGGGGAGGGGGGCCTATGAGGCGGTATTTATAAGGGCGGGAGGAGGCAGCCGGCGCGGCAGTCGCAACACGTGGATATGGAGGAGGCGGAGGCGGTAGTTCCGACATGCGCGGAAGGCAGCTGTGCAAACGGACGAGGCGGCTACGGTGTTCGATCGCGGGGACGAGGTGGGGGATGATAAGTGTGCCCCACCTATCATCCTCACCGGGGAGGAGGGAGGCCGAGAAGACTCTGGGGCCGGTGTGTCGTGGCCTGGCTCTAGCCATGAGGGGAGGGAGAGGCGGGGACGGTCCACCGGCCACGGTGTGGGTCAGCCCACACAGGAAGGGGAGGAAGGGGAGGAGGAGGAAGGAGGCAGGCCGGGGGAAGAGGGAGAGAGGGAAACGAGCCGGTAGGGAGGAAGTGAAAAAGGGCCAGCGGCCCATTAGGCCGGGAGAGGAAACCGAAAATGAATCGAAAAAGGACTTACATTCTTTAATTGCTGAATTTTAATAGTTTATTTATACATTTTTTATACTATGAAATTACTCTATAAATCATGTTAATAATTCAGAGTGCTTCCAGGATATTTTAAAATATTCTGACAAGCTTTAATTTAATTAAATTAATTAGGGGTTTTGCTCCTGAATTATTTATAATTTTTTTGGTGATTTAATTGATGACGGTTTAAAAGCTCCTCGAGCCTCTTGGTTGCTTTTTGGCAATTGCGGTTCTCTTTTCCTATCCTTTAGTCATTCCTAGGAGCTTAGGAGTCTTTCTCTTGTGTTCTTGAGTTGTTTGAGACTAGTTCTCGAGTGATTCAAGAGATTTGGGGCTACTTTTCAAGAGGAAGTGAGCTAGAGTGATCTTTTAAAGCCATGATTGATTGTGATGCTGCTTGGAGCTTGTTACTCTTGGAGAGAGACCTCCTAGGATGGCTAGGCGCCATTCAAAAGCATCCTTTGTGCTGTGGATTGGCCATGAAGTTTGTGAAGGTGTACCTCACCTCCATAAGGAAAGATGTAACTATTAGTTCATACAGAGTTGATCTTTGGGGCCGTTTGGTGAAGCGTGCGATTGAGAGATATCTAGCTCTTAGGAGCTCTACTACACCCTAAGTTTCCAAATACCTAGAGTGCTACACAGTACACACCTTCACAAGGACAGTTTAAAATAAAACAACACATCATCATACATGAGCATAGTACCATAATGGATTTTGATAAACTACACCTAATGTTACGACAAGGTGTAAAATAACTATAGAACAGTTCTAGTCATGTTAATTGGCACACTATCATTATAACGGTAAGCTATATGCTTTAAGTGTATCAAAGTGTAAAGGTACATGGGATGCTACTTCCTGCACATGCATGTTAATGTTATTTGATACCTAAAAATCAGATAAACACAAAAACATGAAACACACACATGCAATAAGTAACAATAAGGAACATATCGTAAACCTATTTGTTTATTTGAAAAAAAAAGCACTGGACTCAGTATAATAGTAGTTCCCACTCGAGCAATCATGGATAAACAACAACTTGAGTGAAGTAATAGTTCCCCTCCTAGAAATATATGGCCATCCTTTTAGCATTAGCGATAAGGCAAGTAAGCGGAGACAATGTTGACTAGTAGAATTGTGAATGAAAAATCGAACGAAACACTCCATGCTATGCATGGTTCTTGAATGGGTTGACTAGAGAAGAACTGGAATAATGAAAGTTGAAAATATCATGAACTCAATGTTCAACTAAATAAATAAATAAATTTAATTGCATAACGGATTCAATAATATATATATGATCACATAAAATATATAATGATGGAATAATAATAGCACCATGTAACAACCACACAAGTTAGTCATTAACCTGGCCTTAACCTTGGCGATAATCCGACGTCATAATCATGGCACTGGAACTTCCCAAACCTATACAACAAAAGTGTACTCAAGAAATATTTCAAAACAAACCCATGCTTCTAATAAAAGTAGGAACACTAATACAAAATATCTTATCCGTCACGGGTTAACACCCTTCTCGGTAACGGGTATTAGTTCCGTTACGGACAAAGGGTTACTAATATAAAAAATCATTCATAACGGGTAAATCCTGTTACGGAAATGATATATCCGTAATGGGTCATGATTACAAACCGTTACGGAAGTACACTCGAAATATAAAAAACACCGTTCTAATTTTAAGCTATCTAGCATGCTTAGCACCATATATACATGTGATAGTTCAAGATTCAAACTCAAGACCTCCAACTCTACAAACACATGCTCTAACCATCTCACCTACGAAGCACTTTTGATTGCTTCTTCCGTTTTATTCTTTTGACTATTAATTTTTAAATCATATAATGCAGATTTGAATATCTATATGATATTAAATTAAAAAGTTCTCAACTACAAAGTTGGAGTTCTCGATGAGATATACAACTTTAATATAGGAATCTTCTTCATCCGAGGTCATTTAAAAATATTAACTATTTGTAAAATACATTAAAATAATTATAACATATATTTGGCCAACAAAAAAAATTCAAACGAAAATATAGTCAATTATAAGTTATACATAAACTCAATATCTACAACTTTGATATAGAGCACATCTTCATCCAATGTCATTTGAAAAATTCGAAAATATCATGTATTTCAAATATATCCAATCAATGAGAAATTCAAATCTAGACATGTAAACGATGTCAAATGAAAAAAATTATTACAAAGTTGTAGACGTATCCGAGATCTACACATTCTCTGTAGAGCACATATCCATTCGATATTGTTTTCTAAATTCAAAACTTAGATTTTCAAAATAGATCTAGTGTTCTGTAACACATATTTTGAGCATATAAACAATCTCAAATGAAAATGTCAATTACAAACTTGTAGATCTTATCAAAATCTAAACTTTTCTATTAGGCATATCTCCATCTCGAACAATTTTAAAAACAAACAATATCATTTTTTAGAATGTGTATTCTCTTATCTGTAATGGGTCGTAGCTACCGGTCGTTACGAATAAGGTTAGTACCGGTCGTTACGAATAAGGTTAGTTTCTGTTACGGGCCATAATTATAACCTATTACAGATAAGGTTAGTTATTCGTATTGGTTCATCCTACGACACCAGTTACCGATATGTTCTTATCCGTAACGGTATATAATTAAGACCGTTATAGATAAGGTTAATTATCCGTAACAGTTCGTCCTAGAACACCTGTTACTGATACGTTCTCGTTTCCTAGCGGGTCGTGGTTTTATCTCGTTACAGATCATCCGTAATGGTCCATAAGTTTCACCCCTTACAGATAACCTTATATCCGTAACGGGTCATTTCTAGCGGGCATATTTAAAACGGGTTGTATTTTGAGCCGTTACGGTAGTTATCCATAACGGACCGTATTTTTTTTAAAAAAAAACGAGCCGTTGCCGACAGAGAGTTTTGTACTAGTGGAATTATTATCTTGATTTTTAAACTATCCAAACTAGAAACCCCGGATTTTTGATAAAGCGGCTAAAACCAGTTCTCTCACTGTTTCTATCATAGTATTTAATTCACTTAAAGAAATATAACAAATAAATACATTTAGATCATCCACATGAAATTATTTACGACCTTCACGTTGAGCAAAAAGCTTCCAAACTTATAATTGTTGGAATTAAAAATAAATACTGCTGAGCCGATTTTCAATCTTAGACAACTGTACGGTTTTCGTAGTATCCCATAAACGACTTGTCCGAATGGAATAAAACCAGAACAGTTCGAAAGATACATAAAGTACCTAAAACTTTTGTTTATACCACAAAAATAATTCCTAACATATTAATCCCAGATTTCAAAATAAGCTTAAGGCTGCGTTCTTTGGGCCAGATTTTTATCAGATTTTTCCATGCCTTTTACACGCAAGTATCCCGATTCGCTAAATGGTATATTTTTTGCTAAAATTTCTATAAGGAAGTTTATTATCTTATATTTGTAAAATAGATTTTTAACTTATAGTTGTTAATTCTATCATTTATATCATTAAATAGCTATCACAAAATTATATAATCTTTGATCAATAATTTTTAAAAGAACCCGCCTTGGTATACTGATCGGAAAATGAAATTTGAGTCAGCGCCAGCTAAACTCGATTTCTGTTTGAAATATATGCAACTAGGGACTATTCGAGGTTACTCTTGCAGGGTGAACCACAATTTAGTGACTGATCTGATGAATTTTGGGATCCCGCCACAAACTCGTTCCTCTCTCCGTCTTTTACTTCGTTCCTCATGTGATCTCCTCTGGTCTATAGCAGCAGCAGTAAAACTGCAGGAGAAACAGTAACAGCCACAAAATTGTGGCAACAAAAGGGAGCAGTACGGCACGTGGCCGCAAGAACTAGCAGTAGAGGATCAGCATTGCGGTGCTCGGCATGGGGTGATTATTCGAGTGTTTTACTGAATAGTATATTTGTAAATGAAAAATAAATTATGAACAAAAATTATATATATGTTTTTTAGCGATCTAGCATTATTCGGTGAAAAAACCTCAAATTAACTTTAAATTTAAGATTGAAAATTCAAATCTTAACTTATAAACGTAAGCAAAGCATATGCAAAAAGATGGGTGTGCAAGATTTTTCTCAGAGATCATTTTTTTGGGTTTTTAGAAGAAAATACCCAACAACATATTTGTAAATCGAAAATAATTTATGAATAAAACTTTTATGTACGTGTTTATAGTCATCTAAAAACCAAAAGACAGGGTGCCAACATTTTTTCTTGACTATGCACACGTTTTATGAACTACTAAACAATGTATTTTTTTTTAAAAAAATTATATAGAACTTCATCGTCTTGCCTTTCTAAAATAAATTTCTAACTCTACAGTAGCTAATTCTATCGTTTATACCATTAAATTTCTATAAAAAAACCAGACCATTTTTTTTTAATCAAATAACGCAACCGAGCTGGGTGGCTGCTTTAGATTATCACGCATGCGGCGCGAGCAGCGAGCAGAGAGCAGACAATGGAACACATTGCGAGGTAGATCAATCTTCCCCCCTTTTATCTCCTCGTTAGTTATTTGAAGAGCAACACAAGATAAGAATCCGGGAACTTTAGATAAAATCGAACGGTAGAAAAACTAATATTATCACCACAACCTCCACAACAAGAAACTATTTAATCTGTGACGAAATTTGATGAATTTTTTTGTGACATTTTCAAATATCGTCATGGATATACAACTAGGGATACAAGGCCCATAATTTCGTGATAGTTTATCGATTTCATCATGAATCGGCCCAAAACTTGTGACGTTATAGCAATTTCGTCATGATTTACAAGTTTAATATTTAGAATAGAAAATATAATATTTTTTGGAGCAACGAATTAAGTGATAATTTAATTCTACAATTTATACTTAAGGGTAAAAAAATTAACATGTGAAGTAAATACGAAAAATAAAATTTTTGAAAGTCAATTATGGTTGGATTTATTTTTTGTAAATAACCAGAAATTTATAAAATGATAATATAATATAATAATTATAAAATTTATATTCACGACCCAGAAAAATATTAATTAACAATTTATTTTTTTAATATTTTCTTTGGAATAAGTTTAAAATGCAAAAGCAAGGATAGGTTAAAATTTATGTAAAATTTTCAACATGAAAATAGTCAAGATAAAATTTTATTGAATACGTTGTGTGCTCATCTATTTTCTAGATTTTTCTAGGAATTATTTGAGCATGTGAAGTATTCTTAATAAATAAAACATTATTTTAGTGTTTAAATTAAGTCTAAAATGTTTAAAAACTCTCCCATTGCTTTGGGCCACTTTCGGCCCAGCAACTCTCTCCCTCTCCCATCTTTTGGCCTGGTCACTGGAGTCCAACTCCCCTCCCTTCTCCTTGGTTTCAGCCCAAAGGAAGTCCAATTCTCCTCATCTCTTATTTTCTTGTTTAGTTATTGCACCCTTATATAAAGAACACATAAAAATTACTATCTTGTATATATTATTTTATTTTCATATATAATAGACTACACACATGTTGTCCGTTAAGTTTCAAAAATTTTGGAGTCGATTTACTATTTTCTATATGTTAATTGAATTTCTACATGATTACAGAAATTAATTTAAAATTGAACTACAAGTGCATCTAATAAAATACCAAAAATTACAGAGAAATAATATATAGGCTCATATGTTCCATTATATCCCATGTCCTTGAGATAGATGAAAAATTAATTTGTTACAATTCAATTTTCTATCCCTAAATAAACACATAATAATTATAACAATATGTATATTTGGTAAGAAAATTATGCAAAATGACATGACACCATATTTTTGGTTCATGAGCTTACCATAAAAAATTAAAATGATTTTAATAAAGTGGGACCATATATTGTTCACAAATAGATACATTTGTCTTCATTTATAAGAAACTGCATTAGAGATGTATCAATTTGTGAATAATGTATGATCTGATTTTATTAAAACTATTTAAGTTTTTTATGACAAGCTTGTGGACCAAAAATATGATGCCATGTTAGTTTGCATAATTTTCTGACCAAATATAGATATTACTGTAATTACTGTACGGTAATTTAGGTGCCATGCTCTCCCATACTCTAGTCATTGCCAAAAATATATTATATCTCGCACAGCTCGATAAAACTATATGTATCCATGGTCTTTGGTCGCCCATCCGAGAGACGGCCTTAAAAAAATTATTATGCTGTTTGTCTAATATATATTTTTTCCTAAGTTACTCAACAAAAACAGGGTACTACAAGCTCCTCTCCTCAATAGAGAGTAGGATCTAAGTCATTCGAACTTTGCTAAAAACTTACCGTGTCCCTCAATCTTTGTGTTTGTCTCATGTTCCCTGAGTTGGCTTGTGTGCGTGGTTTTGTGGCTCCTGGTTCGACATGACCGGAAGGTCCGGTCAAGGTCGTTTTTTTACCGCTGCTGTTAAGAAGTCTCTCCGTCTCAGGGTGTTTGATTTTTTAAGTCACGTTTAAATTTATATGAATGCTAATGAATCTAGACATATATATATATATATAAATTATATATATTTCATCGATCGATGAATTTATACAAGACTATAAAGCCTTACAATATGAAACGAAGGTTCTAATTTTTAGGAAAACTGTTCAACCCATCTATGCTCTTCATCAACTTCTTATTTTCAACATATTGCAGCTCCCCAAACTGGCCCTTGTACACCATCTGTGTTCTAATGTGCTGTGAATTTAAGACAATCTCGTTTAATTTGAACTATCCTCCTTCATTGAATTACTTCTACAAATACTTTGGATATATATATATACACACGCGCGCAATATTTTTACAATGTCCAAAATAAATTATACTCTCTCAATTTTAAAATATAAGGTGTATTTGGTTTCATTAGTAAAATCACATGATTTTTATAAACAAAATCGATATTATAAGATTTGTATTTGAAAGGACTTTTTTCTTATGATTATACTTTTATGACACATAAGTGATATATTATTAGTGTGTTTTTTGTGAAAACTTTATCCTAATAAAATAAAATACGTACTATATTTTAATAAAATAGAGGGGATATAAATTTAACTATCAATGAATTTAAGTACTTACATAGAAAACATAAAAAGGGTATAAGTAGATCTGAGTCGTCGCAAAATGATTTCAATATTTCATCTCGTAAAATATATTGCATCTATAAAAGCCAAACGTATATTTCACGGGGTAGTATTCTCGTATCCATGCGCATGCTGTGATCTTTTTAGCTTCCTTGGTTGTATAAATCTCGGAGCAAATCTAACTGTCTAAAATGACGTGAAAGTTTAACATATGGATTATGCTGTAGTTACATATAAGTTACCACCGAAATATAGAAATTTTACCGTCCTTAATCAAGTATATAAATATTTCAAAATTTTACAAAAAAAATTAGATATTACTTGGAGTTATCAATATTTATACTAACCTCGTAGTGGCTTACCGAAGATGGTATAATTATCTATCTAATTATTACACCGTAAAGGTAAAGTATTTACATTTGATGCTTTTTCGACAGAATATGTCGATAGATGCATGACAAAATCGTTTTTATATTGCTGTGTGTAATAATACGTGAGAGAACGTATCCTGTACGATTAACTCTTTGTTTGTGTTTTTCCCCGCAAAAAAAAAAAACTCTTTGTTTGTGTTTTGTTCAAAAATAAAAATAAAGAACTCTTGGTTTGTGAGAAATAATTAGTGCAGAGGAAATTAAACTGCCATGCACATGGCCCACGAACAAGGGCTTCGGAGCTCCATCAGCAGGTGGGCCTCGTATGGTTGCACGGGCTCATCTGCCTCTCAATATTAGGGAGGAAAGGCCCGGAAAATCAATGCAAGGCCTTGTGGGCTTACGGCCCAGTATAAAGGCCCAATGGAGGTTTTGTTTCGTTTTGATAGCCACGAGAAAACCTCACCGAGGAGCAGTTTTTGAAAACGCAAGCAGCCAACCAACCTGAAACATGAACTTCAAGCACATTCTCAGGCTTATAAGGCCCTGTTTAGTTCCTAAAATTTTTCTAAAAACATCACGTCGAATCTTTGGACATATAAATAAAATATTAAATATACATAAATATTAAAACTAATTACACAACTATGGGGGAAATCATGAGACGAATCTTTTAAGCCTAATTAGTAGTACATGATTAGCCATAAGTGCTACAGTAACTAACATGTGTTAATGATAGATTAATTAGATTAAAAGATTCGTCTCGCAGTTTCCGAGCAGAATCTGAAATTTATTTTATAATTAGATTACGTTTAATACTTCAAATATGTGACCGAACGTGTCGATGTGACCTCTCCTTCAAAATTTTTTGCGAACTAAACCCACAAAATTCAGTGACTCTGGCAAAGCCGGAAAATTCACACAAGCTATATGGATTAATTCAGAAGGCATACATTACGGACGCAAACCATATTGGGACCAACAACAAAGAGAGTGGCTCTGAAGTACAGTTTGCCAATCAAGACTGGCCTGTAGAGGCGCTTTTACTAGGAAAAGATTGACGCTATTGGTAGATAAAGATAAAAGATACAAAATTATTTAATTTTTTATAGCATTTCATGATATAAATAAGAAAATTAATGTAAGATAAAGATTTTTTTAAAAGAATATATCGTTTAACCGTTTGAAAAGCGGGTGCGCGAAGGAATAATCTAACTAAAAGAACCCAACCTCTGTCATTGTAGGAAACTTGTTCATCTAAAATATTATTTTGCTCTCGCAACTAGGATACGCTTAAACTACCACTCTCAAATAGGAGCAAATGACTTTTCTCATTTAGGTATTTTTTTTTCTAATTTCATGTACAATAAAATAGATGCAAATATCATTCAGGGTCTTTGGATGAAGCATTGGCACCAGCTTTCACCCTCATATTTTCACTTCGGCTTAGCTTTATAATACAAAATGTGAATTTTTAACCTGTAATTTGAAATCTATTTGGCGATAGTTTATTTTTCACATTTAATTTTTATATCGCTAAAGACATGTATATATATATATATAAGTTTTACTCGTAAATTATTTTTTATTTGTAAACAGATAAAGCTTGCTCGTCGTGTCATAAGCACGTAAGCCGCTGCCCCTAGCCCGAGAGAACAGTTGGTGCAGGAGCCTGATGAAGGCGGTGAGCTCCATGATGGCCGGTGGAGCTCGAGCTGGCCGCAGCTAAGGCCACCTCTAACAATAGAAATAATATGTCATCTTCAAGCAATTTAAAAGATAATTTTTTAATAGTCTAGCTCTTAGCAAATAATTCATAATATAAATGACCTTATAATTTATTTTCATTTGATATTAAAATATGCATAAAAGACCATCTGTTGATTAAGAGATAGTTTTTATTTTTTTATTAAAAATTATATAGTATATGTTATAGATAATTTATAGATAATCTTTTTGAAGGTGCCCCAAAGTAATAAGCGTAGTTCGAGGGCGAGGAGGTTGCGTGCGGCTGCATGGGAGCTCAACGAGGCCGGCAAGTACGAGAGCTGACTAGGCTGTTGGCTCTTGTGTAGCTGTGTTGTGCCACTTCTCAGTTATAATTGAATTTTGTCTTTGTTTTTTCGTTCTTTTGTCCTGTTCTTTAGTGGGTTTGGAAACTGGCCCAAAAAATTTAGCAGCGGAATAACATATGATTTATTAATTGCTAGCTATAAAATTATTAAAAAAATAGTTTGGTATGATCTTTAAAATAATTTTTCTATAAGTTATTATTTAGCAGTTTGAAAAACATGCACAGAGAAAATAAGAGAATCCAGTTTACTTTTAGATCGCTCCGAACGCGGTCCTAGATCCTGTATCTGAATATTATGCTAGATACTTACAAGTATCATTGGCACTTAGCCCGCGTTGGCTGCCCCGGTTAGTTAACTTATACCTACTCGTTTTTCGTGCGCACGTTTTCCGAACTGCTAAACGTTATATTTTTAACAAAAATTTTCTATAAAAAAGTTGTTTTAAAAAAATCATATTAATCTATTTTATATTTTTTTAATATTTAATAATTAATTAATCATGTATTAATCTTACTATTTTTTCGTGCCAATCATAAGTTAACTTATACATACCACGCCGAACACGGCCTTATACATATTAGATCATGTACCTGATATTAAACCCACTACTCATATATATATATATATATATATTCTATATATATATATATATATATATATATATATTCTCGGTACTTTATGTATCATGGATTCATGGTCCAATCAAGCTGGACCATTCCATCCAAACACAAAACTAGCTCGATAAAATAGGTACAACGGACTAATACTATAATTTAATACAAAGATATAAAGATAATTATAGTAATATATATGTGTTGTTTGAAGGAAAGAAGGTTTTGCTCTGCTAGAAGTTCAAAGGACCAATGCTGTGTGTCAGTAGGGGTATATAAATCTTGTTGTTACTTATTATTTTTATAAAAAAATTGATAAGTTTGTAGGATCGAACAAAACCAAACAAACCCACCAAATGGGTGAATGGTAGAAAAAATTAAAATAAAAAATGTTTTGCGGAATAAAAAATTACCTCTGCTGAAAACTTATGAAATCTTGTTTCAGCCGGTCAGACCGTCCGAATCCGTCTGGTCAAGCCACCGTTATCCTCCCGGTAAGACCGCCTCTTTGCCAGAGGTTAGGCTGTTGAAACCCAAAAGACATCGATAGATTAAACTTGAAGATGTAGATTGAACTATCTCGACTTTATTACATCAACTAGCGTCTATAAAGTGCACCACCAAAACTCCTCACCAAACTTTCGATCTAAAATCACTATCTAGGCTAAATTCTAATTTTCTCTCATCTAAGACTCACCGGGAAGCACATTGGTAGCATACCCATCGGTACCTATTTGCACCCTTAACGTGGTTGTGCAATATACCTACGTATCTAGCAAAAATTAGGACACCTAATCTCGAGAAAAACTCTTACTTTAACTAAATTCAACATATCTTTATCTCTAACACAACCAATCTTCTCATATCCGGACTCCCTTCTGAATTCAACTTCCTATTACCATACACACACAATCCATCTTGTATGCCATATGAAAATTTCATCACCACATGCATTATTCTCTAGCCTTTAGTATCTCACATGATCTCGTGATCCCTAGACGTCGACTACTCCTTAGCCAACTCCGATCCATCACTTGCAATATTCTCTTGAGGCCTCAAGCAATACCTGCACATGAATAATAAAGAAACTATGTTCCGAGCATAAGTTCGTCCCAACTTGACTCACATTAGCATAACAACCGTATCCATACACATAGAAAATACCTAGAAGTCAAATCCATGATGAAATAATCCAAAACCAACATCCATCGGGATCCTGTCGGTCTGGCCTGGCAGTCTGACCACCCATATACCTGCGGTTTGACTACAAGTGTCCTAGCGATCTGACCACCCATATTCCTATGGTCTAACCACTATAGTCAGCACATCACAAAAATACTTATTCACAATCACAAGCCACCAATGGTTCGTCACAAAAAATTATAAATCAATTTCTTGATTATACAAATTCTATTTTCATTAATTTTGCATTTTATGATGGACAAGAGTTGGATGAGCAAACCAAGGAACACTGAAGAGTACAAAAATGGGATGGACCAATTCCTTTCTTTTGCATTTCGTACTGTTTGACAAGGCAACAAGGTACCCTGTCCATTTGAGATGATGATGTTAAAACCCATTTGAGATGTGATGGTATTTTGTAAGGATATATTACATGCATGGGTGCGCCATGGAGAAGATAAGAGGAATACAACTCAACATCTTCTGCATTTACTAACTTGGCATCATCCTGTCTTGATACTAATTAATTAGGATTAATTTTATTTTCTAAATATCTCAGTAGATTAATTTTTTCTTTCATATCATTTATGATTTATCCATTCAAAATGATTGCTTGGTGTACTTGTAATGAAGTGTGATCTCAATATATTTGTCATTTGCTGGATAGTTTTATTTGTCTTTCTTACAATGCCATTGGTAAAATAGTTTTATTATCTGTGGTAAACAAATCTGATGTCTCAAGGTGGTGGCAGTAATTCAGTGAGTATACAAGAACACCGGTTCATATTTACAGTTAAGCATATCTACATTAAATTTACCATTATTCTTGTAACACAAAATTAATTTAGGAAGGCATTATATAATACCTCTAGAATAATGTCTCTCCTTTTTTTCTTTACATTATCAGTTAAGTGTCTAGTACATCTATAGAGACACGTTACCATGCCATTATGCCCCTATAGTGTCGTAGAGACATGATGCAATCTTATCAGAGAAGTGCCCCTACATTGTTTAGGCAAAAAGTGCAATGTATATTTAAAAACTATCACTACAGACTTAAAGATAATTCATATAAAGTATTTATGATGGGATTTAGATAATGTCTCTAAATCGAGTACAGCCGATAAAAAATGCCTCTACAGTGAATTCGACATGCTAACACCTTTTGACACTATGAGCAACTAGGGGTGTGCGTGGTCTGATCCACGACTATTCGTAGCCCACATTTTGGTTTAACTAAAAAAGACTAAATTTCTATTTTTGAGTTGTAGAGTGAAAATTTTTTGCCCTCGGCTTTTCGCTTATATTTATGCTTACAAGCTAAATTTGAATTTTAAAACTTAAGTCTTATGTTGATTTTGGAGGTTTTTAATTCTGCTTTATTCTTTGGCCTTTGCTTTTTAGATAGCTAAGAGCACATATAATCGTTAATAAACGGTTTAGCTTATGCTTATCAAAAGCAAAACAATGAGGCTTTTTCAAACCCTGTGGCCAAGAAGTATTAACAGCAGCTTGATTCTTAGAGAAGCTACCAAGAATATAGCCAAGCAGCTTTTCTTTTCCTTTTAGTAGAACCTGCCTAGAAACAGCCCTGATTCCCGGATAGGGCCGGCAGTGATATGCTCCGAATCTGACATCAAAATTCATTCGTTCCTTACCTGCTTCCCTCGTCGATCTTTCGGTGTCTCAATGACGACTAATTTTCTGGTTCTTTGGATGCGTCAATGCAAAGCAAAAGCGCTAAGCGAAGGAGACAACGAGCGACTCGCTGAAACACTTTTTTCTGCAGAAAGATATGATCCACGTACGCCATGCACACCCAGTAATCATGTATGCTTCAGTTTTCTTTACCTCTACGCAAAGATGCCGCTTGCAGATAGAAAAGGTCGAGAGAAATGGGAGTGATGCAGGCCGGCACAAAGGGGCAGAAGATTACGACGAGGATGATGACGAGACTTAGCTGGGAGCTGTTTTTATCACTTCTTTACAGTTTTTTTTTTTTTGCTGTTGTTTCTACCCTACTCTCTCTCTGTTCTCTCTGAGCAAAAACGGTTTGATACTTTCCTTGCCCTTCTCATCTTTCTTTATTCTATGAAGAATGTTCATCAGGGTGAACTCAAATGCATAATTTTGACACAAATTTAACAATACCACAGGTATTTTCTTTAAGTGAAAGTGGCTAGTTCAATTTAATGACGCAACCTATGGACCATTTGATCAAGTCAGAAAATTACTCAGCAAAAAACTTAGCATATGGCCAGATGAGGCTGAATTGATTTCATTTTAAAAAACAAGATAACTCTACAAAACCTCATTTATTTTACTCAGCATATCGCCAGATGTAGAGGCAGGATTGTTTCCCGTTATTGGAAAAAGAACAAAATTACTCGGCAAAAACTTACTTATTTTGTACAAAAAAGAATTCGAACCATCCAGAATTATACAACAAGATTTCACCTATATTTGACCATACTAAAATTACATGTGTGCTTCATCTGTCCTGGCAAAGTATTCTTCTATCAAAGATTGCTGTGGTTCTGTTCATTTCAAAAATGCAGAGTGCTTTCCTCCGTCTGATCTCTTCCTACAGAGATGGACTATCTCCATCAGAGTTGCTGTCTCTTCCTTGCTGCCCCTGCATGTTCAGGATCGGCAACGCATTTGCTGCTGATATACGGAAAGACCTCGCAGACCCAACAAAGGTCCTGTCTTGCTGACTGACTTCCCTGCAAACATGATCCAACATTGAGAGGAAGTCCCTAACCACCATGAATATCCTCAGAGGGTGAGCTTCCTCCTTCACCGCGTTACCATGGAAGTACTCAGTGATCTCCTTGACTCTACCCAGAGCTGCCTTCTCCTCGCACCTGACTCGCTCGATCTCCTGCTCGGCTTCCTTGAGAAAATCATGCATTGCCATGAAGAACTTTGCACCCTGGCTGCATTCCTTCTCAAGCTGGAGCACCGACTTAATCTTTCCAAGGCCACTTTCAAGCTTAGATACATAGCCATGAAGCACGTCGAAGTCCATGGTTGCTGCTCTCTTGACGTTTCCTAGCTCGGTGCTCAACCCAGACACAACTTTTAGGCCTTGTCGACGCAGCTGCTCAACTCTCGCGATATTTGTGATGTGATTTTCTGGAGCTTTTTCGGATTTTGCGTCTTCTGACCGGACAATTTCTTGGACAACGAAGTGTAGCAGTGTGGTTTTACCATCGGTGCCTTTGATATCTGCAAGTTTGAGGAGAGTGTCAAGCTTGAAAGCTTTTGCTTCACCCCGGTTTGTGCCGACATTCATTCTGTTCCCTGTCCTCAGCACTGCCTCGAGGATTTTTAAGAACAATCTACTTCCTTTTAAATCATCGCAAGCTGCCTGAAAAGCAACTAGAGTGTTAGGCTACTAAAATTGCCAGTGAGACCCTAAAGACTTCATAGTAGTTTTTGTATATCATATTGAGCAGTCATATTTTTTAGTCTTGGAAAGAGAATAAACAAACTAAAATGGTCTTTAGTACAAACAATAGTGCTGCTTATATATTCTGTTCTATAAGCATATCAATTTCATATTGAGTACCACATATCAATTTCATATTGAAATTTTAAATGCTTGTGTAACTTGAATGCACTAGAGTTCATAATCTTATCAAAACTAACCCAGATTGATGATATATGAATTCAGCTAGTGTAAGTTATGTTAGACCTGCTTACCATGGTGCGTCTGAATTCGAGCACCTATCAGTCTTGTGCAGTAAATGATGGTAAACAACAATATATAAATTAACGAAATAACTCATGCTAGAGAGTAATGAAAAGTGAACTGCAATACCTCAAGTGTTTGAAATGATTTTCTGAGATAATTTACTTCATTCTCAAAATTTGCTCGGTATAGCATAACGTCAACTCTTTTAAAGGCGAATGGTATATCAAGAACTGCTTTAAGAAAACGCTCTGCTGAACCAAGCTTTGATAAGTCCCCAGTGAAGTCTCGCAGTTTCAGCTCTTCCTCCTTGGTGGGAGCCATCTTTACTAAGGTCTCCAAAAGTTCAGCTCCCAAACATTCAGCATTACCTATTTATAGATGAACAATATATGGTTAGTGGCAGTATATATGCACAGCTGTCTTTATTTTTTATCCAACTCTGCATGGCTGAGGTCTGTGTATTGCTGTATTACCATGTATTTTATATAGTATCCTTACTGAATGAGATTCTGTTTACATCCTTCAAAATGACAAAAGTTTTACCATTTTAAAACACCTTTTGGTAAAATGAATCTAAACACTAGTATAAAAAAAATGATAACTTGGCATTTGACAGTTTATACTAGCAAATTTTCCTTAAAAGTGCCCCACACCAAAATCCCCATCCGCTGGCCTCTTCCTCCCTTCCTCCGCCTCCTCCTCCGCCGCCTCTTCCTCCCTTGCTCCGCCTCCTCCCCCGCCTTCTCCCCCGCTGCAGGCGCTCACGCCCGAGCCGCCTCAGCCGCCGCTCGCGCTCGTTTCGCCCGCCGCACCAGCAGCCTCGACCTCCACCGATCTCCCCCAACGCACCAGTCCGGGGCAGAGATGGACGGCGACGGATACAGCGACGGCCCCGGCACGAGGGATTTCATGTCCCAGTCCGATTCACACGCCTTCCACGACGAGCTCGACCACTACACCGACTCCTCGTACTACACTGGTTCCCGCAGTGGCAGTGCATCCAGGATAGGCATGGCCTCCCTCGACCTCAACTCCGGCGGTTGCGGGGCGCCCACGGCCGGAGCAACATCAACATTAGCGGCAGCAACGGCAAGCAGCAGCAGCGGCAAGCACAAGCAGTACAAGCATGAGAGAGAGAGCGCTACATTTGGAGGGGGGAGAGCAATTAATATGGGCAAATCTGTCTTTATGAAAGAATGGCAAAACTTTTGTATGCCTCTAAACATCAATAAATACCAACTTGTAAAAATGCAATGTCAAAACTTTTGCCACCAAAATTTTTACATTTGTCATTTGCTATTCCAAATGCCTCTAAACAGAGCCTGAAGTATGGGAGAAAGCCAAAAAGTAGTTACTACCCGAGAGTGAATTGGCCAAGCAGGTCGAACTTATTAAAAGTAAACTACAAGAAACAAATGTGAAGCTCAAAATTCAACATTTTATCATACTACTGCCGCCCTACAGTCCAAATAATGATTTTTCTGAAGCGAATTATTGATCTCGAGTTGTGAATACACGTTTTTGTGATAATATTTAAGGTCTACAGACAATTGTATCTACATTAAAAATCTTAAGTACTGCCTCTAGAGAGAGTATATTCCAAGTTTCCAACAACTAACATGAGCAGTTAGTTTCAATAAAATACTACATGGATGTCATGTAACAATAAGGAAGTTTACAACATTCCCAACAGAAAAGTTTGGTAAAGGACTTCGTCCCTAGCCAAAGATTTCAGGTCCCATTGCACTGGTGATAACTAATTGACATGGGACATAACCTCAAATTTTTGTCTATCTTTGCATGTATAGCATGATTAACCTCCAACTGACAGATATCACATTGAAAGGGGAATACATGTCGCTACAAGTTTGAAAGCAACCTACTACCAGAGTACCTTAATCCTAGAAACGTCCAAATCACAAACATTTGAAAGGTCTCAATCAAAAGAGCTACTTTATCAAAGTTTCTTCAGTTATTCTGCATCAGTTAAAAATATATCACAGCAGAATCCAACAATTAGTACTACTTGCCCATGGTAAGATACTTTTCCTATCCTGATTATCAAACTAAAGAGAGGCCAAAGAGTTGCTTACCATCTAAAAGCGCATCGGTAACCTCCTCGAGCGTGACATTGAGCGCACGCAGCAGGATGGCAATGTTCTGTGCCTTCTTTGGGTCAAGAACTCTCTCCTCTTGCTTAAATTGCGGCAGGCCGGCTTTCTTCGGAGTGTCCAGCCTTGGTGCAATGGCTGCCGAATTGTTCATGAATAGCACCTCGATCATGTCCTCATCCAACCTGCAACAAGGTTGTGTCAGCATACAGCAGCTGAAATTGTAATGAACAGCTTAAGAAATTCCACATCTTTCTTGTGAAATTTTTCATCTTAACTGGAATGAATTGGACTTGAGCCTGTCCCAGACCATGTCGCGGTCGGAGCTTGCTCGGACTTTGTCCCAGTGCAGTGGCTTCAGCTTTGGCCGGGCTTCGTCACCGGCAGCTTCGCCCCGCGTTCGCACGGACATGGTGGTGGTGGTGGCGTCGTTGTCCTTTCTCACCGCCATGACGGGCGCCCTGGGCACTGCAATGCTGGGGCTCTCTGCTGGGAGCGGTCTGAGCAGCCGGCGAGCTGAGACTGGCCCGGTTGATGGTCCCGGCGGCGGCGGTGGAGGGTTTGGGGTTGTGTTGGTGAATCTTGATGATGGTGGTGGTGGAGGAGGAGGAGGAGGCGGCGGCGCGGGTGGTGGGTTGGAGGGTGGCGAGATCATCTGTTTCATCATGTCGGCGCCGGAGCCGGCGGAGAAGCGGGTGCGAGGAGGCGTGGTGCGACGGGAGCGTGGCGCGGGAGGTGCAGGAGGGGGAGCCACCACGGTGGGCGACGCGGCCGCGGGGGCGGCCGGTGTCGTTGGGAAGAAGTCGCTGGTGAGGCTGGGGAGGCTGCGGCGGGAGGCGGTGGTGGTGCGCGGGCTGGACGCGCTTGCCTCACTCCATGTCCCGCCGCCGCCGCCACCGGAGCCAGCCGAGCGCTGTCCCGGCGTGTAGTACGCCGCGTCCTCGTCGGACGATCCCTGCGTCAGCGCCGACACCCCTCGCCGCAGCGGCGGGAGCGGCCGGAGCTCCGGGCTCGGGACGGTGTCGACGTCGCGGCACATGCCACGCCGCGCGCGCTCGGCGCGCACCTTGCGGTACGGCGGGGAGACCGCCGAGGACCCCGCCACGGCGTGTCCGCCCACCACGTCGGCGTGCGCCCCCGCAGAGACGCCGCCACCACCGCCAGAGTGCGCGTGGCCGCCGGGCGGCTTACGCGCCTGCGCGGCCGCGGGGTGGCGCGCGAGCCGCCCCGTGAGAAGGAACGCCAACGCGAAGGCGAGCAGCGCGAGCACCGCGGCGGCCGCGGCGGACGCGACGACGATGGCGGCCTTGGGCGTGCCGCCCGCGCCACGCGCCCGCGGGTCCGGCCCGCTGCGCGAGGACGACACGTCGGCGGTGACCGTGCTCGGCGGCGGCGGCGGCGGCGGGGGGAGCAGCGCCGGGCCGCCATTGTCCACGGGGGTGGCCGGCGTGGAAGGGTCGGACGAGAAGTCCGGCGCGGGTGGCGCCGTGGTGGACGGCGGAGGGGTCCACTCGATGGGGAAGAGCGGCTCGTGCAGCTGCCGCCGCGCATCGCCGGCGGCGGCCAGCGCCGCCGGGAGGAAGAGGAGGAGCGAGGTGAGCGCAAGGGATGGCGGCATGGTGACGAGGAGGAGGGAGTGAGGTTGGGTTGAAGAGAGAGAGAGGAGTGAGAGTGTGAAGCAGAGGAGAGAAGGAATAAGGAAGGAGTGAGTGGGAGGGAAGCTCAACGTAGCCGCCGCCATTTGTGGGTTCAGACTTCAGACTGCACTTTTTCAATAAAAGAAGTAATATTATCTAACTTTTTAGTTATTTAATCGAATAAATGATCAAAATAAATACAACAAAGTGTAAAATCTATTTTTGAAATATGAGATGACGAATGACTGTTTCAATAATTTGAATAACGTGTGCACGAAAAAGACAAAGAAAAATGAGAATAATCTAATAAGAAGAATGCAACTCAGATCACATGTGGCAATTCTATTAATTTATTAATCTATTTTTATTAATTGATAGCTAGTGTGGATCTATTAATTGATTAATCTATTTCATTAAATATAATATTATATTGTGTCGGTTAGATCCGATCCATAACTTTTGCCTAGTTGTTCATAGTAATTCCCTGCTCACAACCTTCGGTGACCTTGGGAGATTCTTCTCCATTGGTCGGGATGGAAGGGATCATAGAATGTTGCCTTAGGATTTCTTCCATTAAATCCCATGTGATGGCCACCGAGATTCGACAATGGCATCTGGAGAAGGTTGACAACGGGCATACTCAGGAGGACCTAGGGCAATGTCTTCAACGATTAGGCTCATCCCCTATCTCTTGGTTGAGCTCATCTTCACTTGGTGGTCCCTTGGGCACCGGTGGCTCTACTAAATGAGAAGGTTGGCACAGAGCACATTCTTCCATATGTTGGCTATCTGGTTGTCTTTGTCAAGGGCTAGCTGGCCGGCTCGACGATGGGTGGCTCCCTTGGCTGATCTCTAGTCGGAGGCTAGGGGTCAATATGTGTGGTTGACCCCATGGGTTAACATTGCTTGAAGCACTACAAAGAATGATATTCACGATGAATGGGTTTATCATGAAAATGGATAGAAAACATAGCAAGAATAGTGGATTACCTAGTTGACCTCCTAAAATTGAAGCTTTTCTTCGACTACTTCAAGAGATGAAGGCTTGAAGAACGAGTCGGGCTAGGTACCCCTTGATCCTCTATGGCATCATGGATCTTAGCACTAGAAGCTTCGATTTCGGTGTCTGGATCAACTCCTTCCATCTTGGCAGCAGACTCATCATCAAAAGGAGATGAAGTCCTTTTATTTAAGGACTTCTGGGTAGGACAAGAACACATGGTGTCCCTATAAAACAAGGGGACATTAGTAAGGACGAAGCACTTATAGTGGGGTTTGATGGGTGACATCAAACGATGTAGGCAATTTATCTCCCTGAGTCTAGATTTCTAAACCATAGGTGAAGAAACGAACAACTTGGTTCTTAGTTCTGCTAGCTTCAAGGAATTTGGGATTTCTTTGGTTGTGTTTAAAATACTGAAATAATCAAAAGAAAGATGTATTCATTTCTTAAGAGGTTGGATATGGTAAAGACCGAAGTGTCGGGCAACCTAGATACTAGGTAAACCCTTGACTTCAAGTCATCTAGGAGGTTTAGAAGAGTGCCAACTTGTGGCACTTCATCGGTAGTAGGGAAGGAAGTTCAAGAATATTGAACAATAGAAGCATCCCCAACAAAAGAAAGAAGGCGGCAAATAAATTGGACTAGTAAAACCACTCATTGTGCCAATCCTTCAAAGACGATTTCATGGGAAGGGTGAGCTAAACCCTCTTCAATCCCTCACGGAACTGAATGTCGGCGCCACCAACCACATAGGGTCTAGGGTTAGAAAGTCCTCGCCTATGGCGGAGCACCACCCGAAGAGCTCTTTGGATGGACGATGATTGGCCTCCACCATGGCCTTGAGCTTCTTGTTAGAGGAAGTGGAGGTGTGCCCTTTGTCGAGGCGGAGCTCATGTGCAGGTTTGCTGGAGAAGGTCATTGGTGGCGGGGAGCGAAGGATTGGAGGTGGGAAGAGGCAAAATGGAGCAAATACGGAGTGGAAATCCTAGAGGTTTGGAGATAAGGGCGCGTTAGATATTTGAGAATGGATTGTTTGAAAAGAGAGAAGCACTTGCAGAGAAGATGAAAGAGTTAGATGAAAAAGACGAGGCCTGTGGTATAAATGGGTCATCTTGGAGCAAATGGGTTGCAAATTCCACATCTATTGGTGGAGCTTGCTTAGACTTAGGCCAAAATGTGTTCCTGTTGGATCATTAGCAAACCGTTTTCTAGGCGAGGAACTGGCACATTTGACCAAGTTTTACAAGGGCCCTAACAAATTTCCTAGATAATTGTAATGGTAATACGGAATTGGGTTTCCTGTTAGGGAATCAATAGTACGCTCTTAAAAAGAGACAACAACTGGCCTACTAATGAGAGTGCAGGTGCTGGATAATGTGATGTGAGGCAGAGGTGGCCCGATCTTTTGGTGAGTTGGATAACTACAATTTGAGGAAAGAAGTTGTCGACCCAACTACAACCGTACTAGACATTGTTGTGTTGCACCTTAGCGACCTATATACCTCTCCTGGGATTGTTAATCTTGACGGTGAAGATCAATCCTATTCCTGAAAGCAATCGAGAACAAGCAAGAACAAGATAAAAACAATCTGAATTAACTCACAAAGGTTGGTGTTATGAACATGTAACTAGGAATCCTAGCCGGATGCATAATTACATGGAAGTAGCAAATAGCTAACTTTCAATCTAACAAAACCCGGATAACACTAAAGGGGTAACTAACTATTTATAAGAGTAGGAGGACGTCCTAGGGGTCTCTAGGGTCGTGCTCCAGCAGGTTGGGGTGCACCGCATTTGGACCCCTCTTGGGCCGGTGTCCTAGACAAAGTTACAAGCCCATAGGCCCATTACGGCTAACACATCACCTTGTTTTCATGATTCCTGTTGACTCATATAGAATTTGGCAGTGAGGCCAGTTCCGTTTAAAAGAGGACTCCGAAACCTTTCCATCAAGTACTCATGGGCTGAAAACGGTATTTGTATGAAGATTTGGTGGCCGTTTGAAGTCAGCACTGCATCAGGTGGCCAAATTCGATTCCAGCACTCAAAGGACTTGATCTTGATATCGTCTTGTTCATCCATGATGTGAACAACGGTTGTATCCGTAGTAGGCTTGGTCACATAAAAATGGTAACCTGTGTGTAATAGGCCTTAGGCCATGCACCATCCTCGAAGTAAAACTCCATGATGTTATTGAACTTGAGCATAGATTATACTTGGTGTTAGTTTATTGACCGAGCCATTTAGACACATGTGAAATTGTCTATGAGTTAGTGATCGCACCAATTTAACACTATTGTTTTGAATCAGAACCATTCAGGGTTAATGCTCCTAAGGTAGAACCACTTGGGGTTAATGCACTTGAGGTAGGAGCAATCTCACAAGGTTACTACGTTTGCTCTTAAACAACCGAGATTGGAGTTTTATTAGAATCTATGTTTAGTTATCTTCTTCTAAGCATAATTGGAGGCTATACCTATTAGGTGTGCCTATTCGGCGCACTTAAAAATGTCTTCATATATATTTGGATGGGCTCATATGAACTCTATGTTTAGTAGTTTTCATCTAGGCATAGAGTCAAGATCTACGTAATAGGTACATCTATTTTATTCGATGCACCTATAATTTTATTCATGGAACCCTTCATCCTATCAACATAATGCCAAGATGGAAAAGGCACTAGGGCATCACCTCCAGGTGGGATAAACCACTCTGTATTGGTCAAAGAACAAATAGGTGGAAATCAGTGGAACTACAAAGGGACATGCACATTGTCTAACTATTTGTAGCTAGATGGTATGTAGAAATAGGTTAATACATATATAGTTTGAATCGTGTAAGAAAAGCCTTGTATCCTATAGCTAAGTATAGAAACCTAGTTGAACACTATTATGTATATGTATACTAAGAAAGAAGTTGAGTCGTATGCCACTCGATAACCGACCCTTGTAGCCCTACCCCTAGTATATAAGGGGAGATAGGGGCCTCCTTGAGGACTAGATTATTCAACAACGAACGTCACATATGGCGGAATACATATCAACAACAATAGGATATTACTTCGTATTCGAATGTCTGAACCTATATAAATATCTTGTATACTCCACACCATCTCTCTTTTTGTCTCGTTTGTCACCCATTTATAATACCGATATATATATGTCACGCCCAGAAATTCCTCACACAAATTTCTGAACTTAATTGTGTATTAAAATCCATGTCCAGGACCAACCAGGGTACACAAATAGACAATGTTGATTACATAACCATCGTTCTTAGAAACAACTAAAAATAACACTTATTCTAACGAAAATGCAACGGAAAGATAGGGTAGACTAGCTCCAGCGGGTACGGCTCCAGTCCACAGGCAAACTTCGACGGTAGACCAGCTCACTCCTAAGAGTCACCTCCATCGAACTCAACTTCTAGCTCTAGAGGGGGAAAATTGGGCAAGACTGTGTACAAACCACCGTACTCAACAAGCAGCACGGAAAAAAGATGTAATAAATGATGCAAAAGGGTCATCAAGGACAGGCTAGGGTTAGTTGCAGTAAAGCAGCAATTAAATAGATAACAGAGATAAAATTGAATAAAGGTAATTAAATACATTAAATGATAAATAATAGTTGTAAAATACCACAACATTGTCCAAAGTTACACCACGTTGTGACAGGCCTAACCACTACTCAACGTTACACCACGTTGCAGTAGTCCCAAGTGAAAGCTAGTTTACCCAGGTTAGTAAAGGTTCACTAATCACAGTGAAGCTAGGAGTCCGCCCGTAACTGTGGGCACGACTATTCGAATAGATTATACTCTGATCAGAGGTGTACTAGTGTACCCACAAGACACGACTCCACCACACTTGAATGTGCGCTGACATACCACCATGGCATACCGGAAAGGAGACTGTGATAGGACCTATCACATAACCCTCCTTATTTAATCGCACCGCACTTCAGGTTTCACCCCCTCCTTTACATCAAGTCGGGAAGTCCCCTCTTGTGCCTTTTGGTAGATCGAGAAGCAGCAGAGGCTTTCGTTACACCACGATTGCCCGTCCATACTCCATCATGCCTACCCTTGCCTTGGTACGTCAAATAGTTCGAAGCCATGCTCTAGATCCCACCTTACCCATTTCGGTATGTAGTTAGCACTAAATTACTTGTAGGGTTTCCCGTGAACCGGTCCTTAATTGCCATGGGTTGCGACTCACAAAACCATGCTCCCACAGCTCACCATTATCAATATTTTGGTAGACATTAACCCGAACCGGGGGATGAATCATAATTAATAGCTATCCAGAACTAGTAATGATTAAGTGTGATGCCATGTGCTCCTTGTTCTAAGCATGGCTAAGCATTAACCTAGGCCTAACTCTACTCAAGTTACCCCTGGTCTAACATGAATAAAGTTGGATAATCAACGGCATAATAATAAGGATTACCCAAAAAATAAATACAGTAAATACTTTAATTAAAACAATGCATATTTGAATAAATAAAGCGAGGAATTTGCAATAATAGGTTCAATATGATCAAAGATGAGTGCCACTTGCCTTGCTCTGCCCCCTGGGGAACTTCGGTGACGATCTCAAAATAAACCGGCTCTTTGGCGTGGTTCGAAGCTAAGAGACAAAGCACAAAAATAAATAAAACAGGCACAAACTCTACTGAAACAATAAATGAAAGTATTTTTAATGGATTCTTGATAATTTTATGAATTTGATGAAATTTTAATGGACCTAAGCGGATATTAGATGAATTAGATATGAATTTTAAAATTTTTTGGGTTTTTTAACTAAACAGAAAAGTCCTAAATCAATTATTGCGCAATTAATAGGGCTGCTGACGTCAGCGGAGGGGTGAGGTGGCACCGACAGGAGGGAGCCAGCTGTCGGTGGGAGAAAGGGGAGGTGGGCGGCTGACAGTTGGGCCCCACGGGAGGAGAGAGAGAGGAGGGCCGGTGGGCGGCTGACCAACCGGGCGCACCCGGTAGTGAGAGGGGCAAAGAGGGGGAAGGAGGAGGAGGGGTGGCCGACGGGTGGGACCCGCCAGTCAGAGTGAGAGAGCAGGGGAGCGGAGAGGGGGTGCTCGGCCGACGGCGGCGAACGGTTGGTGGCGACAGTGGCGACGCACGACGACGGCGTGCGGCGTGGCGACGACGACTGGTGACCGCGGCGGCGCGACAAGGATGCCGGCGACGGCGCACGGGTGCGGAAGGTGACGACGGGCATCGGCGGCAGCGGCACGGTGATCGCATGGCGACGGCGATGACCGGCGGTGGCGCAGCGATGACGGGGATGCGGCGCATTCGCCCGACGATGACGCGGGTGGGAGGAGGCCCGGTGACGGCGGCGGAAAAAGAGAGAGGAGAGGGGGAGGGCTCACTGGTGGCGTCGGAGGTGGCGATGAGTCGGTGAGGAGGAGGGGTGAGTGACGGCGAGCGAAACGGAGGCGGCGATGATCGGGGCACGGACGACAGTGCGCGGCGTGACGACATCAAGCGCGGTAGCGAAGAGGGTGAGGAGGCGACGAGGACGCTCGGGTGCCCACCGGCAGCGACGGAAGCCGGCGGAGGGTCGGCGAGGTCCAGGCGGCGGTGGCGACGCGGATACGCGGCGGCGTCTGACGGCCGACGACGGAATCGGCGGCGGACGGCGGTGATGGAAGCTTCGGGCAAAGAGGGAAAAGTGGGCGACTGTGCGCGGCGGCGAGGATTTATAGTGCAGGGAAGCCAGCTAGGGCGGGACGGTCGTTAGGGGGAGTTTGGTTCGGTCACGGGCGAAGGACGCGGTGGCGGTTGCGGCGGCCGGCGGACTCGGTGGCGGCGCGGACTCGGCCAGCGTGGGGAGGCGGCACGGACCTCACGTGGCACGGGCACACTGGGCCGTGGAGCGGTGCGCCGAGGCGGAGCGTAGCTGGTTCGAGGCGGCCTGGCCGGGGGGAGGGGAGGGCGCGCGACGCGTGGGGAGGAGAGGGGATGGGCCGGCTCGGCCATGGGCCGGCCCGAGAGGAAGGAAGGGAGGGAGGGGAGGAAAAAGAAAGAGAGAAAGAAAGAGGAAAAAGAGAAAGGAGGAAAATTGGACTTCGGCCCAATTTGAAAAAGAAAGAAAAAAGAAAGAGAAAGAGGGGAAAAAAAGGAATGCCCTACTTTTGCCGAGTTTTAAATTAATTTGTTTGGCAAAATTTTATACTCTGTAATTTAAGTTTAAATCCTATTAATCGATTTGCGAACCACAATTTAATTAAATTAATTTCTTTAGAGGGATTTTTCTGAGTTAATTAAGGCAATTATTATTTATGAATTTCTTTTACAAATTAGGCTTAGGATTAAACTCTGGGTGTGACAAACCTACCCCCTTAAACAGAATCTCGACCACGAGATTCGGAGGTGCTGGCGAAGAGGTGTGGATGGGCGGCCTTGAGCTCATCTTCTCTTTCCCATGTCGCTTCTTCCTCTGAGTGGTGACTCCACTGAACTCTGCAGAATCTGATCACGCGGTTCCGAGTCTTCCTTTCACTGGTTTCTGAATCCGTGCTGGCTTCTCCACATAGGTCAGATCTTCCTGTATGTCGATGTGCTCGGAGTTGGTTTGCTCTTCAGGCACACGTAGATACTTCTTGAGCTACGACACATGGAACACGTCATGGATTCCGACAATGTTAGCAGGGAGTTCTAACTGATATGCAACTTCTCCCCTGCGTTCCACTATTCGGTATGGTCCCACGAACCGTGGTAGCAACTTTCTCTTGGTCTAAAACCGATGCACTCCTCGCAAAGGTGTGACGCGGAGGTACACGTAGTCTCCCGCTTCGAAGGCCAGGTCTCTTCGGTGGTTGTCTGCATAACTCTTCTACCTGGTTTGAGCAGTTTTTATCCTTTCGCGGATTATTCTGACTTTTTCTTCCGCCTGACTCAAAAGCTCAGTTCCGAACACTTGACGTTCTCCTGTTTGATCCTAAAAGAGGGGTGTACGACACTTTCGCCCATATAGAGCTTGAAAAGGTGCCATCTGCAAACTAGCTTGATAACTGTTGTTGTATGAGAACTCTGCATATGGCAGATTCTTATCCCATGCTCCACCAAAGTCGAGAGCGCACGCTCTGAGCATGTCTTCAAGAATTTGATTTACCCTTTCGGTCTGACCATATGTCTGTGGATGATAAGCTGTTCTGAAATTTAACTGGGTTCCCAATTCTTCTTGCAACTTCTACCAAAACTTTGAGGTAAACTGACTTTCTTGGTCAGAAACAATCTTTTTAGGTACCCTATGTTGACACATGACCCTAGCCAAGTAAATCTCGGCTAGTCTCTTCCCTGAGTAGGTAGTGTGAACTGGTATAAAATGGGCGACCTTCATCAATCGATCCACGATTACCCAAATCGAGTCATGACCAGCAGAGGTCCTTGGTAAACCGGTGATGAAATCCGTCTGGATTTCTTCCTATTTCCATTCCGGAATCTAAAGACGCTGTAACAGTCCTGCTGGCCTTTGGTGTTCTGCTTTGACTCGTCTACAGACATCGCACAAGGCGACATATTCTGCAATTTCTTTCTTCACACTAACCCACAAAAACCTTTCTTTCAGATCTTGATACATCTTTATACTCCCACGGTGAATAGAATACTGAGTTTGATGAGCTTCTTGAAGTATCAACTCCTTCAACTCGTTGTTATCGGGTGCACACAACCTGTTTCCCATCCAGATTGTTCCATGTTCATCTTCTGAAAAGTCTCGAACTTTACCAACTCGCATATTCTTCTTTAGTTTGGCTATTTCTAGATCAATTGCTTGGGCCTGACGAATTTGATCCACCAAAGTTGGTTGCGCCTCTAGGGCTGCCACAAAACCTTCTTCGAGTATACCCAAATTTAGTCGTTCAAACTCCTGCTGCATCTACTCACAAACTTCTGTTGATACAACGGCATTGCAGTAATTTTTCCAGCTCAAAGCATCTGCAACTACATTTGCTTTGCCTGGATGATAATGAATACTTAGATCATAATCCTTGATCAATTCCAACCATCTTCGCTGGCGGAGGTTTAAATCCGGCTGCGTAAAGATATACTTTAGACTCTTATGATCCGAATAAACTTCAACTTGTTACCAATTAAGTAGTGTTGCCAGATTTTTAGGGCATGCACTACGGCTGCTAATTCCAAATCATAAGTCGGGTAGTTACCCTCATGTGGTCTCAATTGACGAGAGGCATAAGCAACCACCTTTCCTTCTTGCATCAGCACACATCCAAGTCCTAATCTGGAGACATCACAGTAAAACTGGAAGTCTTTCGCCTGATCTGGCAAGATCAACACGGGTGTTGACACCAATCTTCGCTTGAGCTCTTCAAAGCTGTTGGTGCACTCGATAGACCATCTGAATTTCTCTTCCTTTTTCAACAACTGTATCATTGGCTTGGCTATCTTCGAGAAATTCTCAATGAACCGGCGGTAATAACCCGCAAGTCCTAAGAAACTTCTGATCTGGGAGACCATTTTAGGTGGGGTCCACTTTGTTACTGACTCCACATTACTGGGGTCCACTGCTACTCCTTGAGCATTGATCACATGACCTAAGAACTTTACTTCGCAAAGCCAGAAATCACACTTGCTAAACTTGGCATACAATTGGTGCTCTCTTAGCTTCTCTAGCACGACCCGCAAATGTTGCTCTTGCTCTTCTTCTGACTTGGAGTAGATAAGAATGTCATCAATGAAGACGACCACGAACTTATCCAAGTATTCTATGAAAACCTTATTCATGAGATTCATGAAGAATGCCGGAGCATTAGTAAGTCCAAACGACATTACCGTACATTCATACAAGCCGTAGCGAGTAGTGAATGCTGTCTTCGTAATATCCTCTTCCTGAATTCTCAACTGATGATACCCTGATCTCAAATCGATCTTGGGGAAGACTTTGGCTCCCTTCAACTGATCAAACAGATCATCAATCCTTGGCAGAGGATACTTATTCTTGATGGTGACATCGTTCAAAGCACGATAGTCCACACACATTCTCTTGGTTTTGTCCTTCTTCTTAACAAAAATAACCGAGGCTCCCAAGGTGAGGTGCTCGGTCAGATGTAACCTTTCTGAAGCTGTTCATCCACTTGCTTCTTCACTTATGCCATCTCATTAGCTGCCATCCTGTAGGGTCTCTTATAGATCGGTGCAGTTCTCGGTACCAAGTCGATACGAAACTCGATCTCTCTTTCTGGTGGCATCGTTGTGAGATCATCTGGAAAAACCTCCGGATACTCACAAACCACTGGTATGTCTTCCAACTTCTTTGGGTCTTTGGCTGCTTCTGAATGTTGCTCTTCTGCTTCCATCTGATTCAGACTTGTTCTGACTATTACTAACTCCGGCGACTGATAAATCACCACTTCATCGCCTTCACTTGTCAAGATGACGGTACACTTGGCACAATCAATCACCCCTTGATGCTTGGTAAGCCAGTCCATTCACAAAATGACATCTAGGTCTTTGGATTCGAGAAGGATGAGATTGGCTAGAAATGGTGTTCCTTGGATTTCTATGGGCACATTAGGCCTATAAAGGTCCGAAATCATACTATGCCCTAGAGTACTAACCCGCATCGGGTTTCTTAACTCTTACGTTCTTAACCCAAGCATTCCCACAAACTTTCTTGAAGTAAAAGAGTGTGTAGCACTAGAATCAAAAAGTACTGTAGCAGGTACGGAGTTGACAGGAAACGTACCCAGTATCACTTCTAGCGCGTCCTGTGCTTCTTCTACAGTGGCGTGGTTGACACGAGCTTGCATGAACCTCTGCCCGCTGCGGTTTGGCTTCGGGCACTTGTCGGCAAAATGACTTGGGTCGCCATAGTTGTAGCACACCCTAGGCTTAGAACTTGTGTCCTTCCTGGCTGGAGGAGGTTGAGCTGTTGGTGGAGGAGCATTCTGTTGCCGAGGAGCTAGTGCTGGGAGAGCACGTTGAGGTGGAGCACGTTGGGACGGACCACTGTTGTTGAAGTTGTTCGGATTGTAGGGACGGTGTTGGCGGACAATGAAGGTAGATTGCCCGTCCTGCTGACTTGGAGGGTGAGGGCCGGGATGGAACCGGGGCTTCTGTGGATGCGACTGATTTGACGTGAATTGAGAGTTCTTCCTTTTTCTGTCCATCTGGAGGTGCTAGTCCTCCTGATGGATGGCCTTGTCGACCAGCTTCTCAAAATCAACATAGTCGCCCGAAAGCAACTGCTTCTTCAACTCGTCCTCCAAACCTCCGAGGAACTTTTCCTGCCTTTAGGCGTCAGTGCAGACATCCTCCTGGGCATATCGCGCTAGGCGATTGAATTCATGGAGGTACTTTGTCACCGTCTTGGTACCTTGTTGTAAAGCGCGGAACTCACGCTTCTTCTGCGTGACTATTCCGTCAGGGATGTGCGCTTTGTGGAAGTTGAGACAGAACTCCGCCCAAGTGACTTCTGTGGTAGCCGTACGGGTAACCAGGAAATTATCCCACCAAGCAGAGGCGGGACCCATCAACTGGTGTGTAGCAAAGGAGACCTTCTCCTGGTCAGTGCATTGCAGTAGGTTAAGCTTCTTTTCAATGGCATGGAGCCAGTCATTTGCCTCCATGAGGTTGGTGGTGCTTGAGAAGGTTGGGGGACGGACACGGAGGAACTCCGGCAACTTGGACTGTACTGGGGTGGTTCATGCTGCTGTTGATTGTTCTGGTGCTGGTTCACGAGCTGTTGTAGCACCTGCTGATGTTGTTGTTGCTGTTGTTGCATCTGCTGCATCATTAAGGTGAGCATCTGTGTCTGGCTAGCAAGGATCTGAGCAAGTGACGGGTTCTATGGTGGAGGAGGTGGGTAAGGTCCTTCGGTGCTGGAGTTGTCGGTGTCGTGGTTGCCGTTGTGTGTTCACCATCTACAGGAGCGGGAGGGAACATAAAGAGAAAGAAGAAAAAGAAACGGCTAAGCAACTAGGGGCTTTATTTAATTAATGAACTGTTATTGTCTTACTTAAGAAACACCCTTAAAAACCACACAACTCCTGGCGGTACAACAATAACCCCACTACTTCTATGGCTCACCACTAGCCCCAAGCGAAGCAAACCTAACACCAAAACTAGCACACAACGACTAAAGAACGAAACTAAGGCAGCGTCTAGTGTGCGGAAGGAGAGCGACGGTCGACGGCAGGGGACGGATCTTCTTCCTCGTCTTCGGAACGGCTTCTAGAGTTGTTGGGGAGACCGTCTTCGTCTTCACCAGAGACGGACTCACTGCTGCTAGAGACTGTGACGGTCTTGTTGCGGTTTCTTACAGTGTTGAAGGGGGAGACGCCATCCTCGGGGATCAGGGTCGGAGATGTTGGTACCATCTGCATCAATGGTCTTGGTTCATCCGGGGCACCAGGGTGGGACTGAACTCTTGGTGGCCCGCGGGTTCGCTTCCTCGCTGTGAGACGAAACCTCGCACGACCGGGCTCCGGGAGTCCTTTGAGTCTGGCATTCTCCTTCTTCAGGCGGTCGATCTCATCCTGTAGCTTGGTGTCGTTCAGGGGCTTGGACGCTTCATGGAGGTCGTGATGCATCTGGTCGAGGCCTTGCAGCACCGTGCACATCCTACCAAAGGTAGGGTCTTGCTCACTCCGGGCAGACCGAAACTTGCTGACCATGGAATTAGGTCCACGACCAGGGTGATAGCGGTAAACCGAGTGACGAAACGTCAGGTCATGCCTGGCCCTGAGTGTTGTCATCAGACTGTAGGCGGCTTCCTGACAGGCATGCTCATGCGAGCCTCTGGCCCCTTCTGCTTCCATGTTAGGAAGGTAGCCGGGAATCCCGTGCAGCTCCAGCCTGACACGGTGGGGGAACTCGCCTTCGAGAGGGTGGATCATGGTGTATTCCGGTTCATAGGGGTATCTTGCCGTGAAGGACACTCTTGCCAACTCTACAACGAATCCAGTCATTCCAAGTCCACGGTGGAATAAAGGGTGACCGGCCATCTAAAGAACAACAAGGATTAAGTATCAATGGATGCAAAATTTTGTTTCAAGATAAACAAATCATAAAAGAAACAAAGTAAAACAAAGTTTTAGCTGTAAATTATTTTACTCACGCTTTTCAACCAAAGGGATTTGACTTTTTAAATGACTCACGCTTTTGGAAAGCACCAACCCATTTTTAAAGCAACTCTACTTTTTCACAAACTATGCACAAACATGAAAAACTGAGGGCTCTTAGGGTTTCCATTGGGCTGATCCTTTGGTCAAAGGAGGCTCTGATACCAACTTGTCACGCCCAGAAATTCCTCACACGAATTTCTGAACTTAATTGTGTATTAAAATCCCTGTCTAGGACCAGCCAGGGTACACAAATAGACAATGTTGATTATATAACCATCGTTCTTAGAAACAACTGAAAATAACACTTATTCTAACGAAAATGCAGCGGAAAGATGGGGTAGACTAGCTCCAGCGGGTACGGTTCCAGTCCACAGGTAAACTTCTACGGCAGACCAGCTCACTCCTGAGAGTCACCTCCATCGGACTCAACTTCTAGCTCTAGAGGGGGAAAATTTGGCAAGGCTGAGTACAAACCACCGTAGTCAACAAGCAGCACGGAAAAAAGGGGTAATAAATGATGCAAAAGGGTCATCAAGGATAGGCTAGGGTTAGTTGCAGTAAAGCAGCAATTAAATAGATAACAGAGATAAAATTGAATAAAGGTAATTAAATACATTAAAGGATAAATAACAGTTATAAACAGCACAACACTATCCAACGTTTCACCACGCCGTGACAGGCCCAATCACTACTCAACGTTACACCACGTTGCAGTAGTTCCAAGTGAAAACCAGTTTACCTAGGTCATTAAAGGTTCACTAACCACAGTGAAGCTGGGAGTCCGCCCGTAACCGTGGGCACGGCTATTCGAATAGATTATACTCTGATCAGAGGTGTACTACTGTACCCACAAGACACGACTCCACTACACTTGAACATGCGCCGACATACCAGCGTGGCATATCGGAAAGGAGACCGTGATAGGACCCGTCACATAACCCTCCCTATTTAATCGCACCGCACTTCAGGTTTCACCCCCTCCTTTACACCAAGTCGGGCAGTCCCCTCTTGTGCCTTGGTAGATTCGGAAGCAGCAGAGGATTTCGTTACACCACGATTGCCCGTCCATACTCCATCACGCCTACCCTTGCCTTGGTACGTCAAATAGTTCGAAGCCATGCTCCAGATCCAACCTTACCCATTTCGGCATGTGGTTAGCACTAAATTACTTGCAGGGTTTCCCGTGAACCGGTCCTTAATTGCCATGGGTGCGACTCTCAAAACCATGCTCCCACAGCCCACCATTATCAATATTTTGGTAGACATTAACCCGAACCGGGTGATGAATCATAATTAACAGCTATCCAGAATTAGTAATGATTAAGTGTTATCCCATGTGCTACTTGTTCTAAGCACGGCTAAGCAATAACCTAGGCCTAACTCTACTCAAGTTACCCCTGGTCTAATATGAATAAAGTTGGATAATCAACGGCATAATAATAAGGATTACCCGAAAACTAAATACAGTAAATACTTTAATTAAAACAATGCATATTTGAATAAATAAAGCAGGGAATTTGGAATAATAGGTTCAATATGATCAAAGATGAGTGCCACTTGCCTTGCTCTGGCCCCTGGGGAACTTCGGTGACGATCTCGAAATAAACCGGCTCTTTGGCGAGGTCCGAATCTAAGCGACAAAGCACAAAAATAAATAAAACAGGCACAAACTGTACTGAACCAGTAAAAGAAAATATTTTTAATGGATTCTTGATAATTTTATGAATTTAATGAAATTTGATGGACCTAAACGGAGACTAGATGAATTAGATATGAATTTTAGAAGTTTTCTAGGTTTTTTAACTAAACAGAAAAGTCCTAAATCAATTATTGCGCAATTAATAGGCCTGCTGACGTCAGCGGAGGGGTGAGGTGGCGCCGACAGGTGGGGCCACCTGTCGGTGGGAGAAAGGGGAGGTGGGCGGCTGACAGCTAGGCCCCACGGGAGGAGAGAGGGAGAAGGGCCGGCGGGCGGCTGACAACTCGGGCCCACCCGACAGTGAGAGGGGGGGAGGATGGGGAAGGAGCAGGAGGGGTGGCTGACGGGTGGGACCCGTCGGTCAGAGTGAGAGAGCAGGGGAGCGGAGAGGGGGTGCTTGGCACGACGACGTTGCGACCGACGACGACGCAGGGCCGGTGGCGTCGAGCGCGGCGTACCGCGGCGGTGCGACGAGGATGCTGGCAATAGCGCACGGGAGCGGAAGGTGACGACGGGCGTCAGCAGCGGCGGCACGGCAATCGCATGGCGACGGCAAGGCCCGACGAAGGAGTGGTGACAGCAGGGATGCGGCGCATTCGCCCGACGACGACACGGGTGGGAGGGGTCCCGGTGACGGCGGCGGAAAAAGAGAGAGAGGAGAGGGGGAGGGCTCACCGGTGGCGGTAGAGGTGGCGACGAGTCGGCGAGGAGGAGGGACGAGTGACGGCGAGCGGAACGGAGGCAGCGACGACCGGGGCGTGGACGACGGCGCGCGGCACGGCAACGTCGAGCGCGGCGGCGAAGAGGGCGAGGAGGGGGCGAGGACGCTCGGGTGCCCTCCGGCGGCGACGGAAGCCGGCGGAGGTTCAGCGAGGTCGAGGCGGCGGTGGCGACGTGGATACGCGGCGGCATCAGACGACCGACGGCGGGATCGGCGGCAGACGGCGATGACGGAAGCTTCGGGCGGAGAGGGAAAAGTGGGCGACGGCGCGCGGCGGCGAGGATTTATAGCGCAGGGAAGCCGGCTAGGGCGGGACGGTCGTTAGGGGAAGTTCGGTTCGGTCACGGGCGAAGGACGCGGCGGCGGTTGCGGTGGCCGGCGGACTTGGCAGCAGCACGGACTCGGCCAGCGCGGGGAGGCAGCGCTGACCTCGCGCGGCGCGGGCACGCTGGGCCGTGGAGCGGTGGGCCGAGGCGGCCCGGCCTTGAGGAGGTGAGGGCACGCGGGGCGCGGGGAGGAGAGGGGATGGGCTGGCCCGAGAGGAAGGGAGGGAGGGGAAGGAAAAGGAAGAGAGAAAGAAAGAGGAAAAAGAGAAAGGAGGAAAATTGGACATCGGCCCAATTTGGAAAAGAAAGGAAAAAGAAAGAGAAAGAGGGGAAAAAAGAAAGCCTGCCGAGTTTTAAATTAATTTGTTTGGCAAAATTTTATACTATGTAATTGAAGTTTAAATCCTATTAATCGATTTGCGAACCACGATTTAATTAAATTAATTTCTTTAGAGAGATTTTTCCTGAGTTAATTAAGCCAATTATTATTTACGAATTTCTTTTACAAATTAGGATTAGGATTAAACTCTGGGTGTGACAATATATAGTCTAGAGCAAACTCATTAACTCACATATATTAAATGAATGTATTCATTTGTGTCCATACTAAGCGTCTTAATTCCCAAATGACTGAACGACTGATTCTTATAATAACTATTCAAGAATATAAACTAAGCTATTAACATTAATTATAAAGATAAAAATAGATTTTCAATAGGTTTCTAAGAAATTCATATATATTTTTTGGAAAATAGTTTGAGAAGCGGGCCACAATTTTAAGAAATTTTTGGTTCCCCTAGTACTTATACAATAAAATTTATTTTCTCTGTTCCACGTTATAAGACTTTTTGGTCTTACTTAGATTCATTTATATACTAATAAATTTATACACATATAGAAAATATATACATTGATATGTGGATAAATCTGGATAAACTTACAAAGTCTTATAATATGAAATGGAGGAGTACTTTGTATTAAGCTTATTCGAACTTACATATATTAATTGTTTTGCCTCCTTTCGTTGCATAAATTGGACCAATTCGATCTAAAAAAAATGACATCTACAATTCTTTAAATTCATTATTCCAAAATGGGCTTCCCCTCTTGCTGTGATTTTATTAATTGTCATTAGTATTAGAGAAGACAATTTACGAAAAATCGGTTTAATGTACCCCCAACCTGGTCTTCACATTGACACCTTCGATCTATACTTTTCCGGCATTAGACGCATACTTTCACAGAATCCAAAAATGATTATCTTGTAAAAAACGAAACATTTTCTTTAACGCTGTACTAACGGTTTCTTTGGAAAGCATACATATATTTCTTTTGGCTTTTTTAAACCTGGAATAGTTTATTAAAATTTAAAACCCTTGTCACCAGTGCAAGAGGCAGCTGCAAGCTAGCTAGGTACCAACATGACACAGTGATTAGTGTCGCCTCTGCATAGTTAAGCCAAAGTACTCACTCCAGTCAACAATATTTATTGTTGAGGATAAAGTTTGATCAAACTTCTAAATTCTAAAAAACAATTATGTGTTATAATAAATTATAAAATGTAATAAGTGTATAATAATGATACTTTTCGATGAGAATCTGTGTGACATTTATATTGCATTTTAAATAAACATTTAAAAACTGTAAATAATCAGAGTTTTAATTTTTTTAACATATTTAAAGTAAACGGAAAATATAATTGAACCGAGGGAGTACAAATAAGCCGTGCATTAGCAGAATTGGAGGGTACAAGAAGGAATGATCATCAGCTTCACTCACCTTTGCTCCTGTGCTGCAGGTGGGACCACCCATCGATTTGTCCCTGCTGAGCCGGGCCCACCGCCACACTGCAGTTGCATTAATTGGTCCAACCCTGGATGTCACTGCAGATGGTGTAGTAATAATCATGCGTGATAATCTGTTTTGCCACAGGATCCAGCATTGATCATTCGATCTCTCTGCTGCAAGCTACCAATCATTCTCCTTGTTTGCATTGGATCCAACACTGATATATCATGCGTGCTTATGACTTTATGTTAACCATTATTACTAGTCGTTACTTAATCCAAAGGTGTACGAGTATCCCCGTTAAGATCATTACATGTCGTTTAGTTTATGAAGTTCTAAGGGATTAGCTGATAATCGGCATATAAATTATACTATCTAGGACGAAATATTTGATAGAATGGAGATTCTACCCTGCTTTCTACCGGTAGCAGAAATAATCTAAACTATTTATCTTTTCTATTCTAAATGATCCGATTTATTTATACTACTAGCCGAATAATTTTTTTACGGTTAGTAAAACTCTAAATCAACCCTCGAGATTTTTTTACCGATGATGATAGTGGTAGTAGAACACCACCAATAGAGATCACTGTAGACTGTAGTCAAGTTCTAGATATTGGTAATATTGTGTTATCAACATTACCACCGGTAAACTAATTTGACTGTTAATTTAGAGTTCTACTAACTCTAATACCATTTAACATGTTAGTATTATAAATCTGATTATTAGATTAAAAAACCTAAATAATTTAACTTAATTGTACTAATAGTAGAGATCATCGTAGAACGTCCAACCGAAGCAATACCAATTAGGGTTATTTTAATAAATTAAGACTTTCGTATATATAGAATTGTGTTACATCCACAGCATGTGCTCTAAGGCCATTGGTGATTGGAGTTTTTATTTTTAGGCTATAAAAAGGCTATAAAAGCAACATGGTTTTATGTTTCCTAATGGAAACCTAGCTAAAATATCTAGAGACATTATGTGACGGCTATATATGATTGTTGATGCATGCCGGCTTAGTTATTAATCTGTCCTGTGGCTAGTGATCACTTTCATCTCGATCGATCGGGTCTCGATCGATGGTCTCCATGTCCATATCTAGCTACCACATGATAGAGTTCATCGATCGAGTCAGCGATGAAATCTATATATGTTTAGGTACTTCTGGTTAGTGCTTTGCAGTTTGCTTGCTTAGCTTTGCTACCAAGTTTCACAAACGCATGCACGACTTTGACGGATACCCAGTTCACATATGCCGTCTTTTTTCTTAAGAAACACTATGCAGCTGGTAGTATTACACACTACCAGCGAATTGATCTAGACCATTTGTTTACAAGACCATACTATTACTTTACTAACTCCGTGATTAGGGATGGTGTTGGTATTTATGATTTCATCTCCAAACCAAATTACCTTTTCCAAAATTTATGATTTCATTAGATCTTGGTGACATGTTTTTATCTATTCACACGACTATGTTACTATATCTAGCACATGCTCGACATCGCATCCTTCCAAACATAAAAAAATTTATGATTTGACATCTGTGAGATCATATTTTCTTACATAATCATGCCACTCTATATTTCTAATACCATCAAGTGAGATGACAGTAGAAAATGATTTGAACCTTTCAATAATGTTAGCTCAATGTTTAGATTTATTTCTATAAGCAGAGAGCACCACAGCGCATTACTTTTTCTTGGGCAGTTAAATATGAAAACACCTGAAAATGGAACAATTTATGGTATTCTTTTCTTAACTAGAAGCTACGTGCATATATATGCCACTAAGTACCTACCTCTACATTTATTCTAATCTACAGATGTGGAGAGTGGAGAAAAGTTCGAACCGGTAGCTAATTTCATCGATTTTGATTTACTAGTTTGAAAAAGATAAAAACTGCAAGCCGCTAGGAGAAAAAGTTATTGCCAACTATATATGAAAATATCTGTACTTCAGATGACATATATTCCACGTAGTTTTGTTGTTTTTAATCAAGTTGTAATTTTGTAATTTGCAGTCATCTGTCCTATAATCTCTCTAATAATTACATGTAACTTTTTAAAGCAAATGCGAAAAATAAATCCCATGATCTAAAAAATGTTTCTTCTCCCTCAGATTTTCCCTCCTTTCACCCACCTTAACCCAATTCGCTGCTGGTCTTTTCACCTTAATTTATCAATGTCCATTAACTTTCACTGTTGATGTTTTGTCCTTTACTATCCTCACTACTACCAGAATTGATACTCTCCTAATCTTGAACACCATCGCCCTTGACAGGAGCCTCCTTTCAATCCTAATTCGCTGTTGCGTTGATACACTTTTGGGAATATCGTTTTTTTCTGGTATGGGACGGAGGGAGTAAAAGCATTTTGAGTATATCCTTAGAGCATCTCAAGTAGATATCTAAAATTAATATCTAAAACAGAATTTTGAGAATTAAGCTAGAAAATATATCTCTAACGGATTACCAAATACATTCATAATATTTACACATACATAAAATTAGCTCATTTGTATTCTAAATTTCGGGCACAAATATGTGTTTCTAATACAAATTATTCATATTTAGATTTCTGATGAAGTAGTGATTAATTTTATGCCCAATATTTATTTAGATGAACCCAATATAAGTTTTTAAAAAAATTTATTCAAAATTTATTTTTTTTAAATACACCGTTTCGCTTGCTCCCTTAAAATACAGACAACCTGAATTTCAGATGGGACCATGCGGGAGAACGGTTCGACTCCAGAGCAGAGCTCATTTCTTTGCTTTTTACCATCATAAGCGAAAAAGATTAATTTATAACTAAAACTTTTATGAACGTGTTCTATGTAAGCGAGGACCGAAAAATAAACTATGATGCACTGAAATTTGTTGTCAGCTTAAACTAAGGAACTAGGAGGTGATTGTTTGCCAATCATCATATTTATAAACAAAAAATAATTTGTGAATAAATATTTTATATACATATTCTTAGCGATTCAAAAAGAAATACTAAAAAATAAACTTTGGTAAAAAAATTCAAAACAACTCTAAATTTAATGTTAAAAATTTAAATTTTGACTTATAAGCATAAACAAAAGCTAAAAGATATGGATATAAGAAGCCAGAGTACTTCAATTGACGGTGAAATCCATGGACGGAAGTAGGTGTGAGGCACCTTAGTCTTAAGCTTCTCTCCTGTTTGAAAAAATACATTATAAAAATACTAAGTTTTAGTTAAAATTTATCAAAGAAAATATATACCCAATCGTTGAGCCTTTATAGGCTTAGAAATTTTGTGGTTGGGCCCATGATGATATTGCTAGAGTAATAAGATTTGCTCGAGTCTCAAGCGTGCTATGTAGCTCCTAATTAGTACTGATTTAGAGGCAATTAGTACAACTAACCTACGACCTAGCTAGTGAAAGTGGATCATAATGTACGTCATCGAACTCTCATAAAACGTATTTTTGCTATGTATGTATTTAGTTTATCAAGAAATTGGTTTTGCTTTCCATGACAATACGAAGTTCTTAAGTAAGTTAACTGTGATTCGGGGATGATGCGGAATAGATTGTAATGATTGTTAAACAAGTTAAAGATCAATTAAAGGTCATAAGCAAAATAATGGCATTTCACACATATTTTACAGAAAATAGGATGCAATGTAATTCGATACTCTCTGTTTCATATTTTGTTCGATATTTTAAGACTTTCTAACATCATCTAAATTTATCCATTAGTCAATATGTATATGATTTGTTTGTGTATCTGAATTTGTTATTATATGAATATGGAGAAGACTATATTGTGGAATGGAGGGTGTGCTATTCATGTTCCATATTTTTTTTGAAAAATTATAAAAATGTCATTATAATTTTACGAAATCGTACATATGTCATTCTGCTCCACGTGCCATTGGCTTATGTGGGCCCTATATGTTATTGAGATACCAGTGGCATATTTTTAACTTTACAAAATTATAATGGCACGGTTGCAAATTTCCCTATTTTTTATTAGCTTGGTCTTTTATATCTTACTAACCGAATTTTGGAACCGGATCCTCTGCATCAGAGGAGCTAATGCAGAGGGAGGCATTAGCTCAAATCCATTGATCTTTATCTAACGGCTGTAGCTAGCTCCCGTACTTTTTCTATTATCTTTGCTATTTTACCATTACTAAATGAACTAGATTATGAGTTCTCCTTTTCTCATTAATCCTAGTCTTTGTATTTCGTTCGGTCTACCAAAAATCATGGTACTAAAGTTGTGTTAAGTATTTTGTTTGGTTCCACCAAAATGGTCATAAGGGCCAGTTCTTTTTAGCTTAAAATGGCTTGGCTACTCCATGTATTTCACTAGACATATAATTTAAACTGTCAAATGGTGTGTTTCGTGTGAAAATTTCTACAAAGAAGTTGATTTAAAAAATCAAATAAATATATTTCTTAGTTTTTAAGAATTATTACTCAATTAACAATATTAATCATATTGCTTGTTTTGAGTATGGATAATGAGCCAAAATGAACAGTTGAACGCACCCTAAGTACAGAAGGTAATTTACATTTGGGAAATATCAATATATAACCCTAATATTTAGATATTAAGTACAAAGTGCATCTTAAGAAGGAAGATAACAGCATAATCCTTACGACCTTAGACCAAATGTGGGCTCCCATCGTTTCACTTTTAGGAAGAAAAACTGTATTTTCATAAATAAAAAATAATTTATGTGTAAAAATTTTATACATGTATCCATAGCGACTCAAAGTAAAAATGGTAAAATAAACCATGATGAGAAAAAGGTCATAAATTCAATTCTAAAATTAATATATAATATTTAAAGTTTGCTTATAAGTAATTGCAACATCATCATGAAGTCCACCTCTCTCGTGTCTAAAATGTTTTGTCTTCGCCAAATGTTAGAACATTCTCTGGTTTGTTATGTTTGACGCCGTTGGTTTGTGAACATATATTTGACCACTCATTTTATTAAAAATAAAACGATTACCACTTATTTTGTCATGGTTTATTTTATCATTAAGTAAATTTAAGCATGATATATTTTTTCATATTTGCAAAAGAAAATAACTAAGATTGAATGTTCAAACATGTATCAAAAATCAAGGATATCAAACATAAAAATGGTCAGAAAGTAGCAATTAATATATACCATGCATGAGTAGACTGCATATTTGCTAAATCCAATTAAGCATAAGCTGAAGTTTAGCATTAGTAATTTTACATAAGAAGTTAAAAGGCCAATATCATCAGTTGGTCATCTACCGATAGCACAACAAAGAAGGGGAAAAAAGTAATTAAGCTAAGAAAAGCACTAGAGATCGTTGTAGCCATTGGATGAAGATGGATGGATAGGGTTGAAGCTAATGCCACCCTCTGCATTAGCTTCTCTAATACAGAGGATCCGGTTCCCCGAATTTTATTTGGTCGATTTGTCACCACCCTTGATTACCTGTGTTGGAGGCTAAGTACCAGCCTACCAAAGGTGTCAAGTAGACTGGGTACATGAAGGCCTTCGCCGAAGCAAGCCTTGACTAGACGAGACTTAGCAGGCGAATTTTTTGAATTTTGAATTTTATTTATTTAATTGTTTACAATTTTAATTTTGTGTTTTAAAAATTCACAGAACTAACCTCCTGCGCCATACCAGAGGGCAGAATGATGATGTGGCAGACGGCTCGGCAGCCAGACGGGACGACCGTTAGCGGTGCGGCAAAAGAATATGCACTTTGCCCCCTTCCGCCTTTATAGAGGATGGGAAGGGGGTAAGTGCAAATTCGTAGGGCGGACCGACGCATCCGCGGGGCGAGGGGGTAGGGGGCTGGCCATTTTGCAGGCGTCCCCCTTCTACCTCTGTAAGGGCGGTTTATTCAACGGCCAGTATAAGCCCACCAGCCCCGTTCTCGCTCCTTATTTCCCCCTTCCCACTTCACTCACTCAGAGTTGAGAGGAGGTCTGAAGAGCAGTGAAGCCTGCTGAAATTTCACGGCGAGGTATGTTAAATAAATGTTATTTACAAGACAATTGATTTAGCGATTATATTATTTAGTTAGTACAAAATTTATTTATAGTGTATAATTAAGAAATTTATTCAGTGGATAATTAATTTAGGGCAAAATTTGCTATAGGGCATTGACAAAACGCGTAATTAGCCGGTGGATACTGTAAGATCACGAATTTGCTGTAGGGCACCACAAAAATATGGTAATTAGCTGGTAGACACTCCGGCCATTATTTTATTAATTTTAGAGTCAAAAATTTAAAAAATAACGAGATTGCCCTCAGTGGCCAACCTGTTATGTCGACTGGGTCCGATTGAACCAGACCCAGTCGGTCTCAGTGCCGCACCACACCCGAACCCTAGCCTACAGGGCGACTGAGCAGATAGCGGCGGCGACCCAGCTGCGGCAAGGACGGCGACGAACCGATCACCAAGGGCAATCTCGCCATTTTTAAAATTTTTGACTATGAAATTAATAAAATAATGGCCGAAGTGTCTACCAGTTAATTACCATATATTTGTGGTGCCCTATGGCAAATTCATGATCTTACGGTATCCATCAGCTAATTACACATTTTTTCAATGCCCTGTAGCAAATTTTGCCTTAATTTAGTGATGGTATAGTTTAGTTTGTACAAAATTTATTTATAGTGTACAATTAAAAATATTATTTAGTGGATAATTTAGTTCGTACAAAAATTTATTTATAGTGTAATAAGACAAAGTAAAACATAATTAAGTTAATTAGAAAAATAGTTTATCTTGTAGTTAAGACTATTGTTAAGTACATTTAGGTTAATGTTAAGCTAGAAATCTTTTTCGTTGTTAGCATGTTCTTGTTATTGTCGCTTATATAGTTAAAATATAATAATTGCTTGTTGTTAAAGTAGAATTAACACTGATAGATAAAATAGAATTATCGCTTATAGTTAAAATATAATCAATCTTATAATTAAGTATTCTGTGGACTTATTATTGTAGAAAATTAATGATATAGTTAATGACTACCAAATTAATGTAAGTTATATTTTATTTTACAATATAAAAAACAAGAGTATATTGGCAAATGTAGTAAGGTCACGATGTAGTTAGTAATGTAGTTACAGTGAGTCCCCGAGGGTATTTTATAGGTGTTGCGCTGTTGTCCGGGGCCCGTCGCATCCGGGGCGCTCGCGGCCACCGTCGCTCTCTGCTCGCCGCCGCCTCAGCTCAACTTTTGGCTTTTCAGATGAAGTGATGGCACCAGTAGCGATTTGCAGCGAGCGCTCATCGACGGAAAATGAGGGCAGCGACTTTGCGTCCTCGGCAAGCTCGGTTTGCAACGATGCAGTGCTGAGCCTTTGAGCTTGCTGCTGCTACTGATGGCATGCTTGTGCATACGGGAGAGATAGGCTACTGGAGGCAGGAGGCTGTAGGCTAGATGACTAGTTGAATAAAAGAGATGAACATGGATGAAAGAAGCCAACGGTTAAAAACAAGAGTAAAAACAATGATTTTGAGTGACTTGGGTCCTGAGATTGTTTTGGAGATTTTTGGATAGATGATTTGGACAGAGAGACCGTGAATAAAACTAGGGATGCCTAATCAAACAATGAAAATAAAACCCGGCTAAAAAAAAGATGGGAACCTAATAAACAAATAAAAACGTGGGCATTACACGTTCCTTACCCCCTCTGAAGACGGTTACCATGAACTTCTCCTTGTTCTCATATGTGGACTTGGAGTCATGGCTCCTAAGCACTCTAGGCACCTCGGAACTGGTAGTGGCCTTCTTAGGGATTGAGGTCTCTTGCACCTCGGGGTCTTTCGCACGAGAAGGGTCTTCAGATATTTCTGGCTCTGTTCCGTCCCATTTCAATCCTGGTACTTCTTCTATACATATCCCAACTGATGCCACAAATTGCACCTCTGGTTGTGCCACTTTAATCTCCATTTCGACATCTAGCACTGCAATCTCCATGGGCACCTCTGGCACTTCAATCTCCGGTGGCACTTCTGGCACTAGATTTTCCTTACGTATCTCGGTTTCCTCTGCCTTATCAGTCACCTTCCTCGGTGGAGGTGTTGGAGGTTTTCCCAACATCGGTTTTGGCACCATAAGTTTTCACGTGGCCTCGGTGCCAATCCAAAGGTTATGTCATTCTTGTGCCAGAGAATTACAACATCGATCGTATCCGCAAGTATGGATACACCATCTGCAGTAGGGAAGTCTATATCGTAGGACTCAAACCCTTCGTGGACCCGACTGCACTTTGTCCTACTCATCGGGTATGATCTTCATTATATGTTTTCCTAGGGATAACAATGGTTGTAGCGGCCTGAAGAGTTTTCCCAGAGCGTCCAATGGGAACGTGCAATCTGCAGGGTGTATTCTACTTGAGGTCATTGAAGGGGTAATCTGCTCGGGTTCTTTGGTTTTGGAGGGAGGCAAAATCATGTGCTTGACGCAAAAATCCATCATTTGCCTTTCAAAATCCACAACCCTTCGTCTCTAACTTTATCCTTGTAAGCTTTACGCTTCTTGTGGGAGTCATGTTTGAACCCTTCCTTCCAACTCATCTTGGACGACACACCTCGAACCCTACCCCCATGCTCAGGAGTACCCAACACCGTACTTAGCACATCTTTCTCCCTCTTAGGCTTGAAAGATCCTTTCTTCTGTGAACTGGATAATTTCTTTATTTTATAGACAATGCCATGCAACTCCTTGTCTTCAAACGATACTTTGCCTTCATCTATGATCTTCGGAATTCTAGCTCTTACCCAGTTCGTTGCTCTCTCTGTCAATTCCTCCATTGGTACCGGAAGCCTCGCCTTGCTCATTTCCTCCTCTTTTGTCCACTGCTCCACCTTTGTTGCGCATCCCGCGGAGCCTAAGCGATGAGGAAATATGTTCTTCTTTGGCCAACTCTGAAAACTTTAGGCTCTTTTCCATTTCTTTTCAGTTGATATCATTTAGAATTTAAAATTTTCATTTGAAGTTGTCATAATTTCAAATTCAAATTCAAATTATTGAAACAAAGTCATATGACAAAATGACTAAAACAACAGTCGTAGATACTGATGAGTTATACAACTTTGTCGTTGATGACTTTGTTAGTTAAAATTATTTAGTATTTAAAAATGTTATTTAAAGTTGTCGTAATATGAAATTCAAATATTATATAGGTCAATCAAACTCAGATGGAGAAATAACCAAAATAAGATAGGTAGATCTCAATAAGTTATACAACTTTGTTTTTGACAATTATTTCATAAAAGTTCATTTAATATGATAAAATTCAATTCGAAGGTTTAACATTTTAAAATTAATTGAAGGAGGTAGACAAAATAGACTTCTCGGCGAGGGAGGAGCAAAAGGCCTGTTACAGGCCAGCCCTTTTGCCCATCCCTCTCCGAGAAGTCCATTATGCCTCCCTCCTTGAATTAATTTCAAAGTATTAAACTTTCGAATCGAATTTTGAAAATGTTGTCAAAAGCAAAGTTGTATAACTAATTGAGATATACCAGTTTTATTTGGGTTATTACTCCATCTGAGTTTAATTGACCTATATAAAATTTGAATTTCAAATTATGACAACTTCAAACAAAATTTATAAATACTAAACGATTTCAACTAAAAAAGTCATTTGCAACAAAATTGTATAAATCATTAATATCTACAATTTTTGTTTTGGTCATTTTTCTATATGACTCTGTATCAATAATTTGAATTTGAATTTCAAATTGTGACAAGTTCAAAAAACATTTTCAAATACTAAATGATTTTAACTAAAGTTTTATCAACAATAAAGTTATATAAGTCATCAATATCTACAACTTTTGTTTTGATCGTCTGCTATATGACTATGTTTCAATAGTTTGAATTTGAATTTCAAATTATAACAACTTCAAACAACATTTTGAAATACTAAATAATTTCAACTGAAAAATTCATCAACAATAAAGTTATATAAAACTTCAATATCTACAACTTTTGTTTTGTTCATTTTGGTATATGACTCTGTTTCAATCATTTGAATTTGCATTTAAATTATGACAATTTCAAACAATATTTTCAAATAGTAAATAATTTTAATTAAAAAAGTTATCAACACCAAAGTTGTATAAATTATCAATATCTACAACTTTTGTTTTCGTCATTTTAGTATATGACTTTGTTTCAATAATTTGAATTTAAATTTTAAATTATGACAACCTGTAAAGAATATTTTCAAATACTAAATGATTTCAACCGAAAAAATCATCAACATCAAAGTTGTATAACTCATCAATATGTATAACTTTTATTTTGGTTATTTTTTATCCGATAAAGTTGTTCACAAAATTTACATATCTCTTATATGGTTTCAAGTATTTAAATCATCACGAAATTACTATAACGTCACATGTTTTGGGCCGGTTTATGACGAAATCGATAAACTATCACGGTATTATGGGTTTTGTATCCATAGTTGTATATCTGTGACGATCTCTGAAAACATCATGAAAATTTCATCAAATTTCGTCACAGATTAAATATATTCTCGTAGTGGCGGAAGTTTATTTTCTATTCTTGGTTTTTAGATGGTTAACAATACATATATAAAAATTTTATTCATAAATTATTTTTTGTTTGAAAATTTTGGTTTGACTTTTTTCATAAAAAAGAAAACAATAAGGCTATTTGAGTCTAGTAGTGGTTTCTACTTAAATAACATTACCTATTGTGCCGTGTACTTGGAGTGTAAGAGTGTCCTCGTCCGGGTATTGAGCGTGTACGTCAATATATAGTGGTGAGTGTACGTACGTGCATATGAATATTTGTAATGTGTACTGTATTTCCGAAAAGCGAAGAATACGGCTGAAAAATGATACCAACTCAACAGAAACGATTCTCAATCGGTCAGGAATTTTTCTTATTTGTGGATGTAATTATTCAGCGTCAATTTCAGTACAACGCTTATATATCTTTTTAAAAAAAAATCAATTTTTATGCATATAACAGCAACGGAATTGGTACCACTCGTACAAAACAACACTAATACTTTGCCACGTTCAGCAGCGATGGTAAGATCTTATATTCTCCTTTTTTTTTTTACGCACATTTACCAAACCCTCAGACAACGTATTTTCTGCGAAAATTTTATATAAAAAAGTTGCTTTAAAATATCATATTAATATATTTTTAATTTTTTAAAATATTTAATAATTAATAATTATTTATGTACTAATGTATTACTACGGTAAATAAATTGCCTTAGAAGTATGTAAGCCGAACGCGGGCTAGGTTGGTCGATCGGAAATTTCTTCCGCAGTTTCCATCCCTTACCCATGCAATGCTCGGCCAGACGGCTAGTATAAATGATATTTTAAATTCAATATATCGAATTGTTAAGTTATCTGTTCTATTATTAATTAATTTCAATGATGTACTTGTACATGCCGTGCATGCATTGACAAATTATATATGGTGTGCTGGCAAGATGGGCACACCGGCATATACAATCCAGCTACGTCGGCCATTCTGCATGAAATTACACATGCCGTACTTAATTGACACTTTACCTACCCAGGTGGCTCTCTATCGTAACGGGCCTATGTTCGTGGAAATTTTGGGCTGACAGATTTTGGGGAAGAAATAATGTATTCTTTGTTTCTTGCACGCAAGTTTCGAATGGACTATAGTGTATACTAAGGTCCTGTTTGTACTATATATATATGTGCCATATATACTAACTATGACAAATATAAAAAAAATCCAAAAATGTATGCATGCATGTACTAGTATGTCTCTTTTTATTGCACCTATATATATCTCTTTCAAATTCATCATATTCTATTAGTAGAAACAAGAAATATGATAATTTTGAGGGTATAAATTTATCAGAATTTCCTGTTTTTAAGCTTTCTATGTGCAGTGATCCTAAATTGTTATCATAAGATTAGAAGTGCATGCATGTACTACCTCCATCTCATATAAGACTTTCTAGCCTTGCTTAAATTCATCAATTGATGAATATATATAACTTTTATATATGTCTAGATTCATTAGCATCCATAGAAATCTATGTAAGACTAGAAAGTCTTACATTACAAAACAGGGGAAATACAAATTATTTTACGGTTTATATAATATAAATCCATCGGTAGGCGTACGATGTATATATTTCATCTATAATGTTTAGGGGTGTGCATTTTTTAACCGAAACCTACAAACCAAACCAAAGTGTTGTTGTTGCTCGGTTTTGATTTCTTTCGAACTTTGCTAATCGGTTTATCCTTTGATTCTCGCACCTTCTGAAAGAGCCAACCCATCCGACAAAACTCTCCCCCTCCCCAAATTTAAAAGCGGACAATCGCAAGACCATGCATGAGTGCGAGGAGATCTGAATTTCACTCGAGCTCTAGTCATCAGCATCAACAAATTCAGAAAGGAGTGAGCTAGCACTCCAAGGGGACCGCACAACCACACACGTGTGACACATAGTGGAGAGGATGGGAGAGGAATGTGGTCTGAGATCCCTGGTAGTGGCAACGCTTGATCTAGTGAAGTCCAGTAATCTCATCCATGGAGGTACGAAGTAGTTCATGGTGACAAAGAAACACTCCACTAGCATATATAGATCCTAGCGATGGGGATGGCTCGCCAAATAGGACATGGATAGATATGTCAATAGGCCTTGTTCCCTAATTATAAACAACTATTACCTACTAGTGATTGCTACAATCTATTAACCAGGAATTAAATGGAACAAAACTCACTTTCATCAGGTTTGGCGGGATGGGGATGATCGTCTACCCCATCATCACCGCTCCCCATGGAGGCCCACTTCAAGTCAACACATGGATGAATATAGGTCCAATAACCCTAGTTTGTTGGCCCACAAAATAAAGGCATAATGGACATGTATGTTAAGAAAATTACTTCATTTCCTAACCCGATAGCTCCCCACTTTTCCAACTACCACTACTCAATTAGATGTCTAGATCCAGATCGAGAGCAGGATTAGGGGACTAGGACCATGCCGTAGCCTACCAGACGGACCAAGATTTGATGTGGCACATCCCGTCTATCGCCAATCACTATGAGACCATAGCATCATCAGCCATGAGGGTATTGTCAAGGACCCCCAGCTCACCACCATCTCACCATGGCTTCATCCTCCATGCCTGTAATAAAATCAGGGCCTCGGGGTTCCACGGAGGATATTACGCATGCAAGGGGCAGGGCGGGCTTGGGGTGGTGGAATATAAACCCCACAAGGATAGGGATGTGGATGTATCCTCACATGGGGAATTCCCTGTGGTCATTCTAGACACCGAGTTCATACTTAGCGAGATTCCTCCTTCGGTTTGAATTGAACTGAACTACTCCTTTGGATTTCTCTATCCCTGTTGTTATTCATGTAAATTGTTTCAGTTTTTATTCCATAATAACCAATATGTTAAAAAAATCGATTAAACCAAACAGAGAAAACCAAATTAACTGTGCCCACCCTTGATCTTGAATTTCTGAGAGCCTTCTATACATGCCGTGGCCAAGGCGGCCGATCAAACAAGGCCTCCAAATTATTAATTAACTACAATACGTAATCAAATGAAAACTCATTAAGTTTACATATAGTGCTTCATGGCAAGATGGTTGCACTGTGAAAGACCGCCATGCTAACCAATTTTTTTTTTAATTTTTTAAATATTTTTAATAAATAATTTTATGATTAAGCCTTGAAGAAAATATTTTAACCGTATGAATATTTTGGTCACACCACCAATATTGACGTGACAATATAACGTTGCTAAGCAAAATGTTTAGCGTGACAAGCTTGTCACGCCACTGACACTAGCGTGGCAATGTTATATTGCCATGCCAGTGACATTAGCATGACAAGTCAGCCATGCCGACTAACTTGCTTGACAACGTTGTCTTGCCATGTCACCAACACTAGTATGGTCAAAAGGTTCATACGGTGAAATATTTTCCTGAAAGATTTAGTACTAAAATTATTTATTAAAAATATTTTAAAAATAAAAAAAAAATCCCGCTCACCATGAGATACATCACATATAATATAAGCTATGACAATGTTATGTCATGAACAATATAATATAATTAATGGATATTACAACTAAGTTACAACAATCATGTGGTTTAAGGACGGTACACAAGCTAGCGGACATCGATCGACCTGCATACATGCAATCAAACGCGAGACGTACACTTATTATTTCATGATAAATTATGCATGCATGCAACTCAACATACACATGCGGAGACTCGTTAATTTTCTTCTGCACAACTAAACTCGAACATTAATTTGTGCGGCGATATATATATATATATATATATATATATATATATATATATATATATATATGAATTAGCAGGTGAATCCGGATGGGTAGTTCTTGCTGCACTTGTTGAGGATGAGGCTGAGGTCGATGGGCAGGTCGAGGTTGACGAGGCCGAGCACGTTGGCCTTCACGGCGGTGCAGAGGCAGACGGCGGCGTCGAGGTCGGCGATCCCCGACAGCAGCGAGCAGCACTCCTCGGGGCCGCCGCCGATCTTGACGCCGATGAGCCCGTTGAGCACGTTGGCGCACACCCTCAGCCGCAGCGCGTCGATCGGGCAGCGGCCGTGGCCACCGTTGTCGCACGGCGGCGGCGGTGCTGTGGCAACGACGGGCGCAGCCGGCGGCTCACCGGCGGGACAGCTGGGTGCGCAGCCTGCGTGGACAACGACGGCGGCGAGCAAGGGGAGGAGGCTTAGGGCATGGATCTTGGAAGCCATCGCTCAGGTGATGAGGTGATCGAGCGAGCTAGCTGTGACGATGCTTTTAGCTTGTGTTGGTTTTGGATGGTTTTTGCTGAATTGGGCAGTCAGGGATCTCCGGGTATTTATAGATGATTGCAAGTGTGCATTGCCGCTAGTTGCATATGCACGATAGGAGTGGTTGGTAGGGTTGATGGGTTGTGCTTGCATGGCCAGTTGTTTGATCGAGGCAGATAAGATACGACAACTCGTATGACGGAAGTAGATTGAGGCCGTCAGTGTAGTTATCTTATCTCCCTCTTTTTCCACGCGCACGTTTCCCAAACTGCTATTACAGTGTATAGAAAAGTTATTTTAAAAAATCATATTAATCTATTTTATATTTTTTTAATAATTTATAATTAATTAATCATATACTAATAAATTACTCCGTTTTTCGCGCCAGATAACTAACCCACCGTCTCACACCTAACGAACGGGGCATGAGTCTTTTTAGCTACGATTATATTATCTATTGATCAATATATATTATTTGTATATATGTTTAGTTTTATTAGTAGTCATATGAATCTGCATAGGCCCTATTCGGCATGCCATGTAAGTTATGTAGATTTTCTTTTTTTCCACGCGTACGCTTTCGAACTACTAAATGGTGTATTTGTTGCAAAAATTTTCTATAGAAAAGTTACTTTAAAAATTATATTAATCTATTTTATTTTTTATAATTAATAATTAATTAATCATGTACTAATTTAATAGTATGTTTTTCGCGCCATGTAACTAACCCTTATCTCCCTCGATGTCAAACACGGCCATGATACTATAAAGTTGAAACCGAGATAGTAAATGATTTCGACCATCGGCACCATAGAACCTATGAGTGTGTTGGCCCATCGCTGCCGGTTCGACGTGAACTGATAATACGTGGGAAACGAAGTGAATCGCTACTCCGGCAGTGTTACGCGGTGTTAGTACCAGTTTGTAGCCAGAACCGGCACATATGAAACAGTACAGATTTTAGCTGTTAAGAGCAGGTACAATATCAGGCTGCAAGCCAGCTATAAACATATTTTAAAGAGATAAAAGGTAAGAGCGAAGAGAGGTGGACTACTAATTTGTAGCCAGCTGCACGTGTATAACATGTGGGGTCATGTATTGATGTTTTGTAGCTAACTATTGTATGCATTGGCTATTAGATTGGCAGTAGATAAATTTATTGAACTTGCTCTAACCGATGGAGATACCCTAGTACTACCAGCCTGTTAGTTGTGTGCTTGAGCCGTCAGTATTACGTACCATCGTCGATTTTATAGCATGAACTGGCACTGATATTGAATGGACGGGATATTCCAGCGGATTGTCCTGGCCATGGCGAATCGAACCGGTAGCGACACCCAGATTTTATATAAAAATTGTACACATCGACATGAGATTACAATTCTGTTGTTTGTAATATTTTTGTTTATGATCATGTAAATTTACATGCCTAAATGTACATTACAAGCCCTCAGATTTATTTGGATAGCTTAGGTTTTAAAATTTTCAAATGACTTCGGATGGAGCTAGACCACACATCAAAATTGTAGATCTTGATAAGATCAACATCTTGTTAGTTGATAACTTTTCCACTTGTAATTTTTACATCCCCAAGTATTTGTTGCAGGAGGAATCATGAAATCTATGGAATTTTCTCGATAAAATTTTGTTGGATGAAAAATCTTTATGGAATTCTTTGGGGAAATTATTGAATGGATGTATATATCAAAGCTTCTGTACGTGTCAGTGGAATTTGTTGGGTATTAAGTAATAAAATGTAGAATGAAGCGATAAAATGCAAATAAAAACAAAATATATGTCATGCAAATCAAAACCAATTTATATATTCCCCCAAAATTAGCATTTACTGCGCTGGAAGCATGGACCGGCAGTGATACACAATAATAACACTGGCAGCTAGACAAACCGGCAGTGATGTACACTCGACCAGTAACTACATAAAGATTGTTAATACCTACTCAAACTCGACTAGGATTGCCTGGAAGAATACTAAGATTATCACTTATAATGCCTCCAACACTATTAGATACTAATACATGACAATATTATGTTTTCATTTTGGATTTATTTTTTGCCTCCAGTGCTAAGTGAGTTGAGTTAAAATTTATATGCATACATCTTTACAGCATTTAGGAGCTCAACTAATTGGCCCAGATTAATCTAGTCTATCTAACTATGTTGATCTTTTAATGATAATTAATGCTAAGTTAGCAACCAGTAAGCGATCAAGTAGTACTGTACCAAATATTATCTAAAAGTCAAGTATTTATGACCACAGACAGAGAGTGGGATTGACACTCTAGATCAAGTACTACTCAATAATTATTAATTGGCCATTGATTTTTATTACTTCCAAATTTCGGATAATATATATATCTATAGAGTAAAATTAGACCATAACTGAGTATTTATTAATTTGAATGTTGGATTTATTAAATCATAAAGATTAAATTACATTTTACTCCACGCTTTATTACCTAACTTTCACTTTGCTGCACTCTTAATCTTCTTTTTTTTTTTTACTTTGACCAGGCAAATCTATCATTGTTATAGTTTGTACTATCCTGAAATATTTTTTAGCACACAACAACGACCTCGAACACGTCGACTCCAGTACACCGACAAACTTCCATTTACGTGCGGTCAATATATTTGCCAAAAGAGATGTTAGATATGACTATAAAAGTTGTTTGAAATGTTCTAAATTGTGTATCAATAATAAATTTAACTGGCTCAAAGTGAAACATAGGTTTAAGTGGGATCCAAAGTAAAACGCGGGTAATTTATTAATTCAGGAATTAAGAATTAGGAAGTCATAAGAAAAACTATATTTATGACTCACAACTGGGTACAATTATACATCTATTAATACGGCATTAATAGTCATGGGGAAAATATACGGCATTAATTGAGAGTCTAAACAGGAACGTACAATTGACGTCTGTTTTCTAAATTTGATAAATTCACCTATACTAGGGTGGAGAATTTCCGCCAAAATCTGATAGATATGGATGTATATGATTTTTTTACGTTGATATGGGAATTTGCAGCTTTTCTGATTGATATGGAAAATTGTAGACTTCTACATTTTGGAACTTCTAGACTCCAATTACTAAACATATAAAGAAGTACATGTAGCTCAATATATGCTACATTTGATACTATAACTTACTTAAGATTTATCCTAAATCAAGCATCTTTAATTTTAATCAAATTTATAGAAAAATAAAGCAATATTTTCAACCCAAATTAATATACTATAAAATATATTCAATGGTGGATGTAATCAAACTTATTTGATGTTGTTCTTATAAACTCTGTTAAACATAATATATTTGAGTTAGAATAAAACTAATGGACTATCTTATTTTGTTGACATTTTTGAAATGCCACCAAAATAAAAAACCGAAAATAATTACATCCATCATAGAGTCAGGGACAATGATATATAATGATGTTTTTTTTTTGTACAAAACCGTAAGTGTTTGGAGAAATAAACGAACAAAAATTATGAGTATTTATAGCTAATAGGAGATTTTACCAAATTGTAAGAAAAAAGTAACGAAAAAAGGGAGGATTTATAGCTTACAGCCAACGATTGCAAAAACAATAACAAAACAAAGAGAAAATTCCCTACATACAACTGAAAATATGCTCAATCCCTTTAATACCCCTGAATTTTACCTCCCTTATATAGCCCTGAGTTTTCATTCTGATCCCCTTCGTACCCATCTCCGTTAGTTGACAGTTAAATATTTTAAAATGACTATATTACCCCTCCTATACATATGTGCTACCTATCCAATAAATTTTCATATGAAAATATTAACTTATACTAAAATACAAGTGATATAATCATTTAATGTCAAACTTAAATAATAAAACTTATTTTTTAAAAAAATATGATTAAATCCATACATTAGTTTCACCAAAAAAAATTAAGCACTAAAACTAAATGTTGTTTAGGTTTTAATTTTTGGGAAGTTATACGAAATTAATCAAATTTGATCTGAAATTTATTTAAATATTTTAAATATTTTTTATAAACTAATTACATCCTCTTTGTTTTTTTGCAACAAATCTTTTTTCACTACATATTTGTTGAAAAGTAATTTTCAAATTTGATGCAAAATTTTTTACAATAAATCTTTTTTATTTTAATGAAATAATGGTTTATTTCTAAAAATCGTAACAACTATTTAGTAATTTATTCCTTATTGGTTTTTACAACTCAAATAATTTACACATAAAAAATTTCTAGCTTTTAGCAATATACCAAAAACAATAAAGTAATTTTAACAAAAACTAATGGTCAAACTAATGGTTAACTAACATAATGGGTACATAAGGAATTCAAATAAACACTTAGGAGTATATAAGAGACCAAGCAAATTTTAGGGAGGTGGAAGAGATTGGATGAAATTATAGGGGTATATAGGGAATTTGCCCAAAACAAAAGGCTAAGATAGCGAAAACAGCTCTGAACGAACAAAACTTACAAGTATTTAGAATTTGCCCAAAACAAAAGGCTAAGATAGCGAAAAGAGCGCATACAATTTTTGAACGAAAAAAACTTATGACTATTTAGAGCATATTTACAGGAGATAAGTAAAAAAATTAATATCAGAGCCAGGTTTCGATCCTGGGACCTGTGGGTTATGGGCCCACCACGCTTCCGCTGCGCCACTCTGATTTTGTTATTCTGTAGTAATGACCTTGATTACTAATATATTTGACGTGCTGTTGTGTGGGCTCCCGAGGTAACTACTCACTCCGTTAAAAAAAAATCAAATAATAGATAAAATAAATCTGAACAGAGATATATCTAAATTTATAATGCTACAATATATCATATCTAGTATTAGATTAGTTTTTTTTCGCATACGAGAGAGGCCCATGTGTGAGTAAAATGCTCAACTTAGGAAAACGAAAACATGAGTGATCTTCTAGCCATGTGACACTTTAGAATTACTAGAAGATAGGACGCGCCCATGTCAGTCACGTATGAAGTCCCATATTTATAGATAAATATAGACATAATAAACTACGAAACATATGGAGTCCCATATTTATAGATAAATATAGACATCATGATTTTATAGGTTGTTATTGGTATTATATATTTGAATCAAGATGTATAAATTAAGGAACGAGTGAAGACTGCAGCAAAGTATACACGAGTAATAAAAACATCACCAAAAGGTCATAAAAAAAGATATAAACAGTATTGGAACGTGGTACACTATCGTGGTAAGTTGTAGATGCATGTGTGGCTTGCTATGGTGCTCTATATCCGTAGGTAGAATATGAGTATAAGCGATCTAAATTAGAGTGACATATTTAGAGAGTAAATTATATGTAGACATGTATAACAGTATGTACCGTTTAGCCTACATACATACGCATCTTAAATAGTTATAACCATACTGGAAAAATAGTTGCTTAGATTTAGTATGACAGAGTAGAATAATTAGTTTAGTTCGAGGTGAAATAATTAAGAGGTGAACATTTCACTAATATAAATGGTTGTAGCGGTTGTGCACTGAATATGACACCCACCATTGCATCGAATAAAAATCAATCCATGGAGAATGAATCGAACTCATAATTTTTGTTTTTAGCTGTGGTTAGGTCAGTCTCAATGTATGTTTTATGGGGATATCATGCATATTAAATAGGGTATCATATCAGTAAAATTACTGACCTAGTAGAGTCATTAAATGAGGAAGTTTCATAAGATAAGAGAGGAGTTTTATCCCCATAAAACTCATCTAGCTCGGTTACCTAGTTTACAGTTGATAACTATATATATTGAGACTGGCACCAACAGAATAATAGATCGACATCGGTTTTACCTATAATAAGATATGCTGATGTATATCTTGTTTCATTTAGTTTGCTGGATCTATTGGGCGTAATGTGTTTTAGAGCAAACCTAACCATCCTAAAATTAGATGATGTTAGGGAAAAAATGGGTTCGACAAATCATCTATCTTATCATCACCCAAAAATAAAACATCATCCATATTGAAAAGGGGAACTCCAAATATGGATGTTCTCTCTCTTCCCTCCATATCTTAACATGACAACATCCAATCACAAGAGTAGAGACTAATAACAATATGAAAGGATGTGGTTGAAAACTATTAATAAAATATATATGGATGATGTAATATGGATACCATATTAGAGTGATATATGATATAAATAGATAATCTATTTTGGATGGTCGTCAAAATGGTAATATGGATGATAAAATTTGGATAAGCTGTTGAAAACACTCTAACCTTTGGTGGGTTTGAACTCTTGTTGGCAGAAATCCCTCAGAGAGTAGAGGTAGAAGGTGTTGGGCGTGAGGCGAGGAGGGCAGGCAGGTGAACCTCTGCCTCCGCCCGCCATCGATCTGCACCGATGTGTGCACCGATGTGTTGTGTAGTGGATTGCTTGGGAACTACTAAGCGCTACATCGTGACTAGTTGTTATAAAAGTAGTCTTCGAGCATACTATAAAACATGTAGTGGGCTGTGAATAATCAAGATGAATTTTCCCCTCGATCTATAGGAGAGATATCTTTGTACCCATCGGTGTTATAGATTACGAAAGTGCATGGTCATGCCAAAGGTGATCAAGGAGTCTATCATAAGTTAAGTAATCTATTACACGATCGAGTGAATTATTGAAATATTGAACGAATGACATATATATAGCGTTGAGCATACTCGATATCGAGAGTCGAAAGGATTAATATAAAGATACACTATAGATTTAGTCGATGTGATCTTTATATTTGCTCGGTGGATCAATATATTCTGGTAGGAGACGTTGTTGGCACGTGGACCGAAAAGGAGTTTTCGGGTTACAACTGAGTATTCATGAACCTCTGAGTTACACACTTAATGGATTGGAATACGCGAATTAGATGTTCATCCAATACGGGTTTAGTTCGGGTAGAGATCCAAGTAGGACTCCTATGGAGCTTCGAGGCCTTATTTCAGGTCTTATATATATACAAGGGCGAGGAGGCTAGTTCGTCACGTGAGAAAACACTAGCCATCCTCCTTCCAAGCCAAGCTCTAGCCACACTCAAATGCTAGCACACTAGTATATTCCTTTCCTTCCCTGGACGTGTTGATACCACTAAAACCACTACTAAATTACGGTGTTAATTGGCAAAGTTGCACCGTGCGGTGCATACATGTGGAGAAGGTTAATCGACAGCGATCGACTACTTTCTTTATATTGACGGACGTTAGATCGCCGATACTACTTCAACTATTTAGCACCTTCTTCCATTGCACGGTGTGTCATGTGGCAACGACGAGTCACGATCCTTTCTGGTTACGTGGTAGAAATTTTTATTTTACACTATTATAGTCTACATGTATCCCTACATTAACACATCTACACACATTGGCTTGGATGATGCGAAAATTGCAGTATGCTCCACACATTGGGTGGAATATATGTTCTTTTTTCATAGGGAATGTTTTATTTGGTAAGTGCTATAAGTTCAACCAATGTCACGTGCTCCAAAAAAATAATCATATGTTTTTTCATTAATTTGTGTATACTCAATCTATCCCAAAATATGAATATTTATTGGACTTTTAATAGAGATTAAGCTTAAAACAAGACTTTGCTACTCCTGATGAACAAATTAGTATGGCATCGAGTCAAAAATGAATGACTCTGGGAGAGTATACGAGGGTAGGATGGGAAGTGATTATAATAATAAAAAAGCAACAAGACATGTAGTAGTATTAACAGTGACATAAACAATTATATTTTGGGAGTCATACAAATTCATATATTTTGGCCGGAGTGCGGACATGTGTTATTCACTGACATTTTGGACCCATGCAGAAATTGTCTCACGAGCATTAGATGTAGTCAGTTCAAACGTATTTCTCCAAAATATTTTTAGCAATTTGATTTGTCTGATCGGTACGTAGATGATGCTTCATTTGAGTTTTATGGTATGTTTGATTAATTGATTTATCTTATTAGGTGAGAACGCTTTCCCATGTGTTAAATGGTAGGTTTATTTTTTATATAGAAGTTTCTTAGGAAAACAAATTGAATCAAATTATTGAGTTTGTAATAATTAGTACTCAATTAATAATGTACTCATCTGGTTCCACGTGAAGCGTAAAATGAGCTACCTGCATTTAACCCTTGTGTATTCCTTTCTGCGCACGCCATGGAGTTTCAACTGGAACCGCCTCCGTTTATACAATTTGAGAAAATGTCTAAATTAAAGGTGATATATGTTTTGACATGTCCCTAGATAAAAATTTGAACAACATGGAAAATTTTGAAACGAATATTTGGATTTTTTACACATGTAACCGTTCATCGACCGATAAGATTCATTCCTCACAACACATGGATATTTTACTAGTCTAAGATAAGCTTTCAACTTAGCAGCAGTTCATTCTTACCCCTCAAATAGCTGTAACAAAATCACACAGTACAGAAAGTCTCATTGTTTGAAACAAAAATAACTAAAACCTATTTTTCGAATTTGCCTAAATTTATCCATATATCATTATATATGTTTTATATACGTGTCTAGATACATTAACAGACAAATAAATCTAGATAAGCCTAAAAAGTTTTATAATATAGAACAAAGGTAATATATATCAAACTATTTTTATTAAATTTATTTTAATATATAAGATATTAATGATACCTCTCATTTCATAATGTAAGAAAGTTTAACTTTTTGCTTGTAATGTTTGGCCATTTATCTTATTCGAAAATTATGAAAATATCATTTATTTTGCTTGTGACTACTTTATTATCAAAAGAACTTTAAGCATGACTTATTATTTTTTATATTTATACTAAATTTTTAAATAAAATGAATGTTCAAACCTTTATATATATATATATATATATTACGTTATGGAGGTACTAGTATTTTTTTAATAAAATAACGTTACCTAGACGAGCAATATGCGAATGGTAGAGTAAAAGAAAAGAGTGGCAACGGGAGGGAGTCATCGCTGCCTGCCAGTCACCACCTTCGTTTCTTCCTCCCTCTCTCCTCGCCCGCCGCCACCCAGCCGCCGCCTCCCTCCCCGGAACCCTAGCGGCCGGCCGCCATGAAGGGCCCGGGCCTCTTCTCCGACATCGGCAAGAAGGCCAAGGGTACGTCTCCCCCCCCTGTTCTTGATCCCCCATCTGTTCCTGCCTCCGCCGCGCGCTCGCTGATATTGATCCTGGGTTCGGGGTGATCCGCAGATCTGCTCACCAAGGACTACACCTGCGACCAGAAGGTCACCGTCTCCACCCTCACCACCTCCGGCCTGGTAAGCCCCCCTCCGATTGACGCCGTGCTCTGGCTGGCCTCGGTCTCCTATGGTTTGATTTGATGCTGCTTGCGTATTCAGCTTCTCGGATTACATTCTAGGGTTGTAGGAATTGCTTAGACTGTGGGACGGGTGGTGTCTAATGTACCTGTGTGCTCTGCTGATGCTGCATTGCTGCTTGCGCACGGTTCACTCTTGTTGTTTAAGTGTGAGTTCGCGAGATGTGAGCCATGTGGTACTGTTTCGGATGAGGCGCATTGTGCGTTGGCTGTGCAGTGGATGCTTGGGTATCTTTTTTCGAAGATTGTGACTCCGTCCTCTGATTATGAGTTTTTGTTGCTTCAGCGCTTATATTTTTCATTTTATCTGTGACGCGATTTAACTTTCAGAAACCTGTCACGGCACACGGCAGTTTAGTCATTCTGTAGCCACTGAAGAAGTCGACTACTTCGCTTTTTTTTTTTCTCCTGTATGTTAAGTTTCTATGATTGTTGCATCAAAATGGTACTCTGCGGCTGCATTAACATGTTTTATTGTAATTTCCATGCAAGGGTGCTCCTATTAGACTGTCCTTCATTCAGTTATAATTTTGTGTAGAGAAATATTCTATTGGTGAAATATCAAAAGGTCGCTGAACTAAACTTATGCTTACTGATTCATTTTAAGAAAATGAGAAACTCTTCTATTATGGTAATGTCTTCTGTAATTGTTCTTTCTCTTCTATATGGGGTTTTGTACTGCCAAGCAATAGTCATTTTTGTACTTGTCTTATAAATGAGTTTAACATCACCTAGAAATCGTATAATTTATTTCTTGTTTCGCTTTTTGTTTTTGTTAAGTGCTATATGATCATCTGATAGTATAGCTTCTAAGTTATGTTGTTAATTCTTATCAAGACCTTGATTGCTGCCCCTTAAAATAGCTTCTGCAGAAGGGAGCTGGCTTCTGTAGGAAGGTAGAACGTGAAAAAAGGAAACAGCTCAATGGATATTGGAAAACTGATTAGATTTAGGCTGTTGTACTTGCATGTGATTTCTATTTGGTGAAATAAGATAAGAACGTGAAGCTATGTTTGGAGCCTTATGTTATCTACATGTCTTTACTTATATCATTGTTTGAATGTTTGGTCAAGTCATGCATGCAGCTTTCTTACAAGAGCCTTATCAGTATGTTCTGTTTCACCATTATGGCTCATCATTCTGCCATTGTTTCTATCAGTTCCCAAGAACATGCTAGACCTTGACTCCACTCCTTCACCTTGTCATCTCCAAAACTCTCTTTGTTATGATGGATGGACGGAGATGAGGTAATCCCTGAATAGGGAAGTCGTTAGGAAGGTGCAAGTTGGATGTCTCATCCCAGGCTTCACATATAGAATAGCTAACTGCAAACGAGTCATCTGTGTCAAAGGAAGTGAATTGAGCTGTTGTATGTATTGTTGATGCTCTAGACTTTTAAATCCTTCTGACTGCAATTCGTCTTGCTTTCCTTTTGCCCTACTTGAATAACATAATGTGGTTCAGCAAGCAACTGATCATGACAACTTTAATTATATGCATCCATGAACTTGTACTCTGATTGGCTTCAGAAGTTTATTGTGTTAGATGCTATTTGTAGAACATGGTATGAAACTTGTGCTTGCTTGCAAATCTTTGCTTTCTGCGAGAGCTAATACTGTGCACATTGGCTCTATCTTTGGATTGAATTATGCTAATTCAGTTGTTTGTGGTGTTAGATGCTATTTATGGAACATGAACATGATATGTAACTACTATGTTCCACCAAGTTGCTTTGTTTCCTTGCTACTATTTGCACCAAATTGCTTGATGGGGAATCTTCAAAGTTCTGTGTTTTGCTTTAAGAAATTTCTTTGAATCGCTCTAAGCCACATAAAGATAGTATGTAATGCATTTGAACCTGAAATGGTTATTTTCCTTTTGGCTTCATCAATGCTGAGATATTCGACTTATAAGTTGTTATCTGAAATTACTACTTTAGAGTTTATTTTCATTGGTCTCATGCCAAGTTTGCTTGTTTTCAATTAGAGAATAGATGATTGAGTAATGAATTTTGTTTTTGACTTTTCAGACTCTCACCTCCTCAGCTGTGAAGAAAGGAGGACTTTATTCTCTTGATGTCAACTCAGTGTACAAGTATAAAAATAGCGTCATTGATGTCAAAGTGGACACAGAATCAAATGTTAGTTATTTGGAGTTTTGAGCTTATTACTCTTTGCCCTGATATGGTCTTTGCCCTGATATGGTATGTTGCTAGCTTTAATACTTAATATTATTTAATTATGCAGATATCTACTACTTTGACTGTATTGGAAGCCCTGCCTTCCACAAAACTTGTGACTTCCATTAAGCTACCTGACTACAATGCTGGAAAGGTGATTACTTTCTTGTGTCTACCTTGTGATGTTGAAGTGGTTCATAAGCTAACTGCTGACATTTCCTCACAGGTGGAGTTGCAATACTTCCATGATAATGCAAGTTTCGCTACTGTGGTTGGCATGAAGCCCTCTCCACTGGTTGAGTTTTCTGGTACCGTAGGTGGACATGGAATTGCCTTTGGGGCAGAAGGTGGGTATGACACAGCTACTGGCAAATTCACAAAGTACAGTGCTGGGTTTGGTGTAACCAAACCTGAATACCATGCTGCATTCATTCTGTAAGTTATTCATTCTTCCGGTGTTACTGTTAGTTCCAAACACAAACTATTCTGTAGTTGTAAGTTTGGCGAACCATTGCTTAGAACAATCTTGTGCAGGGCTGACAAAGGTGACACCATCAAAGTGTCCGGTTTGTATCACTTTGACGAAAAACAGAAGGCCGCAGCTGTAGCTGAGCTAACCCGGAAGCTGTCCACCAATGAGAACACGCTAACTGTTGGTGGCCTCTACACAGTTGATGATCAGACGATTGTGAAGGCGAGGCTGAACAACACTGGAAAGCTTGCCACCCTCTTTCAGCACACAGTTAAGCCGAAGACGCTTCTGACAATCTCCGGTGAATTCGACACGAAAGCCTTAGATAGACCTCCCAAGTTCGGGCTGGCTCTTGCTCTCAAACCCTGATCAGGTCGTCTGTGGTTGGAAAGTGATTAAAAGGATGAATCTTTCGGTGTTTATGCATTGCCAGGGGAAAATAATATTTTTGTGAACATTATGTTAATCTCTTGCTGTTTTGGCCCTCCATGGAGTCTCTAACCATTGGGACTGTTTAGGCCCATTTTTTTGACCATCTATTTGCTGATGAAGGAATCAGGCATCATCATGCTATTGGTAGGTATAGTTGTTTGTTACTTGTCAGGCTATCTGCCCGCTTTGAGTAGGTATCAATGTAGTCTGTTTTGCAGAAACATAGCGCATCAAAGAATCTGTTTTGCACAATCACGTGTTATTGTTAAATCGTGATTACGCACCATTTTGATCATTTGGAGTTAGCATTGTGCTTTTTACCTTTTTCATCATCAATACAGCGTTCTCTCTCTGCATTTTTATTTTCGGTGTTGATGATCTGGTAATTTACTGCTCTAAAATGATTTGCTTATGGGAACAAAAAAAATCTGGAATCATCCTAGTGATAAAGCAAGAGAAAGAATCTGTCCATTCAGAAAATGACCAAAGGCAAAGAACCCCATTCCATGAGCGTTTGACATTCGGTGAGTGACCATGTAAATGTACTGAAAAGCACACGAAGCAAAAGAGAGATACCAACTTAACACTGAAGTGCCACCTGCATTACGCGGCAACAAAGTATATTATTCTGTCATTGAACGGCAAAATTGTCAGATTATTAACCATGGTTTCTGTTACCGCGGTTAGTGGTCTTATCGTGCAGGTGCGGTACCGTCGTGGTTTTAAGTTTAAATTTAAGAAAAATTTAAAATTTTTGAGAAAATATAATGAAAAAATATATGTTGTATTTGTTGATATATAGTATAGATTTGTCAAAGAAATTTATGAAAAATTGTGTATTTTTAGCGTAATTAAAAATCATAACCGAAAATTTCGAAGGAAAAAAATTAAAAAATAGCCTTTTGCAAATAATATTTCGTAAGAAGATGGTTAATAAAATTTTGTTTTGAGTCATTATTAATTTGCACTAGATACACATTGTAATGTTAAAATACAAATATACAATGATAGATATAGGAAAAATATGTATAGAGAAAAATTATTTGTGTATGTTACTACATACATAATAGTTTTTTGTTCGTAATAATGGATAGCAGGTATATTTGTGACACAAAAATTAAAATGAAGTTGTTGTTACTCATTATTAATGTGAATTACTTGATGAAGGCTGATATAACGGTGTATGTTTGTATGTTGCAATCTCAAGAATTTAGAAAAGGTCATGTCAAAATTTGCATGTTTTCCATATAACATGTCCTAAATATCATTACATGGTTACCACCGTTCTCATACATTGTTTCGGAAAGTACTTGCCACGGTTACTGTACGAAACCGTGCAAAACCATGCGGTAACCATGAATATCCGCACGGTTTTGAATTCAATTTTTTTATTTTTCAAATTCATCGCGGTTTTTACGACATCCACGGTTGCCATACAGCAACCGTCCTAGCGGTTACCACGGTAGGGATGATGGAAGAAACGGGAAGTGGAACCCTGATAACCACCGTCCACCGTGGATCTTTTCGAAAGTATTACAACAGGCAATTTCAGCAGTCGCCATCGTCGACTTGAATATGTAATCAGGCTTTAAAGAAGGTGACAATGGCATAGCAGCGCTGGAACTTTGTGACACAAAATAATGATGCCGGTCTTTAAGCATACAAGAATATCAGGTATGAATTTAGCCAAGGTACGACATTTACTTGTTTCGAAGCTCATTTAATCTGCCTATACTACTTCAATTGTTACAGAAAACGGGGTACGTCACTATGTTCTGTCTTGAGACTGTTGAAGTGATTATCAGTTCAGAATTGCAACCATCATGATATAAACAAGTATATACTCCTAGCAGTAATCATGCTAATGAGGTTTGAGCAGATACTATAATACCAGATCAGAGGCGTCAACTCCTATGTGAAGAAACAAAACATCACGTCAGTTCCATGTTCTAGTTGAGATATTACATGATGAAGCCAGATCAATGCAATCCAAAAAGAAGATATGTAGTAGAACACAAGGAATAGCATTTAGAGCAGAGATCAGCAGAACCTTAAAAAAAATGACGGGATAACATTACTTTCACTTTGCAAAACATGAATTAGTGGAGTATATCCATATTCAATGATGCAAGAACTTATTTTAAACTTAGTCTGACAAAAACATATAAATGCGTAATGCTGGATTTCCATACTTCTAAACTGCTTATCTTTATCACTGGGGAACATTAGTTCTTTTTGGGTTAAAAAACTTTACACTTCCAAGTTATCTCATAATTTGCTACTATAAATTCATGAATGTTTAGTACTCCTAGGTTTTTATTAGACCATGCCACAACCACATAATGAAATGCAACATTATATAAATGAAGAAAAAGCAGAGTAAAAAGATTTTACCTCATAACATGACCTATCCAGACCAGCATGCTACAAAAACTGCCACTTAATAACAAGCTATCTTTCTAGTCTTGACTCTTGAGATGTGAACCTCTTGCTCCACTTAATAAGAAGCTGTTCAATGTCAGCATCCATTCTTGTACCCCTACCTCCCCAGACTAACATGTGAGCAAGATCGGTCACTGAAGATCCGTCTACCTCATGCACCGTTTTGAAACCCATCCTCGTATAGAACCTAACGAGCTGATTAGAAAAAGAAATACTGGTAAGAACACCATTGAATGCCTGCCTGAACAAATACAGGCCCAAAAAGTCCAGCAAAAACAAAGGAAAAGAAAAATTATGCGTTTTGTGAGGATCTATTACTTCAAACCAGGAATGATGAATCAAGACTTGTAAATATCGAAATTTAAATGTTGTGTCAGCAGGAGTAAGTAACATCACTATCAACAAGGTCAGTAACTAAACTTCAATAACACTAGGAAATGATAAAAAAATAAAGAACTAAACTATTTCATTCTTATCAATTGTGCTCCATGTATTGTTTCCAAGGTGCCTTCTCTGTTTTTAATGTCTCCTATATACCAAGCGAATCGCATCAGGAGCAATTCGTCGAGCACCATCCGCGCAGCACAGAGAATCATCACACTACTCGGCGGCGGCAGTACCTTAGAGTGGTAGGTAGGCGTGTCGTTGATGGCGAGTAGCTCGGCGCGCTTGCAGCCGGCGTCGAAGCCATGGCGCACGGCGACGGCGCCGAGGAAGAGGCCGAGCCCGAAGATGGGCCGGTCGGGCACCCGCAGCGTGGCGCGGGACATCCGCATGGAGTCGAGGTGCAGCACGGAGCCGCCTGGCCAGGGGCGGACGACGCCCTGGGCCCGCCCCAGCTCCTCCTCCTCCCCCTCCCCCTCCCGGCCGCCGCCGCCGCAGCGCCGCGCCGCGGTGACGCGGAAGAAGGGGCCGAGCGTGGTGAGGCGCACGCGCAGGCCCTGCGCGCGTGACGCCGCCATGATGTCCGGCATGGTCGGGAGGGGCACAGCAGCGCGCGCGGCGGGGTTCGCCGTAGTGGGCGGCGCCGGCGCGGCCATGGAGAGGAGAGGAGAGGGAGTGAGGGAGGACACGTGGCGAGCGAGGAGCTGCGGATATTTGGGTGGGAGCTGCTGTGCCTGTTTGTTCCGCTTTGCTGCGATGGGCTCCGTATCACCTGGGCGAATTTTTTCTTTTCAGAAAAATAAAATCGTTCCTTTTTTGTGGGAGAAAAACAAATCGCTCTTACATCATATATCAAAGAAAAAAACACTCCCAAATATCTCTCGTGCATTTTCACTCGTAAAATGCATTCTCATCTACGATTTGGTTGTATCAACTCTCGACATATGAACTAATAGAATGTTTCAGACGAAGACAAGTGAAACCTTGATTGATGTCAGTGAATCAAAAGACTGAACAAGAAACGAGATTTTTAGTCATGTAAAGTTATACTTAGGAGATTTCTTTTTAAGTTTCGTACTGATTTTGCGATTTATTATTGCCATTATATTTTTCTTTAACATGACATTGACTTTACAATCTATTTCTGAGATGAACTATTAGTCCAAATATTTTCTCTAAATACCAAATTACTCATGTATCCTTTATGGGCATAAAAGCAGACTAATTTAACTCGTTAGAAGTTTTTAAAAAGATAAAAGATTTTAGCTACCTTACCTAACGATGATGTTAATTTGTGTATTTATAATATCCCACACTTAAATAAAGAAAAAATTGATAATAACTAAATTATAGAAGTAAAATTTAGACTATTAGACCGTTGCACGAATGGACAACTAGAGACCTTAGCTATGGGCAGCTTGTTGAGGTGTACGAAACAAAGTATATATATTGCAATTGAAGTTCGGACAAATTCACAATAGTTAAATTAATATGGGTCATGGGTGTCAATTTCATTGTTTTCCCTTTATAAATAGTAAAATAAGGAGGGAAGGAAAAAGACTATCTCTACCAAAGCGCCGCCCCCGTCGCTGCCAAACCCCATGTAAAGGCACTAAGGGCATGTACTATGCGGTGATATGGCGAGTACCCTCATCCACCCACATGCGAGATTTTCATCCAGCTCGGACTGGGTCACGCCCCCATGAAGCTCTCCGTGCCCTGCAAAGGGAACTCTTGCCTCGCCAGGCTTTTTTTTAAAAAGCAAGCATCTTTTTGTCAGAACAACCAACTTTCTGTGAGAGAGTCAGAGAAGGCAGCAAGCAGCGCATGCTGAGCTCGGCCGCCTCTCATGCACTGCCACCGAGAGCTCACCACCGAAGATCTTCACCGGCTACCGCGCCGTCGATCCGTACGGCCGCGAGCGCTGCCGCGGCGTCGATCTAGGCCGCCCCAACCGCCGATGGGCATCGCGCTGTAGATATGGGCTGCCCTGACCGCTGCGGGACGCCCTGGCCGCCGAGGTTGACCTGTCGCCGGCGACATCGGCCGCCGCCGAAGCAGACTGAGAGGGAAAGAGAGAGAGCAGAGAGAGAGGAGAGAACGGGAGGGGGAGTGATGAATGCATAAAAAAAAGTTTTAGTAAGACCCACATGAAGAATGGTGCACTGTGGAGCATGAATCCTATGTATGGCTTTGTCCTACGTGGCATCTCCATTTTTCTGAGGAAGTGACCTGCATACTGCATGCCCTAAGGAGACTTCGCCGTTGCTGCAGGTGCTGACTATCACTGACTCCATCGCTAGCTACCTGCTACCGCAGCTGCTGTGCTGTGCTCTGTTTTTCTGGTGCCAGTGCTGCTGCTCTGTTTGATCCGCTAGTACGCCGGAAAATTCAACTTTTTACCGATCTCACGACTGAGCGACTACAGATTTATCGCTCTTCTCTTGCTAAAACTCAACTGATAAATAGTGTGAGAAAGTTAAAAGTATGATGAAAACAATTTGGAAACTTTTCACATTCCGGCCCAGTTTTTGAAAAACGAAAATCGTAGGTCAGATTTTTTTATAGAAATTATGGGAAATGGATTCGGATTTTTTTTCTTGAAAACGAAAACAAATACGATAAGGGCACTATCTGTCGCAAATTCGAAACTTTTCTAAACTTTTCTTGGATTTTTTTTGCAGGCCCATATGCTATAAATCCACAATACTAGGTCAAATAGTCTAGCCCACTTCATCAAGTTAATATTAAGTCCTTAACTAGTAAAGACATATACACACCAACTTTATTTTTTTAATGACTTGTAATAATCTAACATATGTGCACTTTAATTTATAATAATCTATAAACTCTAACCTTTATTTGGTATTAAGATAATCATTAACAAAGTAATCTATGAACTTGGTTATAATTATAAAAGGTAGTATGGTTAGTTGCTAATGTTTGTGATTTTTGATCTACTATTTTCGAAAAAAAACTCGGTTTGAAGATTTTTATAATACGATAAATTTTTGTTACCGTATTCGCTCCGATTCGTATTCGTCCCATTTTCGTATTCGGTAATATTTGACTCTATTTTTATATTCGAGGTTTCTGATTTCGATTCTAATTTTAAAAAAATATAAAAATAAAAACAGTAGATATGATGGTTTCCGTCGGTTTGTAAGCCGTTTTCATCCCTAGCTAAAAGCCCCGGTGGTGTTGGAGGCAGAGCGATAAAAGAAGAAAAAAAGTGAGGATCTTCGTAGATTCCCCAAATTCACTGGATTTGTTGCAAATTCAAGGTTCATGCCTCCAGAGCAAATTTATTTTTATCTCTAGTTGCATTGATTTAAAAAAATATCGATTTTGATCGGCCATGGTTGCAATCTAATACTCCGATCGATAGGCTCAAATATGATTTTTAGAAGTAGGATTATTGTGTCAGGAATCAAGCTTTGAGCTATGAATAAAAGTTTAGATCTTTTTAATTTCTTTCTAATGATTGTCGTTTGGTATAATTCGGATGAGTCATTTAGCTTAAATTCCGAAAACAGTGCTGCTGGCTTGGTAAAACCGGCGCAGCAATGTGGAGATGACAGAAGCATAACTAGATTTTGATCATAATAAAAATGTTGTAGCCAGTTTTCTGTACGTGTTCGACTGGTATCTATTTGTTAAAATTAGTTTTGCGGTTCAAAAGTTTGGCATGTTTCTGATTTTAAGTTTTTCAAAATATATAACTAGGAATTACTGGTGCTATTTTTCAGATTCCGCTGTCGCCGTTGTGACACCGAGATATCAACGAAGTTCATGCAATTGAATGATGAACTTGCGTAATTCATATGTGGTGAATGAAATGCCATGCTATTATTATTGCCCGATTATATATTAATCATGTGATCATGCATATTATTCAATTAAATTTATTCATGCTACGAGTTGAAAATTAAGTTCATGATGTTTGTTTCGAGTTTCACAATTTTTGTTCTTTTCTGCTTAATCGTTCAAGTACCCTGCATTCTACTAACACATGGTTTTTGTTTCAAATCGAAATCGCGTTGTCCAGAATCATCATAACAAATATAGTACCTTAATCTAGTTTGAATCTGTTTTTGGTCGTGAACCTTATAACTGTGTTGTGGGCTAGGCCCAAAAGTTGGATGCCTCTAGGGCTAACTCTAGGACGTCATTGATCATATATATTAGTAGACATCATTTTTAGGTGGGTTTTTCTTAAATTATTATCTGGTCAAGGTTTCGCTGCTAGATCTGTTCATGAAACACCATATTCATGGTATTAATCTTTCATCTGTACATTTAAGATTGTGTTTTTCTTATTCTAGTGAATTTTTTCAATTGTTTATAGGAGGTAACCTTCATGGTGAGGTTAACTCCGTGAGAGTATGGTTGATGATGAGTACACGTGCGGGTAGAGTGGTTGCAAGGTGATGATTGTTGATCTGAAGCCTCAAAATATGAATATCTTCATGTAATCAAATTAAACCTATTGGATGATCGGGCACCTAATCTCGCATCACCCATCCAGTCCAAATTCTCACACATATAAGACTATGATTTGCCAAACAAACGAGCTAGGGCCTATCTTGGGTAAGGTGGCAAAAGGCTAAGAGATCAGAAGGTAGTGACTAGGGGTGAATAGAAAGCTCGTGGCTCGTTAGCTCGCTCGACTTGTGATAAACTCGGCTCGGCTCGTTTTTTTTTCTAACGAGCCGAGCTAGCATTTTAGCTCATTAGAGATAACGAGCCAACTCGAGCTGTCTCGTGAGCTGCTCGCGAGCCTAACGAGCTAGACCAAGGATGCACGATTCGCTGGCGTTCATCGATTCCACCCCGGAATGCATGTGTTCAGTACTTCATAGGTTCACCATATGATTTGTTGGTTCAAACTTTAATATTTAGATATAATTTCATATGATTTGCATGTTTGAACTGAAAATTTGCTTGAATAATCTATTGAAAAATTGTTTAGGTTAACTTTTCATGCATGGCTCACGAGCCTAACGAGCCAGCTTGAGCTTTGTAACGAGCCGAGCCGAGCTAGGTTTTTAGCTCGTTATGATAACGAGCCGAGCCGAGTCAGCTCGTTATCTTAACGAGCTAGACCGAGCCGAGCCGAGCTAACTCGTTATCCACCCCTAGTAGTGACATGTGGCGAGCTCAACAACTAGCAGATTTGACTACCACGTTCTCAAAGAGAGTTAGACCCAACCGTGCCATAATCTTCGGAGTTGTGGACTACATGGTGACGAGTGCCTATGGAGCTAGGGAGGAAGAAGGAAGCGAGGATATGTCTTGTCTAGCCTAGGGTTGGGAGGGGGGTTGAAGAAGAGGAAGGCTGTTTGGGTGCTTCCTTTGTCAAGAATTTGCTGATGATGGATGCATGGAAGAAGAAGGTGGTTGCCTCCTTTTTATGAGTAATTAAGATTGAGATGAGAATTTGTATGATGATGATGATGAACTTGTGATCTATTCATGACCTTGGGTGATTTTGTGTATTTTGTACTAATGATATTAAACTAAATTGTACTAAAATATATAGGTTAATATAATATTATGTTGGTATAATTTTTATACATTTAATGCAATTATAAACTAATTATTAGTTATTGTGACTTGTTGAAAACAAAGTATAAAATACTAAATAAATTGAGGCATTAATTCCTAATTGTAAGCTGAGTTGTTATAATTATCTCCCATTGGACACATGAAAATATTTTTCTCAAATTGCAATAATATGTATTGTTTAACTAACAAACTTGGACGGAACTTATTACTATAATTAGTACCGCCTCTGTTCCATATTATTAAACTTTTTATCCTTGCTTGGATTTATCAATGGATGAATGTATATAATTTATATATGGGTCTAGATTCTTTTGCATCCATATGAATATAATAATTAAGCAAAGCCATAAAGTCTTACGGTGCGAAATGGAGGGAGTATTACATGTATGTATTTACTTGCAAAAAATACACTGTAATATTGAGTTGATTTTGCTCATGATAGGATTTGGTTAGTATATCTGTATATGCATGTGATCTAGTGGAATATCTCAAAATAGGTGCAAACTTGTTTGACCACTTTTTATGCAATGGAGATTGCATTAACCAAATTGAAGTATGTTTGTATGTGTATGTGATCTAGTGGAACATCTTCGAAAATATGTGCAAACTAGTGAGACTGCTTTTTAGATAATGGATATTACCTAAGGGATAATCCCTTCAGTGCCCATGAAACTTTAGCGAATCCCTTTAATGCCCTGAATTTTGCTTACTTCTTTATATACCCCAAAATTTGATTTTGATCCCTTCCATGCTCTTCTCGTCAGCTGACTGTTAGCCGACCATCTAGTTTCTATAAAATCGACCATTTTACCCTTTGGATAAACATAGAAAATTTATGAATCACATTATTAAAAATATAAAAATTTATTGCATAAGACCATTAATAGCTATGAGTTTGTTGTGATATAAATTATTTATGATAAAAATTTATTTTTAGATAATATAATAAAAATTTGTATTTATTTTATTTTTTAAAAAGTCATAAAAATAAGGAGCATTCATACAAAGATATGAGTACCAATGCTCGCGATTTTTTTAAGAGTGGTCCCAATAAAAAAATCTATTGTCCCATTAAATTTCAAATAAGAAAATTAATTTATTATTATTTTTTTAATTTTATGTCAAAATTTTTGACACTAATTATGTAGTCTCTTTAGTTACACAAAATGCACTTACTATGCACTCAAACGAAATTTTCTATCGTTTTGTCGAGCTTATATTCAAACCTAAATCATCAAGGGAATTAAAGACATTTATCGCAAACTTAATGGTGAAATGATTGGAAATGTAATGGCAGGGGCATATAAGGGATCAAATTGAAATTTCAAGGGTATGGAAGGAATCAGGTAAATTTCGGGGGCATAAAAGGGATCAAGTGAGCTTTCAGGTTTACCAGGGAATTTACCCATTACCTTAAGCAAATTGAAGCATCTAGCTTTTGCAACTAGTGAGATCAATTGGTAATTCGATAAGCATTCTTTTAGCTTAATATGTGGGAAACACAAGGGATGCAATGTCAAGCTTTCATCTCTGCTTTATTCTCCGTTCGGTTAAACTTGATCTAGTGGAATTGAATGTGCTATTCCATGAATTTAATTATTGTCAAGACTCTAGTTGTAACAATAGATTGACTTGTTGTGTACACATCAAGAAACACATTGAGTAATGACTTGAGTCAACTATAAGAAATATGGACTTTTTTCTATTTCATTCATGCTATGCTTATTTTTCTCGAAAATTATAAATAACTGTCAATGATAAACTCGGGAACACAAATGCACAAAAGATTGAAGGGGACTCATTATCCCCAACTGTAGTTAAACATAGTGGATGACATTAGGGCTGCCTTTGGGCAGGTAGGGGATAAGTTAACTTATCCCTGGCACGAAAAACGTAGTAATAGATTAATATATGATTAATTAATTATTAAAAAAATATAAAATAGATTAATATGATTTTTTAAAATAACTTTTATATAGAATTTTTTTAAAAACATACCATTTAGTAGTTTGAAAAGCGTGCACGCGGAAAACGAGGGGATAAGTTAACTTGATTGGGCAAAGAATGCGGCCTAGGCTGGAGATGCATAGCCCCATGCTACACTTCTGGCATTAGTAATTTAGTTCTTGAAAACCTCACCTGTGTGTCCCATACTGGCTAGTCCAATCAATGTACTCAAGCGTCTCAAATTAACTTCAAATTTACAGGGGACAATATTCTGTATTCATCCTTCTACAGGGTACATGCAATTCGAAGAGTGCTTATAAATTAAGGAATCATGAAGAGGTAACAACAACCTTTGTCACAGCTTAATTCAGTAGAGTACCACTCTCTTTGCTGAGTAAGTGAATAGCATCTGGAAAAACAAGGCCATTATGGGTCAAGTCTTTTCCTTGGAGATTGCAAAGGAAGTCTGTTCCTACTTACCAAACATAAAATAGAAGAATCAATTCTAAATAATGAACCTCTTTACCCTTGATGTGGTCAACAAGAAAATGATGAACATATGCTTTCTCCATGCCCTTACGGTAGAATTTCTTTGTTTAGTTGTGAAATTAATCTCGGAACTAATGCTCATACCACTACGGATTTTATTCACCAAATTATTACTTATGAGTAACAAAACATTCCTTTAGAATCTACTTTGCCTCATGTTTGTATTATGTTATGACAACTATGGAATGTTAGGCCAGTATAGTGACATATGTCACGAGATACATCTCTTTTTCTTTATGGCATGGATACAATGCGCACCAATATGTACCATGCCTGGTGTGTATCCAATTTGAGTGGTCTTGATTTTGTATAAGTGAATTTGAGATATGTGGCAAACATGTAGTCATGTAGACAATTTGAGATATACCCTAGCAGGTATATAATTATCTTATCAAATATAATAAACATCAATGCACTTCCATGTAATCGCAAAAAAAAAAAGTTAAATAGTAATGTCCACTTTAGATCCCTCTAAATTTGGAAGGATAGGCTTCATGAATTTGACGTATAGACAAACATATGATGCTAAAATGATTTTTATCCTCTACTTGGGTCAGCCTCCGTTTCATATTAATCTCTCTATATTTCACGGTACTTAGATACTACAAATCATGTTTATCAACTTTGGGAGGTGTGATGCTATATGTTTCAAGGTATCATCTCCGGCCAATTAGTAATAATTTGGACAGTAGTACTATCATCGACACACTAATTTGACTATTAATTACTAGTTTAAATTTTATAAATAATATTTTGAAGTTGTTTTTGAAGAAAAAAGTCTAAGTATCTTACTATGCTATTCTCAAAAGAGGCTCTAAATTTAAAAATGCAGGTTCACGCATTTTTAAATATCATTTTTAGATATAGAGGACACACAGATGGATATCGCTTCTACCGAAAACATATATACAGGCACTAGTAACTCGTTTGCATACGCAGAAATCAAGCCGTACGTGGAAAAAAAATCAAATAATTTCACATGAAGGCATACCTATGCAACCAACCATAGAAACCATTCTCTAGGAAACGAAAGCTGAAAGAATATTTCGTATTTTACTAGTTTCCTCGTCACAGCTCAAGAGATTTTTCTTTGAAATATGTGCGTGTGTGGTAATACAGGTTTTGAACTAAGCAAAGCTCACATGTACCGCCTCACAATTGAAGCAATTCTTTACTAAATGAGGATGCTGTTCTATCATTATATATCTCTGAAATTTCTAATGTGTAGTTTGTCCTATAAATAATTTGAAATGAAAATGTTACCAATAACTTTGATATAGCGCATGGCTACATCCATTCTGTTTTGGAAAAAAAAAATTAAAATTTAGTTTCTGAATTAGATGGGAGAAACTGTAACGAATATATGGTCCTTATACGATCTCAGATCAAATGTAATTTCATTGTACAACTTTTAGATATTGTCTATAATTTTAATATAAACTTTTGTCACTGTCCTATTTATGTGTATACTCATATGAAAAAGAGTAATGGTTGTGATGGTTGATGGTGAATCTGTTATCTACGAACCACCAATACTCTTCTATTTTTTGAAATAAAAAATAATTAAGACATATATACCAAATTATTTTTGTTAACTCTATTTTAATAAGATGCTAATGATATTTTTTTACTAAAATTTCATTGCACCACACTTATAATATGCTAGTATGAAAAAATGTGGTTTTTTTTTTCTTAAAATATGATTGTTTATATTTTCAGCTGTGGCTCCTTAATATATAATCACCTATGAAATTATGTTTGTCATAGGCAGTTTCTTAATATAATCAGATTAGGCTATTTCTACATGTGGTTCTCTTTTTGATTTCCAGATGTGATTAACAACACGATCCCTTCTCTAGTCACAAGTAGATTTTTTTTCCCACGATCTGCCAATAGAAATAAAACAAGTCTGTCTAGAAAAATTATTTTCGGTATAATATATATAAGAGTGAGGTTTGGTTACATGTGCCCAAATATGGCAAATGATAAGTACACGAGTGCATCCAAGTAGACTTGCAACCAGTTATTGATTATCCACGCCATATCATAACCATGTCATCTGGGTAAGACCTCGGCAAAGATTAATTACCCATTGGAATTTGTGGTATGGGGGAAGGCAACCCATTTTGCCCACGTTTTCATACCCGCTTATTATGTATAAATTCAGAACTAAATTTTCTAAACTCGTATTTACACTAAGGGCTTGTTCGGTTGTTGGGGATTTAATCCTCAAGAGGAACAAATCCAAGGAGGGATTTGGTGGATCCCTCCCATATCACCCAAACCCTGTGGAGAAATAAATCATCTACTTTCCCTAATCCCTACATTCGGTTTTGGCAGGGATAATCCCTGCATTCAGTCTGTGCGCTCACCAGGCTGGTTTTCGGACAGTGCCGCCATGGACGTGTGTGCTATGTTGCTGCAACCATGATGCACACCAGACAAAAAACTACGTCTACCAAATTTATGAGTCCATAATTACCAAAATTGCCAAATATTGCAGCATTGGTAATGCTGATAATATTTAATAATGCTTCATTAGTGCCATCAATCATTAGAATTCACAACATCAAGCATATAATAAATGAATCCATGCTGGCCATTTTGTAGCTAAGGGCAATATGAAGATATAGCTAAGAGCAACATCAATCACGTGTTCATCCTTCCTCTGCCCTCTCTGATGATCATGCATTCAAATCACTCTGATCTCTAATGATCATGGATCATCCGCTGCAACCATAGCAGAGAGAAAGTTAAATAGTGTGATACACAAGCACTCAAGCATTTGCAAGTGAATGAGCCTCTACCACTTTACCAATAATGAATCTACTAAGCAGGAATTTAAATGTTGTAACAGTAGAACAAAATGAACCGAAAATTAAACTGGTGAAGAACACAAGAACACAGTGGTTCTTGGCTAGTTACTACTCAAGTACAAACTAAGGCTGGTTACTACTCTGCAAGTGCAAATTGAGCCTGGTTACTGCTATGCAAGTGCCAAATAAAACTAATTCATGCTTGAAACAGCCTTCTTTCTACAGATCAAGTACAAACTAAGCTTGATTACTGCTCTGCAAGTGTTAATGATGAAAATAAAACCATTACCGTGCTCAAGAAAAACAATGTTTAACATATATTGCTAATGATTACTATCATGAAAATCACACAAAGTCATGACATTAGCTAGCTATTTTTTCAGGTTAAGGATGGTTGTCATAAATTAGAGAATATAAAGAAATAAAATCAGTGAAGTTTCATATTTGTGATTTCCTAATTAAAATTTAAATTACCAAAACCGATGGAAGGGTAGTTGTACCTGCTAGGCCATTTCATTTCTTAACCAAATCAAAACAGACTCTAAATCCTCATCGCATGCACTCACAAAAATTTCCCTATTATCTGCATTCTTGAAGATAGTCTACGCTTTGGTCTTTTCCTCTTTTGTTACTTCCATTGAGTTGAAAATAGCTATGCATCTCTTTATTGAAAAATCACAAACTTCCTTTTCTCTTGCTGCATGTGCTTCCTTTTCTCTTGTTAACTGTGCAGCTTCATCTTCAACTTGCTTGGTTCTCATATCAAGATACCTTTCCATAAGAGCTTCCACACCAGCACTTTTCCTTTGCCTTTTTGGTTCCTTTTCTTCATTGTTTCTTGTCGCAGTAACAACTCTTCTTTGTAGCATCTGTGTATTTCTTTCAACACGTGCAACATCATCTCTGATTCGTTGCAGTCTTGCATCTGTATCATCTTGCCCATCATAAGCCAAGGTGTCTTCAACATCTGGAAAGGTAGCAGTGCTGTTAAGGAACTCATATTCGTTCTCAGCTTGTGCAAGAATAGGGAACCGTGATGGTTGAGTGGATGTGAAGTTATAGGTTCCTTCAGCAGTATGCCCTACACAAAGTTTTTGATTGCAATAAAGAGTAAGGAAGAAAGCAAGGATATTGATAAGAAGAATTATAGGCTTATGATACAACTCACCATCGTAAAGCTCCCCCAAGGTCTCAAACAAAGGAAAAGATTTGTTGCGAAATTTCTTGGATTTAGGAAATGACTGCATAATAAAAATAAAACATTGAATATATGCATAATATAACAAACCATAATTAAGTAATGTTCAAAAGTAAACTTACAGCAATTATATTGTTCCATATAGCTGGTTCAGCCTCGATCATGCACCTCTGATTGTTCCATGAAACTCCACTTTGCTTTCTAGCCTCTTTCAATAATCTATATTCTCTTTTTAGCTCTTTCTCCTTTTCTTGTATTTGGGACTTTGTGAATGTCACATACTTATCCCTCTCATGAAATTCCTTCACAATCTTATTCCATGCATCTGTAGTCCATCCATTTTGACCCCTATAATCAGCGGTGTTGTGCTCATGAAGTAACTCAACAAGGGTCTTCTCTAGGACATGATTCCAAGATGCTCTTGATTTTTCTACACAAATCAAAAATTGATGTATAATATGGTGTAATTAGTTCTCAAACTTGGATTTCACATATTATATAGTTGCATACCTCTAGGAGAACCTCCATGGTTTTTTGTAGAGCCACCTTTGGGAAAATTCTTTTGAGCAGCTTTAGACACTAGCATAGTCAACCTTGGAGAACCTCTTCCGAACATATTAACTATGGAAATATGCACAACACAAGATTTATAACAAAAGCATAACTAATTCATTGCACAATATTTAAATATTCTTATAACCCAAGAGAGATGCTTCAATGTCATAATACCATGTATCTTAACATTGATCATCTAGCATAACCAATTTATTACAAAACATTAAAACAATTTTTCTTGCAACCCACTAATTCCTATGATGTCGGTAATCATACCACATTTCTTGTGCTATCATCTCTCTTAGAGCATTGCCTTGATTCATGCCTTGATCATTGACTTCATTATCAGCTGGTAGATCAACAAAATTTTGTGGGTCAATATTATCTGGTTGGTCATCCAACCATTGTTCATCACCATTGAGTGACCGGATAATATTATGCAACAAAGCAGCAGCTACAGGTATCTTTACTTGGTTGTTTATTTTATGGAAGGTTTCAACTTTGAGGATGGGGAATCGCTTCTTTATGATCCCTAAAGTCCTTTCAACATGATTCCTCAATACCGCGTGCCGATGATTAAATAATTCCTTGTAGTTCTGAGGTCTACGATGACCCCTCCCAAACTCCTTCAGATGATACCTAACTCTTCGATATGGTGCAAGGCAAGAAGCGGTATTGGCATACCCACCATCAACCAAGTAGAATTTTCCTGGAGGTACTTTGAAACCATTGTTCATTGCGGAGCTAAGAACTCTAGCATCTGTAGCTGACCCCTCCCATCCACTAGATATGAAAGTGACACTCAGATCAAAATCACATGCTATCATCACATTTTGGCTAAGAGTCCCTTTCCTATTTCTAAATGGAGCAGCCTTTTCAGATGATATGGATACGGGTACATGGGTGCCATCAATTGCACCAATGCAATTCTGAAAAAAAAACTACATGTCACTTTCAGATATTTAAAGGTGTAAATTGATTAGGGTAGAAGTGTTAAAGTAAGCACCTTGAAGTAGGGATAAAATCGAGGATCTCTTTGAATTTTCAAATGCACTTGATTAGGATTAGAAGGCTTCAGAAATCGATTGGAGAGTGTAGGGATAACCAAGTTGAAGAAATGTTTTATGTGACGATGAAAGGTTTCACTACCGTGCCCAAATTCTACTTGAAGATCCTCATATGAAGCATTGTGACTAAGCATGTATAAGAAGAATGCCAGCTTCTCTTCAACCTTAATCCTAGTATCACGAACCAATCCTTCAATCCTAAGGTAATTGGCTAGGGCTCTAAATATTTCTGGTTCCATCCGAAATGTTGTCCGACAGTTCTTGACATGTCCTTCAAGTAGCTCCCGAACATGTTCCTCCCCTGTTAGCTTCGAAGTATGTCGACGCTTCTTTTCCTTTCCTCCACTAGAACTCATAAGATGTAGTGCAGGGAAAATAAACAACATCATTTCATCGTCCCCCTCTTCCCTCCTCTTTCTAACATAATCTCTTATTGTTGTAACCATTGCAAAACTAAAAAAATTGAAGCCATACTTAAGAAATTGAGAAATGACAGAAATATTATATTCACATCATTAGAATGCATCAGCTCCAAAATAAACAAGTATTGATTGAGAATTGTAGCACAACTACAACATGTATCACTGAAAAACTTTAAGAAAAGGAAATAAAATAGATTACTTACTACTTGGAGATGGTACAGGGTGCAAAGATGGTGGGGGTTGGTCTTCTCCAACTCTAACCGGCACAGAGACAATCTAGAAAGTAGATACAACATACATGAGTAAAATTATAAGAGTTGTCATCAACCCATGGTTAATCTGAACTAAAAAAAATAGTTCACTCCCGATATGTGATTGAACCAAATTAGAAATAATTAATACTTACACAAACAGTCAGTGTATGGACTGTAGGTTTAATTGGTTAGCCGGACAATACACAATCAATCAGTGTATGGACTGTAGGTTTAATTGGTTAGCCGGACAACACACAAACAGTCAGTGTAGAGAAATAGCTCTGCATTCGATTTGCAAACTTATATATTTTAGTTTCAATTTTACCCTTATAGAATAATTAATACTTACACATATATTTTAGTTTAAAATTTGGTTTGTGGTGCTTTCAGATCCATAGCAGTATTACCATCCTTAATTAAGAGTTAACAACTTCTTTGCGCATGAGATAGTTTGATGTGAGGGATCTGCACAAAAGATTTGTATGGCTGGGCTGGAAAAGGATTGGGCTAGCAATCGAATTAATAACTTCTTTGCGCACCATTGGAATTCATCAAATGTTCTTGAAAAAAAAAACGAATACAAGACACAGCAGTAATGAAGTGAAAGTAACTGGAGGCTGGCACCACTCGTCGCTGAGACCACGCTGCCACCAAAGGAAACCACGCCGCTGCACCCCAGCTTCCGCCACGCGCCGCCACAAGGAGGAGTAACAAGCTAATAGCGACGTCAAGAAGCGGGAGGGGACAGCGGCAGCAGCAGACACGCTCATGGTGGCGGCAAGATGCGACCCAAGAACCCTAACCCTAGGTCCCAACGAGAAGGAGGTGAGGGATGAGGGGAAGAACGAGATACGTACAGGCGAGAAGGTACCCACCGGAGAGGACGGCTGCCAAACCGGCGAACCCTGTGGCCTCGTCGTCTTCGGCTTCACCGTCGCTGCCGGCTCAAGTCGCGTGTGCCGCCGCAGCGTTGCGCCTCATCTGCGCCTCCACGCCGAGGATTTTTTCCACACGTGTGTGCAAGCTGATTTTTTCCTAGGCTGGGTTGAGTGGGAAAGGCTAGGATCGGGCGGGGAAAAATACCAACTGGGCTTAAACGAACATGCATTCTTGCACGGGCTAGGATTCAACTCGCATGGGACCGATCCAAGTGGATTGTGGCCCAATCCCGGCTGTTTCCGGCACAACCGAACAAGGCCTAAAAGAAATTATCAAATTTGACTAAAATTTGGTAGGATGATTTGTTATGTATAAGAACATGTTTGTGTAAATTTTGAACAGTTTCCACATATGAGAGTAGTATGTATCAACATGTTAGTAGAGAAACTCTGTCACCTTGCGTCCAGCAACTGACAGGAGCCAAGCTTTTTTTTTTGTGCCAAGGTCCCATTCATAACTCCATCTGACCATATCAAGTCCCACAAGTCCTAGCACTGAGGTTAATATCCATGGTATGAGAACAACATGGGGTTCCCATACCAGTACCTCATGGTGTCTCGGGATCTAGGATCGGCACTTGGGAGGGGTCGGGTTGTCTTGACCCTATTCCCGAGGAGAGGATAGACCTAGGCTCGCTCCCAACAAGAGGGGCCGGGGGTTTGGGCTGCTCCAAGCTCCTCCCCTAAACAATAAATCGGCGTTAGTTACCCTAATGTCCAACATATAGGTTCTACTGTTGGTGTTGTGGAAACTAGGGTTTTCATATTATTAGACTCAAGCTCACCCCTATGGGAGGGGTCGAGGATTTCATGAGAAATAGGGGTCTTCTACCCCCTCGGTTGGGTCAGGTTGCCTTGATCTCCCATTAAGAATTAATTAGCATTGTCGTAGCTTGATGTCAGTTAGCTAGGTGCCATTGCCAGTGTTTTGGGAACTAGTGTTTGCATATCATTATATCACGGCTAGGCCTACTAATGGGTTGGATGGAAATGGATTAAATGGATTGAGTTTTAATTTGAATTGTCTTTGGTTGGGTGCAAATGGATTGTTACTTCAAATGGTTTGGATTGGATTGGGTTATAGAGATATATGGATTGGTATGGACTGGGTTTGGTTAGGTGATTATAGGTTTTAAATGGATTTAACCTGTGAAGGGCAAATGGATCCTTTAATTGGGTAGTTAATGGATAATAGAATAGACATACGTGGGACCCACACATATAAATTGATCAAAATTTGTACAAAGTTGCTCTTATACATAATAAATCATCCCACCAATTTTCAGTCAAATCTGATAAGTTTTTATAGTGTGAACGCGAGTTTTAAAATTTTAGATCTGAGTTTATACATACCAAATAGACACATCCATTCTAATAAGTGGGTTGGATCTATTTTAACCAAATGGTTTGGTGTGGGTTAGACTAAAATTGAAGTTGAGTTGATTTGGATTGGATCCTAATAAAAAATAATTAGTGTGGGTTGGTTTAGTAGACTAACTAGTAAAAAGATGGATTGGAGTGGATTTGGATTAGATTTAAATCCATTGGCATGCTTAATCACAGCGTCTTAGGAACTATATTGCTTGCTCCCTTGGGAGGGGTTGGGCCACCCCAATCCATTTTCCAAGGATGGGGTAGGTCTCCTCGGTACCTTAGCATGCCCCCTTCAGGGTGTCAAGATGCTCTGACCTCCTTTGCTGAAAAACGAGCTGGTGTTCGGCAACCTAACACCGGACGTCCGCCAGTGTGGCGCACCTATGAGTACCAGAAATGGGGGCCCACTTGAAGCATCTTGCAGGCCTCGGATAGGTCTCACCTACCACATTTAAGGCAATATTTCAAGACTGTCATTATAATTTTGCTAAATTAGAGATATGACATCTTGGTCCATATTGACTCATGTGTGCCCTACATGTCAGTGTGATATTAATGATATATCTCCAACTATATAAAATTATAATGGCACGATTACAAATTTCCCTATTTAAGGCTATGCATGCATTATGTTTGACACGTGTGATATCTGATATGGTCCATGCCATGCATCAAAATTAAAAGTGATATGAGGACTTCTATTATTTTGGTTGTTTATTCCTCCTATGAGGAGAGTTGGCAGTGGATGAGAGTGTTTTCACTTACAACAAAAGTCTAGAAGTCAATGACAAGGGTGATGGTGGCAGGTTCACTTGCACCCACATTGTTGTCTTTAAAAGCTGTATAGATTGCATTAAGCCCAAATATTCGTGAGGAATTATTTTCCACTCAAAAATAAATACATCTTAAACCACTATCATATGTTTTTTCGTCGAAGGATAAAACATCTAAAATATTTCTTCATAAGTGCTGAACACACCGTTGCAGAATAGGTAAAAAAAATGGGACGTCTAGGGGCCGTTGTCGCGTCGTAGTTGCAAATATGGGTCCACCTAGGTGTTAGTTAACTGAAATTTTTGAACATTTCAGTCGACTCTACAAAACCTATATAATAGTATGGAAATCACCAAATTACCGCGGGGTTACATGGTACTATTATTATAACCCATAGTTTCATGAGGAACTGAACATACGGAATTTGTGACACTCCTTATAGCTTGCAACCCTTTACTCGGTGCATCGGGGGTACTTCCCCTTGCTTGCGGATGCTTTCCCGGCCTGCTTGGCTCGCTTTGCTCTCGCAACCTTTCTAGCCCGCTCCTCCATACGTGCCTCCTTCTCTTCGTGCTCCCTCGCCAACGCTCTAAGCTCAAGCTCGTCCCGTCTCTCCTTCTCAAGCCTCTCTTATCGCCTCATCGCCAACCTACGCTCGATGCGTTCACACTCCCACTCACGCCAGCTCTTCACCATGTGAATGTCGTTCGCATCCATCTCTTTGTCAATCCATTCCACAAAATCACACAACGGAGGGGGCGACTTCGGTTCCTAAAAAACATTGAACATTTCATGAACTAAAAATGGTAGGTTCACAAACTTTTCACATTTTTTACCTCAATAGGTTTCTTCGTCTTTGCCTTCTTCCCTTCCGGCTTGGGCTGCGGTGGCTTCGGCTTCTCTGCGCTATAGGCGTAGTTCCAACACATCCAAAACCTTCGGTTGTATGTGTCCCAATCATCACTTCTTTGAAACGCGCATTCGTCGCCACACCAACACATTGGACGGGGAACATCAGGAGGTGGCAGCTAACGGACACAATATCCCTATTTATCCTTCTTAAACATCCTATATTCCGAGCACCAACAAAACGATCTTACTACCATAATTACATAACACAACGGTTCCGTAAATTTTTTTAAAAAAATATGAGCTAACATGGTATCAACTCTCACGAACACAGTGCATTAATCTCACAACCAATGTTCCATCAAACGGCACGTAACACCACAGTTAGGATTAATATACGTTTAGGGCTAGCTATCGTATAACCCCAAGCTTATCCATACATTTCTAAAGTATTAGTACCAATCATACACATGACACGCTACTAAAATGCCCCCACAATACTAACCAAATGGGGGGTTCAAATTGAGCAAAACATCCACCAAATTAGGGTTTTACCCCGATCTACTCATTAAACCAACGAAAACGAATGAAGCAAGAGGGGAGCGGTGGAGTTTACCTTGCTCTTCAATTCCCCAAAAATATCCTACGAAAAAAGCTTTCCAAATAAAGTGGATTTGAGAGGAGGTGAAGGAGGGGAGAGGGGGCGAGAGGAGGAAGAACAGAAGGCAGAGAACTGAATGGGCTCGGGTGGGGTGCGCGGGGGGGGGGGGGGGTCGGGTGGCTAAGTCCACCCCTCCCGAGGACGACGCCAATGATGCTGGCGCCGTCCTCTGCCACGTCAGCCGACAGCGTCAGCGTCATTGGCGCCGCCCCTTTGCCACGTCAGCCACGACCCCGCCTTGGCCCATCTACGTCGCACGATGACGGTGCCAACGTCATTGGCGCCGTCCTGTTGAAGGAGCGTGCCAACGACGTTGGTGCTGTCAAAGGGTCTATATTCGGAAGAAGTTTTTAGGAAAATTCTATCTATATCACAAACTTTTGAGCTGAACTAAAAAATACCAGAGAACTTCTTACCTTCCCAACAAAACCACAAACGCAACAGAAGTGAATTGTTCATATTTTATAGGACCAAAATACCCCTGTGCACCGTGGATAAGACCGGGAGACCATGCAACGGAAGAAATCATGTGCGACACATTGGATCGATCATTTCTTTTTCTGTGGAAAAAGACGTGCGACAGGATTGGATTGATCATTCCTTTTGTTTTTAAATCTCCTTTTCTTATGTGGGAAAAAAATAATATCATCGGTTCTTCTTTTATTTTTAAATCTCTATTTTTTTAAAAAAACGTAATTTTATTTTTAGAAAAAAATCTAGTTGTTAAAAACTAAGATGACATGGACGGTGAGCACCTTGTATTTTTATCATTATATCTTAATTACGTGCACCTACTCTAAGAAAATTTTCGTCCAAAGAATATATTATCAACATTTTTTTTTCACAGAAAAGGAAACGATCGATCCAATCTGTCACACGTGATTTCTCCCGTCATACGATCTCTCGGTCTTTTTCACGACGCACAGGGGTATTTTGGTCCTATAAAATATGAATGTTCCACTTCTGTTGCGTTTTATGATACTGTTGGAAAAGTTCTGTGGTATTTTTTGATGCCACTCAAAAGTTTATGTTATAGATGAAATTTTTCCTAAGTTTTTTAAGAGTCTGTTTGTAAAATAAGTTTTCCAAAAAAGACCAAAATGTCAAATTCATCTATAAATTCACCTTCAAGGGTTGCTTGTTCTTGGCAAAAAACCCATTTTCTCAAGAGCTTTTCCTAATTAAAAAACAAAGATGGCATTCTTCCTCCTGTGCATGTCCTCGCTTCTGCTTGTCTTTCTCTGTTCATATGTGTTCCAGCTGTTTGCTGACGCTCGCCGCCGTCTTCCACCTGGTCCACGGCCTCTTCCGCTCATCGGCAACCTCCTCGACGTCGCCGGCGAGCTGCCGCACCGCTCCCTGGCGCGCCTCGCCGGGCGGCACGGCCCGCTCATGACCGTCCGGCTAGGCACCATGGTCGCGATCGTCGCGTCGTCTCCGTCGACGGCCCGCGAGGTCCTCCAGACGCACAACGGCAGCCTGACCGGCCGCGTCCCGCCGGACGCGTGGCACGGCGTGGGGCACGCCGCCAACTCCGTGTTCGTCCTCCCGCCGCGCCGCAAGTGGCGCGCGCTGCGGAGGATCGGCACCGAGCACCTGCTGTCCCCGAGGCTGCTCGACGGCGCCCGGCTACGGCCGCTGCTGCGGGACGCCGTCCTCGGCCTGCTCGACCGAGTGTCGGAGACGTCGGGCGGCGCCGGCGCGGGAGGCGCGCTGCCGGTGGAGGTCGGCCACGCCACGTTCGCCGCCATGACGGACATGCAGTGGCGCGCCATGTTCTCCGTCGGCCTAGACGACACGGAGGAGAAGGCCCGCGTGCTGCAGGACGCCGCAAGGGGCGCCGTGGTGGTGTCCCTGAAGCCCAACCTCTCGGACTTCTTCCCGGCGCTCGCCGCCGCCGACCTCCAGGGCTTGCGGCGCGGCTTTGCCAGGCTGGTGGGGACGGTGTACCGGCTGATCGACGAGCAGATCGAGCAGCGGATATCGCAGCGCCGCCGGCTCGAAGCTGCTGGCGGCGACGGCACGGCGGGTGATAGAAGCGACGACGACCTGTTAGACGTGCTGCTCGACATGTCGGAGCAAGGGAAGGACGACGGCAAGGTCGCCATCGACAGAGAGCTGATGAGGACATTTCTCGCGGTAAGTACATCATCACCAGGCAGTATTTCTTTCTCTGTCATGAACATTCTTCTCTTGCTTGTTTTATCCATTACGTGATGACATGATCGGCATCATGATCATCTAGTGTAGTGTACAATCGTGACGACGTTCGATGAAATCCATGATTAAATTGTTTGAGAATTAAAGATAAAAATAAAAATTAAGCAAGATTAATATATTACCAATAATACCAGCGAACCAATTCTCTAGCTCCGCTTTATGGCCATCACAACATGGACGTCTCTAGCTAACCAGTAAACCAATTTATTGAAATTCATTAGAGGTTTGCTGAAATTCATTTGAAATTAACAAAAACCAATGTCTTGATTCGGGTCAAAATTCACTAGCTAATGGAAACTGTAAACCCTTCCTTATGATAAAAGAAAAGGTCACCTTTGTTATAAATATGTGACATTTAGGACAATATTTGGTTAAACTTTTAAAATGTTGTTCATTAATAATTTCTCAAATGATTAGTTTAAAAATAAAGAGACTGCATGGTACGTTTGGATTAGGTTTGAAATGTGCCATGACAATATCATAAGTCTAGCATGTTTTATAAATTGATGGTCAAAGTTTTTGCAAATTGGATAGAATCATGTTGTTAACGTCAAATATTTATCACCTAATGGAATAGCATGAAAGCTAGCTAGCTATCACAAAATTGATACTAGGCATATTTTCAGATCCAAATTTATATATGAGTAAGAATATCCTATTTGTATACAAAACTTGTCAACAAAACTGAATAGTGATTTACATCATTACAAGGACCAGAAAAAACAACTTACCACAACTTTAAATTGTCAACATTACTGATAGTATCATAAATAGCCGTTAATTAGGAGCACGGGGCCCAGCCCATGCATGGTCTTTGTCTGTCTATCAACCTGGGCCTTACTGGGCCACTCTTATGACGGCCTGTACATGTACCTACTTCAACTAAACGTACCGTTCTCAGTCCGAGGTGATGTATGTTGTACGACCTTTAACATATTTAATACAAATAAAGTAGAAAAAAACTTAATGGGAGATATGCCGTCCGTTCCCGTGTTCAGCGTTTGATCATCTGTCTTATTTAAATTTTTTTAAGAAATTGAAAGAAAATTAGTAACACGTTAAGTATTATTCATGATTTATCATCTAATAAAAACAAAAATATAAATCGTAAATTTTTTTAATAAGATGAAGAGTCAAACATTATGAATAAAAAGTGAAAATTGGTTTATTTTGGGACGGAGGGAGTAGACAATTAAGGTAATACTTATTGTAGATTTTTTTCTCGTGGTCTTAAAATTCCTTGTACTTGTGAAAAATGAACGGGTAAAAATACATTGTATTTGTGGATGGAGAATTATGATTGTGTCTGGACCGAGGATATAGATAGATTTGTATCTCCTTCAAATTCCTACTACTATTCACTGGATACATGTTTGTACAACTGAACGTTGAAGGAAAACTATTCACTAGATAGTCATATACTCCCTCCGTCTCATAACATAACATAAGATGTTTAACTTTTATACTTGTAATGTTTGATCATATATCTTATTTAAAAAATGATGGAAATATTTATTTTGCTCGTGAACATGACTTATCTTTTTTTCTATTTGTACTAAATTTTTAAATAAGACGAGTGGTCGTGACAAAAAAGTCAAACATCTAATATTGTGAAATGGAGATAGTAAATATAAATCACTAAGTACAATATAGTTTACTTCATGGTGCATGGTCTCTGATTATAAAAAATTACTGCATGCTTAGAACAATATCTCACCACCAGTGTGTCCTTGTAACTTAGAGTCCCCATTACTCCGGTGACAGTGGGATCTCATGTGGCTAGATCTCATCATGCACACCATCAAACATAACCATGTATCTAGCCTCAACCATACAAATTAATCAACCACATAACTTCACATCCAATGAACAGCAACTAATTAACCATCCAAACTTCACTGTTGCATTCATGCTCTTGCATAAAAGCAAAGAATCCTCCACTGCTACTCCTGAGTTGACAAACTTTGAAAGCCGTCGCTCCTAGAAACATGCATCAGATGTCTCTATGTACCCAAAATTTGCACACATCCTCTTTTTGATACATTAATACCTGTGTATGCAAATTGAGTTGATTTTCTTAATCAAACAACTAGACCAACTATTCTACATAATTTGGCTTGTCTAAAATGACCTAACCAAAAGCCAAATTATGATAGTAACACAGTGATTAAATTCCACTGTAAAATTAGTCATTTCACGGTCAATCCCATTTAAGCCTCTCCATTTCAGGATATATTTCTAGCCACAGTCGATACAATCGCAAGCACGATCGAGTGGGCAATGGCAGAACTACTGCAGCAGCGAGAGACAATGAGTAAGCTCCGGGAAGAGCTCAAGAACGTCGTCGGCTCCAAGACGCACGCCGAGTACGCCGACATCGACCGCCTCCCCTACCTGCAGGCCGTCGTCAAGGAGACGCTCCGGCTGCACCCGGTGGTGCCGCTGGTGCCCAACGTGGCGGAGGAGACGGTGGAGATCCACGGCCGCGCCGTGCCCAGGGGGAGCACCGTGCTGGTGAACCTGTGGGCGGTGCACCGCGACGCCGCCGCGTAGCCGGAGCCGGGCAGGTTCTTGCCGGAGAGGTTCCTGCACCGCGGGCAGCATGAGCGCGAGGCGGCGGCGGCGAACCGTGCCCTGGGCGCGGCGACGACGGAGTTCGAGCTGATCCCGTTCAGCGCCGGGCGGCGCGTCTGCCTCGGGCTGCCGCTCTCGACGAGGATGCTGCACGCCATGCTGGGCTCGCTGCTGCATCGCTTCGAGTGGACGCTCCCACCGGAGGTGGAGGAGAATGGCGTGGACATGTCGGAGAATCTCGGGTTGACGATGACCATGGCTACACCGCTGCGAGCCATAGCCAAGAGCGTGATATGACGTCTGCAAGCTAGCTTAATTTGTCGTCTATATGCATGTTTTAGCTGCCAATTAATCAAATATTTGGCTTACAAATTAATCTCTGTTCACGCGACCTAGTTTTCTTTCCCTAATACATGATATTGTAATGTAACGTCTTAATTATACTCTCCAAAGTTTATGATTGAATAAACACGAGAACGAAGAAAATGTTTCCCGGCCGTATGCACGAAGGTTGATATATTTTTCGATTGAGGAGTGGTGAAGAAACACGAATATCAAGTTCTCAATCTCTCTGTTACCTTTGAGTCATCTAGAACAGTCAATGACACTCTTTTTACTGCTGGTCTGTGATTGGAACAGGCAGCGTTTAATATTAGAGCAATTTTATAGTCTTTAACAAGTATCAAGAGGTACCAATATTTTAGAGTAAAATTTTGGTATCTCTTTAATACCTAGTTACTAGTAGATACCAAATTTTACACTAATGGCCTCTTTGATTCGCAGGATAGAAAAAACACAGGAATAGAAAAAACATAGGAATTGAGATAGTGTGATTCTTCAATCCCACGGGAAACAAAAACACAGTATAGGATGAAAGGTGCTTTTGATAGTGCTATAGGAAAAACACGGGATTTCTCTTCCAGTTTGAATTTAAACAGATAGCCGTTAGCCTTCAAAGCAAGTACTAGCCGTTGCATGTCCTTATACATATTGCTGTAGCTGCAACTGGACATCCACAAAATTAGCTCACCTTCGATTGTATCGGCCAAGCATGGCAAGAGCTCAAATGTGCCAATTCATTTGGTAAGTCATAAATGATTTTTTTCTGTTTAATATCTATGTAAGGATTACCAACTTAGTTCCTTGCTTTTACTCTCCTATAGATATTGGTAGAACAAACCATCAGATTTATTATTTGTTGTTGATTTCCACTGTGATTGTCATGGATCCAAGTTATCGACGACGGTCACAAAATGAAGATGAGTTCATGCTTTTTGTTCTCCCTACCATCGAAGGAGATTCATCACAACCATCATCTAGTAGGAAACCGATGCACACATCAAAACTTTCAGGGGGTTGTCGTGTTAATGAAATCTTAACAGGTCATCAGAGCCTAAGCAAAAGGAATTTTCGCATGGAAGTTAATGTTTTTCGAGCTTTAGTCGATAACTTGCGTGAGAACCGACTACTTGCTGATGGAAGAGATGTCTCAGTAGAAGAACAAGTTGCGGTATTCTTGTATGCACTAGCCAAAAATGCAAGTAATGAGACCTTGCAAGATCAGTTTTAACACAACGGGCAAACAATAAGCAAGTATTTTGGGGTTGTGCTTGATGCAGTTACACAACTTACATGTGTATATATACGGCCACCTTTCCTACACCCCCATCATATCTTGAGAAGACCAAAATTTCACCCCTTTTTTGAGGTATGAACATATTCATGTTTTGATTCCTTTACATTGAGTTAAACTAATCATTGTACACAAAAAGACTTAATCAAGGTTAAATTTATATTTGTATAGAATTGTGTTGGCTCTATTGACGGGACACATGTACCAATGATACTTTCACTAGACCAGCAAGAACCATACCGGAATAGAAAGCAAACAATTTCTCAGAATGTTATGGTAGCTTGTGACTTCGATCTGAAATTTGTACATGTACATGCTGGCTAGGAGGGATCAGCTTCAGACGCAAGAGTTCTTCAAGATGCACTTAACCATGGTTTTGAAGTACCTCCTAGTAAATTTTTTCTTATAGATGCTGGTTATGCAAATACAATACAGTTTCTAGCACCATATCGTGGGACAAGATATCATTTAAAGGAACAGGGCAGAGCTAATCAGAAGCCACAAAATTATAAGGAGTTATTCAATCTTCGGCATACACAACTCAGAAACCATATAGAGAGAGCAATTGGTGTATTAAAAATGAGATTTCCTATACTAAAGACCGACTCACACCACCCAGCTCGTAAACAAGTTGACATTTCGGTTGCTTGTTGTGTTCTACACAACTTCATATGTCTGCATAATGGAGATATGGTGTGGCCAAGTAATTGTCGTTTGGAGATTGATCCAGATCATATTGTTGATGTGCCAAATGGAGATGAGAACTATAATGGTGATGTACAAGAATTTAACAACTCTAGAGAAGCTGGAAATAGAAAACGAGATGACATGGCACAACGGATGTGGAACCATTACGTAGCACGAAGGAAATAATATATTGCATTTGACCACCATGGCATTCAAGGTCAATTACTTGTCTTGTACTAAGTTTGTGACATTCTACTTGATCAAGTAATTACTTGCATGTACTCCCTCTAAGCAAAAGTATATCCTACTACTATCCGCTTCACAAAAGTACCCCCTTTGTTTCACAAAAGTACTATCCTTCTATTTGCATGCCATGTGTTTCACAAAAGTACTAACCTACTACTTGTGTGCCATCTATTTCACAAAAGTATTAACTCTAATGTTGCAATTTCCTTTCTAATCCAAGCCAAGCGTAATGCATCACTTGAAAATGATAAGAAAACTTCCCTATTATCCTTACCTTTGAAGATATCAACTGCCACCAATATGTCTCCTATTTGTAGACCATGTAAACCTTCAAGCACTGTGATACACTTGTTGATGCTGTAAGAATCCTCCAATTTCTTCTCCTCAATTGCAGCAAATCGATCTATTTCTTCTTTTTTAAGTTTTAGGTATCTCTCATGAAATCCATCACTGGGACTAACAGATTTGATCTTTTGTTTCTTCCTAGGTCGAGATTCAGGAATCTCTGAAGCTATTTGTGCCGAGCTAGGTGGGACTTTTGTCAGATGGACATGGGTAGGTGAATACTGCGAAAAGTCCAAATTGGTTGTCTCAACCTCTTCACCAAAAGGAAATTGCAAACTTGATTCACCTGGAGCATTTGAATTAGGGGATGGTGACTGATATGTATCAACCACACTTGCTTCATGTGTTGAATGAGTTGGTGCATTCTTTGTCTTCTTTGCATAATGGTCCATACCATGGCGAGTGCTCCCTTCAGCATAACGACCTGCACAATTATGTTCTCCTCACGATCAGCATAACTTGCCTAAAACATTTCAACTAAACAGACAAACCACCGATAAAAAAAATTATATATATAGCTCACCATCATAAAGTGGACCTAAATCATCAAAATATGGGAAGGATTTATCTCGCCAATGAATTGCATCTTTGTTCTTGCGATCAGCAAAAGTGTCCCAAACACTTTGTGGTGCACTCACCATCATTCTGTCACTATCCCATCCAAAACCACTTTGATGCAACAAATCTTTAACACTGCGATAATTCTTCTTTAAATCCTGCTCCTTTTGCTTGACTTGGTTGGTCGTAAATGATGTACTAAACTTTGTATTCAGGCAGCAAACAATATTTGTCCATGCTTCCTTACTCCAAGCATTTTGTGTTCGAAAACCTGGCACGTCATGATCAGTTAGGAGTTCAATACGGAACAACTTCATCTGGTGACTCCATTTGGCTCTCTTTGTCGTCCCTAAATTTGACAAACATTTTTCAATTTCAGTTTCAGCAGCAATATGAAACAAAAAAGGTTTGATGCAAACAACAATTGAAACTGAATTTGCAAATATTACCTATTTCTTGACGCTCTGCAGTCCCATGCTCACTGTCAACATCAACATAAACCTGTGGTAGAGGTTGCCGGCCTCATCGATCGGACAAATTGCGTTGATTTGCCATAGTCATCTGAGAAGAGCCTTTCGATGGCATTGTTTTCCTAACCCCAAAAAGAAAGAAAGAAAGAAAGAAAAAATAAATACACAATCCTTATCAGATAGGGATTTACACCTACAGTGCCAATGAAACAAACTAGTTCTAAGTAGCAAGCTTAAAAATTCACAATTCATAGATCCCAAGTACGGATGTACTAATAAGTCAATAATAAGTCAAGTATGAAAGCTCAAAAGTGCAGACAAATACCAAATCGATGGCCCTGGCTGCTGCCCTCGACGGTGGACCTGCCGCACGCCTCCGCCTAGCTGAGCCCAACCTGTGCACCAGATGGATGTTGTGCTTGGTTGCTGCGTGCTGCTAGTTCTTGCGACTGCGTCCCCAGCGCAAGCCGCATACGCGACTGAGCCGGCGAGCCTCGCCTTCGCCTTGCACCCCCGGCGGCTAGCTCAAGCTGTTGTCTATCTCTATTGTGTGGTCCTCAGTGTTCTCGTTCCCATCTTTCTTTATTTTTTTTTCTGGAACAAGCGAGAAGGGCCACACGGTTTACCGCCAAACACACAAAAGCGGCGCCAACGACAGCGTGCGCACGCGTGGGCGCGCCTTCTTTCCCGCCAGGAAAGTTTCCAAAGAGGTCTTATCTCTTTCTTTTTTTCCTGTAAAAATGAACTAGAGGAATACAATGAATATTTTCTTTCCTTTCCTATGAATCAAAGACATACATAGGAAATAATCCATAGGATTATGAATCCTATAAAAATCCTATACCAATCCTTTGAATCAAAGGAGCCCTAAAACTTTGGTACCTCATTTACTCAAGGATCCTAAAATTGCTCTTAATATTAAATACTGCCGTTTTTTAAAAAGTGATCTACTAGTGATATTTAACCAAAACAGAAAAACTAACCAAGATGCTATAAACCTGGCATATGAGCAGGCAAGAATCGAGAACTCTAAATACCCCTCCCAATTCCCTCCCGATCGGTCACCCTAGCCTCACTCTCCCTGTTGCGCAGTACGCTGCCTCCATACCTCCAGTCAGGATGCAATCACCTCCCTCCTCTTCTGCCGGTGTTGATAGCCGTTAATCCTCATTTGACAGTAAGTCAGTAACATTCTATTCCCTATTTCATATTATATAATTTTTTAGCTTATACTACCTCCGTTTCATAATCTAAGATGTTTAACTTTTTTGGTTGCAACGTTTGATCATTCGTCTTATTCAAAAATTTAGTAGAAATATAAAAAATGATAAGTCGTGCTTAAAGCTCTCTTCATAATAAAGTAAGTCACAAGCTAAATAAGTAATATTTCCATAATTTTTTGAATAAGACAAATAATCAAACATTATAAAAAAAATCAAATATCTTATATTATGAAACGGAGGGAGTATGTGTTAACGAATCTAGGCATATATACCAAACATTTACATGGATACATCAATGAATTTAGGCAACCCAAAAGGTCTTATAGTATGAAATAGAGCGTGCACTAAAGAAAATAGCATGCTAGAGCATCTCCAACAACATGACTATTAGGCTCTCTACACTAAATTTTGGAAATTCAATCTAAAATTTGCACTCCAACAAAGTTGCCAACCGGATGCCAAGCAATCCGGTTGGTCAAACTCCTCCCACCATTGGCCAAAGATGGTCAACCAAAAAAGACTCGTCAAACGTGGGCCCCACACATCATTTTCTTCTCTCCTCCCACTCCCACCTAAGACAACCCTCAACCGCCACTGCCACCGAGACCGCCGCTGCTCCCGTCCAGATCTAAGTGTCGCAGGCCTCCACCCGCCCCTTCGCTCCCCGCTCGCTGGGGACAACCGCTGCTGCCACCGAGAACCGCCAGGTGGCCGTGTGGGAGCAAGCAGGCGACGCGCCAGGTAGTGCTAGCGGCCTTGTCATCGTCGTCCTGTTCGCCGGTCGCGGAGGCCGTCGCTAGCCACCACCGCTCAGCGCAACCCACCCCGCTGCTCACCGCTACCATGGCGGTCGTCATCGCCGCCGCCGCCGCCGTCCGTTGTTGTCCTAGACTCGGACAGGAATGAGGGAGAGAGAGAAAGAGGGGGATATTGAGGAGGAGAATAGGTATAGAGGCTGTTACGTGAGTCTCATTGTCAGACTCAAAATAGAGAGGATAGATAGAGAGACTGTTGGAGTAAACAATAAATTTGGCAAATGACGAGAGTTGGCCAAATAGACATTTGTAGGGTCAAATTTGTCATGTCTGTTGGAGATGCTCTTACTTGTCGTTCTCTTTGAACTTAGATATTTCCACGAATTTTGGAAGGTCATGCAAACTAAAGAACATTTCAGGACATTCATTACAGACTGGTTTATATTAAGATAGAAAGGAGCCATTGCATGACCAACAAGATGAGGTCAAATCACATATTTGAGTTCACCGTATTGAGAAATCATTGATTGAGATAGTCCAAACGGAAATATGATTCTTCTAATTCAGGGTCCCCAACTTCCTTGAGATTGAGTTCCTGGCTCTTCAAAGTTTGGTGTAAAAACTACACCTCGCATTTTAGCGGTTCGAGAAGTGGGTCGGCAAAAGCCGATGAATAGTCTAGTTGAAAAGAATAGATTCGTAAACATCACACAGCACATATATGCAGGTAAGTATTTGATCAATGTTATGTAAGATACAGAGAGTGTATACTGATGGATACATGAATTATATGCAATGGTAAACGGCAGAATAGCTTTAATTAATGCTTTGTATGCTATACAACGGATACACAGCCAGATGGATATCAGTGGTTTCTTAATTTATACATGCGAGGATATACTGCAGAAAAGGCCCATTAATAGCAGGATTTTAAAGGGATTCAGTGTACGTACTACTTAATTGCCGTTTTCAAGGGAAAAGGAGAAATATACCATTCTATATGGTGGTATATTTAGTAGCAAGTATTAATTACTACCACTATATCCTTGCCTATATATTCATATTTATCCGTGGCAAACGTACCTGAATCATTTGACAATAGTAACAAAGAACAAACGATGAGGGCTTTCAAAGAGAAATTAGGAATCCTTTGGCTATGCATTTCTATCTTCGAAGGTCAGTTTTTTTGTTCTTGGATGCAACCATGTCGCAGTGTTATCTACAAATTTTAATTTGTTCTTTTATCTGTTCAAGTTTTACTGAGTTTCACCTTTTGCCATATTTGGGTTTTTGATTTGCATATTCGGTATCAATGGATTCTGGATTTACGGATGTAATGTGATTTTGTAGGTCACATGGTCCAATCGGTTCCCTATGATCATACAGCGAGCATCGAGGCAAGTGTTTGTTTTTTCATTGTGAATTTCTTCAAATTAACACCTGTATCGCCAGGGTATCTTTTCATCATGTTATAAGTTCTTCGGTGAAAGATTTCATTTAATATCTTCTCGATCTGAAAACCGTAAGTTGATAAGTCTTATTCCAGTGTATAGTATGAATTAATCCACAATTTCCAATTTGAGCTTGTAAAAGATGAAACGATACTTCGAACAATTCAGTATTCGAAAACAAGAAATAATATGATACGGATGTTGAAACGGCAGTAAAATGGTTTTAGTAATATTGAAATATATATTTACAGCCTAGTTAGGGAGCGCAGATGTTGATTTACGTTTCCAAAGTTTGGGGAGCAGTTTGCAACATACATAAATGCATTCAGGTTTATTTCCCTTAATTGTTCCGAGATACTTGTTCAGTTTTTACCTCCATTACTCAATTATTATAGTCCGCAAGTTATAATGCAGAAAGTTGAATAATTATACATTATCCAAAAAATAGTACCAAATTAATACAGTACCCAAAAGATTTCAAGTTTTGAACTAACGGTCGTTTTTATTCTAGTAATATATATATATATATATATATATATATATATATTTAAGTAAATACTCCATTTCACAATGTAACACTTTCTAGCATTTCTGAATATAGATGCTAATGAATCTAGATATATATATATATAAATTATATATATTTATCAATTGATTAATTTAGATAAAACTAGAAAGTCTTAGCATATGAATCGATAGTAGAACACATCCTAGCCTTTGCTTCAAATAAGAATATCTAATTATTATAGCAGGTATAACAGTAGACTATAAGCCAGTTATAAATATATTTTAAAGAGATAAGAGAGGAGAGAAGAGCAGTGAGCTACTAATTTGTAGCTAGCTACAGCACGTGCTCCAAGATATAGTATGTGTATGACATGTATAACTATGTAAGAATGCTCTGTAGATAACTATTATATGAATTGAATATATGAATTAGTTTGGTAGTTGGCTATTGCTCTTACGGAGCCTGTAGTTTGAATAACTGTGATTTAAAGACACCTCGAATTGGAAAATTCCAGGCGTCCCATGGTAACTCGTCGCGATGGCGTCTACCTCTGAGAGCGTAGTGAATGTCCGTGCGTCGACGGCGCCGCCAGGCCTCATGGAGCGATCGTTTGGTTTTTTGGCAAAAGCCACACAACATACTTATAAATAAAAAAAATTGAAAAATAAATTTTTTTATATACCTATTTTTTATAATCTAAAATCAAAAGCTAAAAATAAATTATAATAGAAAAACCTCAAAATCAACTATATAAATTTAAATTTAAAATCATAAATTTAAATTTTAACCAATAAACACAGAAGAAAATTATTAAATTATCAGACTCGCCGCAGCCTACTAGCCGCTGCAGCTGCCATCTAACTCAAGCGACAGCGAGGTGGATGATTGAGAAGGCCTGGCAGCGTAATTCACCACGATAAAATTGTCACGACATTTAGGTCATTGCATCACCGATATCGCCTTCTTTTAAAATCTGAAGATCAAGCATATTTCCTAATTAAGTGCATTAACCATGTCATTAGTATGGGCGTGAGTTTGATACACCAGTAATCTATATAATCTGTAGACCCTTATAATTCAACTATATAAATCAGCTATGTAAAACAAGTTTTATTTTTGACAACTTGAAAAATATAACAGATCGAATTCATTCGGTTAATTAAACTGAAGTCGTCCATTCGTATGTACGTGCCAACAATTATCCTGCACCGAAATTTCGATTGTTATGCAGTGCCTGAGCAACCCGATGAGACCCCTGTACAACGGCGGCGTCATCAAGAACAGCAAGTTCGACAGAGGCCTGACGGACTGGTCCGTGCCCTGGGACGTCAAGGCCACCGTAAGCAGCTCGCCGTCCGGCAACAAGTTCGCCGAGGCGACGACCGACGGCCAGCCATCGCACACCGTCTACCAGACGGTCCAGATGCAGCCCAACACCCACTACTCCCTGTCAGGTACAGATCGAACGTATATATAACCTAAGGCTCCTTAGGAACGCAGATGTTTTACAGGATTTTGAGACGAAACAGTTCATTTCCTCTAGAATTTCGATCAAATTTCTCTAAGCCGAATAGGAGCTTAACTAATATCGTGCAACATAAGTACATGTTGCTTGCTGCATTGGAACCATTTCTGGTGCCTACAGCGTGGCTGCAGGTTTCGGCTGGCACGGCCAACGTGAAGGCGGTGATCAAGACTCCCGACGGCCAATACGTCGCCGCCGGTGCCACCGTCGCCAAGGCCGGCTGCTGGAGCATGATTAAGGGCGGCATGACTGCCTATTCCTCGGGACTAGGCCAGCTGTACTTTGAGGTAAGAAAGTGGGGCAATTTAACATCTTTAAAAAGTGACTTTGTACAAGAATTTACGGTCAAAATTTTTGTAACCAAGTATACAGTATTTGCAGGTAACATATTTTACATTACAAAATATGGTATCTTTCGGTAGTCTCTTGAATAGGATAAAATTAGTCAACAAAGCAAATGGTTTAATTTTGTAGAGAATCTGGTTGTGTGTGTGTGTGTGTATATATATATATATATATATATATATATATATATATAATCAACCATAGTGGCTTATCCAAAAAAAATATTAGGAGGCGCTGGACGAGAGAGAATTATTTCTAGCCCATCCTTCTCTTCAGTAATATCAAAAATTTTGTTACGAGGGCTAAGCAGAGGCTTAAATGAAGGTGCTAGGGCCCGGTGGTGGATCCACCATCGATCAACCATGCAAACACAATAAATTTAAATCAAATTGGACTGAATTTTGAAAAGTTGGTAAAATTAAGGAAATCAAATTATCAACGTAGTATTTTGAAAGGACGACTGGTTGATATGAAATTACTGAAATACATAATTGTGATACTTACAAAAATATTTAGAACCACTTCAATTTTCAAGCAAAATAAAACGATTTCAGGCCGACGCGGCGGTGGTGATCTGGGTGGACAGCGTCTCGCTGCAGCCGTTCTCGTTCGCCGAGTGGGACGCGCACCGCCAGCAATCCGCCGGCAGGGCACGGCGGAGCACGGTCAGGATGGCGGCGAGGGGTCCCGGCGGCACGCCGGCGGCGAACGCCACCGTGAGCGTCGAGCTCCTCCGTCCAGCGTTCCCGCTCGGCAACGCGATGACGAGGGAGATCCTGGACATCCCGGCGTACGAGCAGTGGTTCGCGTCGCGGTTCACGGTGGCCACGTTCGAGAACGAGATGAAGTGGTACAGCACCGAGCCGAGCCGGGGCAACGAGGACTACGGCGTCGCCGACGCCATGCTCGCGCTCGCCGAGCGGCGGGGCATCCGGGTGCGCGGCCACAACGTGTTCTGGGACGACCAGAGCACGCAGATGGCGTGGGTGCGGTCGCTGGGCCCCGACGAGCTCAGGTCGGCGATGGAGCGGCGGCTTCGCTCCGTCGTGTCGCGGTACGCCGGCAGGGTGATCGGCTGGGACGTGGTGAACGAGAACCTCCACTGGAGCTTCTTCGAGGGAAGGCTCGGCCCGGACGCGTCGCCGGCGGCGTACCGCCGGGTGGCGGAGATCGACGGCGCGGCGCCGCTGTTCATGAACGAGTTCAACACCGTGGAGCAGCCGATGGACATGGCGGCGATGTCCAGCAAGTACGTCGCCAAGATGAACCAGATACGCGCCTTCCCCGGCAACGGCGGCCTGAAGCTCGCCGTCGGGCTGGAGAGCCACTTCGGCACGCCCAACATCCCCTTCATGCGAGCGACACTGGACACGCTGTCGCAGCTCAACGTCCCCATTTGGCTCACCGAGATTGACGTCACCAATGGACCCAACCAGGTAACAACATACATTTACTTAGGCACTTTTTATTTCATCTTGAAATTATTATAATCTAAATTATTAAGAGTAAACTAAAAGAAATAGATAATTTATTGAAATAATTTATTATAATCTGGAGCTCAGCTTATTATAATCTGGAGCTCAGCTATTTTAGGTAAGCTTTTTGCAGATTATTGGTGAAAAATTACCCACCATACCGCCCCACTCTCTTTTTATACTTGCAAACTAAATAATCTAGACTGGAATAATCTAGGAAAGAAACAACTCACAACTTATTCTACTACAGATTATAACAGTCAACTTATAGTAATTTGACTCAATAATCTAGATTATAATAATCTTAAGCCGAAAGAAACATGGCCTTAAAAATAATTGAATAAAACATAATTATTACTAATTTGGTAATTTGTTTTCAATCATGGCTCATATATTTTTATATATGTAAAATATTTGACTACGAAAATTATCAAACATAATATAAAGGTCAACAATGTCAAATATAAAAGACCAAGGGTATATATTTTCCATGAAAATACACATCTCTTCCGAAGGATATAGCTTCTACATCAAGCATGTGATATATCATTTTTAATCAACGCAATGAATTCTAAAATATAATTATTTATGCATATTTTTAAAAATTATCAAAACCTCATATCCTCCGTATTCTTTTAAAAAAATACACAAAATTGCTTGTATTTTAGAACGGATGATGAGTAAATGAAAGCATCTAGATTGTGTTTGCAGGCGCAACACTTGGAGGAAGTGTTGAGAGAAGGGTACGGGCACCCTAGCGTCGATGGCATGGTGATGTGGGCCGCGTGGCACGCCCAGGGGTGCTACGTCATGTGCCTCACGGACAACGACTTCAAGAACCTCGCCGTCGGCGACGTCGTCGACAAGCTCATCGCCGAGTGGAGGACGCATCCCGTGGCCGCCACGACGGACGCCGACGGCGTGGTCGAGCTCGACCTCGTCCACGGCGAGTACAACGTGACGGTGACGCACCACCCGTCGTCGCCGCTCGTGCCGTCCGCCGTGCGCACGTTGACGGTGGAAGCGTCCTCGTCGGCGTCGTCGTCGTCCGTGTCAGGGAAGGTGATGCGCATCAGGTTGTAGGAACAACTCCTGGATTGACATGCGTACAGAGGATGCAATGCAGATTCAGAAGATAAGCAGATCGATATGATTGTTCAGTTTCACAAGAAGAAGAAATATCCCTGTCCTGTCCAATCCCATGGAAAATATTTGAGGAGGGGTCGATTCAGATTTTTTTTTGGGGGCGGCTGGGGTGGAGGGGAAGCAAAATGTAATAACAAGAAGAAATGTGGATTTTCAGATGAAATATTATTGGCCGCCACTGGAATAATATGGGCTCAGAATACATAATGTAGTTGTTTAGAATCAATTAATCGATCTCTCTGCTGCAAATGGGTTTTTAATTTGATCAATGGGAGTGGTGTTTGGCAGAATTTACTACGAAATTATTTAAAAAATCACATCCCATCCTTTTTATTGTAGTCTATATTCTAGCATTAGGCTTTTTAATCACATATAACACCTATATAAAAGGTTTATTATCCAAAAAGTATTTTTTTTGCAAATATATTGTTTTGTTTTTTCCCTAAAATATGCCAAACAATCACTCCAACTATTAGCATGCTTGTGGGGAAACCAGAACATTCTCAATTCTTTTATGGGCTTAGAGCACACCTCCAAGCTAGATATATCTAAAATTGATACATAAATTTGAATTCTGGGAAATAGGCTGCAAAACATATCTTCGACAAGTTTTCAGTCCGTTCCCAATATTTAAACCTGCCTAAAATAAGTTGTTTCATATCATGGATTTGGGGGAAACATTTGAGTTCCCAACATAAGCTATTCAGTTATAGGTTTCTTTTAGAGCAGATAGTAATTTGTATGCCCAATATTTTTTACAACAAAATTAAAATGTTTCAAATATATGTCATACAATATGGAGAAATTTGAAATATTCAAAATATATGCCAAACATTTTACAAGCATTTAAATTATCAAAATATAATTTAAATTTGTGCAATATGTATCAAATATATCTCAAATATAATTCAAATGTCTCCATACCGTATTGCATATATTTTAAACAATTCAGTTTTATGCACATATTTACAAATGAGCAAATCATATCCGAATTAACATAGTAAGGTAAAGTCAAATGAGAAAGGGCATTAGCGGCTTTTTTTGGCTATATTAACAACATCCGTAAGGATTAACGAAATATGGTCAAACGGTTCGTTCGTTTTAGAAAACGAGGGTCAAATGAATAAAGTGAGAAAAGTATAGTCATTTTGTTAGTTGGCTTCAGAACAAGATGAGTAGAGCAATTGTCTCGTATTATTTTTGGATGGGCACAATACATGATTTTAGAGACTATAAAACATTAGTACAGCATATATGCCTTTTTTTTTTCTCTGAACTAGCTTATTGTCCATAACAAGCCTATAAATAACATCAGTCACCTGCATGCGACCACTCATTCAGCAACGGCACGATCTCTATGTTGTACCGTTTCTCTCGCTGATCCTGCTACCGATTCAAATCAAAATATTCAAACCAACGGAAAACCTTTTCGGAATTGGTAATTAGTGCTAATTAATCCTGCAAGCACTATATATAAACATCTCTCTCGAGTATCTTGATTGTCTCGCTAGCAGTAAGAGTGATAAACACAATGAGGGTTTTCATGCAGAAACTGGGGCTCTCCTTGTTATGGATTTCACTCTTCCAAGGTCAGCTGATTTAAATCTCTTTTAGTTGAAATCTGATCGAATTGTTTCACCAAATGTGCATGTTTCTGTACTCCATTCCATGGTTTTATCTTGCAATGTAAGATGATTAATGTGTTTCTCCTGGATGTAGGTTGGGTGGCCCAATCTTTAGAATATGATTATACAGCGAGTATTGAGGCAAGTGGTTTTTTTTTTGTTGTTTGATTTGATTCTTCTCTATTGATCTGTATAGAACATTTGTCAAAAATAAGCTATATGTGAAGATTATATGGTTAATAATCGTTGTTTTCTTAGCTCATTCTTTTTTCTAGATCTGCTGTCGGTCTCTTGTCAAACAAAATCCAAAATAATCACATCTACGAGTGTGAGCAAAATGTCAATAACTTTTCTGAAATTATTATCCATTTCGCTCTCAACTGGATCATTCTAAATAGCTAGTCGATAATTTTGATATCGAGATAAGTCCTTTTAAACGCTTTAAAATGGAAGAATCTGGATCGTTAGATTTGGTCCACTATTGAGTGATTAACCCACAATTGATTAGAGGAGCTAACCTGCTAAAAACCTGAGTTATCATTTTTATTGCAATGAAAAAGCCCCATATAATTATTTTGTTTTCAACCAAAACACAAATCACACGACCATTTTGTGAATTTAAACAATTACTTTATAAATTTAAAGATCTCTACTTAGATACTGATGCATGTGCGCGTTTGCAGAAATAAATTCTCCACTCGGGCCAATCTTAAGATATCTAGTATATATTTGTCCAACATAAACAAATTATACGGCATTTATATATATTACATGAAAAGTTCTTATGTTCAAAAAACCTGAAACGTTCAAACACGTCATAATATGCAGTGCCTTCGCGATCCGCTGAAGCCGCTCTACAATGGCGGCATCATCCAGAACGGCGAGTTCAACAGCGGCCTCATGGGCTGGTCCACGCACCGCGACATCAAGGCAGGCGTGAGCAGCTCGCCGTCCGGCAACAAGTTCGCCGTGGTGGAGGGCGCCGCCTCCCTGTCCGGCGCCGACGCCGCCGTGCCGTCGCGCAGCGTCTACCAGAGGATCCGGCTGCAGCGCGACACCCACTACTCGTTGTCCGGTAGGTGTACAGCCCATGCATGTGTATTCGGAGGAGTACGCCCTTAATTTATATGATCCGCGTCTCGCCGGCGCGCCACGCCGCAGCGTGGTTGCAGGTGTCGGCCGGATCGGCGCACGTGAAGGCGTTCGTCCGGACACCCAACGGCGAGCGTGTCGTCGCCGGCAGCGTCGCCGCGCAGTCGGGGTGCTGGAGCATGCTCAAGGGCGGTATGACCGCCTACTCCTCCGGCCCAGGCGAGATCTTCTTCGAGGTAATCATGCATGTGTCGCGACGACAACGCGTACTCGAATGCGATTTCGTCGAACACATCGCCGGCGAGCGTTCCATCGATCTCAAATACCTAACGCTAGTGTGTGTTTGCAGAGCGACGCGCCGGTGGACATCTGGGTGGACAACGTCGCGCTGCAGCCGTTCATGTTCGACGAGTGGGACGCGCACCGGCAGCAGTCCGCCGGCAAGGCCAGGAGGAGCACCGTCAGGGTGGTCGCCCGCGGCGCCGATGGCGCCCCGATGGCGAACGCCACGGTGATCATCGAGCTGCTCCGGAGCGGGTTCCCGTTCGGCAACACGATGACCAAGGAGATCATCGACCTGCCCGCGTACGAGAAGTGGTTCACGTCGCGCTTCACCGTGGCCACGTTCGAGAACGAGATGAAGTGGTACAGCACCGAGTGGACGCAGAACAACGAGGACTACCGCGTCCCCGACGCCATGCTCAAGCTCGCCCAAAAATACAACATCAAGGTGTTCGTCCGATCCGTCACTACACCACGTACCACCGATCGATTCATCAAAAAAATTCGATCTTTTCTTTGCAGGTTCGTGGGCACAACGTGTTCTGGAACGACCAGAACTCGCAGATGAAGTGGGTGAAGCCGCTGAACCTGAACCAGCTGAAGGCGGCGATGCAGAAGCGGCTCAAGTCGGTGGTGACGCGGTACGCCGGCAAGGTGATCCACTGGGACGTGGTGAACGAGAACCTGCACTTCAACTACTTCGAGGGGAAGCTGGGGCCGAACGCGTCGCCGATGATCTACCAGCAGGTGGGGCAGATCGACCGGAACGCCATCCTGTTCATGAACGAGTTCAACACGCTGGAGCAGCCCGGCGACCCCAACCCGGTGCCCAGCAAGTACATCGCCAAGATGAAGCAGATCCAGGGCTACGCCGGCAATGGCGGCCTCAAGCTCGGCGTCGGCCTCGAGAGCCACTTCTCCACGCCCAACATCCCGTACATGAGGAGCGCCCTCGACACGCTCGCGCAGCTCAAGCTGCCCATGTGGCTCACCGAGGTCGACGTCGTCAAGGGACCCAACCAGGTTATAACCCCCATCATAGATATCGTGCACTTTAGTACTCCCTCTGCTTCTTCTTGTTATTTGAAGGCGTTAAATTTTCAATCCACGTTTTATCATTTCTTTTATTAAACACAAATTATTTAATTATTATTTATTTTGTTATAATTCGATATATTACTTAAGAAACTTTAAGTGTGAATTATAATTTTGTATATTTACACCAAATTTTTTAAATAAGACGAACAACCAAATATATATTTGATAGTCGACGTTATCAAATAGAAAAAAAGGCTAAAAGGAGCACAAATTTATCATTGTCGGTTCAATAACCAGCACGGATGGCGGTTCCAGATAAATCTATACAAAAACTTCACTTTATGTTTTTTTAAATTCTAATTAATACCTTAAGATACGAATACTTAGATTAGAAAATATAGTGGTAAATTCTCAAGGAGCGTAAAAAAAGCCTCGTTGACGTGTTGTGTCTAGGGGTGGTAATCAGCCTAACCATTTTGTCTACAAAATTTAAGACTCGAGTTCAAAACAGGTTAAAAATAAAATTTATAGAGTTTTGAGCTAAAAGTTTTTAAAAATAAAATAAGATTGTGAAAGAACTCACGAACCTTGGTCCATTTTCACCCCTGGTCGTGTCATGATCTTATGGTATTAAATATGTTGCATGCCATTGTGGAACCAGGTGAAGTACCTTGAGCAAGTGCTGAGGGAAGGGTACGCGCACCCGTCGGTGAACGGGATGATAATGTGGGCGGCTTGGCACGCCAAGGGGTGCTACGTGATGTGCCTGACGGACAACAACTTCAAGAACCTCCCCGTCGGCAACCTCGTCGACAAGCTCATCGCCGAGTGGAAGACCCACAAGACGGCGGCGACCACGGGCGCCGACGGCGCCGTCGAGCTCGACCTCCCCCACGGCGACTACAACCTCACGGTGAGCCACCCGTCGCTGGGGACGAAGGCCGCCGCCTCCCACGCCATGACGGTGGACGCGGCGTCGTCGGCGTCGGAGCACCACATCGTCATCGAGGTGTAGCGAGTGATGTAGCACTTTTGGTTGACAAATTTTGTGCATTTTTATTTGTTTTTTTCTTTCTTTGTGAATAATTGGATCACTTGGTCCAGCGATTTTATATGTCAGTTACAGCCAGGCCCACGGCATTAGCATCTCGATTCTCTTGTGACGATGTGGTAATTAAGTGGAAGTGTATAATGCACCGGCTATATGTTAGATTAGGAGAGAGCTATATTAGCTACGGTCAAAGTAACAACCAAACTATGCTCATCCTTTGCTAGAGATGAGAATCACAATTTAATTAATTTGCTATAATTTGCAACATAAAATAAATGTATTATAAAATAATTATGAGTGGTCAATTTAATTAAAATAATTCGGTGTTGCGAGTTCTAGTATTCTTTTCTATAAATTTGGTCAAAATGTTTCATGGAAGACAAATATATATTTTTCTATAAATTTCGTCAAAATTTTGTTCCAAGATAATTAAAATTAATTTTTTAAAAGACAAATAAAATGACTTGCAGTGCTTTTTATTTTGATTTATCACATAGTAATATAATTCGAACTCTTAAGAAATGATCCCTCTGTTTCAACTATGTTTATATTATAAAATTGTGTAACTTTTTTCAAAGAAAAAAATTTGACAAAAATTATAAAAATACATCGATATTTCAAACAGATACTCTCATGATATATTGAATGATGTATTTCACGAGACTAATTTAGATTTATATTGTTATATTTTCTATGGATTTGGTCAAAGTTTAAGAAGCTTGAATTTAGAAAAAAAATGAAAATGTCAAAACGGATGGAGTAATTGTTAGAAAAAAAATGAAAATGTCATTAATGCATACAGTTGTCATTTCCACTTTTAACTACAAAAGAAATGGATGTGCATAATAAAATTTATGTGCAGTACTTTACCAAACAAATAGTTTCAAATTTTGAAATTCATACTTTCTAAATATTCAAATTATAGATATGGAAAATAGAAATACTTTAAATTGAATAACTTGAACTGTCGACAAGCATTTAAATGAATATACTCGAAATGTTGATGTTATTCTACTATCAAGTCAAATCATGCAGACTTAAACATGGATTTTAAATTTTTATTCAGGTTGCTGATTGCGCTGCTCGCTTTGTGTGAACAAATTGGTCTGTTAATTTGGAAAATCAATATTTCGCGCAACACACATGAGCATCTCAAATAGATGTTATAACTGATCCCTAAAACTGAATTTTAGAAATTAGATCACAACACATATCTCCACAAGATTCTCAAATCTATTTTCAATATTTACGCATGCCTAGTTTTAGATGTTCCATAGATTTAAGGTGGACATATATGCATTCACAATACATGATAATTTACTTTTGAGATTCTTTTGGAGCTAGGGGTAACTTTTAGGCATAATATTTGGATAGATACAATAGTAAGTTTTAGAGAGTTGAATATTACATTGTTTTGGAGCGTTCCTTTGGAGATGCTGGCTGGCCCTCATATATTCTTCCTTCCCAGGTAACCCTCATTCCCTCATGTCATCTGGCCATCAATTAATCAATTTTATATCAAAACTAGTTTGTAATATCTGAGTTAAAGTTCATAATACTATGACAGTACTTTCTAAAGGAAATCTATCATTCCATTTTTCCTTTGTTCTCAGAACTAGCATTTGAGGATTTATCCACTGTCAATATTTCATAAGTCCGATCAAATTAATTGTTCTGAACAATAAAATATTTATAACCAGTCAGTGCTATGCCTTTAAGTATCGGCTCTTGCAGGACACAAATAAATTCGAAGATGTTAACAATAATTTCTCAGATTCTCAGTCATGCGCACGGTCGTTGATCTCTGTGAACTTGAGGCTTTTATCGGGAACCAGACGAAACAACATGTAGCCATGACAACTGATACGATGTGCGTATGCATTTAGAGACGGGATTATACTATTTTTTTTAGATAATGAGAGACGGGATTATGTAGTGTGTTACCTATAAAGATGTCACATATGAGTGTATGTTTATATGGAGTAGAAATGTAAGGATAGAATGAATGAGTGAGCTAATAAATAGGAACCAGCTGCCCACGAATAAACAAAAATGTGATAGGTTAATATGTGTTGAAAGAAGTATGATCGAAGTGTTTTATTAAATATCTTTCTTTTTATTTTATCAATTTCCAGCTACTACAGGATCTGTCTACATAATTGATTTTACATGATATGACATATGCTTAGGACATTCACGATGCAATGATTATGATAATATTTATATGATTAAATGAGTTTACATATATGATGAAAGATGATGCTGTAAGTAATTAAATGAAAAAAGAGAAAGAAACTTTATCTTACATAAAACAATTTTTTACACAACGCCCAACACATAATGGGGGATGCGCAACATTAAATTGATTTGTGAATTAGTAGTGTTTGTATTAGAAGAGTGATGTTTAGTACTAGTTCTTTTTATAACATAGAGGGTACAGAAATCATAACTAGCATCTTGCATTAATATTGCTCTTTAGCACCATCTCTTAAAAGCAGAGTCAAAGAGCAAACTTAGAGAAGGAGGGTCATTTCGGTAGTTAGCCTTCAAATAAGGGTCAAATAAGCAATTGTCCCAATATTTACAGTAATTATCTACCAACGCAACATAAAATATTTATAACGAGTCACTAACATGCCTTAAACATAAAATCATTTTGCTGATGAAGAACACAACCAATTCAGCTGTACCAGCACAACTCAGAAACTAAGCACCTCTATTTCCATCACATGCATGGACAAAAATCACCTCAGAGGCAAAAACGTTGGATATCTATCATCTCAACCAATTTTTTTGGTGTCCTTAAAATCTCGCAGCATCATCTACTGCTCTTTGACCTTCAGCATCTTCTCCGGTGAAACCATAAAAGTAGATCCATTTAAAAACACCATTGTTGAGGGGAATATAACTTTATTCTTCTATTTATCGTCACTGTGCATGAAAGAGAATTTACTGAATATTATTTTCACGGATGGCAACACGCTTATTTCCTAATACCCTCATATTCCCAGCAGAGAATTGAGTGAAGAACTAGTTTGCTTAGTACTTTCATGGCTATCGTCAATGAGGGTGTTATCTTACAGGGGAAAGGAGGGAAGGGTCTCCTGGATGTTAAATATAAGTCCAGAATATTGGTGAAGTCCCATTTTCTAGCTAGGTAGATGGAGACAGTAGTGTTCATAGTCCTTGTTAACTTATGGCAATTTATTTGTTTGCAAGAAAACAAACATATGTCGTTCTTTTTTTCCTCGTAGTCTGAAATTTCACGCAGATGCTAATGAATTTATTTCATGTTGCAAGATTGCAATAAAAAGAATAAGGTTAATAGCGCACTAATTATGATAAAATATATATTTCAGGACAAAATTTTAAAACTATTAGTCCAAAAATGATTTAATACAAAAGTATAAAGTAACAAAAAGGGTTTTTATTCAATTAAGTAAAATGGAATAATAAAAGTCAATAAGCAAGAGATATACGAGAGGTACAAATATGCACTGCGCTACAAAGAAAAGTGATTTTTTAATTATGGCATTTTAATGGAAAATTGCAAAAACGTTGGCCGTTGGCGGAAAATTGCAAAAATAGGGGGCTGCTCTTTATGATGTGCACAAGTGCTGGCTTTGCTACTACCCAGACATTAATTGTCTAGTGGACTTTGAACTCTTGATTTCTGCTCATAATTTATGTGGGAGAAATATGTTTTTTTGTTCTTCATTTTGTAAATATTCCGCAACTACAAACAATCAAAGACAGATAATCTCAGACAATTTTAGTGTACTGCTTTAGTATAGAATATGGTGATTTTTTTTCATTTTGTATTTTTCAGTAACTTTTTCTACAGGTACATTGCCGCCAATGTAATTTTCTCCAAGACAACCTGCCATGACGTCCCTCCCTTTCCCACTCATCTCACACCTAACCAAAACAAAAGGATGAACTTCTTCTCTCCTCTCACATGTTGCCCATCAAACCCACTTTAATTTAAATTGTTTTTCTTTTGATTTCGTACGGAAATGGAAAAGCAAGGTACCATTATTCCGTATCGCACTTTTTATATATATTTATTGAGCAATTTTATAGTCCTTTAGAAGGTATCACAAGGTACCAAATTTTTATTGTAAAATTTTGGTACCTAAGTTCTAGGAGGTACCAAATTTTATACTAAAATTTTGATACCTCTTAGTACCTACTTAATGACCGTAAAATTGCTCATATTTATTTGTTGATTTTAGAGATGAAAGTGAAACCATAAATTTCAATTTTTTTCATAACATACATGGACATAGTTTTAACGTTTCACCTCGATCTCTAAAATCGACCAACAGAACTATAAAAACAAACAGGGGAATGGAAGCTAAGGGCACTCACAATACAGACCCAATAGGTAGTTTCTATCTATATTTATTGCTATGTCATATAAGCAAATTGCTAATGTGACAGGTTATTTATTGAAAAGAGAGACAAAAATGAATAAACTATTTCTAGATTAAGATGTAGTGTCTTCACGTTAAACAAGACTGATTATGAGAGAGATGGGTGCGTCATGTGATAATAAGATACAAAACTTGTATTGTGAAAGATAGTTTTTGATACGATGTCCTAAAGTATAAAAATCATGATAGATTCTAGTATAAGAAGTGCCCTAATTCCTTCCTTGAGTGGATTTAAAGGGGGAAGTGTGAGTCAAGGGGCAGTGTTATCAGGGCGGATCAAGGCCTAGGGCAGCCTGGGCTCAAGCCTAGGCGTGGAATCCAAATTACATATAAATGTTGTACAAATTTTAAAAAAAATATTAAAATTTAAAAGATTTAGAAAAGATAATTGATTTGAGCCCTAAGTGTGGCTCGTAATTGGTTCCGCCCGAGTGTTATCTTTTTCTGATGTGATCGATGTGAGAGCAAGAGTAGCGGAGGCAATGACTGGGCTACAGGGATAAGCGAACTATTATCCTTTTGAGGGTCGAGGCATTACTGTTGATGATTGAGTAAATTTAGATTGGCCAGGCATGATATCCAGCTTATCTATAAACTGCCTCTTGCGAATGGGGCGGCTCACTCTGTTTCGTCTTTATTAGAGATATGGATACATACGGTTAGAGATAACAGAGTCTAATAGAAATTCTACAGATAAAGATAAAATCCTAAAGATATACGATAGAATATTTATCTTGTACTCCAAGTTTCTATCTCCTATGTACCCTATAAATATACTCACGAGGGTCAGTGTAATATACAACCGAATATAATAGAATACAACAGATCAAAATAGATCATATGATTTCTCTCCCTATTCAATATTTTTCACATGGTATCAAAACCTAGATCCAAACACTAGTTGTCGATTTCAAGTCCACGCCGGCACGCCGGCGGCGAGCTGCCACCGGCGAGCCCATCAACTGATTTCCGGCTGACGACGAGGACGCCAGCCATCCATTTCATCAATATGCACTGCCATCGATCAGCAAACGCATGGCAGCAAATCGAGCCTTCGGCCGGCAGCAAGATCATCCCGATCTAAAGATCAACGGCAAGGCGGCGGCGAGGACGACGACCATGCATCTTCAGTTTTCAGCACAGAAACACGATACTGTGCATGTATTTTGTTTTTTAAGTAGCTATCTAGCCTCTACAGATTATTTATAGATTAGATTTTCTCTAATAATTAGTATTAGATCAATTTCTTTTTAGCCAGCATATATCATATATAGATTAGATTAGATTAGTTTCTTCTCGCTGCAAAATCCTCAAATTCTAGCGGCAGAAGCAGAGGTGCGGCGACATCAATCAACCAACAAGCAAGCACTACATCAAGCAACCAATGGTCTCCATGTCCGCCATCAACATGTATTGAAGTAACACCGCCGATGGTCTATATCAACATGAAAACAACACAACGCCGCTTCATCCACAACGATGGACATTCATCTCGTGTCCTCCATCAGAATTCTCTGCAAGACGCTTCATCGACGACGGCATCGACCGCGTCATCTATGATGGATAAAGATTGCATCAACCTAGCATCACTACGGTGGTGACCTCCTACACGACGTACGGAGTACAACCAAAAATTGGTGACCCGACGTCAACAATGTTCTCTGACATATGCAAGATGACCCAGGGGCATCCTCTGACATATGCAAAGACGCTTGTAACGGCATCCTCTGACATCTGCAAGGTGCCTCATCTATGATCACAGCTCCGTCTCTAATTTTTTTTCACCTTCGACTATATGCGGCTACATCAACTACCATGTCTACAACGACCACGGCTACTACATGATCGACTACCTCGACGAACATTACAACAAATCATCGTCGACAACTCCAGTCAAAAGCGTCCGTGTCATCGTTATCGTCCATGACACTCCTGCTATGACTGCGGGAGGGAATAGAGGAGAGAGAAGGGATGACACACAAGGGGACGCAGTCACCAAGGTGGAGCACCGAGACGACACGGAAGGAGACATAGTCACCAAAGTGGAGGACTATCCATCAGAGATGCAATTGATGATGGAGAAAAAAGAAGAAAAGATGGTGAAACACAGGATTTCAAATCCAATCACAATCATTCGCTTTGCTCCCGTTACGACTGAGGGGAATGTTAGAGATATGGATACATACGGTTAGAGATAACAAAGTCCAATAGAAATTCTAGAGATAAAGATAAAATCTAGAGATATACGATAGAATATTTATCTTGTACTCCAAGTTTCTATCTCCTATGTACCCTATAAATATACCCACGAGGGTCAATGTAATATACAACAGAATACAATAGAATACAGCAGATCAAAGTAGATCATATGATTTCTCTTCCTATTCAATATTTTCCACAGTCTTATCACTAGAATCTATTTGATGCCATTTGAATCCAGGAATTTTGAAAAAAATATAATTCCATTTCAAAACTCATTAAATTATGCCTCAATCACATTCGTATGTAAAAAAAATTCTGCTTGAATTAATTACATTCATATGTAAAACATTTTCTGATTTGATGCCCTGTAATGGAAGAGAATGTAACAATGATCCGGAAATTGTGTGATAGGAAGAAGCTGAGATGATCTTTGGGTCGGCATAAAGAGGAGTTTGAAAGCCGTACCCATCCGATAAACAGTCAGATAAACTATCGGATTGATAAAGTCTCCTAAGAGCATCTTTAAGAGATGTTTAAAATTGATCTCTAAAACAAAATTTTAGAAATTAGACTAGAAAATATATCCTCAACAGGTTACTAAATGCATTCCTAATAATCATGCCTAAAATTACTTCAATTGTATCCAAATTTGAGACAAAAATATGAGTTTCCAATACAAGTTATTTATTTTTAGATTTCTGTTAGAGGAGTGTGTAATTTTTATGTCTAATATTTTTTAGACGAACCCAATACAAGTTTTTGGATAGCAAAATATTAGCATTCGATGCTCTGACAGGAATACAATACGATATATTAGAAAAAAAACATAAGCACAAATTCAAGAAACTATGAACCAATCATCATTAAAAAAATCACAATAATCAGCACCAACCACACATCCATGGAAAGCAAGAGATGGCAGAAGAACTTTGCGTATGTCTTAGGGCCTCATTTAGATGAGAATTGTGATATATTAAATATAAAATATTAAAAAGATGAAAAATAGATTCATTCGATTTTAAAGAAACTTTCATATACAAAAACGTACCCCGTCGTCAGGAAAGCGAGCTTACAACAATTAACACGTTATCAGTCAAATCGATGGCTTGGAAGCAGTTTTTGTAGGGATATGGGGAGGGCTATGCTCAAATCAAAATTTTCTATCCCATAAAACATGAACTACTGTTGTTAAAGATCACGGGATTACCACTAGACACGTAGATGCAACGGAACCGTCTTGGAGTACACAAAGCGCGCCGAGGTCGTACTCTCGTGCAATTAATCACGTCACGTTCTTGGTCATGTACTTACGTGCAGTTTGTCCTAGTGCTCCAGATGCAGCACCTCCGAGGTATCCACACGTACGAAGAAGAAGTGGGCGTAACCCGGACTGCTAGGTTCACGGGAGCAACAAAGACATAGACGTGGGAAGAGTGGTGGCTGGCGTGGATGCCCTAATCCATGTGCCCCTCCCTTCATTATATAGGCGTTCTAATGGGCTTCTGATCCCGAGGCCCATTAGAAACACTAAGCCTTCTCTAATTTAGATCCTATCCGAATTAGACTTCCAGCCCCTTAAGCCTGCGACCCTATGGGTTCATGCACACATAGTCATGGCCCGAATATTTCTACTTGGTCCAATAGTTGATAGCGACCTCTAGCAAGACGTGTCAACTCCTATGTGCACGTAAAGATCATATCAAACGAACCATTACAACGTCATGTACAAGCTATTCCCTTTTCCTCACGATATTTGGTCTAGCTCCAAGTTGACCTCTTTTTCTCGATGTTGTGAGTCCGATCCCTGAATAGATTAACATTTAACCTAGCACGGCCATGCATTTCTTGATCTGATCACCCGAGGGGCCCAGAGATATCTCTCACATAGAGAAGGGCAAATCACATCTTGACTGACTATGTCTCACAGCATGTTTCATGGTAAACCTGAAAGCTACCTTTATAACTACTCAGTTATGGAATAGCATTTGATAGCCCCTGAGTAGGTCGGTTCACATCTTGAGAACATACGACAGCCTCAGGTCTAAGAACAAAGCATACACGTTGTGTAAAGAGAGAATAATATTATAATATCTCTCGTTGGGTTGGTCCAGCAATATGCCATACATACATCCACATTATTAGTTTGACATCTCCATGTTCATGACTTGTGAAACATAGTCAATAAATAATACATGTGCTAGTCATCAACTCGTACTAGGGACAACTTTAAAATAACCGTACTAGTAACGTGTTTCACAAACAATTCACATAATTGCCAATCAATACAAGTTGTCTTTCATGAATATCCATTAGATAAATAGTGTCATGAATACAATAAAATATAATCATCTTTATGATTATCTCTAGAGCATATTTCTAACATTTTTTTCCAGTGACGGAGAGCTCTAGCGGTGGCTATCACGCCATGGTTGGATGTGCCAGCAGTTGGTATTGGAAGCTCTATCATGATGCCATCTTACGTTGGTTGCTTCCTTATATTGACATTCTGGCGAGATGTGCTTAACTGCAATCAGGTCTGGAATCAATCATACCGATTTCAGCTACAGCCAAATGCGCCGATTTAGGGAAACCAAATGCATCCCCTTGATTCAACCCTCCAGTAACTGGATCGAGATGAGGAGTTAGGAGAAGAGTGAGCCATGTCTCCTTCACAATTGTGATACCGTTTTTCCCTATCTCTCCCATTCGTACAAAAGAATGCTGTTTTTCTGTTTACTTCGTGCAATATAGATGTATCTGTTGTAATGTTCTTCATTGTTTACTATTGCTTCCTGCTTGTACTTGCTGCTCATGCTCGTCTCTGCATCAAACAACTTGCCCAATCTGCTGTCATTTTTCACTGTGCCTGAGCTCGAAGCCTCCGGGTGGAGTTCTTGGTAATGAAACTTTTTTCTGTCCAAGTAAAACGATAAGATATGGATCTCGATTTGGCTCGCAGCCTGCTTAAATAGCCAATTTACTGCTACCTCCATCCCTAAATGTTCGACGCCGTTGACTTTTTTATACACGTTTGACTATTCGTCTTATTTAAAAAATTTATATAATTATTAATTATTTTTATATCATTTCATTTATCGTTAAATATACTTTTATGCATATATATAGCTTTACCTATTGCAAAAAACTTTAAATAAGACGAACGGTCAAACGTATATAAAAAGTAGGGAGTACTACAAAACATCTTACACGTGGCCCGTCATATTTTCCAGTTTCTGCGAAGTTTACGCTATTATAAGCCATTTTCAGCCCTGCTAACCACGTGGGTACAAAACATCTGCTCCCTCCATACTTTTTTTATATGACGCCGTTGACTTTTAGGTCCACATTTGATCATTCGTCTTATTCAAAAAATATATAATTATTAATTATTTTCTTATAATATGATTTATTATTATAGAAACTTTAATTATGCATTATAATTTTCCATATTTGGATATAAATTTTGAATAAGACGAATGGTCAAACAAAGTCAACAGTGTTATACATAAAAATATATGGAAGGAGTACTACATTCGGCCTTAAATATAAGAGTTTTATGAGGATATATATGGACAAGTATTTGTTCATCTTCTTTTCTAGTATCTTTTACATTCTCGGGACGGATAGAGTAATAATTAAGGGACACCTCATGTGTTCTGGTTTCCAAGAATTGTATTTGTAGTTTTTTAATAGAAATTTTTATACTGTTCCTAATTGTTTTACACTGTCTATCACATGTTAATCCAACAGTGACTATTCCTCTTAAAAAGGAAAGAGACAAAATTCTTCGTGCTGCTATCAATACTCTTGCTAATATAGATAAGTACTTAATTCAATAACATTGGTTGACATGTTTTTAAATTTGGTTTCTAATATACATAAGTACTTAATTTAAATTTTCAAAACTTATTATCAAATTCGGTACAAAATTTGGTATTACACCTTGGATATTCGGACTACACAGCATTAAACTCTTATGTAATTTGAACAGTGTTTAATTCTTTCGCATAACAACAATTTGAGAATTCTAAGTATAAATTCCATATGGATTTCAATCCATTCCCTCGATTACATAGCCACAAAATTACATTCAATTTCCCGGTGTGGTAATGGTCGCCTCTAACTCAAGTGCGGGCACAAAATTTAGCCGTGCACAGATTAGACCATTGCCACTATTTGAGCTGAGCTCGGTGCTTTAATTGTTTTGGACACTTTTGCTATTGATCAAACGTTTGATTTTTTCTTCTTTTGTCGAACACGCGCGCAAATTTGGTAACATGCATTCAAATTGGTATGTTTCATTGCTGAAATTAATGATCCATATAAGTCACTCAGCGAAGAAGATTGACCATTTATGCCGTTGATGACACACTTTACCTTACATATCAAAAGGTCAGGGTTAATTTTACACAGTTTTTGAACCAAGTGAGACCAAAACTAAAACCAAATCAATATTTCTGGGACCAAATTAGACTATTCTATGAGATAGTATTACTCGATATATAATTTAATCAATGAAATACATGTATGAATCCATAACCATGTTTTTGTATTATTGGAAGTTTACATAATACTTGTTCTTGCAACCAGAACCATATTCTATGCGCGTTCAATGTTATGGCTCAAGACCGAAACTAGCTGCTATCTAGGGATCAGTTGTTCTCTTGTTAATTTAGCTAGACCATGGATATGCATCAGTTTATTTTTAGACAATCCAGCTTGACACTCCAACTGTAAGGTGATCTATGAGTACTTTTTCTCTAGCGAGCTAGGAAAGTCTGTGATATTGAATTTACTCTACCACTCCTCTTGGTGCTGCCCATTCTCAAAAAAGAAAGCTTATTTTCAGTTTCTTCGGTTCGTATATTCTAGTAGCTTCTTATGGTATTTTGCATCTTGCTTGTTCTCCCTGATTTACTTGTATTTCCTTTGTGTAGTCTTGATCATTATTCATGATCTCTAGTAACTTGATTTCCAACTGTGATTTTATATTTCCTTATGCAACCCATTCTTAAGAAATAATTCTTGACTTCAGATGTGTTATTCTACTTCTAAGTTATATCTTAGGTGGATTGAACAGCAAAGACCTTTTGGTGTTTGTGGGTATGTGAGGAGAGGGGGTTGGTTTTAAAATAGGGACTTACTCTTCAACATTCCAGATTTTTTTTAGGGAAATAACTGGTAGTGTAATTATAGTGTAGTGGTACTAGTACTACATACTTAGTACTGCCTTATTCTAAAATTTATGCAAAGATATAAGTTGTTGCCAAAATAAATTTAGTAATACATCTCATCACAACAAAATAAACAAAAAAAATTATGTAATTTCTTTGAACAAATTTATGACCAAACGTGTGTCAAAAAATCCACGATGTCATCTATTAAAATACGGAGGGAGCATTAAAATCCACGACTTCATCTAATATCAATCCCAGCTCAAACTAATCACATGTTACTGTTGGCAAGTAAGGTCGTGTCATGATCATTGAGGGTGTGTTTTGTCAATTGGGCCATTTCTAGGCTTGCTAAAATGTTCGATAAAATTCGCTAGATAACTAATATTTTAAATTACCATTTATGGTTTTTTGAGTAGAATTACCATTTTATGTTGGTGACATTCAGATTATAACTAGAAAACAAACGCAGCGTGTATCATAACCCTCAAATCGACTCGATCATGACATGGTTCTAAAAGGCGAATGACCTTTTACATAGTTTTGAGCCTAAAATCAAGACTCCATTAAAAAGGAAGACAACTGAGATATAAACTTTTACCATAATAAAATAAGAGTATTTCTACCAGTGAAAATGATGTATTAAGCTGAAATCATATTTTTCTTCAAATTATTTGAGATTACTTTAGCATAGTCTATGCATCTGGAATCGTATTCTAAATAAGCTCAATGCGACAAGGGGAGAAGAAAGCAAGAAGCAGCATGTTCCACTGATTATACTGATTGTCTTTTGCTCCCTTTTCTTCTTCTTTTCAAATCCAGATCAGCCAGCTGATAAAATGGTGAATAATATGTACAAGTACAACTAGCTCCAAACCTACTGAGTCTATGACCACACCGTTGATTACATAAACACAACCGATGATCTCCTTAATGTGTATGTTCTCTTCTTTCAGTCATAAGCCATTTCAAGACCTGAGATACTTATCATGAGACATTGTAGGCCCTGATATACCAGTGGTAGGTTGTTTCCATATACCTCCCATTCTTACCGGTCATAACTCTTCACTGCTATGTTCCTGCTAGTTTGTCTCTTGGAAGGATCCCTTCGATTTTACCCTATGTTGTGTGTGTATAGAAGATGGAGGGCAGGAGACCTCTTATAGTACTCAAGTAGCACAACTCAGGTCTGTCAAATTAATAATGATCAATCAGGATGTACATAATTCATGGTTGCAACATTCTTCACCCTCTTCTTTTTGCATATGTTTATGTTTATGTTTATAATGCAAAATTTTAATTCTTGGTCTTAAATTTGGAGTTTACTTTTACCGTATTGTATTTTTCAAATTACTAAGAACACCTATATAAAAATTTTATTCGTAAATTACTTTTTGCTTATAAATATGACGTTTGACCTTTTACGTGAAAAAGGCAAAAGATCACCAACCATATCTCCATGTCCTAAAACAAAACTAATATAGTTTTACATCCATTTCAGGTTAGTTTTACCTACATTTATATGGGTACTAATTAATCTAAACATATACAAAATATATACATTAGTTCACCATTATATTTAGATAAATGAAAATCATCTTCTAATCCCACATAGGAAACCAAGAGAGTTGTGAGTTTCCGACGCGACCGTTCACCTTTATGATTGTACATGTGAGTGTAAATTTCCATGCGTCTTATACGACTTTATTTCAGCAATAGCCTAACCATCAGGTTGTAAGGATACGTGTAGGCTACAATAGCGCAAAGCAAAATTTTATACCACATAAACCAGGAACCATGGAATTTTGATCGTTGATCATTCCCACATGGTGCGCTCTGTACCAATAGACGATGCTAAGAAGTCAAAGGAATGTCAGCAATCCGACACATGTCGATGTAGGGGAAGTAGCTGATTGTCGAAGCTTGACCTTCTCCAACACATGGTGCAACTGTGCCAATCAACACCATAATCTAGCGGTTCCTCACTAGTATTTACATATCCAGGGAAAGAACATCGTGTGTGGATGTGCTAGCGTCTGAGTATGGCTAGGGTTTGGCTCAGGAGAAGGATGCCTAGGCTTTTCTTACACTCCAAACTATCCTCCTCACCCACGTATATTGAAGACCTCCACAATAAGCTGGATCATCAATAAAAGGAGGGCGAGGAGGTTGTGTCATGGTGTAGATTCTAGATATAACCGTAGAACATCCCTTGTTATATATATTTTGTAGTCATGAACAAATTTAGTTGAATATGTGTTAGATTGTTTTGCCACTTTGTAATTTAGCTTCTAGATCAGTTTGTGGAACTCCGAATTGATCACCTCAACCTATTTTGAAACCCTGATACATGCAAATATTACAAAGATACAAGTGTGCTTTTAATACAAATTTAACAAGCTCAGAATTTGCCACCGGTCATCGTCTCTTAGCTTAAATGGGGTTTTTTTGGTCGTGCTCCTAATGGGGTTGTCCACTTAAAAACATATGAAATGTATTCAGCCGGATCCAGGACTTTCACTTGTCTGTTAACCATACTTTAAATTTACGCAGTATATATCCTGGAGTACGTCCACACATACATACATTCTATCAAGTATGAAAGTTACCACACCCAAACTAGATAGGATTAGCATGTACAATGCCAACATGCAAATTAAGGGCTCTACTCGGTGGCCCTTGACATTTTGTTTGAGCCATTTGCTTGCCGTGGGTTTAGGAGGCATAAGGAAATTAGTGTGTATTCGGTGGTGATCAGCATTCAGCCTCATCTTTTTTATGGGCACTTGCCTGCATCTATCTTCAACCAATTTGGCATTTGTTCCAATTCGATAGCGTCATGTGGTGTTACTGCAAAGGAAGGTACATGGAATCAATGAAATACATAGATGATGATGTCTCTTTCCAATAACTGAAAGAAGAGTATAGCGTATGTGCAGCAGGAAATGTTGAGGCCGAGTACTGCAAAGCACCAAGCCCTGAAAAGATTCATCTGCCAGATTGGCATACCGACCAAGGGACCAACCACCACTGTGTAGAATTAGAATACCGATAACCAAGAGTGGTTACATTTTGTGCATTGCATTTAATTTTAGTGGGTGTTCCTATCATATTTGATTTAGTCTTGTGGTGGTCTGACCAAATTTGGCTGTGTGGTGCAAGAGTAGAGAGTTCATTAGCTGTTAGTGAATCATAGTTTGTATGTATGAAGTACCACGGGCCAGCACATCGGTAGGCAGCATATCGATAATCCATGCACACATTTCATTGGCACCCAGATCCAGCACACATAAGGTGGGTGCGGGTCCATCAGTTCATGGGTTATCTGCGGTTGGCACAAGTTTTAAAAAATAAAGTAATTTTTATTTTGAAAATCTCAAAAATAACTAGAGCCGGCCACATAATCACTTACGTCGTTTGTTCTCTGACTAAATGATTGATAAGGAATTTTGTGCAAAGCCCTACTTGCAGTATAAAAAGAGTATTTATGGTTCTCTTATTGTAACTGCACTACTACAAAATCACAAAGGGAATGTGGCGCCCTATTTTCACAGGCACATAAATGATCCTATATGAAAATAAATTTCCATCGAAATATTTTGAAGTTTACTAGGCTTCTATAGACAGTAATCCACCCATAGTCGCGATGTAGGTCCTACGATGTTTTGAAGGAAATATGCAAGTATTCGGCATAGAGAATTTTAGCCAGAGACGACTCCCTCCTAACATTGCCCGCTCAACATCTCACCGTCAATCACTTGTTATCTATGTTGTTCATGTTATTCTATTGAATTTCACCGCTAAAAATTGTTTTGTTTTTTGGCACTCCAAGTAATTTCAAATGAAAATATCATCAACTACTAAGTTGCAGATCTTGTCGACCTCTATAACTTTGACATAAAGATCCGAGATTCCTTGATGAACATTTGGACTTTAAATGCTAAAATTGAGATCTTCCACCTACGAGGCAAGAGAAATGTCAGCCGGTTGGTGCTTGAAAATAGTTTGGTGCACAGTAGGAAATCACAATTATTAATTTCCGATAGATAAGTTGGTTGGTTCTTGAAAGTATTTTATAGATAAGTTGGTTGGTTCTTGAAAGTATTTTAGTACATGCATTCAAATTGGTCTGTTTCATTGCCTAAATTACAGATCCATATAGGCACTCAGCGACGAAGTTTGATCATTTATGAGAACTGGTGAGCCCTTGATGACACAATTTACCATACATATCAAAAGGTCAGGGTAAATTTTACACAGTTTTTGAACCAAGTGAGACCAAAACTGAAACAAAATCAATATTTCTGGGACCAAAGTAGACTATTCGATGAGATAGTATTACTCCATATATAATTTAATTAATGAAATACATGTACAAATCCATAACCATGTTTTTGTATTGTGGGAGTTTACATAATACTTGTTCATGCGACCAGAAGCATATTCCATGCGCGTTCAATGTCATGGCTCAAGGATGCCAAGAGGAAATGATGAGCAGACTGAAACTAGCTGCTATCTAGGTAGCAGTTGTTCTCTTGTTAATTTAGCTAGATCATGCAGATGCATCAGTTTATTTTAGACAATCCACCTTGGACACTCCAACTATAATGTGATCTATCATTTATTTTTCTGTGGCAAACTGGGTAACTCTGTGAAATTGAATTTACTCTACCACTCCTCTTAGTGCAGCCGCCCATTATCAAAAAAGAAAACTTATTTTCAGTTTCTTCTGTTGGTATATACTAGTAGTTGCTTGCGATATTCTTCATCTTGCTTGTTCTCCCTGATTTACTTGTATTTCCTTATTGTAGTCTTGATCATTATTCGTGATCTCTATAGCTTTATTTCCAACTGTGATTCTACATTTCCTTATGCAACCCATTCTTAAGAAAGAATTCATGACTTCAGCTGCCTTATTCTACTTCCATCTTATATCTTAGGTGGATTGAATAACAATGACCTTTTGTTGTTTGTGGGTGTGTGAGGAGAGGGGGTTGGTTTTAAAATAGGGACTTCAACATTCCAGATTTTTTTAGGGAAATAACTTGCAGTGTAATTATAGTGTCGTGGTACTAGTACTACATACGTAGTATTGCCTTATTCAAAAATTTATGCAACGATATAAGTTGTTGTCAAAATAAATTTAGTAATACATCTCATCACAACAAAATAAACAAAATAATTATGTAATTTCTTTGAATAAATTTATGGCCAAATGTGTGTCAAAAAATCCACGACGTCATCTATTAAATACAGGGGAAGAACTAAAATAAAGGCATTTATTTTGCTTCATCTAATATCAATCCAACCTCAAACTAATCACCTGTTAGTGTTGGCAAGTAAGGTCGTGTCATAATCATTGAGGGCGTGTTTTTTTCAATTGGGCCATTTCAATGCTTTCCAAAATGTTTGATAAAAATTCGCGAGATAACTAATATTTCAAATTACCATTTTATGTTTTTTAGTGGAATTACCATTTTATGTTGGCGACATTCAGATTATATAACTAGAAAACAAACACAATGTGTATCATAACCCTCAAATCAACCTGATCATGACACTGTTCTAAAAGGCGAATGACCGATTTACATAGTTTTGACCATAAAATCAAGATTCCATTAAAAAGGAATAAAACTGAGATATAGAGTTTTTCCATAATAAAATAAGAGTATTTCTACTGGTGAAAATGATGTCTTAAGCTGAAATCATATTTTTCTGCAAATTATTTGAGATTACTTTAGCCATGTCCATGCATCTGGAATCGTATTCTACATGAGCTCATTGCGACAGGGGGGGGGAGAAAGCAAGAAGCAGCATGTTCCACTGATTATACCGATTCTCTTTTACCCCTTCTCTTCTTCTTTTCAAATCCAGATCAACCAGCTAATAAAATGGTGAATAATATGTACAAGTACAACTAGCTCCAAACCTACCGAGTCTATGACCACACCGTTGATTACATAAACACAACTGATGATCTCCTTAATGCATGTGTTGTCTTCTTTCAGTCAGAAGCCATTTCAAAACCGAAGGTACTTATCATAAGATGTTGTAGGCCTTGATATTCTAGTGGTAGGTTGTTTCCATATACCTCCCATTCTTACCGGTCATAACTCTTTAGTGCTATGTTCCTGCTAGTTTGTCTCTTGGAAGGATCCCTTCGATTTTATCCTATGTTGCTTGTGTGTATAGGAGATGCATGGAGGGCATGAGACCTCTTATAGTACTCAAGTAGCACAACTCACGTGTGTCAAATAATGATCAATCAGAACGTACATAGTTCATAGTTGCAACATTCTTCTCTTTTTACTTCTGTTTATGTTTACTAGTTACATGCCCGTACTTCGCAACGAAACTATATTTCACGAGTAAATAGTTATCTCAAAGTACAAATTTCATTTCTAGTATAACAACCATAAATAAGCTTTATAAATATAATAAGCAAAACATGTAAAAAGGAATAATAATATATAAAATATTTCACATCCATACATAGTACTATTTAAGAAGTTAAAAAAAACCAAATTTATCAAACAAAGATTTTAGAGAGCACAAGGTTTGAACGACATGATTTCCACCCCACTGCCTCGTCTGTAGTTAATAGAATGAATGAATGAAGAGCAAGAATAAAATGAAGAACCCTTTATACTGCCATCGTGAGGTAGAACATGGATGGACGCTTGCATACTGCTGGGGTAAATTTTGGCTCAATTGGAACTGTTTGAGGTTTCACTGACCTGCATTTGCAACAACACAACTTAGCTGAATTAATCTGAAATATAACAGCAAGATATTTCTTTTTTAGATTATGGAAATGCTAACATCTAGATTCATTTACCTTTCCATCACAAATGGCCTGGAGAAATCTGGCATTGGATGAGCTTTTGGCACCTGCTTTTTCCTTAGTTGCTTAATCTCAAGCTCTTTGTCCAGATGCACATACATGCCACATCTCAGTTTCCTTCATCAAAACTCATTCCGAAAGAACATGATTGCATATTTGCATCTGAATTTTCATACCTGCTCCATTTGATTATTGGTTAAGCTGAAATCAACTAAGAACAGTGAGATGGTCACATGCATCTGTTGGAATAACAAGCTATTGCCATGACCCCTCTAATATAGTGTTTTTTTCATTCTCGTGCTTTGTATGTTCTGCCTTCCAGGCTGATATTCAGTTTTTTTAAACCATGATTGACATCCATGTTCAGTTGAATATTGTATTTTCATGTCATGTACAACATTTAATCTCACAAGTGCATGTATACTGTGATCGTGAAGTTACACCATCTCAGGATCACAGCGCGACATCCCAATGCAGTTGAATGAAATCCCTAACTCCGCAGCCAAATCTGGACAGAAAAAAATCGAGCAAACAAAAGAACACAAACTCGAACGACCCTACGGGGATGTTTGGTTGGCATACACAATTTGCCTAAGGTTGCCACAATATTTTAGTTAAGTTGGCTAAGGTTTGGCTAACAAAAATGAAGCCACACTTTAGCTAACATGTGATAAGTTTGCCACACTTTATTGTGTCATTGATATGTGTGCCCTATATATTAAAAATGGAATCTTGTCACAAGTGTGGCACAAACCAAACACACACCTAACATGGTCAAATTTGGCTAACTTGAAGTGTGACAAGCTTAGGCAAGTTGTGGTAACCAACCAAACAACCCCATAGATACTAACATGGCCACGCGAAGCGATCGAGATGGCCTGACATGGATGAAAGAATAGCGCAGGTTTCCTCCCTTTCTTCAACTTCCTCCCCCCTATTGATGTCCTCTCCCCATCCTCCGGATCCTGAAATGCAACCCACACTTCTCGTCAGAAGGGTAGCCGGTGCTGGTGAAGCGGGAGGGGGAGGGTATCGGGCGTCGGTGGCAGCGGTGAGTTGGAGGCACTAGTACATATCCTCTCATTTATGACGGTCCGTCACATGACTGGGCTATTCAACTGTCAGAATGAATTCATCTCAATCGGGCTTAAAACGAACCCGTCATAGATGTAGTCACACAGCCGAATCTAGTTGCATATGCTTAGGGGCCGTCAGAGATGATACTCATCTGTGATGGGCACAAATGTATGCCCGATTGAAATTGTCTCAATTATCTCAATCAGGCCAAACTATTAAGCCTGTCAGAGATGACACTCATCTCAATCGGGCCTAGATTATGGCCCATCACTGATGACGCTCATCTCTGACGGGCCTAAATTATGGCCCGTCGCGGATGACTATTTTTAAATATAACAAATTCAAAAGATATTTTTAAATACTAAATGATTTCAAATGGAAAAATTATTAACAACAAAGTTGTATAACTTTCGAAGATTTACAACTTTTATTTTGGTCATTTTTCTATATAATGTTTTTTTAAACAATTTGAGTTTGAATTTGAAAATATGACAACTTCAAAACAACATTTTCAAATACTAAATGATTTCAATTAAAAAAGTTATCAACAACAAAGTTTTATAACTCATCAAGATTTATAACTTTTATTTTGGTCATTGTTTATACATCTTTTTTTAAAATAGTTTGAATTTGAATTTGAAAATACGACAACTTCAAACAACATTTTTCAAATACTAAATAATTTCAACTAAAAAGGTCATCAACAAAAAAGATGTATAACTCATCAAGATCTATAACTTTTATTTCGGTCATTTCTTCATCCTATAAAGTGTTAGTATCATTGTTCACAAAATTGACATATCTATCTTATAGTTTATAAATCAGATGAGAGATATGTGAATTTTATGAACAATGTTACTATCACTTTATCGGATGAAGAAATGACCAAGATAAAAATTATAGATCTTGATGAGTTAAACATCTTTGTTGTTGATGAAAATTAAAATTATTTAGTATTTCAAAATGTTGTTTGAAGTTGCCATATTTTCAAATTCAAATTTAAACTGTTCAAAAACATGTTGTATAGAAAAGTAAACAAAATAAGAGTTATATATATTGATGAGTTATACAGCTTTGTTGTTAATGACTTTTTCAGTTGAAATCATTTAGTATTTGAAAAATATTGTTTAAAGTTGTCATATTTTTAAATTCAAATTCAAATTGTTTTAAAAAATATTATATAGCAAAAATACCAAAGTAAAAGTTATATATCTGTATGAGTTGTACGTCTTTGTTGTTGATGACTCTTTTAGTTGAAATCATTTAGTATTTCAAAATATTGTTTGAAGTTATCATATTTTCAAATTCAAATTCAAACCGTTCAAAAAAATATTGTATAGAAAAATGAACAAAATAAAAGTTATCGATAATGATGAGTTATACAACTTTATTGTTGATGACTTTTTCAGTTGAAATCATTTAGTATTTGAAAATATTGTTTGAAGTTGTTTTATTTTTAAATTCAAATTCAAATTGTTCAAAAAATGTAATCTAGCAAAAATACCAAAGTAAAATTTGTATGAATGTGGTTGTGTTAAATATATTGATGATTGTGTTTATGAATGAATATATACAAATTGGGGAGTGTGTGACATCCTGGCCTAGAGGTTAATAGGATTAATAGAATACTCGTATTAACAAATTACAATTTCTTTCTCGGAAGCCATATTCAAAGCAATTTCTTGATGGGTGACCTACTCGGAAGACACACGGCTAACCAAATGCCTATCAGAAATGACTAGAGAGGCACGCATATAACAAAGGCCGTTAGAGATGACCACCAAAGAGGCAAACATATGAAAAAAAAATATTTTTTTTTGGATTATACTCATCTGTGACGGGCCTAGAATCTAGGCCCGTCAGAGATGAGGGTCATCTGTGACGGGCCATAATTTTGGCCCGTCAGAGATAAGAGTCATCAGTGACGGGTCATAATCTAGGCCCGATTGAGATGAGTGTCATCTGTGACGGTCGGATGCCCGATTGAGATATTTTCTCACATCACTGACCTTAGTTTAGTGACGGGAGCCATGTCCGATGGAGATGCCACTTTTAGCCCGTTAGAGATAACCGATTCCGTTCTAGTGAGGTGACGCAGCAGTGGCAACTGCTGAATGGGCAAGTTGGCGGCGACACAGATTGGCTACGGGGACCGGGCGACAGCAGAGAAGCGACGACGGAGGCGGCGGTGGAGGAGCGACGACAATGGATGGGCTAGTTGTGCCTTGTGCGTCGGTGCTTGCGCTAGTGCCTAATCTCGATTGGTATTCCTGCATCTAGAGCATGATCACTCAGAAACTCAAAGGAAGAATAGAGTGACCTAGAGATGCAACCGTTGAACCAAAAACTTGATCTCTCACAAAGCAATGGAGCGGCAAAGCGGCGGTAGCAGGCGGTGGAGAAGCGGCGGCAGCGGGTGGTGCATGCGTGCGTGCGTTCGGTTGCTGCATGCGTGCGTGACTTTTGGTTTTTCTTTTTCGTCACGGAGAATTTTTTTTCTTTTTTGCGGTGTCGGGAGGGGAGGGGAGGGTGCGATGTGTGGGGTGGGGAGGGGTGAACGGACGGAGGACGAAACTGTGTTTTTCAAGTAGTAAAGATAACCTAAAATTTTAATTTTCTTAAATTTGGAGTTTATTTTTACGGTATTGTATTTTTCACCCTTAGCTTCTAGATTACTAAGAACACATATATAAAAATTTTATTCGTAAATTACTTTTTGCTTATAAATATGACGTTTGACTTTTTACGTGAAAAAGGAAAAAGATCAACACCCATATCTTCTTGTCCTAAAACAAAACTAATATAGTTTTACATCCATTTAGGTTAGTTTTACATACATTTATACGGGTACTAATTAATTTAAACATATACAAAACATATGCATTAGTTCACCAATATATTTAGATAAATGAAAATCATCTTCCAATCCAAAATAGGAAACCGAGAGAGTTCTGAATTTTTGACGCAACTGTTCACCTCTATGTTTGTACAAGTGACTATAAATTTCCATGCATCATATACGACTTTATTTCAGCAATAGCCCAACCATCATGTTGTAGGGATACTTGTAGGCTACAATAGCGTAAAGCAAAATTTTATACAACATAAACCAGGAACCATGGAATTTTGATCTTGATCGTTCCCACATGGCATGCTCTGTAGCGAAAGACGATACCAAGAAGACAAAGGAATGTCAGCAATCCGACACATGTCGATGTAGGGAAAGTAGTTGATTGTTGTAGCTTGACCTTGTCCACTATACGGTGCAACTTGTGCCAATCAACACCATGATCTAGCGGTGCCTCTACTAGTATCTACATGTCGAGGGAAAGAACATCGTGTGTGGGTGTGCTCGCGTCCGAGTACGGCTAGGGTTTGGCTCGGGAGAAGGACTGCTAGGGTTTTCTTACACTCCAAACTATCCTCCTCACCCATGTATATTAAAGACCTCCGCAACAAGTTGGATCATCAACGCAAGGAGGGCCAGGAGGTTGTGTCATGATGTAGACTGAGCTAACTACAGAACATCCCTTGTTATATATATTCAGTAGCCGTGAACAAATTTAGTTGAATTTGTCTTAGATTGTTTTGCCACTTTGTAATTTCGCTTCTAGATCAGTTTGTGGAACTCCAAATTGATCAACTCAACCTATTTTGAAATCCTCATACATGCAAATATTACGGAGATACAAGTGTGCTTTTAATATAAATTTAACAAGCTCAGAATTTGCCACCGGTCATCGTCTCTCAGCATAAATGGGGTTTCTTTGGTTGTGCTCATAATGGGGTTGTCCACTTAAAAAAATATGAAATGTATTCAGCTGGATCTAGGACTTTCACTTGTATATTAACCATACTTTAAATTTACGTAGTATATATCCTAGAGTACGTCCACACAGACATACATTCTGTTGATGATTTGGATCGGCAGTAATATATGGGGTGGCTAGCGAGGCGCAAAGATTGATGGTTAGGGTGAAGACACATGATTATTACCCAGGTTCAGGCTCTCGGTATGCGAGATAATACCATACTCTTGCTTGGCGATTGTACTCAATTGTGGGCATATCAACTAGAGAATAGCCGATCTAAATCACGTCCCCATGGGGGTGTCCCTGTCCCCTTATATAGTGGAGGATAGGACTTTACAGATATGGTAGAGTCCTAATCTAATAAGACTAGAAACTATCCTATGGATACGGATGGGTCCGGTGTAGGCGGTATGCAATCCAGATATTACCAAACACCTAACCGATCCGGTACAGATATAATTGTTTTTCTATTTGGTAACACCCTACCATACGTATATGTATAGTCTACGGATACCCCTACTACAGGTATTCCACACATTCTATAAAGCATGAAATTTACCACACCCAAACTAGATAGGATTAGCCGATTAGCATGTACAATGTCAACATGCAAATTAAGGGCTCTACTCGGTGGCCCTTGACATTTTGTTTGAGCCATTTGCTTGCTGTGGGTTTAGGAGTCATAAGGAAATTAGTGTGTATTCAGTGGTGATCAGCATTCGGCCTCATCTTTTTTATGGGCATTTGCCTGCATCTATCTTCAACCAATTTGGCATTGGTTCTAATCCGGTAGCATCATGCGGTGTGACTGCAAAGGGAGGTATATGGAATCAATGAAATACATAGATGATGATGTCTCTTTCTGATAACTGAAAGAAGAGTATAGCGTACGTGCACTGCTTAGCAGGAAATGTTGAGGCCGAGTATTGCAAAGCACAAAGCACTAAAAAGATTCATCTGCCAGATTGCCATACCGACCAAGGGACCAAGCACCGCTATGCAGAATTAGAATACTGAGAAGCAAGAGTGGTTACATTTTGTGCATCGCATTTTTTGTGGGTGTTCCTATCATATTTGATTTAGTCTTGCAATGGTCTGAATCCAAATTTTGCAGTGTGGTGCAAGAGCAGAGAGTTGATTAGCTGTTAGTGAATCACATTGTGTGTGTGTGAAGTACCACAGACCAGCATATCGGTAGGCATCATATCCATTATCCATGCACACATTTCATTGGCACCCAAACCGAGCACACTTAAGATGGGCGCGGGTCGATTGGTTCGTGGGTAATCCATGGTTGGCACAAGTTTTAAAAAATAAAGTATGTTTTATTTGGAAATATCAAAAATAAAAATTATTTCATTTATTTAAACTAGAGTCGGCCACATAATCACTCACATTGTTCGTTCTCTATCTAAATGATCGACAAGGAATTTTGTGTGAAGCCCTACTTGCAGTATAAAAACGAGTATTTGTGATTCTCTTATTGGAACAGGAAATTTAGGATTATACCATTACCAACATAGGCTTCGTCACTATGCCATTGCCAACACAGAACACGCCAAAATACCATTGTAATCATATCAGAATTGCTCTTTTACCATCAAGACAGTTGTTTCTTTTAATTTAGTTACTTTTGCACTTCTAGCCACGCGAAAAGACCAAACTACCCACGTTCACATTTTATTCAACAGATACCAATCAATCCCTGGTCCATCCATCTATTTGTTTCTTTATTTCTTTCTTTTCTTTGCATGTTTGTCTCTCATATCGCTGCAAGGCGACAGACTAGCCAAACTTATCCATCTTATTTATGTATTTATTATTATCTTATTATTATTATTATTACTACTACTATTATTATGCACCTTGCTAAGGTTAATCAAACTCGATGATCCATGTTCTTGCTGTATTGCAAAGTTGTTTTTTAATTATTGTCATAGCAGAAGATTGCCACATGCTAGTTAGAAAAAAAAATAAATATGCTAAATGCACCATTGCTCAATGGAAATTAAGGTGTGAGGGGTAATTATGTCTTTACTTGTGGCTAGAAAGAGATTAATAGGCTAGAACTATCACTATGGTAAAAGAGTAATTCCGATGCGATTACGATGGTATTTTGGCTTGTTCTATGTTGGTAAATGGCGTAGTGGAAAAGAGTAGTGTTGGCAATGGTATAATCACAAATTTCTCTATTGGAACTGCACTACTAGAAATTAAATCAGACAGGGAGCCCGACGCCCTATTTTCACAGGCACATAAATGATCCTATATGAAAATAAATTTTCATTGAAATATTTTGAAGTTTACTAGGCTTGAATACACAGTGATGCACCCATAGTCGCGATGTAAGTCCTCTGATGTTTTGAATGAAATATACGAGTGTCTGGCATAGAGAATTTTAGCTAGAGACGTCTCCCTCCTAACATTGCCCACTCAACATCTCACCATCAAGCACTTGTTATCTATATTGTTCGTGTTATTCTTTTGAATGTCATCGCTAAAAACTGTTTTTTTTTTGGCACTAGAAGTAATTCAAATGAAAATATCATCAACAACATAGTTGTAGAGATCTTGTCGACCTCCATAACTTTGACATAAAGATCAGAGATTCTATGATGAATATATGGACCTTAAATGCTAAAAATGAGATCTTCAACCTACAACGCAAGGGAAATTTCAGCTATTTGGTTGGTGCTTGAAAATAGTTTTGCGCACCTTAGAAAATCACAATTATTAATTTCCGATAGATAATTTGGTTGGTGCTTGAAAATAGTTTGGTAGATGCATTCAAATTGGTCTGTTTCATTGCTGAAATTACTGATCCATAAAGGAACACAACCAAGAAATCTGATCATTTGTGAGAGCTGGTAAGTCTTTGATGACACAATTTACCTTATAGATCAAAAGGACAGGGATGAATTATACACAGTTTTTTATCCAAGTGAGACCAAAAGTAAAACCAAATTAAATCAATATTTCTAGGACCAAAGTAGACTATTCAATGAGATAGTATTACTCCATATATAATTAAACCAAAGAAATACATGTACGAATCCATAGTCATGTTTTTGTATTATTGGAGTTTACATAATACTTGTTCATGCGACCAGAACCATATTCCATGTGCGTTCAATGTTATGGTTCAAGTATGCCAAGAGGAAATGAGGAGCAGATTGAAACCAGCTGCTATTTATGGAGCAGTTGTTTCTCTTGTTAATTTAGCTAAATCATGGAGATGCATCAGTTTATTTTAAACAATCCACCTTGGACACTCCAACTATGAGTTGATCTATCAGTAATTTTTCTGTGGCAAGCTGGGAAAGTCGACTGTGATGTTGAATTTACTCTACCACTCCTGGTAGTTCCGTCCATTCTCAAAAACGAAAACTTATTTTCAGTTTCTTCAGTTCATATATACTAGTAGATGCTTATGATATTTTTCATCTTGCTTGTTATCTCTGATTTACTTGTATTTCCTTAGTGTAGTCTTGATCATTATTTGTGATATTTAGTAGCTTGATTTCCAACTGTCATTCTATATTTCCTTATGCAACCCATTGTTAAGAAACAATTGGTGACTTCAGCACCTTATTCTACTTCTAACTTATATCTTAGGTGGATTGAACAGCAAAGACCTTTTAGTGTTTGTGGGTGTATGAGAAGAGGAAGTCGGTTTTAAAATAGGGACTTGCCCTTCAACATTCCATATTTTATAGGGAAATAGATGCAAGTGTAGTAGAGCTAGTACTACATACGTAGTACTTGCTTATTCAAAAATTTATGAAAAAAATATAAGTTGGTAAAATAAATTTAGCAATACATCTCATCACAACAAAATAAAAAATAATTATGCATTTTTCAAATAAATTTATGGCCAAACGTGTGCCAAAAATCCACGGCATCATCCTTCATCTAATATCATCCAAGCTCAAACTAATCACCTGTTAGGGTTTGCAAGTAAGTTCGTGTCATAACCATTGAGGGCATGTTTTGTCCATGGCCATTTCTAGGCTTGCCAAAATGTTCGATAAAAATTCGCTAGATGACTAATATTTCACATTACTATATTATGTTGGCTACACTCAGATTAACTACAAGCCAAACACAATGTGTATCGTAACCCTAAAATCGACTTGATCATGACATGGTTCTGAAAGTCAAATGACCGATTTTACATATATAGTTTTGAGCCAAAAATCACGATTCCATTAGAAATGAAGAAAATTGAGATGTAGACTTTTCTGTTAAAAAAAGAGTATTTCTACCAATGAAATGGATGTCTTAAGCTGGAACAACCATATTTTTCTTCAAATTATTTGAGATTACTTTAGCCTAGCTAGTCCATGCATTTGGAATCGTATTCTACATGAGCTAAGGGGATAGGAAAGCAGGAAGCAGTTTCACTAAATATACCGATTCTCTTTTGCTCCATTTTCTTCTTCTTTTCAAATCCATATCAACCACCTATCGTGTACAAGTACAACTAGCTCGAAACCTATTGAGTCTCTGATGACACTGTTGATTACATGAACACAACCAAGGATCTACTTAATGCATAAGCTCTCTTCTTTCAGGCAAAAGCCATTTTGAAACCTGAGGTACTTCTCATGAGACGTTGTAGGCCATGATATACCGGTGGTGGGTTGTTCCATATACCTCTCATTCTCACCGGTCATAACTATAAACTGCTATGTTCTTGCTAGCTTGTCTCTTGGAAGGATCCCTTATATTTTAGCCTATGTTGCTTGTGTGTGTATAGAACAGGGAGGGCAGGAGACCTCTTTGGATGTGTTTGGTTTTAGGGATGGGATAGGTTGGGACAGAGCCAACCCATCTCTGACCCTGTTTGGTTGGTGGATGGGTGGGATGGGTTGAACCTAGAAGAGAAATATTCCCCCCAGATCCAGGTCCAACCCATCCCACCAAAACGGTGCGACGGATCCGTCCCAGGACAACCACAACGCATAGAGGGTTGTCCATTTTATTTATTAAATTTATTTAAAATATATTATTTGTATAAATATACATTCAATTACTTTAGGTTATTCATATATTAATCCTAGTATTTAATATTTTATTTTGGATATAAGAGGTAACCTTTATCACATCTCATCCCTTCAACCAAACAAAAACAGGTCCAACCCATCCCATCTCATCCCTTCCACTAAACAAAAAACAGGGTCCAACCCATCCATCCAACCAAACAGAAAAATGGAACCAACCCATCCTATAATCCAAGGATGGAGCAAACCCAACCCATCTCGTCTACGAACCAAACACATCCTTATAGTACTCAAGTAGCATAACTCGGGTGTGCCAAATAATGATCAATCAGGACATACATAATTCATAGTTGCAGCATTCTTCACCATCATGCTTTCGCTTTTGATTATATTTATAGACAAAATTTGAATTCTTAGTCCTAAATTTGGAGTTTATTTTTATTGTATTGTATTTTCCACACTTAGCTTTCAGATCACGAAGACCACGTATATCAAAAGTTTATTTGCAAATTAATTTTTGCTTGTAAATATGCCATTTGGTTTTTTTATGTGAAAAAGGAAAAAGATCACCACCCATATCGATCTTCTTGTCCTAAAACAAAACTAATATAGTTTTACATCCATTTCAGGTTAGTTTTACCTACATTTATATGAGTACTTTATTAATCTAAACATATATGAAACATATACATTAGTTCACCAATATATTTAGATAGATGAAAATCATCTTCTAATATGTAGTAGGAAACATAGAGAGTAATGAAATTCTAACGTGACCGTTTACCTCTATGTTTGTATAAGTGACTATAAATTTCGGTGCGTCGTATATGAATTTAATTCAGCTATAGTCTAACTATCAGATTATAGGGATATGTGTAGGCTACTATAGCATAAAACAAAAGTTTATTCCACGTAAACCAGGAACCATGGAAGCAAAGGAACGTGAATCATTACCACATGACATGTTGTGTAGAGGAAGATGATGCTAAGAAGCCAAAGGAATGTCAGCGATCTGAAACATGTCAATATAGTCAAAGTAGTCGATTGTTATAGACCGACCTTCTCCTCCACACCGTGCAACTATGCCGATCAACACGCAATCTAGCGGTGCCTCTACTAGTATGTACATGTCTACGGAAAAAACATCGTGCGTGGATGTGCTAGCGTCCGAGTACGGCTAGGGTTTCACTCCGGAGAAGGAAGGATAGGGTTTTCTCACACTCCAGACCAGCCTCCTCACCCCTGTATATTTAAGACCTAACACTGGGCCTCCAAGGCCTATAGGAGTTCTACTGAGATCCCTATCTGAATTGAACATATATCGTACTCCCTCCGATTTTTTTGTTTGACACCGTTGACTTTTTTATCTACGTTTGATCCTTCGACTTATTCAAAAAATTCTATAATTATTGACTATTTTATTATCATTTGATTTACAACTAAAGCAACTTTAAGTATGATTTATAATTTTGTATATTTGGACAAAATTTTTGAATAAGACGAAGGGTGAAACATAAATCAAAAAGTTACCGGCGTCAAACAAAAAAACGGAGGGAGTATCAACATTTGATTCCATTATTTGAGCCCATTAAGCGTGCAACCCATAGGGTATGAATACTTAGTTGCAACATGAAAAGACATGCCAACAACTGGTCCTAGCAGAGTATATTGACCAACCGAAAAAACATAAAGGTCGCATCGGTTAAACCTATATTGTATCTCAACATTAATCCTTTTGCCTCGTGATATCAATTGACCTCGCCCATGTGCTTCAAAAAATTAAAGATTTTATAGTCAGTAATTGGTGAAAACAAATAATTGCATAATCATCTAGAGGAAAATAAAACCAGGAACAAAGACTAATATTCAAAATTATTGGTTAAAATTGAAATATGGATTAGTATTAACACAATAGTAATTTAGTGACGAAAGAACAAAAATATTAAAATATGATGATAACTAGCATTACTACAGATACCAAAATAAAGAGAAGACAAATAAAGGGATAATATCCTTGCTATGTTGAACATGAAAATTTAGATAACTTTTTCATCACAACAAACAAAGCCGAAAAAACATGCATCACCATATAAAGTTAAGGAAAATTATCATTTATCCTCAACACTTATCACCAACAATTCCTTTCTCAACCTTTTTGCCATCTCATAATCCTCAGTCTTTTTATAGGCATTGACAAAGGCATGGTATACCTCACTGCCATCCTTGAATCCCTTACCAGCCATCTCTGCCTGGAGTCTAATTGCGACCTCCACCTCCCCTTGCTCACAAAATTCCCTTATCAATACTTCTTAGCATTCCTGACTTGGCACAAACTCTTCCCTCCTCATCTCTTCCGTGAAAACACCTAGTACCTCATTCACTCTCTTCTTTTGACATACTACATTCACCACCTCCTGACAATTTCTGCCACCGTTTGGAACCCCCTCCTCCTCATGTCTGCACACACAAGCATTGCCATATCAATATCTTCCACCCTACAATGCCCTCTAATTAATCATTCAAATATCAACTGAGCTCAAGGCAAGATATATGTCATCCTTTCAGTAACTCAATCATTCACTCGATCATGTAATGAATTACTTAAAATGTGATTGATTCCTCACTTACCTTTGGCATGACCATGAACTTTCATAATTTATAACACTGAGGGCCAGAGATATTTCTCCAATGGAGGGGCAAATTTGATCTTGATTGTTCACATCCCACTAAATGTTTCATAGTATGCCTGAAGACTATATTTATAACTAAACAATCATAAAGAAGTGTTTAGTAGTCCCTAAGCAATGCACTACACATGTTGGAACCTTGTAATCTCAAGTCTAAGGATTATTATACATCAACATTCATTGAGAACGCTGATGGCACATCAGATATAACTCTAGCAGTGTCTCACGTTGGATCTATCCAATATGATATTCTCCCACTTGTGTCCACATTATTGATTTGGTATCTTCGTACCATGATTCATGAGACATGATCATCAATCAATACATACGTTCATCATCTAATCATATTTATTCCATATGCAATATTTGTAGTAACATGCAACCTAAAGAATCTCGTGAATGAATCACATATTCATTAATCACTAATGAGTTATCTATAACATCGAATAATGCATGATAAATATATAAGGGATTTGCTTCAGTCCAACAAAAAGTACCTCGAGGTACTGGTACCTCACGGTACCAAATCATTTCTGATCGTTGGATCTAACCGTACACATGCTACTTAGCTAGATCCAATGGTGCGAAACGATTTGGTAACTCAAGGTACCGGAGGTACTTTTTTGGACTGGAGCAAATCTCAATATAAACATAGTATATGTTACAATCATCTCTATGATTGTGTCTAGGGCATATCACTAACACAGGTCCCACGTGTCAATTGGATCCTTTGGCTAACAATGATATGTTTGACTGACAACTAATCCGGCATTAAGAATTAAGAATGTATTTGTTTATAACTTCAACTATTGGAGTATAACATATAGCCCTCAGTCGCTGAAAGACCTCGCCACCTATCAACCTCTCCCCAAAACTAATCGATATCCATAGTTGACGCAGACATACAAAGATTAGTATTTTCTCACTACATGAGCTAAAGGTGATGTCCTCCGAGAAAGAAGGGAACAAAGGTGATGAGTTAATTGTACTCTTCCAATTTTAGGTGGATGCCAATTTGGAGGCAAAAGTAGTTTTATGGAATTGGAAAACTACAAGGTAAAGTTACTTTTGTTTCCTTATAGCTCTCATTCTTACAAATGAACTAATACCTTTCACTTCATATTGTTCCTACTAGCTTGTTTTGTTGTCCTAGCTTATATTTGTTGCTTGCCTCTGCTGATGAAGCATCCGGAATACATGATTTAAATAGAAGTTCCATGCTCTGAAAAATTACCACTAAGTTAGCGAGTGGTTGGTGGGATTATTTGATTGCAATATTTCAAATCCTTTTCCTCGAAAGAAAAACAAGTACAGTTTGTAAGATCATGGAGTGATCTACATGTTTTTGTGATGAACAAATTGGTAGTTTGCGAGTTAAATGTTTTTGTGAAAATTTGACCGGGCGGTCAAACCACAGGTATATAGGCGGTCAGACCTTTCAGACAACTGCGGTCAGATCGCAGGTGTCTAGGCGGTCAGACCAGCAGGTTAGCGCCGAAAGTTTCAGTTTTCAGTTTTCTTTTCGATTTCGGATTTGTTCTTTGTGATTTCGACTTCTATTTGGTTTCTATACGTATGCGTACTGTTGTTTTGCTAATCATGAGTTAAGTTGGAGATAGCTTGATCCCAGAATATGGTTTCTTTGTTTGATTCATGTGTAGGTGACTTGATACCTCGGAAGAGTATTGCCGGTGATGGATCGGGAGTCAACTTGGTGATAAGTTGACGTCCGGCGGTCGAGATATCATGCGGGATAATTAGGCTAGAGTTCAATGCATGTGGTGATAAAGATTCCATATGGCATACAATGGAGATATTGTGTGCGTATGGGATATGGAAGTTGAATTCGGATAGAGTCTGGATTTGAGAAGATTTGTTGTATTAGAGATAGAGATATGGTTAGTTACGGATAAGGATTGGTTTCCCACGAGATTGGAAGTCCTAATTCAAGCTAGATACGTGGGCCTTGCATACCCCCATCGAGGTTATAAATAGGTATCGAGGGGTATGCCCCCGGAGAGCTTTTTGCGCCGTTTGAGAGAAAAAGTTAGGGTTTCGACTCTATTTCGATTCTAGATCGAAAATTTTGGTTAGGAGTGCTTTCTATGCACTTTGTAAACACTAGTTGATCAATAAAAGTCAAGAGATTCAATCTACATCTTGAAGCTTTATCGATCGGCCGTTTTCCAGGATCCCGACGATCTAACCGCAGGTAGGCTGGCGGTCTGACCGGCAACTCAACGTCGGTCTGACCGAGGTTATGCGAGCGGTCTGACCGGCCACATAACGGCGGTCTGACCGGTGGTACATTCGCAGTGCGACCGGAAGCGTCGGTAAGGCTTTTGTGTAGTCTTTAGTTTCCACGAAAAGATTTGGTTTTTTGATCTAGCTACCATTTACCCCCCCCCTCTGGTAGTTCTTTTACTCTATTGCGATCCTACAAGTGGTATCAGAGCCTCATTTTCTTCTTTGGATTTTAACCGATCTAGAGATTTTTCTTGGATTGTAACCGATCTAGAGTTTTCTTGCCACGGCTCACAAATTCACAACAAATCCTCATGTTTTTGATGGATTGGATTTTCCTTATTGGTGTGATAAGATGCAATCTTATATTATGGCTGAAGATTATGATGTTTGGCAAAAAGTTGCTCAGCCATATGAGATTCCTAAACAGATTAATACTCCTTCTTTGAAAACCGAGTTTAGCAACAATTGCAAAGCTCGAAATATTTTATTGAGTGGGATTTCTCGTTCGGATTTTGATCGTGTTTCGCAACTTAAAACTGCCAACGAGATCTGGAATGCTTTGAAAAATTTTCATCAAGGAACAACGAACATAAAGGAACTCCGTCGAGATCTTTTAAAAAAGGATTACATTAAATTTGAGATGAAAGTTGGAGAAGCTTTGGATGATTATCTTGCTAGGTTTAATAAAATTTTGAGTAATTTTAGATCTGTTGATTCTGCCTATGATGTTTATTATTCTCAATCTGAGATTTCTCGTCACTTTTTGAATGGTCTCGACATGTCTGTTTGGGAGATGAAAGTTACTACCATTCAAGAATCTACTGACATGTCTACTTTGATTTTGGATTCTTTTTATACAAAACTCAAAACACACGAGATGAATATCCTCTTTCGTAAAATTGATTCTAAATCTAGTGCTTTGGTTTCTCCCTCGACTATTTTTTATGTTGGTGCTTCACCATCTAATTCTACCGCTCTTGCTTTGATTGATGCCATGTCCGATGAGCAACTCGAACAATTCGAGGAGAAGGATTTGGCTTTGGCTGCTAACAAGATTTCTCGAGCTATGAACAATGTCAGGTACAGGAGAAGAGGAGGACCAGCTCCTTCCTTCGAGTGTGGAGCGCTTGATCACATCCACTCACATTTTCCTAAGCTTGGGAGAGGCAAGAAGGAAGATAATGATAGAGCCAAGACCAAGGACGAAAAGCCCAAGTTCAAGAGCACTTTTCAGGGAAAGAGGACCAAAGAGAACCTCAAGAAAATGTTGAATCAAGTCTACACCGCTTTTGAGCCTCTAAGTGATGTAGATGGAGAGAGTGAAGATGAAGATAAAGCAAGGAACATCTCTGGTGTCTGCCTCATGTCGCGTGGTGAATCAGATTCAGAGTATGACGACAATGAGGTGAGTTCCCTTGAAGAAGCGATTCATGTTTTGAGTGCAAAAAATAAGAAGTGTGAGAAGATGTATAAAAAACAAGAATTTATCATTAAATCTCTTAATGCTGAAATTTCTACATTGAAATCTCTTATTCCTAATGATGATGATTGCAAAAATTATGAGGTTTTGATGCATGAAATTTAAAAATTAGAGATGTCAATGTTTCACATGGTTTAAAAACTAGATCTTCTCTTGCTCTTGGTTTTGCTTTGCTTACACACACTTGTGATGAGTTGTTTTTAACTAGAAAGATGTTGAAAAAATATCAAACTGATTTTTATGCTAGTTCGATGTTTAACATGCTTTGTGCTAAAAGGTTAAAACAACACCGTAATGTTTTGGATTGCTCAACATGCACATCAAATATGATGAAGCTAAAATTTGCTCTAGCTCGTGTTGAGTACATGGAAGAAATTGTGAAAACTAATGAAGTGTTTTCTTGCCCCAAGTGTCGTAATAGCAAATGTGTCAAGATGGATTGCAAAAATTGTGCTAATCTTGAAAAGGAGGTTTCTTATTTGAAAAGTTCTTTGAAAAGATTTTTCTGATGGTAAGAAACAACTTAACATGATTTTGGATCAATCTGAAGTGACTAGCTCCAACAGGGGTGTTGGTTTCAAGACTTTGTCAAAAACAAGTAATGAAAAAATAGTGTTTAAGTCTGCTGGTTTTATGTCTTCTCCTTCTGAAACACTAAAAGAAACAAAAACAAAAGTTTCAAAACCATCCATTTCTAAACAAAAATATAATTGCTCTTTTTGTGGAAAAGATAGAGATCTTGTTGGTTTTTGTTTCAGATTAGCTCGTAAGCAGAAAAAAGAGAGAGAAATTGCTTTTGCAAAATCTAAGCTGCAAAAATCTACTTTTTCTTCGAGGAAACCGGTCAGACCGCAGTGGGTTGCACGGTCAGACCGAGGACCGGTCAAACCGGCTACTGAGCCACGGTCAGACCGGAGGTACAGAAGCAGTCAGACCGGCCCCCGGTCAGACCGACTACTGCACCTCGGTTAGACCGGCCTCGCAGAGATTTTTCTAAAAATTCTCAAACTATTTTTGCACGGCGATATATGCCTATTGGATCTACTGGTCGTGTGTCTCAGTACTGGATTCCTAAATTTCTTTTTATCTAACCCCAGTATTGAGGCTTCGACATCCTCTCTTGTGTAGGCTTTGGTGACGACGAAGGAGAACATGTGGATCGTGGATTCCGGTTGTTCGCGGCACATGACCGGTGACAAAAATTGGTTCTCCTCCCTTAAACAGGCATCCAAGACTGAATCAATTATCTTTGGTGATGCTTCTACTAGTGCCGTTCTTGCTACAGGTATGGTCAAGGTAAATGACAAGTTTGAATTGAAAAATGTAGCTTTGGTTGAGGATTTAAAGTATAATTTGCTTTCAGTTTCACAAATTGTTGATGAGAGTTTTGAGGTTCATTTAAGAAAACTGGAAGTATAATATTTGATTCTTGTGGTGATTTTGTGCTGAATATTTCTCGCTATGGAAAGTTTTTAAAGCTGACTTTGATAATCCAGTTTCACCTGTGATAACATGTCTGGTTGCTAAGTTTAGTAAAGAAGTGATGTTTTGGCATCGTAGACTTGGACATGTTGGTTTTGATCATCTCACTAGGATAAGTGGCTTGGATGTTGTTCGTGGTTTGCCTAAACTTAAGAAGGATCCTGATTTGGTTTGTACACCGTGTCTTCATGCTAAGATGGTTGCTTCTTCACATGCCCCAATTATTTATGTGATGACTGATGCACCAGGACAGCTGCTACACATGGACACTGTTGGTCCAGCTAGAGTGCAATCGGTCAGAGGAAAGTGGTATGTGTTAGTTATAGTTGACGATTTTTCTCGATATTCTTGGGTTTACTTTATGGCAACTAAGGATGAGGCTTTTCAACACTTTCGTAGTTTGTATCTTCGATTGAATCTTGAACTTCTTGGTTCTTTGAATAGAATTCGAAGTGATAATGTTGGTGAATTTAAAAATGCCTCTTTTGAACAATTTTGCAATAAAATAGGACTTGAACATGAATTTTCTTCTCATGTCCCTCAACAAAATGGTGTTGTTGAAAGAAAAAAATCGTTCTTTGGTTGAGATGGCTAGAACAATGCTTGATGAGTATCACACTCCATGGAAATTTTAGGCTGAAGCTGTTAACACTTCATGTTATATTTCAAATCGGGTTTCCTTGAGATCTAAACTTGGAAAAACTCCTTATGAACTTCGATTTGGTCGTCAACCCAAAGTTTCTCATTTGCGTGTTTTTGGTTGCAAATGTTTTGTCTTGAAATCTACAAATTTGGACAAATTTGAGGCACGCTCTACTGATGGATTGTTTCTTGGTTACCCCACACATTCACGTGGCTATCGTGTACTCGTTTTGGAAACTAACAAAATCATTGAAACCTGTAAAGTTACTTTTGATGAAGCTAGTCCAGGTACTAGACTAGAAATTGCAGGTACATTGTCACAAATTCAGGGGGAGGATGGTCCTATTTTTGAAGACGAGAGGGACGACGACGACGAGGTCGGCTCGACCGGTAAGACTAGGCGCCAAGCCGGTCAGACCGCTGACCCACCTCCGGTCAGACCGACACAGGAAGTGCGGTCAGACCGACCAGGGTCGTCGGGTGCTCGTTCTGTTGGTGCAAATCACAATGGTCCTCCAGAGGCTTCAACCTCGACCAGTGAGACTACAGAACGCAAAATAGCTTCAGAAGTCACTGCTCCTTTGCACATTCAACGACGACATCCGCCAGAACAAATCATTGGTAATTTAGGTGAGCGGACTACAAGATCTAAGGTAACAACCCATGATGTCTGTGCAAATTCTACATTTTTTGCTTCTTTTGAACCCAAAGATGTTACTCATGCATTAACTGATGAATCGTGGATTAACGTCATGCATGAAGAACTAGAAAATTTTGAAAGGAACAAAGTTTGGATTTTGGTTGAACCACCTTCTGGTCATAATATTATTGGAACCAAATGTGTTTTCAAAAATAAACAAAATGAGGATGGTTTGATTGTCAGAAATAAAGTCAGACTTGTTGCTCAAGGTTTTACCTAGGTGGAGGGTTTGGATTTTGATGAAACTTTTGCTCCTGCTGCTAGAATTGAAGCAATTAGACTTTTGTTAGCTTTTGCTGCTTCCAAAGATTTTAAACTTTATCAAATGGATGTGAAAAGTGCTTTTCTAAATGGTTTAATACAGGAGGAAGTTTATGTCAAACAACCACAAGGTTTTGAAAATCCTGATTTTCCCAACCATGTTTTTAAACTGTCTAAAGCTTTGTGTGCCTTGAAACAAGCACCTAGAGCATGGTATGATAGGCTTAAAAACTTTTTGCTTGCGAAAGGTTTTCGAATGGGAAAGGTTGACAAAACACTTTTTTTCTTAAGCACGGTGATAATCAACTTTTCGTTCAGATTTATGTTGATGATATCATCTTTGGTTGTTCATCTCACGCTTTGGTTGTGGAGTTTGCTGAGAGTATGCGCAGGAAATTTGAGATAAGCATGATGGGTGAGTTATCGTACTTTTTGGGGTTGCAAATTAAACAAACACCTCAAGGTACGTTTGCGCATCAAACGAAGCATACTAAGCTTTTGAGACGATTCAAGATGGAGAATTGCAAACCAATTTCAACACCAATTGGTACTACAACTGTGCTGAATCCTGATGAAGATGGTGAAGCAGTTGATCAAAAGGAGTATAGAAGTATAATTGGATCTATGTTGTATCTAACTACTTCTAGGCCAGACATACAATTTGCTGTATGTTTGTGTGCACGCTTTCAAGCTTCTACTCGTGCTTCACATCGTCAAGCGTATAATGAGGTATTTGCAGCATACACTTGAGTTTAACATTTGGTATACTACATCATCTTCTATATGCTTAAGTGGGTATTCCGATGCTGATTTTGTCGGGTGTAGAATTGATAGAAACAATACTAGTGGAACATGTCATTTTCTTGGTACTTCATTGATTGCACGTCTTCTAGGAAATAGTCTAGTGTTGCTCAATCTACTGCTGAATCAGAATATGTTACTGCTGCTAGTTGTTGTTCACAGATTCTTTGGATTTTATCAATTTTGAAAGATTATGGTCTTACTTTTGAGAAAGTACCTCTCTTTTGTGATAATACTAGTGCTATCAACATTGCTAAGAATCCTGTACAACACTCACGCACGAAACATATTGATATTCGTTTTCACTTTCTGAGGGATCATGTTGAGAAAGGAGATGTTGAATTGACATTTTTGGATACAAAATTGCAACTTGCTAATATTTTCACTAAACCACTGGATTTTTTTTGCTTTGCCTTTCTTCGTGGAGAATTGGGAATAATTCATCCTTTTGGTATGGTTTGAGGGGGAGTTTTGCACCTCATGGTTTTATCAAGCAAAATATGACAAGAAGAAATTGACAAAGAGAGCTTTGTTTTATACATATGGTATTTCATGTGCATAGTAGCAATACTATGAAGGTTTATTTGTCTCTAGCATAGTCTGTATGTATTCTAGTCTTTTTATGAAACTTAGATATTGCTTTTAAGGGATATGATGCATGACACTTAAATTCTATACTTGAATTAAGAAAGTATGCAATATTGATGCTAGCATATGGTTTGATTTATAAATGCTTGTATATATGCTTTATTGATTTGTTATTCCTCAAATAGCTTTTAAATTGCTCATTGTGCAACAGAATAAAAATATGAGAGAAAAAAATGAATACCGAATCCTTGGACAGTCTTGACGACAAGGACGTATTCTATGTGTGAGGAAAAAATGGGTGCCGAATCCTTGGAAACAGTCTTGACGACAAGGACGTACCCGAAATAATTGAGAGAAAAATATGAGCAAAAAGGCTCAAACAAAGGAAAAATATGTAAAAGTTCTCTTGAAAATTTTGTGCTAAGGCTAATTTGAGAAAGAGTGATAAATGCAATAGGTATATATGTCTAGTCTTTATTCTTCAATCTATGTGCCTGTAACAGTGTTGAATTATAACTCGTTTGAAATCATGAATTTTTATTGTTGAGTTGAACTTAATTGTAAAATCGTTGGTTCATGATTATACTTTAATACATGCTTGCTATATTATAGATGAGTTCATCTTCTTTGTATTGCAACACATGACTCGATATGCTATGTGTATGCTAAGCTCTTGAACATTAATGAACATAAATTCTACGCATGATGAAATCATTGTCAAAAGGGGGAGAAGAATTTTGGAAGAGAGAGCATGTTTTTTGGAAAAATTTGGAATTTTTTCTTTTCAAAACTGAAAGATGTTTCTTTTAAATGTTTTTTGGAGTTGCTTCACAAAAACAACAAACAATTTTGAAGTGTTTGCCAATGTGTTAATCAAGGGGGAGATTGTAATATCATGGAGTGAACTACATGTTTTTGTGATGAACAAATTGGTGGTTTGCGAGTTAAATGTTTTTGTGAAAATTTGACCGGGCGGTTAGACCGCAGGTATATGGGCGGTCAAACCTTTCAGACAACTGTGGTCAGACCGCAGGTGTCTGGGCGGTCAGACCGGCAGGTCAGCCCCAAAAGTTTTATCTTTCAGTTTTCTTTTCAGTTTCAAATTTGTTCTTCGTGATTTCGACTTCTAGTTGGTTTCTATACGTATGGGTACTGTTGTTTTGCTAATCATGAGTCAAGTTGGAGATAGTTTGGTCCCGGAATATGGTTTCCTTGTTTGATTCATGTGTAGGTGACTTGATGCCTCGGGAGAGTATTGCCGGTGATAGATCGGGAGTCAACTTGGAGATAAGTTGACGTCCGGCGATCGAGATATCATGCGGGATACTTAGGTTAGAGTTCAATGCATGTGGTGATGAAGATTCCATATGGCATACAATGGATATTGTGTGTGTATGGGATATGGAAGTTGAATTCGGATAGAGTCCGTATTTGAGAAGATTTGTTGTATTAGAGATAGAGATATGGTTAGTTACAGATATGGATTGATTTCCCACGAGATTGGGAGTCCTAATTCGTGCTAGATACGTGGGCCTTGCATACCCACGTTGAGGTTATAAATAGATACCGAGGGGTATGCCCTCGGAGAGCTTTTTGTGCCGTTTGAGAGAAAAAGTTAGGGTTTCGACTCTATTTCGATTCTAGATCGAAAGTTTTGGTTAGGAATGCTATCTATGCACTTTGTAAACACTGGTTGATCAATAAAAGTCGAGAGATTCAATCAACACTGGTTGATCGGCGTTTTTTCAGGATCCCGACGGTCTAACCGCAGGTAGGCTGGCGGTCTGACCAGCCACTCAACGTCGGTCTGACCGAGGTTATGCGAGCGGTCTGACCAGCCACATAACGGCGGTCTGACCGGTGGTACATTCGCAGTGCGACCGGAGGCTTCGGTAAGGCTTTTGTGAAGGTAATCTTTTGTTTCTGCGAAAAGATTTGGTTTTTTGATCTAGCTACCATTCACCCCTCCTCTGGTAGTTCTTTTACTCTGTTGCGATCCTACACATTTCACAAAACTATATCCTTTATAGTAACATGGATTCCAGGTTGTTACGCTCACTAGCAGTCTTGATAAAGGATAACATGTATATAACATCAATAGTAATTAAAAGTTTGGATAATATGAGATTAATTGCTGTAATGCATAAGAAGGTTGGAAGCTCTTCAAGGAAGATGAAGGTACCGCCAAAAAAGGAGTAGAGAAAACTTTTTAGATTATTAGAAGCTGTTTAAGGAGGTTAATAGGGTATCCAAGAAAAGGAAAGGGGAAACTGAACCTGCAGCTAAGTGTAGGTTGTTTTGCCATAAAATATTTTCTGACAAACCAGGAGGGACTACTTCTCATCTTAAGAGGCATATACCAAAGTGCACTCCCTATCTAAACAAGCTAGCCAAGATGAAATCTCAAGGTACAATGAATTTTTATACTGTTGATCAATTTGGTCTTCCTATTGTTGCCAATCCTACATAATATGATCAAACCCGTAAGATAATTACTAAGATGACAATTGTCCATGAGTATACATTTAGGACCGTTGAGCATACTTGGTTTAATGTATTGATGAGGTACTTAAATTCACTCTTATCAATCTATTGGTCCAAAGAGTATAAGAGTTGGGTGCCTGAAAAAGAAATCCAATCAAAATCTTTGCTACATGAGTTTGGTGGTACATTATATAGATGAAAATTGGGTAAGGCGATGTTGCTTAATTTTATTGAGTTGGATCCTCCACACACTGGAGTTGTCATAGCCTAAGCTATATTTGAGTGCATCACTGAATGGAAGATAGAATATAAGATTTGCACCATTACTCTTGATAATGCTTCATTTAACGATACTGTTGTAATAAACTTGGTGGACAAGTTCATTGCTACAGGAACATCTCGTTTCATTGCCAAGTATTTTCATGTTCGTGGTTGCGCTCACATAGTCAATTTGGTTGTGAATGATGGTATGGAACCGTTAGCTTCATTGATAACCAACCTCAGGGAAACTGTTAAATACATGAGGAAGTCTCCATCCCGCATTTACAAACTTGCGGAAGTTTGTTAAGTCTCTTGTAGTAAATACTAAAGCTAGATTATGTCTTAATGTGTCGACAAGGTGGAGTTCTACTTATAAAATGCTCTGTGTTTGACTTGCCTATAAGAGTGCTTTGGTGTACTATGCTGATGTTTATTTCTTGAACACGCAGAAGATTTGTGTGTCAATATATTCAAAGAAAAAGAGTTACGTTACACAATGCACAAGGCCAGACCGGCCTTATGTAGGGACCCCTAGGCACAAGCTTAGAACAACTTTGAGCAAACAAACGTGGACTAAACGTGACACCCACAAGGAGAGAGAGGGGGCGGAAGCAGTACAACTAAACCTAATTAATCTCTCAAAAGTCCACCAAAGGCCGCTACCCCTGTGGGCACCCAAAGACGCCACTCCGAGCAGATGGACTCAAGCACCACTTGTACAGAGGACAGAGCATGGTGATGTAGATACAAATTACCAATGGGGGCCTACAGCACAAGAATGAGCTCTTTATAATAAAATTGAGCCAAAATTAAAGGCATTTGCTGAGATGACTAAGGCATTCTCAGAGTCAAAATATCCCGGCAAATATTTTTTATCCTCACATAGTTCATCCCGGCAAAATGCTGAAGAAGTTCGATAAGTATTGGGAGGAAAAGAACAATATTATATGGTTATTGGAACTACTCTTGATACTAGGTTTAAGATGAGGTTTACTAAATGGTGTTTTGGACGGTGTATGAACCATTAAGAGATAAGAGCGAGATTGCTGACATCCGTACAGAATTAGATGATCCACATGCCATTTATGAGACAAAGCATCGATAGAACATGAGCAGTAGGCTACAGTCTCTTCAGGTACAAATAGTTCTACTCTTTTTTTTGTCTTCTCAGTCCTTTTGAAAAACTTATTTTACAAATAGACCTTAAAAAAAAACTTATTGTATGAATGGATTTTTTTTATCGCGCCAACGTCATTGGCGCCGTCGTGGTACCTCCTGGCACACGAACTTAACATTTTCATTTGGAGCACGGCGCCAATGACATTTGCGTCATCCTATACAATGACGGCGCCAATAATATTAATATGGTAAAAAAGTCTATTTATACAATAAATTTTTTATGGGTCTATTTGTAAAATAATTTTTTCAAAAGAACCAAAATATGAAAAATGCAGGATAGTTCTAGTAGCTCCTTATCCTCAGTTCAAGTCAGTTTCAGTCCTTCTTGCATTCAAGTTCTACATAGCCATCAAAGTCAGAGTTGTTGATATATCAAGATGAGGTGAATGAAAATTTGGAAAACAAAAGTTTCAACCTACTTGATTTGTGGAAGCTAAATGCACACAGATTCTCAATCGTGTTAAAGATAGCTAAGGATTTCTGAACTATACCAGCTAGCACCGTTTCTTCAGAATCTACCTTTAGCATAGGAGGTAGAGTTCGAGATGATTATCAAAGTTCTCTACGCCCGGCTATGGTTGAGGCATTGGTGTGTGCGTCTAGCTGGATAAGAGGTGTTCATGGTGAAATGAAAAATACTATGGTTATAATGTTCTCCAATCATATTGATAGTCTTTGAATTAATTCTATTATTTGTGACATGTTGTTATTACTAATTCCATTCTTTGTATCATTTCTGCAGGAAGATGATGAGGATGATGCTGAAACAATTATGTTTTCTACTAGCCTTGAGAATAGCAACAATTAAATAATTTAGTCTTCAATTATTCAGTCGTATTTCTCATGTCAAATTATTAATGCATACTTCTGACATGTATTGCAGGGCTGGTTGGCTGCCTGCCTACATGACACAAACAAATGACGTTTTGGCTCAAAATGATACATTCATGGGATGTTTTTGGCTGAACGGAGTGAAGCTTATCACAAGATATTTATCTTTAGTGTTTAAAATTATGCATGGTTAATTCGGTTGATCTGTGTTAACTACTAAGAATATCAAAACTCGTGTGTTTTAATTTCTTGAGCATGGTTCGGTTGATCTATGTTTAGACATCTCTATATACTCACTGGCATGAATTTCAAACAGAATTTATTTGCCAATAAAAAACAATGTGTTCTATTTGCTGATACCACGAGCCTAATGAGCTAGCTCGAGATATTCACCGAGCCGAGCTAACCATTACTTTGTACTTGTTAGCTATAACGAGCCAGGCTCGAGCTATTCATCGAGCCGAGCAAACCATTGCTTGTTAGCTATAACGAGCCAGGATCGAGTTATTCATCGAGCCGAGCCCAGCGTTGCTTTATTCTTATTAGCTATAACGAGCCAGGCCAAGGTAGCTCTTTCCACAACCAAGGCCAAGACTTCATTCGGACTTGGATAGTTGGATTGGGGCTGGTCAAAGAAGCAATAGTTAGGGGGACTCCAGCTTCCAATCAGTCTTGCACCTGGAATTGCTTTCCTTGTTTCCGGCCATTAGGAGCCTTAAGAAACACACCTAAAGTTTACAAGAATTATATATCTTATTGGGACATGATCTAGCATATCTTAACTCCCTTTTAGACACTTGCTATGAAAATGCCTGGAGGATAACTGTGCAGAGGATCAGCGGGCTGATGAGATAGCAGACTGTGGCTTTTCGTCTCATGCTTCAATTTGACAAGGAGGTTTGTTGCAATTTTTTTTTCTTTTTGAGGGAACATGTTTGCTTGGTTTCAACCTTGACAAATAAGTAGTTTTAATTATCTGGGCATAAATTTTGGTTAATTTTTTTTAAGTAACTCAAACTAATTTACCATGTCCTTAATATAAGGACTTAGGCTGTGTTCGCCTACGTGTGTAAGATAACTTAGCTCCCTCTTTTTCCGCGCGTAAGCTTTTCGAACTACTAAACGGTGTATTTTTTGCAAAAAATTTTTATAAAAAAGTTGTTTTAAAAAATCATATTAATCTATTTTATATTTTTTAATAATTAATAATTAATTAATTATATACAAATCTATTACTTTATTTTTCACGCTGGGTAAGTTAACTTACCCTCTCCCTTACCGAGCACGGCCTTAACAGAGGATATCCTTTTCCTTCAAAATCAGAGTTAGGTGAAAAAAACAGTAAAGTGTATAGTTATAGTATTGTGAAACCTGATAATTAAGCAGCTGCTGATTAGATCAAATCAGTATGTTAGTCTACGTTGTTCTATTGTAGGTAGAACATACGCTTGTTTATAAACTGAGATGCATGACAATGGCGTCGCATAATTAATTATTAACATAACCTGCAGAGGGGCAACATACACTCTATAGACTACTACGCCACCAGACTGCTAGCAAGAGAGAAAATGATCATGTCATGATTCTTTTGATGTGTTTAAACCTCAACAAGGATCTGAACCATGAAATGAATACTGGATTTTGAAGTTTCAGGAATAAGTACACGAAAGGTCTTCAGGTTGACAGTTTTACTGCCTCTGTGCCTCTGTTTCGTATCGTAAGACTTGCCTCTGTTTCATATTATAAGATTTCATAGCCTTGTCTAATTCACCAATTAATAAATATATATAATTTATACATATATCTATATTCATAGCATCCACATAAATCTAGGCAAGATCAAAAAGTCCTACATTATGAAACAGAGGAAATTGATTGCAACGATATAGCACATTTAGTGTAATGTTGGATCATGAAAATGGCATAGTAAATATCATTTGGATAGGATATTTTCAGTAACCAACCATAAAAAAAATGGCACTTCCTATTCCTAACCTTTTCTTTTTTAATCTAAATTTAAATTAGTAATACATGAAAACCTTCACATCCAGGATCAAGAGATTCAAGGATGATACAACAATTCCAAATGCGCATATGTCCTCAAGATATATGACTTTTGATTGGGTAATCTAGCATTGAGTCATGGCCAACATATGTCCTCAATACTACAACAGACAATTCAAAATTGAACAATAATTAACAGACTCCGTTTCAAATAAAACGAAATGCAGAACTATTAAAAGCTATCTGCAGACTTTCCCTTCAACAACAGTAAGATACCAGAAATGAGGCTAAATCCTCAGCAGAGCACAACCAAAAATGCTCCCTCGACAATGTGTCATTGGTGATCCTGGTCGCCAGGTTGGTCTATCACTAGTAATATTCAAGATATCAACATCAGATAGCGGCTTGATGCACTGATTTCTTGGCCCAGGTCCGATCACTCCGCCAACCAGATATATGTTGTCTCCCAAACCAATCATCCCAAAACCTATCCTGCTTTGGAATTCAGAAGCACATGACACCATCTTATCAGGGAAATTCACACCACGCTGCTTCATAATGCAACTGTTGCTCAGCACATAAAGCTCCCCGCGAACCATTACCATTGGACCTTGCAGCCAAGAGTAGTCCTCAACAGCCCAATTATTGCCACCATCTTCAAGAATCTGTACTGTTGGCAGACCTTTGTGCAACACATGCATCTTACCCTTGATGACAAGTCCAGAGCATGCAGAGCTGTGTGCTTGACGTAGGTCAGGGAGAGGCTCCCACGTGTCAGCTTCAGGGTCATAAATCTCAGCCTTTGATATTGATTTGCGGCAGTTTGTGAAGCCCCCAGCAACAATTATTTTCCCATCCAGTGCACAACAAGCAAACATTGCACGAGCTACAAGCATCGGAGCCCTCTGGGCCCATACACGATGTAGAGGATCATAAGACCAAACCTCATTGCTTGCAAAGATCCTGTCATGGTCTCCAGTAAGTGGGTCAACTCGATCACTGCCACCACCAATTACAAAGAGCTTGCCTGCAACTGAGGCCACGCCAAAACGGGCAATATTCCTAATCTGAGATGGCATGACAGGGAGTGTTATCCACTTATCTCGAAGAGGGTCATAAAGTTGCCACATGTTTTCAGGTTCAAATGCTAACACACACAGCAGCTCTTCAGTCGCACTGATTTGATTCCTAATTTTGGAAAGCTCACCAGTGCGAACAGATGCTCTCCAAGAGTGGCAGACCAGTTGAAGAACAGGATGTGACAAAAATGGTACCCGTGCAAGGCACTGAAGAGCAACTTCATTAGGGAGACCATCAAGTAATGTTGACATCATTGTGCACTCAGACATACGGTCGCATTATACAGCAAGAAAGTGGCAACACTTGTAGCCTGAAAATAATCAAATATATAAAGTTATGATTACTCTACAGAAAAAAACGATGAGAATAAATTCAAATGAATAGTCAGACATTCATCTTAAAGAAATAATTGAAACTGATACTCTGTGAAAAATGATATGATGCAAGCAAAAGTACTCAAATTTGAAAACAGCACATAACGCACAATTAAGGCGAACACCCTAAAAGTGGCTAAAGGTGAGTGTGTAGGCTCCGCACATTGCATATATTCTAATATTACGGATTTTGCCACACAGAAATAAACATAATATAACCAAATTCATGATTGACTTCCTTGGCCATAGTGTTGGTAGCCACTATACATGTGGAAGGTCTCATGCAAAATATATTTCGACTGAAAGTAGAAAAATTCATTTTGAAGTAGAATGAATTTTATGCCAATAAAAATAAAAGTAAATATTAACTATGATACAAAATAAACACGCAATATGTTCTTCAAGTTTCTGACTGAATGGTCCTATATATATATACTCTATGGTAAATCTGTTTATCACAAGGAACATAAGAGAAACATACATGTTACTTTATTAGTATGCTTCAAGCCACATAATTTCTTTTTAAGTGAACACTAAGTTAGTAAGTTATATTATGAATGAAACCCAGAGCATAAAAAAATGGAATAAGGTCGTTTTGAATCAAAGGTTTCACTGAACATATCGAAGTAGAATAAAATAAATATATGTATGAAAGAAACAAATAGCGTGTAATCCAATGGTCCACTCGAATTTGGCATTTGTCTGAAGCCTATTAGAGAAATGGATTCTTAAGAAGGTGTGATAACCCTACAGGTCATTTCGGCCCACATTTCATACCTGTTACTACCTGAAATTAGCAGCAACCAAACCTAAAACAATACAAGAAAGGGCAATAAAAGATTGATAAGAAAGGTATCCATTGTATTAGTTACATTTTTCATATACAAAATTAAATGATGGCTAAGAAAATATGAGCAAGACAAAAATAAACAGAAAAAAAAGGTCGGGCAGTACAGCTACAAAAAGAAAGCACCAGCATCACATCTTCCATACCGATTATTTTTCGTTGGAACCAATGATGTTGACATGGATAGATTACTAACGAGAAAAAGCAATTGACTAATACGCCATACAAATACACACTCACAAACAAATGACAGAGAAATTGAAAAGCGCAAGGTTGTCCAACATCCATGGAACACGAGCAACCTACACAGATACTTCCAAACGGACCATCCGGCACAAGGAGAAGGAGACTCGCTCGGCCGGACGCCGGACGTGTCATTGATATCACATAGCAGTCGGCACGGAAATGACGTTAATTATAATGAACCAGCAAAAGAGATCAAAACAGCTAAAAAGAACACGGAATCCGCGTTACTCCGCGCGCTACAAGGCGGACGGGGAATCGGGGTTCACAGGGAGGCCGGGGGCACCGGCCGCGCCACGCCACCGGGAGAACCCGCGGGATCGGGAGGAAGGCGGCCGCGGCACGGGCCGTCCAAACCCAAAACGGCACGGGCATCCAGCGGCCACGGGACGGAGGGAGCGGGAGAGAGAGAGAGCTGACCTCGCGTGAGGCGGTGGTGAGGCCGGAGAGGAGAGGAGAGCCGCGGGCGGCGGCGGCGGGGGTCGCCGGGGAGGAAGCGGTGGCGGTGGCGGTGGCGGTGGTGGTGGGGGAATTGGGGATCGAGGGAAGGGAATGGGTGGGGGATCGATTGATGGGATGGAAACGGGTGGATAGCGTACAAGACTGGTATAGGTGTTGTTGTGTTATGGTGGGTTTTGGGTCTTGTAGAGAGCGGGCCAACCCGACAAGCGACCCGACAGCGGGCGGCATATTCCTCCAGAATTTCCGTTACGAGAATTCGCCACGAGTGGTTGTTTCAACAGTGGAAAAACATAGGGTTTGTCTGTACTGTCAGCCTGTCAGGTCATTTTTCCTATACAGGGCTTCCCCTCCAGAAATTTTTTTATTTTTAAAATTTTTTTAAAAAAATAAACCTCCGGTAAAAATATTTTCACCGCATAAACATTTTGGCCACGCAATTAATATTGACGTGACCAAACGGCTTGGCACGACATTGTCGGTGGCGTAACAGCATTATCTTACCATGCCATCGACAATAGCATGGTAAAACTACCACGGCATGCCCGAGAGGCAGTGTTGTCTTGCCACGCTACCAACACTGGCCCTCAAAAATTTTAGTTCTGAAAACTTTAGTAATAAAATTATTTCTTATAAATGTTTAAAAATAAAAAAATTTCTCCCCTCCACCAGATGCGCTCACCTTTGGTTGTTGTGGGTTTTTTTGGGCCACAGCAAAGGTCTGGGATTATTTTAATTATTTTTTTACCGAGGCTTGTGGCAGTAGGGAAAAAACGCATTGGTGTGGTTTTTGGCTTATTCAGATAAAAAATTAGACGATATACTTGTAAATAAAAAATATTTTATAAGTAAAAATTTCATATGCGTGTTCTAATGGATCTAAAAGCTAAGGTTGCATTTGGTTCCCAAAAATTTTTGGGACACATGTCACGTCAATGCGTACGGTTGCATATTTCAAGTATTAAACGTAGTCTAATTATAAAACAAATTTCAGAATTCGCCTGGAAACCGCGAGACGAATCTTAGAGTCTAACTAATCCATCGTTAGCACATGTTGGTTATTGTAGCACATCTGGCTAATCATGTACTAATTAGGCTCAAAAGACTCGTCTCACGATTTCTCCCATAATTATGTAATTAGTTTTAATGTTCATATATACTTAGTGCTTAATTTAGATGTCCAAAGATTCGATGTGATATTTTTAGGAAAAGTTTTTGGAAATAAATAGGGCCTAAGACTACGAAATAAACTACAATACGAACCCCAAAATCTATCTTAAATTTAAATTTTAGCTTATAAATATGAGCAAAAGTAAAAAAAAGCCAGGGATTCACCAGAAGGGGTAACACCAGCGGCAAGTTACGTATATCATGTATTCATGTGCTTGTCAAAAATACACAAAAAGAGAACTCCCAGTAAGTTCCAAAGAAGAGAAAGAAATAGATAGAAGAACAAGATCTATAAGGGAGGATGACAAGACGGTGATTTTGAAAAAAAAAACTGATTGTTTTTTTATGGGTATGATTTCTTCACTTTTATACATTTTTGTTTCAGAAAATCTCTTCCTCCCGTCATCTTCTCCTCCTGGATAGTCAAGATTAGGGGTAGGCTTTCGGTTACTTCAGTTTTTTTAGTTCGGTTAGTATATTCATATGGGAAATTCGGTGATCCGAAAGTTAGGACAAAAATTAGCTTAGGAAAAGTTACGACTGAGCAATTTGGTTTTGGTTAATTTGTTTTCGATTTCCGTCATGACTAAATTTGGTAGACTGAACTTGCAACAAAAAAATGAATTGAAAAAGAGTTACCAACACATCCTTTTATATGTCTTCTCTTTTGATAGTTCAATAATCGAAAATAACACCAAATCACAAATATATCTCTAATCATAGCATCAGAGTTGCACAACTTGGTGGATTTTATAGGGTAAGACTTTGTTGTATTGCTATTTAATTTTTTTTTTGAGTTAACCGACAACTAATAGGAATTATTTTGGTTATTCCCCCATTCGTGACCGAGCTTGTGACTGAAAAAATCAGTTTGTGCTAGTTCGGTTTTGATTCAGGTTATTTTGGTTCGGTTTTTCGGTGCCCACCCCTAGTCAAGATCATATGTTTTCTCTCTGCATCATCTTCCCTCTCTCGCTCACATCATTGACACCCTTCACTACTATAGATCCCTACAAATACGACGGCTCAGACGGAGCCCAAGAGGTTGTCACTGGCAAAGTCGGCCCATCACCAAAAGTTATTTCCGACCTTAGTGCAGCCCATTACCGGGTCACACGATCCGTGATGGGCACTAATAACTGGCGTATCACAGATGTATCATCTCTGATGGGCCAAACATTAAGGCCCGTCAGAGAAAACTTTTCTGTGACGGGCCGTTGATGATGGCCCATCAGAGATTTGCTTTAAGTGACGGGCCTTGAAATAAGGCCCGTCAAAGATGTTTGTTCTGTGACGGGCTTTAGATTATTGCTCGTCACGGATGTTTTGACCCATGGCGGTTAGATGTTTACGGCCCGTCAAAGAAGTGCTGGACTGGCCTAAGGGGTCACTATATATATGTATCAATGTCGATCGCATTCCCTATCCCACTATTCATATTTCTGGTGGGAGGTTGAAGGGGGCGAGTTGTTGATCCGAATTTAATTAATTAGGAAAAAAGTTTGGAAATATACTCAAGGATAAACTGCAATAAATATTAAATAATTTCAAAACAACTACTATGTCCAAATTTCCGTTTTTCATGAATTGCAGTGTTCTGTTCTTGTTGTTTTAAAGTTGAAGTGTGGAGAAGCATATCTTTCGCAAAGGTAAGAGAAAATAAAATATAAATAAATGATATACACTAATAAAAGTATATTTCAAAATTTTTTCATGCAGGTTTGACCATGGATAGAAATTAGATGTATGGAGTCGACCGGCTGAGCGAAGAGTATAGAAGTGGAGTCCAAGACTTCTTAAACATTCCCAAGGACCACATGAAAGGAAAGAATAAAAAATATATGACATGCGTTGATTGCAAAAACAAGAAGATGTTTGCCGATCGAGTACATGTACACTCACATCTGATTCGTCGAGGATTCATTAAGGGTTACATGTGTTGGACAAGTCATGGAGAGTAGGAGTCACTTAGTACCGTAGGACACGGAGAGACAGGTGAACAAATCGAAGAACAAGAAGAAGATGACATGTTTGTTCCATCTCCTTTAGACGGTGACATGATCGATATGGAGAATGATAGTCTTAATGCAATGTTGCGAGATGCTAAGTATGCCGATTATAACCAAAAGGACTATGAGAAACTCACAAGATTGATGAGCGATTCGGAGATACCGCTATATGATGGATGCAAAACCAAGCATATAAAACTATCAGCAACCTTAGATCTGATGAAGCTGAAAGCAAACAATGGTTGGTCGCACAAGAGTTTTACGCAGCTACTAAGTTTATTGAAGGGCATGCTCCCAAAGGATAACACCTTGCCACCCAAAAGGTCTACGACATGGTCCAAGACGTGTGTAACGAGTTCGGAAAGAAGATGAAACCATCCACCCAAAAGGACAAGCCGTTATGGAAGAAGAAGTCCATATTTTGGCGATTACCGTACTGGAAGGACCTAGAAGACTTGAACATTCGAACAGAACTTGCACCCGTTACCATTCCAGAGATAGGCAAAGTGTTTCTTCCTCCAGCGTACCACACATTGTCCAAAGAGGAGAAGATATCGATGCTGACATGCTTGAAGAATATTAAAGTTCCTTTGGGTTATTCTTCAAGGATCAGCAGGTTCGTGTCGTTAGAGGACCTAAAGCTAGTGGGAATGAAGTCTCGTGATTGTCACGTACTAATCACACAGTTGCTTCCGGTCACGATTCGTAATATATTCCCGGTTGATGTCCGCCACACGATTATGAGTTTGTGTTGCTTCTCCGATTCCATTGGACAGAAGGTTATCGATCCAAAAAGGCTTGACGATCTTCAGACAAACATTGTGAAAACTCTGTGCCACATGGAGATGCAGTTTACACCCTCTTTCATTGATATCATGGTTCATCTTCATGTCCATCTTGTGAAGCAAAACAAAGCATGTGGTCCATGTTTTCTACGGGAGATGTATCCGTTTGAAAGGTACATGGGCATTTTGAAGACATACGTTTGTAACCGAGCAAAACTTGAAGGGAGCATCATTGAATGGTACACTACTGAAGAAGTGATTGAGTTTTGTTTTGACTACATGTCGGAGACAGATTCAATTGGTGTTCTAAGATCTCGTCACGAGGGGCGACTAGTAGGTGTTGGCACCGTAGGTAGAAAAAGAATCATCCCGGATCAACTCACTTACGGTCAGGCTCACTTTATACTCCTGCAACACATGGTTGAAGCAGCGCCATACTTCGATGAACACCTAGCGAAGCTTCGAGATGACCACACCGGGCATTCGGAAGAATAGATTATCAGAACTCATAACTCTTGTTTTAATGAATGATTTAAGAACCGTATTAGAGCTTCACTAGATAGCCATAGTGAAACATTGGAGAGGCTAGCAGCTAGTCCCCTCATGGGATGTGGACATATGGCAAGGTTACGACATCAATGGTTACACCTTCTACACCGTTCGACAACGGGCAATCGACACAGGGTTGTTGAAGTGCTACTCCTTGTAAATATCGATACCCTTAGTATGGATTAATTCCGTGAGTACAATGCTAACTGTAGCTTCTTCACTTTTAGGTTATGTTGGAAAGAGTCCCGACGGACAAGAAGCCAAGTTGGCTTTTTAGACCCTCAACAGATTAATGACACACAGCTGAACAATGCTTTGGAAGTGGTCGTCGAATATCTTAAAAACTGCTTGTGGGCACACTAAGATAAAGACTTCATCGTGTATGCACACAACCAACAGTAAGTAATCCATTCATATTTAGAAACTATTTCAAAACATATATCCTCCATTCCTAACCAAAAAATATGTTACGAACGCAAATATTATTGAATTTTGGTGTGCATTGTCCCCAAATGGAGTAGGGTTTACTACCTCAACTCTCAAAAGAGTGATAAGTACAACTTCTCTGCTCTAACCTCCGCCTTGGACTCTGCATAGGACCAGTATGTCCTAAAGGGGGAAAAGCATCAAGGATGAAAAACAAACCTACACCACCACCTTGACTTCCCTATCCAACAACAGGTTGGCGACACGTGTGATTTCCACGTGTGCCACCACATGCAAAATCTTATTATGCAAGTGAAGAATTCAGATCTTGAGGTTCGTGTAATGTTCCATTACTACGGGTTTACTTATAGCATTCTAACCACGTTATGCAACTTTCTAATGTTTCGTCGTCATCTCTATTACAGGCAAATATAAATAATATTTCCCCTCACAACTTCAGCAATATTAGAGAAGAATTAGCTTTATTCTTGCTTTCGGAAGTTCTATCACCAAAAGGAACTTTTCATGCCACTTCGATGTCGTCCTAAACAATTTTCCCTCTAGCTTGTAGTGTAAAGCTAAACATTTTTTCCAAGTAGCTGTGTGTGCTATAAGGTATAACAATTTTCCATATAGCTTGTGGTGCAAAGCTAAACAATTTTTCCGTACCTTTCAGCTAATTGTGTGCTTCACAAATATTTTCCATTTAACATGCTGTACATAATGTGTTCTTGTATAGGGCATGGCTAGCAATCCAGAGGCTAGCCAAAAAACAAATTTTATTTTATTTTTATATTTTATTATCGGTGACGGGTTATAATAAAATACCGTTACTGTTGCATTATCCGTGACGGGCTTAAAACCTATTAGTGACGGGCTGTAATTTCAGCCTGTCAAAGATAAGTTCATGCCCATCCTACTAAATCGCCTGGATGCCTATCGGTGACGGGCTATAAATTGTGTCCATCACAGATGACTACAATCTTTAACGGGCTCTATTTCAAGCCCATCACTGATACATTATCCGTGACGGGTTGTAACACCTTCTGTGACGGGCCTACTTTGAAGCCCGTCAAAGATGCCTACGATCCTTGACGGGATTTTGTCTGTCAGTAATATATCGGCCTCATCAGTGACCACTCAACACTAACTAGGCCAGTGTCCGTCAACAAAAGGCCTTTAGGCCCATCACAGATGTCGGGTTCCAGTGTAGTGCTTGTTAGGTCATACAAAATCAAAAAAAAATCGTGTGTAAAGAAAATGTAAATAGAAAAATTGTGTGTTAATGTCTTGGATTTTTTTTCAGTTTCTAAATTCTCTGGTCCTCTAACCTCCTAGCCTAGTGTTCTCTAGTGAAAAAGATCCTCTTATGTAGAAGTTAGGGGACTAAGTAGCTGACATATGAGCCTATGGACATTGGAGACCACGTGTCAACGATCATGTCTCTCTAACTTTATGTTAGAGAAATTGTGTCCGCTCTGAGGGCCATTCTTCTCCTGTTCATCCCAAAAGTACCTTGGACTAGAAATCTCGATGCCATCCTCAGCCCATGCACGCTGATGCAAATCCATAAAACTAAAGCTACTACTGCTCAACAAAGTTCATACTACCTTTGTCCCTAAATGGTTGACGCCGTTGACTTTTTTATATATGTTTGACTATTCGTGTTATTCAATTTTTTTGTCAAATATGTAAAGCTATATATATATATGCATAAAAGTACATTTAATAATTATCCACAGGTTTCATAACAATAAAGGAAGAAACACAATCATAGTAAAAAAGTGCAGTGGTAGCAAATGCATGGAATGACCCATGGACCCCATCCAATTATGCCCCAGTGTGTCTTTAGTTGTTTAAACCTATCTCATTCATTGGTTACAAAACTTATTTCACACTTCATAGTTACTCCCTATGGACCTACAAACCTAGTCCATTGGTGTGCTGGTTGTGTGTGTGGCATGTTTTGGCATGTTTGTGTGTTCTCGTTTCGGTTGTGCTGGTTGGGCTCATGTGTTAGGATTGCTGTGCACAGGAGTTTAGATAGGTTTAGTCTAACTTATATACCCATTTCACCTCATGTATAATTTCTATATAAAAGTTATTCTATAAATTCATATCAATCCACTAGTACAGATCTCCTCATCTGTGACGGCCCATTGTATGCCTGGGTTATTGGGTCGTTAGAATGAAGTCATCTCAATCGGGCCTAAAATGAGCCCGTTGTAGATGTAGTCGCATAGCCGAATCCAGGTGCATATGTTTAGAGCCCGTCAGAGATGATACTCATCTGTGACGGGCACAAAATGTATGCCCGATTGAGATTATCTCAATCATCTCAATCGGGCCAAACTATCAAGTCCGTCAAAGATGACACTCATCTCAATCGGGCCTAGATTATGGGCCGTCACGGATAACTCTCATCTCTGACGGGCCTGATGACTCTCATCTCTGACGGACCTAAATTATAGCCTGTCACGGATAACTCTCATCTCTAACGGACCTGATGATCCTCATCTCTGACGGGCCTCACTGATGATTATTTTTAAATATGACAACTTCAAACTATATTTTTAAAGACTAAAATGATTTCAAATAGAAAAATTATCAACAACAAAGTTGTATTACTTACAAAGATTTACAACTTTTATTTTTGTCATTTTAGTATATAACATTTTTTTTGAACAATTTGAATTCGAATTTAAAAATATGACAACTTCAAAACAACATTTTCAACTACTAAATGATTTCAACTAAAAAAATCATCAACAACAAAGTTTTATAACTTATCAAGATTTATACAACTTTGAAATCATTTAGTATTCGAAAATATTGTTTGAAGTTGCCATATTTTTAAATTTGAATTCAAATTGTTTAAAAAATGTTATATAGCAAAAATTACAAAGTAAAAGTTATAGATCTTGATGAGTTATACGTCTTTGTTGTTGATGACTTTTTTAGTTGAAATCATTTAGTATTTCAAAATGTCGTTTGAATTTATTATATTTTCAAATTCAAATTCAAATTGTTTAAAAAAATATTTTATAGAAAAATCCACAAAATAAAAGTTGTAGATATTGATGAGTTATACGACTTTTTTGTTGATAACTTTTTCAGCTAAAATCATTTATTATTTGAAAATATTTTTTAAGGTTGTCATATTTTTAAATTTGAATTCAAATTGTTCAAAAAAATTTATATAGCAAAAATACCAGAGTAAAATTTGTATGAATGTGATTGTGTTAAATATATTGATGGTTGTGTTTGTGAATGAATGTATATGAATTGGGGATGTTAGGATGTGACGTCCTAGCCCAGGGGTTAATAGGATTAAAAGGATAATTATATCAACAAATTACAATTTTTTTTCCCGGAAGCAATCTTGAAAGAACTACGAGGTTAAGCGTGCTTAGTCTAGAGCAATTCCTAGATGGGTGACCTATTGGAAAGGCACACGAGTGAGGACAAAAGCTAACAAAATGCCCGTCAGAGATGGGTGACCTACCGGAAAGGCAATGAATGACCAACAAATGCATGTCAGAGATGACCAAAGGCACATATATGATAAAATTTATTTTTTCGGATTATACTCATTTGTGACGGGCCGTAATTATGGCCCGTCAGAGATGAGAATCCATAGATAAAAAAATTTATTTTTTTTCAGAGATGAGAGTCATCTGTGACGAGCCATAATTACGACCCGATTAAGATGAGTATCGTCTGTGTCGGTTGGATGCCCGATTGAGATATTTTCTCACATCACTGATCTTTGTTTAGTGACGGGAGCCATGTCCGATAGAGATGACACTTTAAGCCCGTTAGAGATAACCGGTTCTGTTCTAGTGATCCATTTTTATGTTTTTATATCTAATAGTTAATTAATCGTATATTAATCCGCTGCTATGTTTTCCGTGTAGGTTACTTGACCTACCGCTGAACGCGGCCCTCATTAGTACAGATTTTAGCATTTGTCCTAAACCGTTGTTCCGAATTAGATGAAACCAGCACGGTTAGAAAGATAATGACAGTAACTATAAACTTATTTTAAGAAACCTAATCTGAACCTCAATGATTAAGAATTTTAATTCACACCACTTGTGAATAAACCGATTTCTATTTGAACATTAAACTTCTATAGACTAAAATAAATTTACTGTGTTAGGAAAGAACTCAAGACTCAATAAGGAATTGCAGACAAGACATCTCGCAAATTAAAAAAAAAATAGTCTAAACAAGGAAGGAAATACATGAATTTTAGGAACCACCAAAATTATCCCCAATTTCTTCCCTTCGCCTGTCGCTCCTCTCCTTCCTCTCCTCCTACTTGCCTCCTTCCGTTTTCAGCAAACCGCAACAGAAACAGCAACGTGTGTCACGTAACACAGCCATGAACGCAGCAGCACACAGGCATAGCAGCATCGACCACGGCAGAGTTGATGACTAGCGGTGGTGTGAGGGAAAGCACCTAGGGCGTCGATGCAAGTGACGAGAAAAACTTTCAATCTATCTTTTTTTTTCTATATATAAAACAATTGCATAAGGCTTAGGAAACTTTACTTAAAGTTGAACGACCCAAAATTATTTCATAGCCAAAACTTCAACCAAACTCCAATTATAACAAATGTATAGTCATTTTGTATAGCCCGACGAGCTCTACGTGATTTATAGTCTCCGATCATCCACTTGAACAAATGTTTCAAAAGTCAAATTTTCACATCCTTACTTGTTTTTTTTTTTCATAAAACATCTTAATGGAAGTGCGGGGTATTACACCATTATCCAAACAAACCGATAGTTCAAGTTCGGCCTTGTGCCTGCAACACAAGTGCAAAGGATATCTTTGCTGTTTTGTACTCCCTTCATTCTAAAAATAAACCAAATTCTAGAGTTTAAACTGTATAAAAAATAAGCAAACATTTATGTACCTATTATTCATCCAAAAATAATAATCACTTAAATACCCTTTACCAATCCACGACCCAATACTAATTTTTCATTAAAGAGCAGAACTTTAGTCTTTTTCTCTCTATTTATATTGACTTTTTGATTCGAACTTTAGGAATCTATTTATATGACGGATGGAGTAAGTGAAGAATCTTTTTTTTTTATAAGACGGATGGATGAAATAAGTGAGCAGAACTTAAGTGAAAGGGGAGCAGACGGACGGTTTGCTTGAGTTTAGAACTTTTTAGATACTCCAGCATAGGGTAAAACGCTACTACCCCTGAGTCCCTGGCTCATTAGAAAATGTTGCTCACAATAGTGTTCATCTTTTCAACAGAGAAGAGTTTACCGTACCCGACCGTCAAGGCGTCAACAGAGAATAGTGTTCATCTTGACATTCACGAAAGGAAAACATTTTCTTTTGTGTAAATTTCTTTTGAACCTGCTGAGTTTACCGGGGAACAATAGCTCACATTACTGTCAGTTTTTACCATTTCAACTTATGAACAAACACACGTCACTTCGTGTTTTCCAACTCACACTTTTCCATCTTATGTTAGAATAGTCGTACATTAGAAGTTTAGAGAGTTGTACCAATTTAAAAATAAGAGAGTCTCTCAACTCTCAATATAGCTTTTGGGATAGAGCAATGCTTCCTTGCGGTTGAACAACTCTTTTGGTTTTAGACTAACATATGGTATTAGAGCTGGGGCCAATGTCTCCCGATTTTGGGTGTTCGGCCAACATCTCCGGTCTCTTTTACCTACGTATATGTGTAGTAGTCCAAAGTGATATAAGTAAATATGAACAGACTACATAGTTATTCTTGCTATTAGCTTTTCAATCCACATTCATTGTGGTTGAAGCATGTTATTTTAGACGGCTTATGCTTTTCCTTGTCCTAACATATTTTTATGTTTTTTTTCACCTTTTTGGTTAAATTTTGGTCAAATTGAATTTGAAATTCTCTGCCCCATTTTCCCTATATTTTTCTACCATAGTCATACTATTTTCTGTCCCAGACGGTAAGGGGTTGTCATCCCGGGGAACTGCAGGCGAACCATGGGCCTACGAAAGGAAATAGTGGGCCATGACGGCTCAACTGGCCAGCTGGCATGAGATGCGCGAGTGGGCTGGCGGACGATGAGATTGGAGGCCCGTGAGGCCTGCTAGGCCCATGATAGAGGGAGGGACGGCCCATTTGGATATATTTCCCTTCTCCACGTAGATCCCGTTTGAACTTTTAAATAAGTTCCCATTCCATGAAATATGGGTGACAAAAATTAAATCAATTGACCCTATGGTTAAACCAATAACAGCACAAGAAAAAAACAACACCAACATGCATAAACTGTCACGAGCTAGCAATTATCTCCTACATATGCCATGGCTAAACCAAACTCCAAATCAAACCCAAACAGGCGAGAAATTAATTAAGCATAAAAAATATATGCAGATCACTCCTACTTACACCATTCAATCCCTGCACAAACACCACAGCTAATTTAATTAATTAACCCACGGCTAGCACTGAGCAAGCTCTGCAGATCAGAGAGTGTACACACACACACAAACACGGTGATCGATCGATCAGCCATCTCCTCCCTCAGCACACGACGCTCCCTTCGGCGATGCTCGGCAGCGCCGGCCTCCACTGCCCGTGCCGGGAGACGGCGTTCATCCGCGCGCCGGCCGCCATGGCCGCCGCCACGAGCTCGGAATCAGGCCCGGGCTCAGGATGAGGATCGCTGGGCGGGCTTGGGCTGGATGGGTCTTCTTGATGAGACTGGGCCGCCACCTGTGTGAATTAAGTGTAAGAGAATTTTAGTAAGTGTCATGTGGAGCACGGATCGAGCTAATTATTTTCATGGTTAACAGAATCGGGATTTGAGACTTTAGTTTAGTGACATGTGTCTGTCCGCACACGTGCGTGGTTAATTAGTTTTTTGTAACGTGGTTGATTCGTTTGTGATTTTCATTTGTTACTTAATTTTGGTACCTTCCTATCTGTTTGAAAATTCTCCGGGCCTGATAGTTTTTTAGATAAATTTTCACGCTTTGAGAACTCTTGATGACCACACGATCGATATGATACCCCTAGATGAATTTTACACATAATTTCACTCAAAGTTGGCTCTGATTGTTTGTTTCATCTATAGCTGATAATCCTTATAAATACAAACAAATTAAGTAGCAAAAAATATTAATGGATAAAATTACTTTCGTATTATCTGTGATTTAAATGTTATTAATTAATAATAAACTACTATGAGAAAAACTACCATTAATCCAAAAATTTATGTTTTAAAATCTAATTTTCATCTGTAATAAAGAAAAGTAAATCTAATATGATCTGTGTGTTCCGAACTTTGATCATTTATCGGCCAGTTTAGTTGCTAGAACCTCTCCATCCATTGCTGGTTTGCACATCTTACCCCCATAAAGCCTAAACAATACTTGCTTTGTTTCATATTACCAGTCACGGTGAGTTTGTTTTAAGCCAAACGTCGTCTTCAAGTTTATCTAAGTTTGTAAAAAAAATATAGCAATTTAACAATGAATTAAATTAATAAAACTAATTTGATGTTGTAGATGTTAGTATATTTTTTTATATAAATTTGGTTATATTTAAATTAGAACTAACGCAAAGTGATTTATAATACGAGTATAAGACAGAGGGATCAGTAAAACCATTTCATAAAAAAAATCACACATGACACGGTCCTGCTAACAAAGATGCACCCTCATCTGAATTGTGCTTATGGTTATGTTTATAAGCTAAAATTTTATTTTTAACCTTAAATTTGTAGTTGAAGTTGAGGTTTTTTCATCGTAGTTTATTTTTTAGTCGTAGATTTTGGATCGATAAAAACACGTATATAAATATTTTATTTATAAATTATTTTTATTTGTAAATATACCATTTGAAGATCATCTGAATGCTCTTGTGTTCTTCCGGATAACCAGATGCAATTTATTTTCACAGTTCTTTTCCAAAGATATATCGAAGCAGTAATATTGACTTTCAAATGTGCCATGTTTGCGGCATGTTTAATTGATGCTTTGGGCTAGTACACCCTCCTACCTAAAAACGGAGGATTTGCATGCGCCGTGCCGACATTTCGTCCTTCTCGAAAGCGAAAAAAACAATGGAAACCGTTTACTGATTAACTCACGTCGCCAGCTCGCAACTAAATGCTAGTACAGCTCCAACAAGTCGCGCTAATTATAGTACTGCCTCCTCAGTTTCACAAGTTTGGTTAATTTTTTGGTGGTAACGTTTTGATCATTCGTTTTATTAAAAAATTTAATATAAATATAGAAAATAATAAGTTATACTTAAAATTATTTTGATAATAAATAGAGTCACAAGCAAAATAAATAATATTTTTATAAATTTTTAAATAAGACAAATGATCAAACATTACAGAAAAAAATTTAAATGATTAAACGGAGGGCATAGTGTTTTTTCTCTCGATCGGTTGGTTGCGACGCACCAATCGCCATTAATGGTGACCAAGAACTCGATCGTACTCCACCATACGACGTGCCTAGCTGGTCGCAAGTAACTGTACGTAAGTATGTTTTGGATATGACGTGTACCTTGGCTGGCGCCTTGCCGGCGGCGCCGCTGGCGCTGGCGCTGTCCCGTCGTCGCCGGTGGCCGTCGTTGTCGTTGTCGTCGTCCTCAACCGCGGCGGCGATCGTGCAGGCGTTCCGCTTCGACACGAACTGCTTCAGCACGTCTGCGTCCGGGGAAGATGATCATCGCCATTGACGCGCGCATGCACAAATCGCACGACGCGAGGATTGAAGAAGAAGCAGTACGTGCGTACCTTCGAAGCTGACGAGGCGGTAGACGCCGCCGAGCACGAGCGTGTCGTCGGGGCGGAGCAGCTTCAGCCGCCGCCGCCTCACCGTCTTCGGCAGCGGCGCCGTCCCTGGCGCGGCCGCCGCCGGCGCAGCCAACGGAACAACCGCGGCGACGTAGTGCCCCGGGTTGGCCGCCATCACGGCGGCCGCGGAGACCGCACCATAGGCGCGCTCGACGCGGCCGCCTCCGCCTCCGCCTCCTCCACCCGGCGACGGCGGGTGCTGTATCACGACGGCCGCCGCGTCCGCCGCCTGGCAGTTGCCCATGTACGTCGAGCAGCACGTACAGCCGCAAAGCCGAAGCGAGCGATGGGGAGTGGAGGAATTAATGGAACAGTGGATGGATGAGGGTAGGGTTGGGCGGGAAGGTGGAGAGGAGGTGAGGTTGGGTTTGGTCGACGACGACGACGATGGCCGCTCGGACGACGCGAGTATTAATTAGGGTGGGGGCACGTGCTACGAGGCGTGGTGGCCGGAACTCGTCTTGAATCGGCTGACGTGGCCTGCTCGGTCGGCCTTGCTTCCTACGCGGCACGAGCAAAGCATATTTATATTGTCCGTATAAAATGCAGTCTGCTGTTTTATTTATTGGGACAAACGATTTAATGTACGTCGTTACAGTGATTGGTGAATGGATGAAACGATTTTTTGTGTGTGTGTGTTTTGAAAAAATCAACTATGACATGTGACACACATTACGGCATTAGGCTACCAAACATTTCCGATGTATGTCAGAAACATTATTTACGTACGAGTAAACCAAACATCCCTATGTCATTATTAAATAACATATTTATAAACAAACAATAATTTATAAATAAAAATATATACGTGTTTTAGCTATTTGAAAGCAAAGACTGAAAAATAATCTTTTTTAACAAAAAATTCTAAAATCAACTTCAAATTTAATCTTAATATTTTATATTTTGACTTATAAATATAAGAAAAAGCGAAAGGATGCACCGCCTAAAGTTTACCACAAAATGTGACCATCAAAACTGACCATCGGTCATGCTAAGGGCATGTTCGAATCAGCTGTTGGATAAAGATTTTCTAATACATGAAACATCGTTAGTGTATGTTAAATTAAGTATTAACTATTATAAACTTAAAAAATAAAAATATTTAATTTCTGAAAGCAACTTCTATATAAAATTTTTTTATGAAGTGTAGTTTAACAAATTAACTGTGCTTTCCAGAAGTAATTAAATAACTCAGCCCATGAGCTGTTTACAGTGCAGCCTAAGAGGATTCACAAGTACACAACCATATTTTGTTTTGACAAAATGTACAACTGACCATCCTTCTGTCTTTGCTTAATTTGATATTTTAAGCGGACCGCTGGTGTCTGTATGACTTCTAGCCTTACTATTTGGCTGCAAGCGTAAGTCAAAGTAGTTATTAATAATTACAAAAGTATTTTGAGAGGAAACTTTTTTATATATATATTCTTAGCAATCTAAAAGCAAAAACTGAAAAATAAAGTACGACGGAAAAAACTATAAAATCAAATCTAAGTTTAAATTTTGAAATTTAAATACACATAGGCCAAAAAGATGGGGTGCTTGATAATAATTCGAATCCTGCATTTCTATTCCACGCCGTGTGCCTATAGGTCTGATGTAAGGTGTCTATTAAAGAACAAGTCAATTTTCTGTTTTTTCTCAGCTAACTTAAGACTTAATTTAAGATTTTTATTAATATGACCAACTACTGCATTCAGCTTGATTAGCACTTATAGTTTAGAAATACTTCTTCAAGTTACTATTTACATAACAAAAGTATAAGTTAAAATGATGTTCCTATTCTGACACGCTTGCCTAATCGAAGTTAACAGTTCGTGTCCTCAACGTCTACGACGAAACTTAGTCTTATTTTTACCCTGCAAACTTAGCTAGGGTCCAAGTCCATGCTACACTTTGATATTGTTGAAACTTGTCATCATCGAAACAATAATTCCTCCAAGACTTGTGTACTGTCTAAGCCAAAACGACGTCCAGTTTCTCCTTTCATTACCTCATGAACCCAGCGCCAATAATTAGGTTTGACATCATCGAAATGTATTTATATTTACACTAAATCAGAATATTATTATTTGACATTCTCAGAAAAGGAAAATACTGATAGACATTAGTTTAACAACCCAGAGAAAATGGGGTTATTTTTTGGGTTTTTCATATAAAAAGTCGAATAACATACGTACAAACGAAAACTAATTTATGAATGAAACTTTTATATACCTATTCTTAGCGATTTAAAAGTCAATACTAAAAAATAAACTTCGATAAAAAAACTCTAAAACCAACTCTAAATTTTAGGTTGAAGATTTAAATTTTGGCCTATAAGAATAAGCATAGGCAAAAGAGAAGTGTAAAGTAAAGAATTTTTAGAATTTTGAATTTTATTTATTAAATAATTTATAAATTTAATTTTGTATTTCAAAAATTCACAGAACTAACCTCCTGCCACCTCTAGGATGGCGGAATGACAACGTGGCAAACGGCCACCCGACCATGAGGGACTGCAGGTCGACCTATTTTGTATTTAGCCCCTTTCCGGCCTCTATGAGGGGGGGCAAAATGTCCATGGGCGTCAGGAATTTTTCGTGATTGAACCGCGGTTTGATACATATAAGTATAATGTTATAATTATTTAATTACAAGCACCTTTTTGGTTTAGTGGTCATTGTCATTCTCTTCTATCCTTGAGACTAGAGGTCGAACCTTGGTAGGAGCATATTTATTTCTATTTTTTGCTTGGGCTTTTTGGTTGGCAAAAATAGAAATAAATATGCTTCCATGGGGGATTCGACCGGCTTTTTGATTGGTGAAAATAGAAACAAATAAGCTTATGTGGGGACTCGACCTCTAGTCTTGTACATAGAAGAGGGGATAGTAACCAATGAGCGAAGGGAGAGGTCTTGTACATAGAAGAGGGGATAGTAACCAATGAGCGAAGGTAGTGCTTCTGATTAAATAATTACATATGTTATAATATATGTATCAAACTGCGGTTCAATTCGGAAAGTTCCTGGGTGCCCACGGACATTTTGCATTTACCCCTTACCACCTTTAGAAAGGGTGGACATAGGCTAAATGCAAAATGGACCGACCCGCCATTGCCGGTCATCCCTCCCGGCCGGGTGGCCATTTGTGTCACACCCAGAAATTTTACACCAAATTTCTGAACAATAGCATGCATTAATCTCGGTCCAGGAATCAGCCCGAGTACACACTATGACAAATTAATACACAGTTCCACGACATAAAAACAAATAAAAACAATTATCTATCAGAATGCAGCAGAAAAAGAAAACAAACTAAAACTCAACTAATCTTTAGCTTCAGCTGGCGATGACGGCTCCACACCACAGGCATTCTTGACGGTGGACTGAACCTCACTTTAACCTTGGGAACAACCTTCTTCTGACTTCTGACTCAAGCTCTGGCAGTTACTTTGGTGGGGAAAAATTAAGCAAGGCTGAGTGCAAACAACCGTACTCAACAAATAACACCCAAGAGAAAAAGAATAATGATTGCAACAGGGATTCAAGGATAGGCTAAGGTTAAATTGCACAAAGCTACAGTAACTTAGCAAAATAGTAGATAAAATATACTGAAATAAAAGTAAAGTAACATTTAAAATAATCATCCACTGTCCAACGTTACACCACGTTGCAACAGGCCCTAACCACTGTCCAGCGTTACACCACACTGCAACAGGGTCAACCCTATGTCCAACGTTAAACCAGGTTGCGACAGACCCAAACACAATGTTGATTACATAACCATCGTTCTTAGAAACAACTGAAAATTACACTTATTCTAGTGGAAATGCAGCGGAAAGAAAAAGGTAGACTAGCTCCAGCGGGTACGGCTCCAGTCCACAGGCAAAGCTTCGACGGCGGAACAGCTCACTCCGGAGAGGCACCTCCATCGGACTCAACTTCCAACTCTGGAGGAAAAGTTAAGCAAGGCTGAGTACAAACCACCGTACTCAACAATTAACACGGACAAGGGGGAAAATAATGATGCATAGGGATTATCAAGGGCAGGCTAGGGTTAGTTGCAGTAAAGCAGCAGTTAAACAAATAACAGAGATTAAAAAGAATAAAGGTAATTGAATACAATAAAGGATAAGTAAAAAACAGTTGTAAAATAGCACAATACTGTCCAACGTTACACCACGTTGTAACAGGTCCAACCACTACTCAACGTTACACCACGTTGCAGTAGTCCCGGGTGAAAAACCAATTTACTCAAGTTATTAGAGGTTCACTAATCACAGTGAAGCTGGGAGCTTGCCCGTAACCGTGGGCACGGCTAATTGAATAGATTATACTCTGATCAGAGGTGTACTACTGTACCCACAAGACACGACTCCACTACACTTGAACGTGCGCTGATATACCACTATGGTATACCGGAAAGGAGACCGTGATAGGACCCGTCACATAACCCTCCCTATTTAATCGCACCACACTTCAGGTTTCACCCCCTCCTTTACACCAAGTCGGGCAGTCCCCTCTTGTGCCTTGGTAGATCCGGAAGCAGCAGAGGCTTTCGTTACACCATGATTGCCCGTCCATACTCCATCACGCCTACCCTTGCCTCGGTACGTCAAATAGTTCGAAGTCATGCTTCAAATCCCACCTTACCCATTTCGGCATGTGGTTAGCACTTAATTACTTCTAGGGTTTCCCGTGAACCGGTCCTTAATTGCCATGGGTGTGACTCTCAAAACCATGCACCCACAGCCCACCATTATCAATATTTTAGTTGACATTAACCCGAACCGGGTAATGAATCAATATCTTAGCTATTCAGAACTAAGCATGATTAAATGTGATCCCATGAGCTATTTGTTCTAAGCAGAGCTAAGCATTAACCTAAGCCTAACTCTAATCAAGTTACCCCTGGTCCATCAATGAATAAAGTTGGATAAACAACGGCATAATAATAAGGTTTACCCGAAGAAAATAAATACAGTAAACACTTTAATTAAAACAATGCATATTTGAATAAATAAAGCGGGGAATTTGCAATAATGGGTTCAATATGATCAAAGATGAGTGTCACTTGCCTTGCTCTGGTCCCTGGGGAACTTCGGCGACGATCTCGAAGTAAACTGGCTCTTCGGCGGGGTCCGAATCTAAGCGACAAAGCACAAAAATAAATAAAACAGGCACAAAGTCTACTGAAACAGCAAAAGAAACTATTTTTAATGGATTCTTGACAATTTTATGAATTTAATGAAATTTGAATGGACCTAAACAGAGACTAGATGAATTACTTATGAATTTTAGAAGTTTTCTGGGTTTTTTAACTAAACAGAAAAGTCCTAAATCAATTATTGCGCAATTAATGGGGCTGCTGACGTCAGCGAGGAGAGAGGAGCGCTGACGGCTGACAGGTGGGGACCACCTGGCGGTGAGGGAGAGGAGGAGGGAGGGACTGACACGCGGGCCTGGGGAGGAGAGAGAGAATGGGAGGGGGAAGCGGTCGACTGACGGTTGGGGCCCGCTCGTCAGCGAGAGGGGGGAGGGAGAAAACAGAGAGAGGAGGTGAGCGCGGCCGGCGGCGGGAGCGGGCGGCGACGAGAGCGGCGACACACGGTGACGGCGCACGGCACGGCGACGATGGCGCGACAGCGACGACGGCGCGACGGCGATGACCGGCGACCGGCGACGGCGTGCGGCGGACAACCGAGACGGCCGCGCACGCGGCGCAGCCGAGCAAGGCGACGACAGCGGACTGGCGCAGCGCCGACGACCGGGCGGCGAGCGCAGACGCGGACGGGCGCGGGTGGCGGCGGTTTGACGACGGCGTCGCGAAGGCGACGACGACAGCACCGGGTGGCGGCGAGGACGAGCTCCGCTTACATCCAGCGACGGTGTGCGGCTCGGCGGCGGTCGGCCGGGAAGGGAGAGAGAGAGGGGAGGAGGACGGAGACGCTCACCGGCGGCGGCGACAGTGCGGACGAGTCGGCGAGATCGAGGCAGAGGTGGCGACGTGGGTAGGAGCGGAAGATCGGCGGTGGCGGCGGAGATCGGTTGGCGACGGTGAGGAGACCGGGCGACGAAGGAATGCGTGGCGCTGGGGATGTTCACCGGCGACGACGGGGCGGCAACCAGTCGGCGACGGTGGCGCGGAGGCGGTGACGTGGCTGGACGACGGCGAAGGTGTCCGGCAGCGAGATGGAACGGCGGCGGCGAAAGGTGACGGCGCGACGGCGGCTTGGGCTGAGAGGGAAAGTGGGCGACGGCGCGGCGGCAGGGGGAATTTATGGGGTGCTGGCGCCGGCTAGGGCGGGGCGGGGGTTGGAGACCGAGTCGGGCGCGGCGAGGACTCGGCGGCGGTCGTTGCGGCGGCGGCGGCGCGGACTCGGACTCGGCGCAGCACGGCGCGGCGCGGGCGTGGGCGCTGACGGGGGTCGGTCGCTGACAGGTGGGTCCCACCTATCAGTGGCGCGAGGGAGGAGGGAGGGGCAACGGACTTTGCGGCGCGGCGCGGGCGAGCTGGGCCGAGGCAGCGGCCCAAGCGGGGGCGCACGCGGGGAGGAGGCCAGAGGCCGGTCGGCTGGGCCGGCCGAGGGGAGGTGGGCCGGCTCGGCTGGGCCGGCCCGGGAAGGAGGAGAGGAAAAAGAAAAAGGAAAAAGAAAAGGAAGGGAGAAAAATTGGACTTCGGCCCAACATGAGAAGCAAGGGAAAAAGAAAGGAAAAAGGAGGGAAAAAAGAAAAACCCCACTTTTGCCGAGTTTTAAATTAATTTGTTTGGCCAAATTTTATACTTCTGCAATTTGAATTTAAATCCAGTTAGTCGATTTGCGAGCCTCGATTTAGTTGAATTAATTTCTTTAGAGGGATTTTTCCTGAGTTAATTAAGCCGTTTGTTATTTACGAATTTCTTCTTACGATTTAAGGCTTAGGACAAAACTCCGGGTGTGACACCCTAACCACTGTCCAGCGTTACACCACACTGCAACAGAGTCAACCCTCTGTCCAACGTTAAACCACGTTGCCACAGACCCAAACCACTGCCAACGTTACACCATGTTGCGCAGGGTCAAACCAGTTCCAGGATTAATCAGGTTATTAAAGGGGTTCAACTAATCCCATTGAATCTGTTGGTTCGCCCAATAACCGCGGGCACGGCTATTCGAATAGTTTTACTCTACAGAGGTGTACAACTTTACCCACAAGACATGGCTCCCAAGCATGTTACCATGCCCCAACGTATCACCACGATACCTCAGTACGGAAACCATGATAAGACCTTTCACCTAACCCTCCCTAGACAATCGCACCGCACTTTAGGTTTTATCCTCTCCTTTACACCAAGTCGGGCAGTCCCCTCTTGTGCCTTGGTGAATCCGTAAGCAGCAGAGGCTTTCGTTACACCACGATTGCCCGTCCATACTCCATCACGCTCACCCTTGCCTTGGTATGTCGAATAGGGACAAGCTAGATTACGAGTCTCACTGTTGCCCATTCTGGCTTGTGGTTAGTACGTGTAAGACTTCCAGGGTTTCCCGAGAACCGGTCCTTAACTACCATGGTTGCGACTCTCAAAACCATGCACCCACAGCCCACCATAAGCAATATTTTAGTTGTCATTAATCCACATTGGGAAATGGGTAATGATCACAAGCATTAAAGGTCTATCAAAGTCTAATCAATAATTAAATAATAATTGGTGAGCTAGTTGAACTAAGCATGGCTAAGCATTGCCTAAGCCCATTTCTAGTCAAATTAACCCTGGGATGACAATAATAATGAGTGGGAATCAACGGGTATATTGGTAATTGCCCAATAGATAAATAAAATAAATAGATTTGCATAAAACAATGCATGTTTGAATATAAAGCGTGGATTTTATAACCATGGGATCAATATGTTCAAAGAAGGGTGCCACTTGCCTTGCTCGGACCCACGAGGAACTTCGGCGACGGCTTCGAGAACGAACGACGCTCCAACGGGGCCAAAACCTACGACAAACAAGGCAAAACAAGCAAAAACAGACTATAAAACTACTGAAACAGAGAAAGAAACTATTTTTAATGGATTCTTGGTATTTTTCTGGATTTAATGAAACTTGAATGGACCTAAACGGAGACTAGATGAATTACTTATGAATTTTAGAAGATTAACTGTGTTTTTAAACTAAACAGAAAACCTTAATTGATTTATTGCGCAATTAATTGGAGGAGCTGACGTCAGCAGAGAGGGAGAGGGAGCCGATGAGTCGGGGCCACCTGTCGGTGGGAGAAGGGAAAGATAGGGGCTGAGAGGTAGGCCCAAGAGGGGGAGAGAGAGGAGACAGGGGAGGCTGACACGCGGAGCCCACGTGGGAGAGAGAAAGGGAGAGAGGGAGTGAGCTGGCGGGCGGGATCCACAAGGCAGTGAGGAGAGGGAGTATGATGGGTGGGTCCACCCGTCAAAGGAGAGAGAGGGGAGTGGGAGGCTGGCCGACTGATGAGTGGGGCCCGCTCATCAGTGGCCCAGAACAGAGGAGGACGGGGCGGCCTCGGCCGAACAGAGGGGAGAGGCGGCGCCGACCGGGCAGGCGGCGGAGGGCGGCGACCGGCGGACGGCGGCGCGGACAAGCGGGCGGCGACGGGCGGCGGTGATCCGGTGGACGGCGATGCGAGAACCGGCGGCGGCACTGAGAGCGGCGGCGCCAAAGGAGGACGGTGGCAGCTCGGGGAGAGCGACGGCTGTGACGTGACGAGCGCGGCGGCTCTCCGATGGTGGCAGGGTCGCGTCGGCGATAGCAAGGCGAGGGTGGCGGCTGGCGGACGGTCGACGGAGATGGCCGAAGCGCGCAAGAATGCGGCGGCAGCGTCGGCTCCGACGGCCACGGGCGGAGAGGAAAAGAGAGGGATAGAGAGGATAGCGACGGCTTACCGACGACAAGGACGGCGGCGGCAAGTCGGTGAGGACCGGGCACTGGCGATGACGCAGCTCCGTGGCCTCTAGCGGCGACCAGCGACGAGATCGGCAGTGGATAGCGCAAGAGCAGCGGCCGGGACGCGCACACGCGGAGGTGGCGAGAGGAGGAAAGGGAGCGGACGGGGAAGGGCAGCAGTGTCGGCGGCCCGATGCGACGGGGAGCACCGAGGGAGAGAGGGAGGAGGAATAGTAGAGGGGCTCATCGGCGACGAGAACGACGCCGGCGATGAGGATGGGGCAGCACCCCGACGGTGAGGGCAGCGGTGGCTCGAGAGGGCGAAGGGGGAGCAGCGGCGGCCGCAGAGGGGATTTAAAGGTGGAGGCCGGCGCGTAGGGTAGGGAGGTAGTTGGCGATGGGCGCGGGAAAGGGGGCGGCGCCGGGAGAAGCGGGGCGGTGGTTACGCCGGGCGATGGATTTGGCGGCGACCGGGGAAAGCGGAGTGGTGGTTATGCCGGTGTGAGGGAGCAAGGCGGCAGCGCACGGCGAGGCATGGCAGCGGCGCAGCGTGATGGCGCCGGCGAGGTGGCAGGCAGAGGAGGCTGGACGGACGCAGCGCGGCGGCGCAAGCGTGAGGGCGACGCGACGAGGCAGCGGCCGACGGCAGCCACGGCAAGGCAGCGGCTAGTGGCTCGGCGCGGCGTCTCGACGCGAGGGAGGGGCGGGCGCCGGAGGATGAAGACGCCTCCGAAGACGGCGGGGTCGCGTCGGCTACGGCGAGGCGGGGGTGACGGCCAGCCGAGGGGAGACGACAACGGCCGGAGCGCGCGAGAGCACGGCAGCGACAACGGCTCGGTGTGGGCGGTGAGCGGGAATGGGTGATGACGTGGCTCCGCGATGGCGACCGGTGGTGAGGCGCGAGCTCGACTGGCGGCGGCGAGGCAATGGGCGCAGCGGCGGCTCAGGGACGTGTGGAAAAAGGCAGCGACGGCTCGAGGAGAGGGGGATTTATAGGTGGCGGCTACCGCGCGTAGGGCGGGGGGGGTCGTTAGCGTGGCGGCGCGTGGATCGTGGCCGGTGGTTGGCGACGACTCGTTCGATACGGAGGAGGCGGGGGAGGTTGTTGGCAGCGGGCACGGATTCGGGCCGGCGGTTGCGGCACAACCGTTGGGCCGGCGCGGGCGGAGCGGCGGCTCGACCGACGACGCGACGACACGGGCGGGCAAAACCGGTGCGGCGAGGGGCAAGACAGCTGTGGCGAGCGGGCACGGAGCAGTGGTGAGCCGCTGCCGGGGCGAGCAAAACACGACGGCGCGGTGGTTGCGCAAGACACAGGCGATGGCGGTGTAGCGTGGGCAGTCAGCTCACGGTGCGGCGGGCGTGACCAAGATGGAGCAGTGCAGAGAGGCGAGCGCGAGCGCGGGATGAGGCGGCAGCCACGGCGAGTGCAAGACCAGCGCGGCGGCGAGGCGACAAGGCGGCGTGACAAGCGTGTGCGGCGGTGATGCGCACGTGCGGCGAGCGAACGCGGCACGACGACGCAGGTGAGGCATGGCTGGCGCGGCGGTTTGGGCCGTGGCCTATTTGGCCCAGGCGGGAAAGACAGAGAGGAAGGGGAGAGAGGGGCGAGTTGGGCCGGGAGAGCTAGCCTGCCGGGCCACAGCCTTTGGGAAGGGGCTTGCGCAAGAGAGAGAGGTCGGTGGGGCGCAACTGGGCCGAGGCTTGGGCTGGCCTAGCACAGGAGGAGGAGGACCGAGTGGCTGGGCAGCTGGGCCGTGGCCTTTGGGCCGGCCCAGTGCGGGGGGAGAGGGAAGGATGGAGAAGAAGGGGAGACGGGCCGGCGGGCTGGGCCTGCGGCCTACTGGCCAGGTGGAGAGGGAAAAGTAGTGGGCCGAGGGAGGTGATGCGGACTTTGAGCGCCGGTTGGGACACGACTCAGGAAATTGCACAGTACACGTATTCACACGACACAACCAAATCATGCACGAATTAGAGATTCGTACGACAAATTAGATCCGATATGTGAAACCGTGAACTGTTAGTGGAACAACGGCAGGAGTTAACGACCCATTAAATTGAGATTTAACGACTCGCTAAACTAGAATTAGACGACTT